>NC_139042.1:138144967-138857467 GCF_965140915.1 Aythya marila | reverse complement strand
GGCAAAGAATCTGCATCCTTCACCATCTTCGTATAAGCAGTACACCTTTTGCTGGAGCGTTTCCTCAGAGTCTTTTATTTCTGGAGACCTGCCACTGTCCCCCAGATGTCAACAGATGTCTAATGGAATGGATCTCATTATTTGTCACTTACATATTGTCAGTGTTTAATCTCATAATCCACCCCTGGTTCTTATGCAAGAGCCAGTTTGTAGCATGGTCATCACCACTCATTACATAATTTTCTATAGTACCTTCATAATGCCCTGAAGTCCCTTTTTGTGTCAAATTCACCATCAGAAACCCTGTTATGGACTTGAGATTGCTCTTCCAGGTTGGGTCTGATACAAACTGTGTCAGAGACAAAGGGCACTAAAAACACTTTTAATTCCTCTACTTCCTAAATCTGTGTCTATTCCAGTTTAGGTAACAGCATTTTGTATCCAGATATGTATAACAGTAATTGCATGAATCACAAGATCACAGAATAGCTGAGGTTGAAAGAGTCTTCTGGAGGTCATCTGGTCCAACCCTCTGCTTAAGCAGGGCCATCTAGAGCCAGTTGTCTGGGACTATGTCTAGATGGTAAACAGAGCCATTCAATCTGTATCTGTTGTAGTGAACCTACAGACTCTTCTCATAATCCATGGAAATTAACCTTTAGTAGCTCTTAGAACTTTTATTAAAATTAAAAGATGATTTGAAATCAAAGGTAGTCACTGAGAATTATGATAGCAAATATTTGGAAAGGTCAGTTGATTGCTGAGATGATACAGTCTAAGGTATATGACAGTGGAAGTAAGAGAGGGAGTGGAGTAAGAGAGAAGTGGCAGATATTACTAATAGTATATGATAGTGACATAGCAAACTGTCCTTTTTTGTTGTTCTTTAATTCAACTTTATTTTTAACCACTAAATGTTGAGAGTGCTATAAAAGGTTTAGTTTGATTTTCCACTGACACTAGAGCCTTGCTACATTTGTGGAAAAATCCCTTGCAAATAAGTCTGATTTTGTAGCGGGTGGAAGGGAAAATAAAGTAGGTTTAATACCTGACTGACTAGAACTGCTTTACTCTGCATGCAGTAAATTCACTTAGAAATTATGCTGAAAAAACTTTTACCCTAAAGTAGATTTTCCCAGCTATTGATTGCTGTCACTAACAAAAGCTGTGGTCTGTAATGGATCTAGAGGTCAGCTTCCAGTGACGCAGATTCTAGGAGCATGAACAGTACCAATCTGAACTCCAAAGAATCAAACAATAACTGTCAGAAATAGTGGCAGTGATAGGGCATTATGGGGCATTGCCCCACTCACTGCTTGTGGACAAAGTGTGTTTTTCAGAAAAGCGGGGTCATTTTCTTTGCAGTTGTTTGGATGGCCTCACCTGCAACCACTGAGCTGAGCTGCTAGGAAGTTCATGTGAGGAAGAAAGAATGATTGCCACAAATGTTTTCTTCTGTCATAATTGCTTGTAAAGTTACTTCTCTTCATACCTGGCTTTCAGCAAAATTGGCTCTGTAATTCTCAGTGATGCCACAGCTCATCCCCTTCTGTTGTTCAGAGAAACTTACTGTGTCTTAGCCTTGTTTTCCTCTTTGCCTGCAAAGCTTGGTTCTTTAGTGAAGGTCACAGGCATCACAAATCTCAAAATGGAAAGGATAAAGTATTTTACTCACTATTCCAGATGCTGCTGCTCTAAGAGTATCATTTAATGTTTCTTATCACACCACATTTAAGTAGAATGGAATCTCTCGAGAGGTTTAAAATAACCTAATCACCAAATGAAGGCAAGTTAGTGAGCCTAAGTCTGTGTTGTTTTCAGTTAGAGTCCCTAGCAACCTTGAGCAGTCTGTCCAGGGAGCTGTGTCTGTATTGCCTGAAGTTTTTCTTAAACTCTACTCCCATTTGATAGCAGGCAAAGAATATGTTTTGCTGACATCTCTCATATACATTCTCTCATCTTCCCCCAATAATTAACACGACGGATAGAGGCACAGGGAGATAGTGTCTCATGCAGACTAATTTATTCAGTGCTTGAGGTTCAATGAATAGCTTACTAAGATATATATAGTCTTTCCTACTCCCTTACCTGAGATATTCAGCCTGCATCCCTTAGATCCCTACCATGACAATTTGCTTCTATAGTTGTGCGAGCATAAGCTGCTTCTCAGATATATATCTAAACATGATTTCAGAGGGGGGAAAAAAAGAGGCTACAAGGAGATTTGCAATCAAAACCAGTTAAAAATGACATGAAACTGTGTAGAAGGAATTGACTTAAAGGGATTAATGAGTTCATGCTGACTTTTGTAATGTTGCTATTGGTCTGCTACACACATCCAGGCTAGTTCAATAAACTTGCCCATTTCTGGGACAACTGTCTTTTGACACATCTCCATATAATGTGAGCAGGAGTGGACAGTTTTCCATGTCCTCTGAGTGGCATGCCCAAATCTTATGACCAAAACCAAAAACATCTATTTATTGAGCTATGACAAGGGTGATCTGGGGGAGCCTTTCACAAGCAATAAGTGATGCTATTTCCTGAGAGGTCCCATCACTGCACCCTAGGGTGTGATGCTATTTCCTGAGAGGTCGCATCACTGCATCACTGTCTGGTGTGCAGCTGAGTCCTACGGCAGGCTGACAATATCTACCTTGGCAGTTCCTTCTGGCGCACTTCCCCTAGCAGCTGGCATCTGGATTGCCAAAATTGTGCTGGTTTTGATCATGGCAAAGACACGCTTAGCCTTCTTTTAGGTAGCGTCTGGTTTAGCAGCAGTAGATGGCCCTACTAGGAAGAAGATGGCCTAATGAATGGAGAAGACAATGAAGAGGGAATTCTTTTCTGCAGGGGTCATATCTGTCCCGGGTACGTTACCTCATAGCTTAACCATATTCAACAAGTAGTACCACTGTTCAGGATTCCTGAATTCCAGCCCTCAGGCGACAGCCTGTTTTGTGATTCCTCATTCATCTCCAAACACAAGTGTAGTGGGCTGGAACCAGGACAGACAGTTCAGATTAATCGGACTGTGAGCCTGGAGTCTACGTGATCTGAGTTAAGTGTGTTCTTGAGATAGGGTTGGGCCAGATCAAAGGGAAATAAAGCAGTTCGTATGTTTTGATGTCAGATTAAACTTAGAGAAATCTGAACAAAAACAGACCAATATTTTTTATTTTTATTTTTAAATATGTTTGTATTTTTCTTATAGAAATGCTGACAGAGCGTTTCTTTCTGAGTGCTCTAGAAAGCATTGGCACTTGACCTACTTTCTACTCGGGTTTGCCTACAGACAGCATTTTCTGTAGCTCAGGAGAATGTGTCAGCTGCAGACAAAAAGAAAAAAACATTAGCCTCATAAAATCACTATATGATCTCTGAGATTGGCTGGTGACCATGTTCTAAAAGGGATAACAGTAACAGTCGAGACACAGTCAGTTGTGACAGACAATATTCTCACACTTTTTCATCTAAAGAAAACCATTCCTTTCTGAACAATGAAATAGTGAGTGCATGCGCACAGGTTTAGTAGTAGAGAACCAGATGTTTTGTAGCATTTTGGGGAAGGGAAGAAGAATGGAGGAAACAATGAGGTGCTCAGGAAGGTGGAAAACACTGTTTTTGTTTAACAAAACAGTAAATGAGTTGGGGTCAGTATGTCATATATATCTAATTTCATAGATATTTAATAAACAGAATTTTGGTACAAGCTAGAAATATGCCACAGTGTACTTCTAAAAACCAACCAACCAAACAAAAATCAACAACAAAAACAAACAAAAAAAACCCACAAAAACACTGTCAAAAAAAAAGCAATAATTATATTTTAAGTTCTCCTGGTTTGCTGGAACTTTACTGTTGTAATAACTGGTATTTGAAAGAGATAAATGAATAGCACCTCCATAGTATAGAAATTATTTTTTATTTGAGATCATTTAGCTGCAGCACACAAAGAAAATGTGTTTATTACTTATTGCTCAGTTAGAATATAAGAGTCTGGGGAAAAAAAAAAAGGAAAAATGACTGTGCAACACAGGGTCTAGATGTAGTTAGATTTTTGGCTGTCTTGGTTTCCTGGTCCATTGTATTCTATCCACAATACTATGGCCAGAACAAGCTACTGTAGATGTGAGAAAAAAATACACACGATCTTGATCTAAAGCACATGTTTCAACCACTCCATCTTTCCTCAGAATTTAGCCAGTGGTAACACATTAAAACACTTATAAGTCCATTCAGAACATGGCTGTGTTATACACATATGCTGGCCTATTCATTAAAATTCATAAGTAGTAGTGCGTTAAATTTGCTTACTACAAGGATTTTTTTGTATGGATAGTCCAGACAGGCTCATAAAAGTCACCAGTGCTTTATATTCTAGATCCAATTCTACAACAATAAAGCTCCATTAAATTACATATATTTGGAACGAAACGAAATACCACAATATAAAGAAAACTGTCAAAGCACTACACTGTATTCTTATACAGCCAGCTTAATTGTTCTCTATAATGTTAGTATCTGTGTATTGCCTGAAATAAAGCAGTTCTTATATTCTGTGGCTAAAGTTCCAGTAAAAGTGGAACATGATATGCAAATATTTTCTTCTCCATTTTATTTATTTTATTTTTTTTTAAGAAAGCTAACATGTATAAGTATTTAAATTAGGCTAGTAGGGTATAATGTAGAATGCCACTAATCCTTTTAGCTAATCCATCTATTTTGACATTCTTACCTGAGAAGAGATATTTTTTCTTCACTTCTCATGAAAGGTTTAATGTTAGTTTTTTGAACATTCTACAAAATACTTAAGTGTGTAACGTAAAAATATCTGTAATCCTGCTGATGTGATAACTGCTGTGAAAGAGGTCTTAGACCTTGTGGCGGAGAATCACCTGTGACAACAGCCGCAGTCAGTCTGCAGGGGCAGGTTTAGGTCTGGAAGGGCTTTTTTTTTTTTTTTTTTTTTAAATCTGGTGCACAACGTTCTTACTGGAACAAAGTGAAGTAACCAATGAACTTTTCTAATTAATTATGACAAGGATACAACTTTCCCTGCTAAAATGACAATAATAAAAAGTAGATGAATCGCTGAATCCTGGAAGAATGTTGACTTTTTTTTTTTTTTTTTTGTCATTTCAGTTAAATTCTCAACCAAGATTATCTTGTAAATATATACATAAATACACATACACACACATGCATATATTTTAGCTTGTATGTGCACACTATAAATTATACCTTCCGAAGGTGAATTTTCTAACAATCTAGAGACTTTTTAGTAATCCCTGTAAACTAGTAAAAGAAGAAATAATTGCTAATCTGTGGTATTCTCATGTGTTTTTGATTTGTATATTTAAACTGTATTTACATTTAAAAGTTCTCCATATTTTCACTTCCACATTTCCTACTTCTTTTCTCCTTTTTATTGATCATCTATATTTTGAACAGTTATTGGGAAAATGCTCAGAAATTAGTAAGAATTTTGAATTAGTAAGAATTCAAGGCAGTCACTGGAAGAGGAGATTTGCAGTATTTTGCAAAGTAGTATCAGTTGATACTTGGACACTTAGTGGAAACTTGACAAAGTTTCCTCTACTATTTCCATCCTAGGTGAACCATGAAGACAAGTAACTGAGTGTGCTTTTGGAACTTGAATTTCTGTTCTAGAAAAAATGCCTCCCATATGACATAGGTAGCCTCTATCCTTTTTTTTTTTTTTTTTTTTTTTTTTTTTTTACTTTTTTTTCTAATTTTTTTCCCCTACAATAGCAATACTTTGTATGTCCTCTGTGTTTACAAGTTTTCTTGCAATGTTCTTGCATTTGGTGCTCCTTTAAATTTGCCAAACCCCATATCAGTGTAATACAGTGGTGGTACCACAGAGCTTGGTGTGTACTAGCTGCTTGAGTACTTATCCAACATCTCAGGCAGGCCTAGGAGCTGTGTTCAAGTTCTTCGTCTCTTCAGCTGCATGTAGAGCCTTACCCAAGTTGATCATTTTCAAGGTTAAAGCTTTGCAGGGGTGGTTGCAGGTGTTTCCACTAATAGCTGTACCTGGCCTTTCTACCAGATACTTCTTGAGACAGGGAATCTGAATGTGAGATGTAACATCTCTTGAGCATCTGCAATTTGATCTTTGACATTTCAGCATACTTTATTTTCAGTTAATAAACCTCTGACTCCAGTGGTAAAACACACATTCTATTTCTTATTGGGATTATGGTAACCTCTGGCAGAAGAGCAAGTCAGAAGTTGGGAATTATGCCTGGGAAGCTGGGAAAAATGACTACTGTAGCTGTTCCAATGCCCAATGTTGTACAAGTTGAAGTTAGTTTGATGACGTCTGTGAGCTGTACTTGACAACTCTGCAGTTATCTGCTTTCAAATACAGGTAAAAGCCCATTGTTCCACTGAGGCAGTCCTAAATGAGACATAGTGTACTAGCTTGATTGTCAAATAATACTATTATTTTTGATAAGACAGGTTACAGAAGAAAAGACCCTTCATTTTTTATACCTACATAAAACAAAATATTAGATAAATGTAACAAATTTTCCCTAGCTGCGTGTTTTTGTTCTGAGTGGTTTAGAAAACAAAGCCATAGACTACGTGCGGAGATAAACCACAAAATCTCTTTTTCTCTATTCCTCTACTTTTTACTTCCTGATAAAACTGCTGTATTTTGCAAATAGCAGGGCATTCTATGGGCAAATAGATAGCTGCATATTTGATTTTGTGTAAACAGAAAATGTTAGAAAAACCTGGTCTCTCTGTAGTTTCCTTTCATGCTGTAATCAGAGAAGATGGCAATGCAAAGCTCTCTTCCACCGAGCTTTTTCGCCTTGAGAAAATCTGAAGCTTTTCCTATTTCCCAGGGCTACGAAGATGGTGAAAGGCCTGGAGGGGAAGACGTACGAGGAACGGCTGAGGTCACTGGGCCTGTTCAGCCTGGAGAAGAGGAGGCTGAGGGGGGACCTCATCACAGTCTACAACTTCCTCGTAAGGGGTTGTCGAGAGGCAGGAGACCTTTTCTCCATTAACACTAGTGACAGGACCCGCAGGAACGGGGTTAAGCTGAGGCAGGGGAAATTTAGGCTGGACGTCAGGAGGGGTTCTTCACAGAGAGGGTGGTTGCACACTGGAACAGGCTCCCCAGGGAAGTGGTCACTGCACCGAGCCTGTCTGAATTTAAGAAGAGATTGGACTGTGAACTTAGGCACATGGTCTGAACTTTTGGGTAGACCTGTGCGGTGTCAAGAGTTGGACTTGATGATCCTTAAGGGTCCCTTCCAACTCAGGATATTCTATGATTCTATGATTCTATGATTCTATTTCAAAAGTCTTAATTCCTTTCTTCCCTATTGATACCCTCTGTATTCTCCTGTTTACCATGCCCTGCTTTATTGCTGCTGGCTTAAACCAATGTGAATGAATCTTTGACTGACCCCAGGTCTGAAGAGGTTTATGGATTTTATCTGTTTACATAGTTCCAACATGAAGATTACTTCATAAAAGTTCTCAAAGCATCCAGAGTGAATGCAGAAGTTCAGTTCCTCCTTCAGGTGTACTTATGATTATTGTATTTTTGGAGAACATAAGTGGGTTTTATTATTATTATTATTTTATTTTTATATATTTTTTAGTACCTTTAATTTTTGACTGATAAGGCAGCTTACTGACAGGACCATAGTTTCTGATATATATAGTAAACTCAGTCTGAAACTCATACGCTGCCCATCAGTTTGTTATTACAGGCATAAATTTAAATAATATATGTATGTTTCAAATAAGTTACATAGTTATGCTCTTGCCTTGCTTTTCTGCAACATCTGGAATCCATCAAATTAGCATAAAGCTGGTTAAATGTAAAATATGTTTGTGTACTCAGTGACTGTATTTTCTGTTTCTGTGAGTTACTGGTGTTTTGCTGTCTCTGTTAAAAAGCAAGAATAAGCAAAATTTTAATATTTTCTATTTGGACAATATGGACAACTTATGTGGGTAACTTACATCATGATAAACAATGATATTTATCATCAACAAAAAATTCTCTCTTACAGATAGAATGAGGTGATATTTTATACTGTGATTCATTATGAGAAATAATAGATAGTGTAATGCCTTATAGGTATAAGTAGATAAGCAAGTGCAAATTAAAATTATTCAATTTATCTGTTATTGGAAATAAATTTCATTCATGCTTAGAGGTCTGGCCTCATCTAACATCACTAACATTGAACCACTGTTATGGTTCAATGACAACTTCGAACGTTTTTAAAATTCAAGGAAAAAATTGGAGAGAAAAGTTCAACTCAGAAGTTCTCTGAACCCAATTATGATCAGGCCATTGGGGATATATGCTTCATTCTGCCTGCCCTCAGACTGGAAGCAATACATCAACACTAGTAATGCCAGCTTCCATGACCTCAGTACTCAATGATGTTTTTTCTTACAGTCTTAATATTATTTCAATCCCATAATTTTTTGAAGCACTGCTCATAATTTTGGAATAGTTGAGGTTAGAAAAAATGAATTTTAACTGGGGATAATAACTACAGAAAGTGTCTGAAATCCAAGTTGTTCTGAAAACATATAAGGAAGTCTTTCTTGCTGTCTTCCTTATAGTGTTGTACACATTCACAGTCTTACCTACAGCAGTTCAGATGTTTCAGTCAGAGGGATAAAAACATCCTCACTTACTATGCTACCATATATTCTACTTGTCCCTGTATTTATGAAGCAGTCCTGTCTCTCTCACTGCTGGTGGAAAACTTAATGAATCTTTCACTAATTTTGAGCTTCACAAAACAAAGCCTGGCCTTAGTGTCATGAACTGTCAAGATAATAACATTGTTTCAGAGCAGCATGGTAATGAAGCTTACACAGCTTTGTGATAAGGGATGCATTGGCCATAATGAAGAGTATGTGTTTTAGGAGAGTCTTAGATGAGCTCCACAGGCAGAATCTCAACTCCTAAAGGCAGTTTGCTGTGGGATCACATGGCATTTGCACTGTGATGTGTTTGTTGACAAATGTGACATAAAGAAATTTAAAAGGAAAAATAAACCACATTTTCTTAAAGCATTTTAGATCACTTTGTGGTCTAACCACATGCTCAAAAACTTCCTGAGCTGGAAACAGTCTCCAGATGACCTACAGGCTTTAAAACTTACCAAAACAAAAAGCTTTCTACCACAAAAGCATTCCAATGGTAGAAACTCTGGTAGAAAGTTTCTCATCATACACTTTAATATTGAAAAATGCTCTGTTTCCTTGTCACCTCTTCTTCTTCTGCAGAGAATGTAAATTTGTTATAGCTTAAGACAGATTTTGACTTATGGAATAACTTTGTATGCACAGCAATAAATTGGGGTGTTACAGTAAAACTTTTCGGTAACTTGCCAAATTATCTCCACTGTCAGCCATCCACAACTGTTTTAGCTGGCATCAATTTCAATAGCATTTAAACTGCACATGCACATTTCTAATATCTCGTTTGTAGAAATAGCAATTTCACTGGAAAACTTTACTCCACTGGGAATTTGGAGAGTAATTGACCACCATGTCCAACAGTAATTTCAATTTAACAATCTAATTTATCTGTGATTTCAGTGGGACTTTGAGCAAGAGGATTTATCATTCAGGCTAATATGGGTAAAGATTTATTTCTGATCTTTGACCTGCGTGCTTTCTTTTACAAGCTCTTACACTATGTGAGAGTATCAACACTTCCACCATGAAAGACCCCATTGTACATTTCCTGGGATTCTGTTTTTTTTTTTTTTTTTTTTTTTTTTTTTTTTTTTTTCTATGTTGAATTGCATGTTACATTTCTCCTCTATACAATTAAGTATGTCTGCACAGTAATCACTTGTAAATGCACCTCATTTAGCATTACCTGGCTTTAAACTAACTACTTTGGCACTGATAATCTAGAACTACACAAAGCCAGCATAACCTGCTGAAGAAACTTGGTTCTGCACTGCCAGTGTTATGGTACTACTGATACTGAAGGCAGATGGTTTAAACCCAGTTTGGGAGTGTTCTTATGAGCTATTTACACCTTTCAATACATGGTAATTGTGGTGGTTTAGCAACTAAGGATCAGCTAAGTGATCTCTCTCACTTCCCCTCCACAGAAGGACAGAGGGGAAAAAAATGAAAAAAAGCTCATGGGTTGAGATAAGAAGCAGTTAAATAAAACAGAGGGAAAAAAAAAAAAAAAAAAAGAGAGAGAGAGAAAAAAAACAAAACACACAGAAGCAAAAAGAGGAAAGTATTATTCTTTACTTCTCATCAGCAAGTGATGGTCAGCTACTTTATCTGAAGCAAAACCTCAATGCATGTCACAGTTTCTCAGGAAGACAGATGGTTTCTTAATGAGAGTATTGCCCTCTCCTCCCCCCACCATCTTTTATTGCTAAGAAGACATCAGTGTAGGTCATGTCTCCTTGCTGTGTCTCCTCCCCATCTCTTGCCCAACACCAGCCTACTGTATCTTTGGGGAGGGTGTTTGAGGGACATCCTTGATGTTGTGCCAGTACTGCTCTGCAATAATCAAAACGTTGATGTGATATCAACCCTGTTCCAGATACAAGTGTAAAGATCAGCACTATATGGGCTGCTATGGAGAAACTTAACTCCATTCCAGCCAGACTCAGTACAGTAATATATATTTAACTCTTATCAAGTTAAATGCTTACTGAAATCCAAGCTAACATTCTTCTTCTGGTCATTTCCTTGGTTGTTCCAAAGGACCCTAAAGGGGATTTGTGTTACATTTCTATGAACCTATACAATACTGAAGCAGGAGGAAATGGTCAAAGGTTAAAGCTTTTTAAAAACTTCATGTTCAGCTGGTGATTGACCAGTACTCCAAGATCTTTTTCCACTGGGCTCTTCCCCCAGCTGGTATTATTGCACGGAATTGTGCCCCAAGTGCATGATCTGACACTTAGCCTTGCTTAACTTCATACGGTTGGCCTTGGCTCATTGGTCCAGTCTATCCAGATCCCTCTGTAAAGCCTACCTTCCTTCAAGATCAACACTTGTGCGTAACTTGGTGTCATCTGGAAATGTACTGAAAGTGCACTTCATGCCCTTGTCCACATCATTGATAAAGATATTGAAGAGGACCTGCCCTAGTACTGAGTTCTGGGGTACACCTCTTGTGACTGGCCTCCCACTGGATTTAAGTCCATTTCATGAGTGGCTTTTTCACCAACTGGTGAAGAATCAGTCTGACGGCATGTTCATCTCTCTCCCCCAGACAATACACTTAGTCATTCTGAAGGCTATGTCTTTATGTGCTTAAAGGTCTTTACTTACCTAAGTTTTACCTGCAGCTTCACATCTGCTCTTAATATATATATATGTGTATATATATATATACATATATATACATATATATATATATTATTTTTTTTCCCCCTCAAACCTGGAAGTAGATTGCATCTGCACTTCTCATAACTCAAACAGTTCAACAGAGTGGCTACAGCTTTTCTGTGAAGGTAAATATCAATGATCTAAAATCAGAACCATGAGATGTTTCAAGGTCAAAAATAAGCTGTTTTTCAACCTCCTTTAACCTGTCAATTTTTAAAATTTAGGGTGATGGTGGAGATAGAAACCTACAGAATTTAGACCAACTGGTAATATATTCTGTAAGTATTTGCAACTATTTTGCATTCCTTAGAAGGAGTGTGCAGACTGCAAGATTTTAATATCATTATTTTGGAATTCAGAGGTCTCAGAGGACTGAGAGATTCTGAGGTCTCAGAGGACTGAGAGGTCTGTTTCTTGGAGCCCATTTTGGTCTCTGCAGGAATTCAGTCTCTGCTTCTTGATAGTTACATAGCCTTTACTTTGTCTTTACTTCACTTAAACTTACGGGTCTGTCAAATGTGGATACTTAGCTATACCCTGTTAAGAGAAACTGTAAAGCATCATTGTCAGAGAAACACTGGCATCTCTCAGAGTAAAAGGCTTAGTGTATTACAATTTAAAGTGATTTACTTAATACAATAAGTAAAGCTGATAGCAAGGCTTGAAATCATTTAGTTGTTAGACAAACTGCATCTGACCCATGCAGTTCAAATGATTGCAGTTTTGTAAGATAAAGTGGGCATTACAAATTATTATTTTAGTGCATTTTTAGGTACTTACCAGCAAAACTTCATAAAAATGCTTCCTGAAGTTTCACGTGTTTCCTTTTTGAAGCAACATACATACTTAAAATATTGCCTAAAAAAAAATCTGACTTTGGGAAATATAACCATAATATTTCTATAATATGTTTCAAACTTCATCATATCACATCTGACTAGCTATACTGCTGCACTCACTAAAGCTTAGACTATAATAACATCTCAGGAAAGAAAACTCCTTCAATATGTGCTCATGCCTGTGGGGTAAGGTCCTGTCCTCCACCCCCAGCCTCCCTGAGTTTCAGTTCTATTGCACATAACACCTCTGTGGTTCTGCTGTCTTTTCTTGAACTTTGTAGTGTGTTTTTTATATGCTTTGTTATAGCTGAACACAATAGAGATTTGTGCAGGTTTAGGATTAAGTGCGCAATTAAATATTCTCTCCAACAAGACAAATGGTACTGATTAAATATTACTTTATGTGTAAAGATAAATCACTATAGTCAATTCATGACTTTTGGTGCTGTGTAATAAATCACCCTCCCCTCCCCTCGCCTCCCCTTCCCCCTCCCCTCCTCTCCCCTCCCCTCCCCTCCAGTCTTGGATTTTAATCAGTGATTAGTCAGTGATCACAATGTTGATTTATTTATGAAGTTAAAGAGATATAAATGTGACATACTAGATTAGACACCAGGTGTTCCTGAATCTCTGTTCCAGATTTGATGTTGTTTTGTGCATAACCAGGGGTAAGTCACTCTAACTATTATAGATATGAAGAACTTGCAATATTATACATAAGAATATTTTCTTTGTGCCTAGTATGGCAGCATATATTAATTAAAGGGTCTGCAGCTTTATAAAGTATACAGAATACACAAAAGAAGCTCTTATGTAGCTCTTTCCTCAAGACACAGAAGACACAGAAAGCCATGTGTACTCTTGGACAAATTTTATTTCTCTCTTTTTTTTTTTTTTTATATACATATTTTTATTAAATGACCGGAATTCAAGCTCTGTTTATGGATTACAACTGGTCACAATCTGTAATAGTTGTACCTCCCTGACTATGCAAACTTAATTCTGATTATATGTTCCTAGAGAACTAACTGCTTTGCAGCCAGTTGTCCTCTGCATGTACTGGGGTTATTCCTTGCTAGGTGTAGGACTTGGCACTTCCCTATGTTGAATTGCATGAGATTCCTGTTGGCCTGTTTCTCCAGCCTGTCCAGTTCCCTCTGAATAGCAACACAGCCATCTCATGTATCAGTCCTCCCTGTTTTGTATCATCTTAAAACTCACTGAGGGTGTGCTCTGTCCCTTTGTCGAAGTAATTAAAGAAGATGTTGAACAGTTCTGACACACTGTCAACCCCTGGCTTACAGTACTAATGACTGGCCTCCAGCTGGACTTTCTGTGTCTTATTACAGTGCTCTGGGCTTGGCTGTTCAGCCAGTTTTCAAACCACCTCACTGTCATCATTTTGTCTCTGGGTATGTTATAGAGGAGAAAGACTTACTAAAGTCAAGCTCAAAAACATCCATTGCTCTTCTGTCATCCATCAAGCTAGTCACCTCATTGTAATAGTCTAGGTCATCAGGCATGATTTCCCATTTGTAAATCCATGCTGACTGCTCCTGGTAGCCTTCATTTCCATAAAGTGAAAATGATTTTCCATCCTGAAAATGATTTCCATGATTATTTGCTCCATCATCTTCACAGGGATGGAGATGAGACAGACTGTCTTGTCATTCCTTGAATCCTCCTCTGTGTTCTTTAAGGTAGGGGAGGAATTTGGTTTCTTCCAGTCCTCAGAAACCTCTTTCAGCTGACATGTACTTTCAAAGACAATTAATCAAGCAACATTAGCCACTTCCCTCAGCTCTCATGCATCCTGTCAGGTTCCGTGGACTTGTGAATGCTCAGTTTATTTAAGTATTTCCTAACTTCACCCTCTTCAACTGAGGATAAGACTTTCTTGCACCGGAAGTAAGTCCATTAAAATCAAGGTAGAGCAATATAAAACCATGAGTACTGAGCTTTTTAATTTAATCTAATAAGGCTTTTTTTTTTTTTTTTTTTTTTTTTTTTTTTTTTTTTGTCCTTCCATTGTCATGATGATGAAAGTTACTGAGTATACTAAATTCCTCCAGCAGTCTCTTGGTGTCTGGATTCTTAATGCTGTTTTGCAGGATAAACCTCTCCAGAACTGCTCATGAGTTTTATGTATTAACTTGAGAAATGAATCTTGAAGATATGACACACATTTTGTTTGTTATTTTAGGCTACTTTATACTTGATCTGATCTTCAAGGTCAGTGTTCTGGTCTATTTTTTGGGATAAACAAATCCTTCTTTGACCAGGACATCACATCTTAAAAGTATGTATGACAGAGCTGTAGTTTACGTTATATTTATTTCAACAGTTGGTTCTTATAGCCAATAGAAAAAGAACATACTGTTGTACCCTGCCTGAATTTATGACCATGCCTTCATCATTTCTATAATTCTTTATTGCAGCAATGTCCTGGGAAAGATTTTATCTGACTAAGGTAGCTGATAAATGCAGTAGCCACACAGATGTGAAAAAGTTGTAATGCTAATGTACAATTAGCAGGGTGTGCAAGCTGTTATTTCCCCTCTATTCTACTTTTGCGCTGTTTACCAAGACCCTTCACATTGAACAATATTTTTGACTATTTTAAATTTGAAAGATTTTCATAAATACTGACCGGGTTTGCAATTTGCATAAAGTAATACAGCACTTTGTTTTCAGAAGTTTACCACATGATACAAATGATACTACATGTAGTTATGCTTCATTTAATCTCCATGTTTGAGCAGGAGAAAAAGTCTTTTTTAATGGAAAAATTATTTCCATGGTTTATATCTTATAATAGTTGGATTTCAAATGAAATAGCATCCCTGAACTAAAGCTGGGAATAGAGTCCTTGTTGCAGATTGTACTCTGTGCACAGGGAAACCTGATGCCATGTACTCATGCTTTTCACTTCCCAGTACATGCTTTCTCTCAGTGGCAATTCCAAGAATTGTACTGTTAGAGTGAGGAGCATGTCAACAAAGGAGTTTTGGAGAGAAAACATTTCATTAGTACTGAAGAAAAGTGAAAAATGTAGTAATTGCTTGTGAATCACAAATGCTGTCTGCCTGGAACAGAGTGCATGAACAGACTTAGGAAACATCCCTTGGGTACACACAACCTCCTGATCTGTCCATGAACAACAATAGAATTTAGTTTTGGACTCAGAGAAATAGACCCTGATATGGAAGCCTTGTTGCGAAAGATGACGTATTTAGAAAGAGCTTGTTTTATTAAAAGGTTTGAAGATATACGGTTGTCTTAACACAGGTAAATTTATGCTGAGAATAAATTAATAGGCTCAGACCAAGTGTACAAGACCAAACAGCAAAGTAGTCTAAATGTACCTGCAGCTAATACCAATTACAAAATGCTGTGTAGTTTTGCGTCATAAAAAATAAAAAAATAAAAATATCCAGGCAATTTACATATGTCTCAAGGTATTTATATTCCAGTTTTGTCTGTAATTTTGTTTTGTTTTGTTTTAATCTTCCCTCACTTCTCAATCACTCTGTTTTAACTTTCTGCAGTTTTTCCATTAAATTTCATGTAGACCCAAAACATCTGGTTAGAATCTTGGTCAGCATGTAGAATTTTTGGAAATACCAACATGAAAAAAATTCTGCAAATGTTTAAGTGTTGTTTTACATGTAATCTAATATTATTTAAGTTGTATTTATATTATTTACATTATATTTATATTTAAATATTTAAAAGAGTGAGTTGGTACAAAAATAATCAAAATGGCAAACTTCAAACTGTTTTCTTTAGAAAAGCACAATGGAGGTGCCAAAATGTAAGAAACTGTAATGCTTCCTTCATATATATTTTTTTCTGTTGCAAATATGTTAAAATTGGCACATTATTTTACTTTTATGCATTTCTCTTTTGGAAATTGATCCCTTTTATTATTATTATTTTATCGTCATCAACATTTCCCCAGGTCTTTGTGCGTGTTTGTTGTTGTTTTATGTATGTGTGTTCTTATTGATGAGATAGAAAAGATAGGAAAAAATCTCTCGATAGAGAGTTTCAGCCTGCATCTGTAGTCTGCTCTTCCTCACTTCTCTTGAATATTTAAAAGAAATTCTGGATATGTTAACAGAAGATCATTTCTACGGGAGACTCTGCCGGGAAAAGCTGGAAAACTATATAAAAAGGAGAAAGAAGATAAGAAATGTTAATGTCACCATTTTACTGATAGGGTTATGATAAACACTGAAGTCACAGATTAACCCTGTGACGGAGCCAGTAACTGAACCCTGCAACCGAGTCTCTGGCTTTAGCAAAGTCATACCATCTTTGAATAAGGACTTTTGTCATGAGTGGCAGTGAGTCAGAGGTAGTAAAATCTAAACAACTTGCTGTTAATTTCTTTATGATGGCTTATATTTTACACCCTTAGCATCAGTACTGAAATACACTTGTAAACATTATATTGAATAAAGCTGTTTTCTTATCCACAATCTCTTTACCAGTTAGTATCATTTATTTCATTATTACAACAACTGCATGATATGGCAATTTTTTTCACCCCCACAAATATTCTTGGTACTGCACTGACAAAAGTAATTAATGGAAAGCTGTTCCATACTTCAGATTGTAAATAGGTATACCACTCTGCTTCTGAAAGCTAACATTGTAGTGAAGCAATGAGAACTTCCATCTATTATTTATAAACTGCAGGAGGCTAAATAAATAATTTTACATTATAAAAAGCACTCTCACACACAGATACTCATATACACTGCAAAAGAATTTGTGCTTTGTCTAGAGTAAAATGAAGTCCCAGAGGTAATTTCTGTATTGTGTGGGAAATCATGTCTCCCGCAGGAAATTTATAGCCATGATTGTTTAAGAGAAATTAAAAATATAGTGTTAAATGATTTTAACAAAAACATTAAATTGTTTCATATTTTTCATCTGACTTATACTATTGCTAATTTATAGAAGCTACACATCCTGGACAAAGTTTTAGGTCACTTATAAGAACTACTTTGACTAACTCCAATATATTGTTTTGGTCACATTATAAAATGATTTATTGAATATGTATTTAATTTGAATTCATTACTGGCCTAAACTGACTATACTAGTATTTATACCATGGTTCATAAAAGACAAAGAAGAACAAAAACAAAAAAAAAACCAACAGTTGGGAATTGCTATAGAAGTTAACTAGAAATAATCATTTGTTTCAGTTTATAACTGAGAACAATAATTGTCCAGAAATAACAGATTATTTGTCTTGAGATTTTTTTTTTTTTTTCCCCACACCCTTATTTAGTTGTAGTTAAATCCTGTAGGTATGATGTCCAAATAGTATAAAGTCTGTCACTACAAATCCTGAGGCATCAGTTCAGGTCTTGTCCTGAACTGGCACTGGCAGCCTCTTTGTATGACCCTGTTGTAGTTGGGCTGGAAGCCTGGGAGTTGTCCGACAGCATAATAGTTATATGATCCCTTGCATTCTGCTTGCTATAGAAACTGGCATTGGCATGCTTAATCTTATTTTTCTCATAGGTTATGGATAATTTACAATACAGCTAAGAATCATCTTGATCTGTATAAAACAGGGAAAAAATGAAATCTGTTGAAGTTTCTACTCTTTTTGTTTGGCTTTTTTTTTTTTTTAATCAGAACAGAATATGATGATTTTTTATTATTATTATTATTTTTTATTTTTTATTTTATTTTCTGAAAGGACTGAAGTGTGGTTTCCTAACCTGACACTGCTCTGAAAAAAAATATCAAGTAATTCATTTTTTCTTTTTTTTTTTTTTCCTTTTTTTTTTTTTTTTTCTTCCGTGCATCCCAGAGTCCTTTGCACACATTAAAGGACCTGGATCCAAAAACACTCTTACCTGTCCTTCCCCCTTCTGGCTGTTCTTCCCCTCTGTCTCTGACAAGGTGTTTTTGGGTGTTTGTCAGCAGCTGCAAAATTTCCATTTTTGCTTTAGTTTCTATGTCAGTAGAATAAGCATAAAAATGACTTTTTTTTTCCACAACAGCTGTGAGCCAAAGTTGATACTTACAAAGAACATTAATCACAGTACATGCTCAGTACAAGTCAGATAAAGGCAGGTTAGTGATTTTGTTTTTTAATATTATTATTAATTGATCACAGGAATAATTTAAGGTGAAGTTCAAATTTGTCCCTTTAGACTTAAGTAGATCTGAGAGGTTGTAGTACTTTTGTCATCTGACATTTTCTGCTGAGATGAATTTAATCCCTGAGAACAAAAATACTCCAAAAGTAGCACTGAAAAGAAATCCTACCATATACAGGAAAAAAACCCCTATGTCCCACCTGCCATTTAAACCATTTGTCCCTTTTCCCTCTCCTTAATGTGAGACTGCCATTAAAGCAGAAAAGCTGAAAACTTTTCCGGTCTTGCAGTTGCCTTTTAAGGAATGCTTGGAGTCAGAGAGAAGCACCAAATTGCTGTTCCAATGATGAGCCTAAGCTGTCATTCACTGTCTGGGTTTTGGACCAGACAAGGGGTTAGCAAACTTACTTTAACTCCGTACTTGTAGAGATTCCTCACAAAATCTTTTTTTTTTTTTTTTTTTTTTTTTTGTAAGCTTTGAGGAAAGAGGAAACGTGGGAAATGTAGATGGATGATGCAGACACAGTATTTCCCTGCAAAATATGTATCCAGTACCTATACCACCTCTCTTGTTTACTTACATGAATAATTTAAAGATAACCATCGGACATTTTTCAGCAACCCCCTCACTGAAACAATCGCACGTTTCATAGTTTCCAAAACCTTCCGTGAAAGTCAGCAGATTTATGATTTAAAGAAAAACACCCTATCACATTCAACAGCTTGCAAAAATAAACTTCCTCCCAAATTTTATGTTCCCTGATCATGGTGTAAGTTTGTTTAAAGGGCAATTACTGCGTAAGAACTTTGTATTTGTTCAGTTGAAAGTTGCTTGCTGTTTCTGTGAAGTTTTCACACTGTGTGTCCATGTACTTCTGTTTGCTCTTGTAGTCCACTAGAGCTATGCTTGCCCACAGCACTAAATACAGCTCCTTCCTACAAGGTAATGTTAATCTTAATTAAGAGAAAATAATCTACAGACCTTGAAGACTTACAAACTTCCATAGAAATTAATTATTTATTCTCTAGTACCTCGCCAGGTCTTTTGGGGTTGGACTATGCTTCTGAGACTCTGCCCTAATCTTAAAAGATCACACTCCTTCTCACACTCCCTTCTAGTTCTTCAAAAGAGTAACTGTGAGCAGTTTTGGAAAAGGGACAGGTTTTTTTGTGTTTTCTTTTTTTGGGGGAGATTTTTTTTTTCTTCTTTCTCTCCAGGTACTCAACCCAGTCCCCTAGGTGGGATTGTCTCCATAAACACTCGCATTTTTTACTTGGCCCCTGAAGTTGAGTGAAAAGGTCTGAGGAAAACTGAGCACTAGACCTAACCCAGTATCTGGCTAAAGATAAGGTGTAAAGTTACTGTTACTGTTTTCTGACTCTTCCATATTAAAAAGAGATGCTTTCACTTTTTTTTTTTTGCATGCGATCTTTGTATACCTAATGCATGTATTTGTCAGTTATGATCCCAGTGTTTCCCTGTACCTAAGGGAATTAAGTGCACTTCAATCAAAAAAAAAAAAAAAAAAAGTAACAATGTTTGACCTTTCTCATATGGACTTAGCTTAAAATAATAGTGTATGCAAAAATGCATTCAGTTTCTCAGCAAATCATTACCGTAGAATCCAGCATACAGCTTGGAAATATAACCATGGTAAAATCAGGAAGTTGAGAGATGTCTCAGAAAACATGTCTGAACTCTTTTTTGCTTTTCTACAAGGTACTCTTAAAATTTAGTTATGTCATAAATGTATTTGGGAATTGGTTTATATGTCTTTTGGAAAGTGACACTTCATCCGGACCACAGATTTTGTTCGTTTGTTTGTGTTGTTTGTTTTCCCTGATATATTCCAGCTTCAATAAAATTTTCATCAAGAGAGATGTGAGTCTAAGGCAGAATTTGGTGGACTGGAACAGGGTTTGACAGCTAGGGATGCCTGCCCTAGAATAGTCATTAATCCAGAGGTTGCAGAGTTTGTATAAAATGTGATAACTTGTACTAATGTTCCTGGCCTGATCCAACATGAGTGCCCTGGCTACCAGTGTGCTAGCTGGTCTGCGATAGGCATTTATCTCTTGCTTTCACCGATTTAAACAGGAACAAATAAATGTACATGGTCCATAATTATAATTTAACTGGAAATTAAAAGACTATATGTAACAAAGAGAAGATTAATATAATAGAAGAGCTTTCCAATACGAATAGTAAAATCCTAATCTGATAAGGCACAAATCCTAATTTAGTTAACACAGAACTTGATCTGCTTATGAAAGGGATTATGTATGTCTTTGCTTGTGACTGCAGAAGGGGAACGGGATATCCCAGCAGGCCCAATCCAATCTCGTGTTTTTAAAAAATGTCCTATATTCTTGTCTTTATTTTGCTGCCAAATGGGGACAGTTTTTGAATTTAAGGTATGATGGAACAATAAAACTGTTCCCTTCTTAACTGTATTGTATAAACAGCCATAAACTCAGTCTTTGTAAATGCATTGTTTGAATTGCCCAAATGGCAGCTAAATCATAACAGCTAATTTTTGTGCATTTCCATGCATTTGTATTCTTAGTTATGCTTGCATATCTCAAAGTATTAAAGCCCAGCTACAGGAAAGAAGATGTGACAATGAGCTAATGTGAGAGTCAGAATTATCCATGTAGGAATCCTATAATGCTTAGAGTGTTCATCAGTATGAAAATTCTCCGTCTTCTCCTTTCTCCCTTTTTATTCCCAATTTGAATAACCTGTGGAAATTAAAAAAAAAGAAAGCATCATACTTCCATCAGGAAAATTTATGTAAACTGTGAAAAGCATGACCATAAGTGTAGTAGACACATTATATACTCTTTTTGTTCCTTTGAAATGACAGACATAATTAAGGACTTGTTGTTTATACATTGTGCAACTTCAGAAATTGAAAAATACAATTTGGTGTCATTAAAATCATAAAAAATAATCTGTGAAAAGGTTATGTCACCATTTTTCCCAGTTTATATAATTGTCATCAACAGGCCCAAACTGACTAAAATTAAATTTCAAGTCTATCAGTTATACACTTCTAAGAAAACATTGATTCCTTTGAATTTAAAAAGAGTACTAGAAAATGTCAGATGGCTTGTTCTCTAATCTCTAAAATCAAAAATGTCCTAAGAAAAGAGGAGTGTGAGAACTAGATAGCCTGTTGTGATATAGATGGAATACTTGTTTTCAAACTAACACTGGAAAACATGCAGATTTATGATTATTTAATCTAAAATAGTTACAGGTACATCTTATCTGACAAGTGGTTTGTCATTCACATTCTGTAAAAATAAACAGTTTTAGCACCTAAAATGCCAACAGAATGACACTTATCTGATAAGATATACCAACAAACATTTATAGAAATGGTTACTGGATAAGGTGAATTGAGGTCTTTAACAAAATAACATTAGTATTAGTGAACTCTCATTCTTCCTGTCACCTTTGAAAACGAAAACATAATGATATTCTTCTGACAGGATAAAAAAAAAAAAGAGCCAATTCCTTCTTAAATGATTTATGGGAGGTCAGTTTTAGTAATGTGTCCTATTTGTATCGTTTTTAGCTGACAAAAGAAAAATGTAGGATTTTACCAAGTCTTAATATAACTTAGTTATGTCCATAAAATAACACAGCCCTGGGATTCATTCCCCACCCCTCCCACCCCCCTTCACAATGCTTTTAACTGGCCTAAGCTCTGCAGTAAAGCCCTGATCTGTTTACTGCTAAACCCTACAAGTTTGAATTTGATTGTAATTTTTTTAAAGGTTTATAATTTCTCTCTGCTATTCTAAAATACAGAGGCTGTGAACAGGACTTGCAGTTCCTAAATTTGACCATCCAAAAGTAAGGCCCCAGTCTAAGCTTGTTGTCCATCCTTCCAACTTTGTCAGGAGACCAAAGAGAGAAACAAACACTTTCTTAACTGTTTCCTTAGGCTATTTCCTAACATTTAAATGGACGTTTCCATTCATAACATTTCCTACTCCTAACATTGAAATTGACATTGGCTTTAATGAAAGCAGAGTCTGACCATCATGGCTGTTGCTTTGTGTGTCCTGGTACATTAGCAGATTGAATTCTTTTTGCCTGTTGGATTTCTGCGGAGTCCAAGATTTAAACTAGCAATTCTGAGAATGCTCATGGACAGATGAAGGGATGGTTTCACTAATTATCTTGTTTCTCTAGGACTCTGTAGCCTTTATCAGTTACTTCTAGTTTTGAACCAAATTTCAGATGCCTATTTCAAAAGTACTTGAAACATGTTTCCTTTCTGATCCTCTGTACCTTAAAAGGAGAGGGTGGGTAGATGAAGGGAGAGGTGGTTTTCTAAGCAGAAAAGGTGGTTTCCACTACCAGTGATAACCAGTGGTCATACTGGTAAGTGAAAAAACAGTTTATGTTTATGAAAAAGCGGTTTATATTATACGATCAAAATAGTAATCAATATGAGAGTGAAGAATCTGTAACGAATGTTATCATTACCGCTACATAGTTCACAACTTACATTTATCTTTTAATTTTTATGGTGTTTTATGATCAGGAAATAACATTTTTATTTTGGGAGTATCCTGCTTATTTGTGTTTGTGCAGTGTACATTTTTATAATATTTACACACCAATGGAATTTGTAATACTTAGTTTTAGATGAAAACGTATATCTATAAATTTTAAGTGGTTTTTGTACAGAAGGAAATCCTACTATTTTGCAAAAAAAAATGTATAAAATTTAAGGCACTGAAATTACAAACATAACACTGAAGTATGTGGTCTGATTTTAAAAAATAGTCCTTTGGATGCTAAGATAATTGTTTAAATATTTGTGTTTGAATGCACCTTTTAAAGATTACTACTTTTTTTTTTTTTTTTTTATGAGGTTTAAGTAACTTGGCAAGTAATTGTTTTGGATTTGACGAGACATGGATTTTATGTTCCATTTATTTACAGGATTTCTAGGTGCCGGACCCTACTCTTGCAGAAACGAAAGTTGATTCTCTTTAGTGCTAGCAATGCAAGTACTTATCTACATCTAAACCTCTTTTTCAAAATGTTTATCAGCTAATGTTTATAAATAGCCTAATGCAAGATGAAAAAAATCAACATGGAACATCACCCACAGTCTTAAGGTTATGTCAAGTGAAGTTTGACTTGCATTTTCACACACTACTTCAGAATGACCTAGACAGACCCTACTAACTTGCTTCTCAGGTGCTCCAAGTCATTGTCATTAAGCTGACTTCTGTTGCCCTCTTACACTGTACACATCTTCTGCAGTCAAAGTAACTGCAGCATGCAACAGCATCCTCAGACTTGCTTGGGTGTAAGTGCTTTACACAAGAATGGTATGACATGCACTCCAGCATAGGTGGCACAAGTTTCCAGGATTAGTTGGACAACTCTGCATTCTGCCCAAGTTCCCCACTGCCACACAGTTCATCCACACTACCCTAACATTTCCTGGCTGCCACGTAGATCTGTCTGTCAAAGCATGCCATCTGATGAGGATGAGCACAGCATCCAATAATAATAGTCTACGATATTCAACAGCGGTTTCATGTCTAGTTATAAACAATTTGCAGCAAAACAGAAAAGTACCTTCTGTTCTCAGACTTATTTATTTATTTATTTATTTATTTTGTCCACAAACTCAAGCTTCTTTAATCTTCCTAGGATTTTTCTCAGTTTGTTTTTCAGGAGTTTATTTGATTTATGGTTTTATTAATTTTCCAAGAACTTTTGCTAGTAGCATTTTCCTGTGTTTTCCAACAGGAAATGAGACCAAGAGTGGTGCATGATGCCAATTTTCAAAATTTTATTGCCAGCAGAGAAATGTTTCTTGGCAAACTGTTGGATTTTGCCACTTGTGTTCTCAGTCCTGAAGACAGTTTTCTTTGAGTACTTGAGCAAGTCTGTTCACTGCACTCCACCTCAGTTTTCTTATGTTTAAAATGGGCATAACAATACATTACCCAGCCTAGAAAAACACAGTCAAATGTACAAATAGCTTGATGATAGAAGTGAAAGCTATTATATCTAAGACAAATCTTGTTGAAGCCTTGTAACTTTTGATGTCTTGTTCACAATTCTCCATTTTTTTTTTAAATAAATAAACAAACTGAATTTGACAGAATCCCATTGCTTCACTTTTTACTGGGACAACATCTACAGATGTTAGTCAGAGTTTGTCAGCCAGAGTTTTCTAATGTGCATGCTGAGCAAAAACTGTTATGCCATTATTGCTGAAGTCCCATGAGGGGTAAGCCGTTTTTTACTGTAGTCTGTGAGAATGTCCTTTCTGACATTCACTGAATTTGACGGGTTGCATTGATTGTACAAAAAAAGAAGAAAAAAGGCAACAAAAACAAAAACTTAAATACCACATTACTTGATGGAAATTTGCTTCCAAATGTTTTCAGTGTTCTCAGGGTCACCCTTGTTACAGAACAGCAGTAGCTTCTTTCAATTGGCTCTAGGATAGTATAATACGTCACCTTGCACTAAGATAATGCTAGAAAAAAATCACATTTCTTTACTAAAACATCTCTACTGTGATTATTATTTTTACTTACAGCTTAAGGTTATCCTTTTTAGAATGCATACCAATCTCCTGATAAACGTAAAAGGCCAGTGACATGTCCTGTCTCCTGATGTTTGTGTCTTGAGATATGCACAAATGCAGGAGGAATGCAAAGATGGTTATCACACAATACAGCTATGGCACATAAAGAAATTGACAGTGGTCTCACAGAGATCAGATAGAGTTGTTAGCAAACCCTTCAGCAGCAGTCTACTGGCTTTATTAAGGAAATTAATTAATTAATTAGAAGCATCTGTATACTTAAATTAAGTTAAAAAAAAAGTTTCAATAAGAGAACCAAATGGGAAGATTGGGTCTGAAATATATATAATATTATTTATATAAATATATATGATGTTGAACAAATATACTAGAATCTGAAATATAATCCAAAACAGCTTTGACTGAGGTTCTGAAAGTGAGAACAATAAAGCATATCTTGTAGTCTGAATAAAAACTGATAGATGTTTGAGGGTTTGGCACTAAGCCATCCAATAACTGAGTGTAGAGCAGATGGTGAAGGCATTATAAGTCTCAATCTGCTAGTAGTAATTTTTAAGAAAATTGGAATAAACTAAGTAATCTTAGAAATAATGTTAAATTGATACTTTTTCTTCCTGACTCCACTAGCAAAAAGAAAACTGAATGTGAGTGCTGATCATTCCGTCTACTACTTTAGGGTGATCAAAAAACTTTTCTTGTCTCTACTGGATTGACTCACAAAGTATCTTTTTAGAACGGGTTATTTTGATTGCATTTCCTGCATATAAGACTTCCTTCTGTAAAATATATGTGTATTTGCATTCATAGTTTATTATACTCCTGTTGCTGTTCTTAGTGGGCCTATAATGTCTAAAGGGTGAAAAGAAGAGGGAACTTGTTTGTAGTACCATATTCTCTGTGTTATTTGACAGTATAAGGGAAGGGTGATTTAGGTGTGAAAGCTGTGCGTGGCAGGCCTGAGATAATGTGATGCTATTATATCTACAGGCAGGAAGCAGTGGGAAAATCCTTGGAGCTCTATGTAAAACAAGATCAGGATTTTGATGGCAGTATATAGAAATTCACGTTTGCTCTCCAGAAGTAATGTCTTTCTCCTGTAAGTTTTGGAAGAAAGCCATGCAGGTAGTAATATTTTCTTCCATACCAAAAGATCCTAAAACACCTTATAAAAGCATACCTATATAGCAAAACAAATACATCTCTGTATGGGTTGCAGCATAAGCCACACAGATAACCAGTGCAGAGTTGGTTGTCTGGGTTGTACACGCTCATGTAACCAGTGGAGTTAAACAGAGTAACAGAAAAATTAATTGAGAAATTAATTTTCAGGGAGTTACACCATTATAAAATTGAATAACATTTGTGAATTATGGAATAAAAAAAAATTGCATCTAAGCAGTTAGTATTTTAAGGGCTACCTTAACAATTTCATTGAAAAAAAATCTTGGAAAATAAAAAAGGAAAAAAGAAAAAAAGTAGTCTGACTAATATTTCGTAGGAAAGATGGTGCCATAGGTTTTTTTAATATGGAACAAAACCTATTAAGCACCTCATGACATGGAGGCAATTCCAAATTATGTGAACAGAATTTTCTTGATTTACTGGTAATATTTCTTTAATGTTACAACTAGAGGCCACTAAGATGTTTTAGAGCGCAAACAACATTCAAGTAGTCCCACCCTCATGATTTTCTAGCCTGCTTTTGGATGCAGTTACTTAGAATGCCATGTCTAGTCAAATTTAAAACACAAAACAAAACAAACATACAAAAAAACTGTAATGTGCCCTTTTCTTCTTAATAGTCCAACAGTATTGTTCTTCTGGAAAACAGGCTCTTATAACACAGTGCTACATTAAAGGAAAATAGCCAACATAATCATCTTTTTTAATATGAATCATATCTCTTTTTAAGAATACACTAAAGAACAGTACATGTTAATTCATTTTGATCTCCATGACGCACGCAAGATAGGGCAGGGTTGATCAGCTGCAGTTAACCTACTGCTAAATTCAGCCAATAGATTGCTCCATACTCCAAGCAGATGTTTCTCTTTTAGGCTAATGGAACTCTTGTAGACCATATCCCTTCCCAAGAGAAAACACCAGCACAGTTGGAAGCTCGAAGGACTCATCTCAGCAACAGAAACAAGGTGCCAGCAGCATCAGCAGCAGTTTATTAATAAAATTTCATGAACAGAACAGCAGTTGCTTTTTCCTTTAGATTAAAAAAAACAACAAACACTTCCCTTTTTCTTCTGTAACATTCCTTTTTCTTGTAGCAATTTACCTCTGGGTGAGAGGAGAGACAGAGAATCTTTTGTGGTTAGCTGTACAGTTGCTGTTTGTCAATCATAAAATGGGAGAGTGCACTGCATTTACGTAAATAATCATTATTAAAATTCACGTGTCACAGATGATAACTGTTATGCTTTAGGCATGTTCTAGTCTGAAATATGGAAAAGATTATTATACTTCAAGAGCATAGAACGATTTTGATTTGAATTTTATACCAGAAGTAGCTCTACTAATGTCAGTGAATTCATATTTGTTTATGTCACGGTAAGAAAATAGTAATACTCATTAAATCTGCTCTAGAGGATGAATGACAATGAACAGACCTAGGCTTCTATAATAGACTTTGAATGAGAATTGTTTCTAGTTCCTGGAAACATTCTATTTTCTCTTGGGATTTGTACATCCGTTTTTGTCCAGTCAATGGTACAGAGAGTTATTTATGAAATGGTAATTAATGCCACTGTTTTTATACCTCATGTAAATGTGACCTGAACCCTAGAGAGACAAGTTACATAGAAAGGACATAAAAGACAAAGAAAACTGGGGAATGGTATGTCTTGCCTTATGGCTGTTTTCTAGAAGCAGTGGCAGGGGGCTGAATCTCCTCTCTTACCATGGCTTCCAGAAAAAATGTTATAAAATTATGTAAAATCTCTCTCTTCTAGTTTGGTCCAAAGTCTATCTGCCGCTGATAATTCATATATTTCTCCCTGGTGAGAAATTATGCTAAGAGTTTATTCTAATGACAAGAAGACAAGAATGAAGAGAAATAAGATATCAGAATAGGAATACTGCTTGCAAAAGTATTTGGGGAAGGTAAAACATCTAAGAAAAGCTCAGCACAAAATGGGAACTCTTGCCATATTGTATTTCATGTTGGGTTGTAGGGTAGAAAGAACTCAGATGTGTGGGTTCTGCTAAGCAGTGACTATACTGTGACTACCAGCATCATTTGCAAGCTACTTGCCCTAGTGATACTCTGCTGTTGATGTTGAGGGGAGGAGTGGGGAAATAGCTAATTTCCATTATAGTCCAATTGAAAGGGAATGGCAAACAACACTGTCTCTCACGTTCCATTGGCTATGCAAAAGCATTGGCTTTTAATAACATCTTCTTAAGATTATTTACGTAGTCTATTTGCCATTATCCATATCAGTTCATGCCCTTTGTGTGTTTTAGATAACATTGTTGTGTTTCCTTTGACTTAACATTTAGAGTTCTGTGAACTTGCCAACAGTCAGAGTAATTCTGGACTCCCTCTGCAGATCCTTTCCAAAAGCTGTTTATTAAGCAGCTATTAATTATTATAGTTTGTAAATTTAGCTGCCACACTGGAGGTCTCTGTAGCTATACTGGTAGGTTCTCTTTGCCTGTGATTCTGAGTAAATTTATATCTGGTATTTACATCCTAAGAAATCTTTCCAGAAGTGAAAGGAAAGAACTCAGGCAAAGCTCAGTGTCCTTCCAGACCAATTCTGGCAGACTGTGCAATGGCCAAATCTGAAAATCCCTAAAACTTGAGGTTGTTCAGTTCTGTGAGTTAGAACTGTCTTTCCCTAACAAGTAGGCCACCCACATCAATTGCAATCAGATCCAAAAGTCTTCTGCTTGCTGTATGGGTCTCCAGCCAATTTCCATGCAGAATCTGTGAAGATCCATTAAATACGCTATTTGGAGCTGCACCCTGTGCATCAGTAATTCCCTGAGCAGCATCCTGTGCTAAGGAGTATGATGGTCATGGGACACATCTGAAGGAAATAAATAAATAAATAAATAAAATAAATTATAAAGGCTCAAGAAGATATCATCTAATCCCAAGCAAACACTTGGCAAAAATGAAAAATGAATATGAATGTTGTCTGGATTGCTAATGACATGTGATTAAAAAATAAAAAGACGCTTTCAGGCCCTACATTATGCAGGATGTAAACTACTACTGTTCCACTTGCCTGCCTAAAAGTAAATATCAAAAGTGTATGCAGCAAAGACAGATAACAGTCGTTCTCAGAGTATTGATTTCTATGAGCCATCATGATGGCCTTTCCCCTCATTGCTGACTTCCCAGTCATTTGGAAGTTCAGGCCTTGGTACAGGGCTAGAACAGTGCTTTAGGTTTTGCAGGGATTAAGAAATGTATTGTTATGTATTTCTTTCTTCTGAACCTAAACTCCACATGAATCAAAATCAAATCTTAACTGTGAGACTGTGGAATTTTTACTTGTGGTGACAGCAAAGCATATGACATTTTGTTTGTTTGTTTTCCATTTCTAGTGTTTTTAAAAAAATATTGAAGGCTCTGTAGCTTAGACTTTAATTTGTATTTACAAGATGGCCTGCCTCTACCAGAAGAAAAACAATTGTTGATACAAAAATTCCTCCTGAGAAAGGCTTCCAAGAAATGAAACAAAGGAGGAACAAATGATATGCTCCAGATTCTGTGCTGAAAAACATTCAACACAAGTTGCTTCCGAGAGAGAATACCCGAGAAGCTACTTATCTCTTTTTAGGACTGGAGAAGTCAGATAGGGTTCTTCTGTGTAGTGAAAAACAAAGACAGACGGAGAACAACCATCTGAGGCATTCTAGGTCATAGCTTCCTGATCATCACCTGGACACACTGCACAGACAAGATGCATTTTAATTAGGTAATAATATAGTCTACTATCTCTTGGGATGTTGGAAAAAGCAATTGTGCAACACATCATAACACTGACAATACCCATCATCCAACTGACAGAATGGCTGGGGCAGGTGGCACAGAGTAGTACTGAATCAGGGGAGTATAGAGGTAACAGACAGGTGACACCTGCCTGGAATCAAGAGTGAAGGCCATGTAACCACTTAAACCTGGATCAGAGTGCACTGGTGTTAGGAGCTGCAGATAGATGTTCAAGCCCAAAAGGGGGACACTGCTAGCACCTGTCATCAAACTGTGAAGGAATTGCAGCAGAGCAGGAATGCTGTACCAAGGGCAGTGGAAGAAATACTGTATTTGGAAAAGTCCACCAGGCTAGTTAGCAAGGGTGCTTGGGCAACAGATGACAGCTGAAAAGAAGGAAAGTTTTACTTTTGTACAAACTTACAGCTGATCCACAGATGTATTTTCTCAAATCGATGCTGTGATAATTTACCTCATAATAAAACTGTAGCTATAGATGCAGAGCTTTAGAGCTCTGTTGGCACACTCAAGGAAAGGTGTTTAGTATTTTCTATAAGCAGGGTGGGGTTTGAGCTGACCATATCAGTAATTTAAAAAGGAAACAGAGATATGTAAGTCTAAGTCTTTTCTGCCAAGGTCACTTGGCAGAAGATTACATTTCACCAGTGACCTCTTTCCACAGTTCTCACTGGTTGCATTTATATTCTTTCAATAACTGTAAAGTCCTTGTCCCCATCATTGAGACTCTTCAGTTATTTTTTTTCCTACGTCTCTGCTATCCCTTCCTCTTACCTCCTGTTCTTCATTCCTCAGGCTCCTCTACTCCTTTGGCTCATTGCTCATTCTCTGCTTCTCCCACTCTGTTTTGCAGTTTCACATTTTCTCCCACTTTCTGTGCAACAACCCTGCCTCCCTCTTCAAAGTTTGCAACAAAAGTCCATCCTGTCCTGTACTGCCCATTTCTTGATCAATGGAGTCTTTCTTCAGATGAAATGATGATCCTCTACCCAGAATAAATTTTAAGTGCTTGATAGAGGAGACAATTCTGTGTTTTTTTGTGTATTGTGAAATACCAACTACATTTTCAGCTCTTCAGTTTTAAAAATAAAAAGTACAAAGGACTAGGGTAAAATGTGGTATGGTGTTGCAGGCTCTTGATTTCATTGAGTGCTCTGAATGTGAATACTCTGAAAGGTAAGAGAAGTTAAACCGAGATACATTCTAAAGCTTTGGGATAATGGAAATCTGAAAGGGTATTCAGTTGTGTATTTCAGGACAAAGTTCACATTTACTCACTTATTGACCTCTTCTGTTTCCTCCATCCATTCAGGAGATAAGACTGCTATCTAAATCAATAGCTCCTAAGCTTCAGATATTTCCTATCATATTTCTGGAACAAAAACAATCATTTGTTTCAAACTGGAGCCATTCCCAGTTCTGAGCTGTAAAACAAATATATATAAATACTTGTCTATATATATGCACATGGCACAAAGATACATGCTAAGAGTCAGTCATACAGTGGAGTAAGACTAGAAGTATAACATGAGAGCCCTGGAATGATTGAGCTGTGCTTATTAATGAATTTCAGCAGTCATAAAATGTAATTACATTTCTAGAAGATGCTGTTTATTCATTGGGCAATTAAAAAATCAACCTGTATCTAAATTGATGAAGAAATGCTTGATATCTGGAATAAGATATCTGGAAGATTTCTATTTTGAAGAATATTTATACAACTTTATGTCCAAACTTCCACTTATCAGAGTACTATCTTAAAAGATCCTTGACCTCTGTATGCCACGGTCCTTTCCCCAGAGGTGCATAAGCCTCTACCTTGCTGGTTCCTGTCACCATTCTCTGGCTCCATAAAGTTAATTAACTTTTTCAAACTGTAGTTAATGGGATATAACTGACCCTCTGCCACAATAGAGAAGTCAGTGACCATTGCACCTCTACCTGTTCCTTCTGCTGCTGCTTTTCAGTATTATTCCTGTGCATTCATGTAAGCCTCACATTTCTTTCTTCTAGAAAACAGTATGTCTTGCAAAATCACTTATGCCAGTCTCCAGTTATCGTAGCTTCATTTTAAATATATTTTCCTTTTTATCCCATCTACTTCACTTTGAAAGGTTGTTTGAAGTTCCCTTTTCAACATTTAATACTGAATAATTTATGTCCTACATCTATTTGTAGCTGGAATATACATTTCAACATGTCATAGATTTTATAGTGTTTACATACATATCTCTTAAAATAACTTTTTGTTAGCCTAAACAATTCAAGATTTTTATGTTTTGTTTTAAAGTACATTATTTCCTTGCTCCTTCTGAAGGACTTTATTTGTACCTGTTACAGTTTCATATAATATTTACTGAACAGGGGAGATACTACTATGCCTTAATGCATTTAGCTAGTGAATTCCAACTTTTCTTCACCTAGTCTTCAGCTTATTTAATTTTCTCTCACTATCATTCCCAGCCACCTATCCATCATGATCTTCATATTGATCATCATTAGTTTGAAGAAAAACTTCTCTGAAACTTGATTAGCTTCAGAAATTACACCCTAGCATCCATGTAGATGTATACACATTCTTCTCAGTTTTAATCCTTGCCTTTATCTCTCCACTTCAGTTTTCATTCCTCTCTATTTATATCAAGTTTAACTTAGCAACCAAATGAGGCTGTGAGATACAACAAAGCAGTTACCAAAGATCCAGAGAATTCAGGTGAGGTGAATAAAGATTCAGCAGCAGCAGCACATTGGTGTGTCCCCAGCTGGAAAATATCTACTGGAGACAGAGTCTTTAAAAAGCTGATTTGGCAAAAGCTTTGGAACTTGTCTGAACTTTGAATTTTCAAAGGGTTGTAACCTCATTAAATTTGTTTAATTTTCAGTGGATGAAAGAAAGAACTATGTAAAGAGCTGTTTTCTCTAAGCATAACAATTGCTACTTCCTAAGCATAAGAATATTCTCTTTCTTGGAAAAAGGTAAGTAAATTGTTCTTAAAAAGAGTATTAAATCTTATTTTTTTTCTGTTTTAATTTTTAGGGATGATTGAGCTATTTTGACTGAAACCTTACATCTTCCCTTCTATTTAGCTGAAAAACAACAAAATTAAGCCAAAAAATAGCCTAGAAATTTTCAATTGAAAGAGTTAGTTCTGTAATGTTGTAAATAATAGGAAATGGTATTCAATAAATTTTAGTAATGTTGGTAGTTCATGTTTTATCTATAATAAGAACTTTAGTGTGGTACGTGGGCATGTATTTTATTAAACATGGTAAACTGAAAGTCCTACTATTTTATTGTGTAACGATTATTACATATTAAAGAAAGAAATACGTTAAAATCTGTTGGAAAGCATGAAAATATGCTAGCTTTCAGGGTGTTTTAAATTAATAAACTGTTTCTCTAAGTCATATAGCAAAATCTGTTGTAATTGATAAAATCAAGTATAATGCAGGGGGGAAAAAAAAAGGCATCAAAATCTTCTACAGTGTATTTTTTTCATCCTCTGACAAAAGCCCAGAGGGAAAAGCTTAGCTTTCATTCTTGGGTCTGCCATAGTTTTCCTATAAACAAAGGCAATAATTTAGCCTTCTTCTTCCATTAACTTTATCTTTAAACAATTTCCTATATGTCATCCTTCCACCCCAATTCAATAGCCAGAATTATTCATTAAATGGGCCTATAGTAACTTGTATGCTTGCTGTTTCTACTATTTTCCTCTTGACTGTTGGCAGAATTTTACATACTTCTCACAGCTATTTTTTCTAAGCCTATTCCAGGTCTGTATGGCTGTGTGCTTGGCTTGAATTTCTTTTGGTTTAAAGCTCCTCTTTGTGTATAAACATAAACCCTTGTTTGGAAACCACAGAAGGAGTGATCATGGTCTCCTTCACTAATCAGACTGGGGTAGTGTGTGTTTTGTACTTGCACAGTGGCAGTAACCGGTATTAGTTTATTCTTTGCTTCTAGATAATAGGCAGATATTTTGTTGATTCCCTACAGCCTCTGTGAAACTTCAAATTGAGTTGACATGATAGTGTTTATTAACATCACTCTGTGGTATACATTCCTGGAATGCTCAGCTTATTGCTGTTCCCATAAATACATGTGTGTTCCTCATTGTGAGGTGTGCACTTCTGCTTAGCATGTGCCAGGAACTAATGGGCTGTATGGAGGGCTTTGTCCAGCAGTTCCACCAGTCTTTAAAATAAAGAGTTGCTCAAAATGCTTCTATAAAAATCATTCATACTGATAGATTCCAACAGACAACACAGCAATCACTAGAAACTCAGTTCTGTGTTTCTTGCATAAGGATGCATGAGTTTAATGTAGATTGACCAGAAAGTTGTTTATAAGTATGTAACAGAATGTCTTTGAACTGTTCCTTTAATCTGTAGTAAACTACCTCCAGTGACCTGGGGTAAATGTATAAACCAGAAATAAGAGGGAAGAAGCTGAATGACATTTCTTTTCTATACCCCGCCCTCCATTTTGACATGGTAAACCTGCCCACTTAGACCTTTTCTTGTATATGTGTCACTTCCCTTATTGTGGAGACTTCCCTTAAGCAGCGAAGACTCTAGTCAGGGATGCAAAACCTGTTTGTTGAAACACCCATGTTGACTAAGCTGCCACAAAATGATTTAAATAGACAGGTGAATTTACATGGGGCTTGCAGTCCTGTTTAACGAAAACACCTTGGTCCAAATATGCACTTCAATAACGATGACAAAAAAGTATAATGTTTACCCAAATATTTCATTGGGGCAATCCAAGCATTTAAGCTTCCTCTTTAGGAGAAAAGCTCTTGCTTCCTTTCCAAGAAAAACTCATGAGTGTTTTCATGTATTATGAAAACATTAGAAACGAAGGGGGCATTGTGAAGTTCACTATAGGGCTTAGAGCACTAAACCAGAAGCTGTGGCTCCATTTCTCCTTCTGTCCTGCTGTATATGCTTGTTTAGTTCAAAATTCTTTGCTTTTCCTCTTACTTCTTGTTGGTATTATATAGTGAGATGTCAAAGCATCTGGTGCAACTGTCAGAAGCTAGTACTGTCTGTTATCAGGGCTGGGAGTATGAGAGCTGTTTGTGCATGTCTGTGGGTTTGCTGAGCACTAGTAACCTCTGCTGCAAGGAAATTTTGCACCATTTCAGAGTATGAGTGGAGTGAGATTATAACTATCTAATGAACAATCTTGTGTGCATACTCTCCTACATTTGAGGCAGAAATGGACTCTGACATATTTGTACAGCATTTAGTTCAACTTGTTATTAGGGTCAGTACTTAGTTTTGTAATTAAATTTTATTTTGTGTAATTTTGCTTTCTTCAGAAAGAAATGTGGAGATATCTAAGAACGTACATTGTAGAAAAGAGAGTAATCTACTTAAAAATTGCTAATGTCTACCTTTTATTATGTCAACTCTTCTATTAAGAAATCTGATCTGGCCTTTGATTTGTCACTATGACAGATATAACTTCATCAAAATTAATACCCCTAAAAATGAATGTCTCTCTTGATCTCTTTAAACAAAAATGGAGGACATCACTGTACCAACATAGAAATCTGTGGTTTGCCCACAGTTCTGAGTAATAAGTACATTTTTTTTCCCTCATTGTCAAAGGGTGCTTTATGGAACTACGGTGGGCTCAAAAAAGGCAGTGGGAATTAATTACATACCTGTATGAAGAATGCCTGAGTAATTTAGATTTCTCCAACCTGAAAAAGTCAATTTCTAAGGGATAGCCTAGAGGTCAGCAGTGATATCCAGAGAGTCTATATGTATTGGAAAGTAATCCTTCCAATCGATTGGACTTAATGGGAGACCAGCTCAAAACAATATGGGGGTGGTTTCTCAGGAAATTGAGAGCAGACCTCTAGAACTCCTTGAAAAAGGATGTGCGCATGGGAAATTTGTGTGTCAAGCGAAGCCTGCATATGTATTCAGAAGACTTTTAAATCTCATCAGATTCAGGAAATAATTTGAGCTGGAATTATCAGATAGAAGGATACTTAAGCATCATACAGTATTTCCCTGCTGTTTTTTGTTTGCTTGTTTCCTAAGTTTCTGCTGTTTGCCACAGAATTCAGGGTTAGATGGACATTTTGTTTCAACATATATGGCTATTCTTATATTTTTTTTCTCCAAGTGCAGTATTGAGAATACTTCTCTTACATCAGAAATCACAGTCTTTTTCATATTTAATGATAACATTATCTTGATAATGACAACAGCATTGTTGCATCAGCGGGGCAACATGATACTCCTGTGGTAAATGACAGATTGGACAGAAAGCATTCTTGGCAGGAGTTCTGGGTCCCTGTGGGATTTGTACACCTGATGTCTTTTCCTTCTCTATTTTTGAAGAAGATAAAAATAACAATTTAAGGGAGCCTTCAGCTTCAAGTGTATATGGAATCACAATGTTTTCAGTATTACAAATCAAATGTTTGGTACACTTAAAGGTAATTCTCTAAGCACATGTCTGAGCCTTCACTTAGCCTATGGGGAAGTGGATTGAAACATGCTTCCTGAATGCAACTTGGAGTTAAGTAGAAGTCTCAAGAGTTTTTAAAATTTAGTGGTTGAAAATGAAACTTGATAAGTGGTCAGGAGTTGTTCCAGGTCACGTAAAAATAAAGCTTGAAAGAAGAGCCACAGGGTTCTTCTAAAGTCTCTGATTAGGCTTTGAAAGTTTTGGGCTACTGTGAGTAATCTTGGCATTGTCACTTTAACAACTCTAAATTTGGATTGAAATATCCTCATTATTTTGGTTCCTTCAAGAATAAGTAGAAGTTGTAGTATGTCCAGTTGCATACTGTTAATATGTACGAGGGAGTTGGAAATCTCCAGGTGAGTGGAGTGAGCAGGAGATAGTCTCAAGCAGGTAAGCAAATTAAGAATTATTTAAATTAGATGCCTTTCTATGCAGTGTGCTCTAGGTGATTCTGTTTGACAGGGTGGTTGGACAAGATTATCTGAAGAGGTCTTTTCCAGCCTTGGCCATTCTGTGATTCTGTAAATTTTTGCAACAGGGTCATATGGCTTTAGCTAAAATCTAGTCGTTAAGATAATGTCCTCTGACATCAGAGTTGACTTGCATTGGCTATGCCGAGCTTGACAAAGGTGTTCCCTCCTCAAAATAATCTCGGGAGCAGTGTTACACAGGGATTTCTAGTGACAATTCAATCCTGTTGGTATTCTTCAGGAAGAAAGAAAATATAATCTGTGGATAGTCATATTGGTCCTCCTTTCCTTTCATGCCTTGCTTTGTGTACCGTCTCTGGGGATTTCTTCAGGGAAGCCATGAAGGTTTAAATGTGTTCTTTTTGACAGATGTGTAGATAGATTTCTATATGATTTTCCCCTAATTGTTGACCTGTTGAAATACCTCTATCTTGAGGCAGACAAAACTCCTGGAAAAGCTGCTTTTATGTTATCAGTTTTCCTGGGATCTATTCCATATTCTGAGGTGAACTTGCTTTGAGCTCTTAGTTTGACCTAAATTTGATGCTTTTTATTACATGTGATATGTGTAATGAACTAAAAGGAAATCTAAAAATTGAAGTTTCATTAGATGAGCTTTCACACAGGTATTTTAAAATTAAAATAAATAAATAAATCCCAGCCTAGAAGACCTCACAATCCATGTAGCTAAGTGCAAGGTAAAAGATGGATGTGACAAGTATGTGTCAGTGTGACACCTGCTTCAATTCAAAGTGCATGGTGGAGAATCTGATGCACATGTGGGTGAAGATCTCATCCAAATGAGGATAGATATCATGCTGGGAAATGGCACACAAAACAAACAAAATTTATTATTTTACAATTCTGTTCTTAAAAAACAAATATTTTTGTTAAGTTTCATTTAACTTTCTTATTGTATTGAGCTTCTTTTTGATGTATTTCCAATTTCTTCATATTTTCTTTTTATTAAAAATGTGAATAAGTGGTTTTAAATTGTGCTGAATTGAAAATAAGTTTTAAAGTAAGTCATCCAGGTTGAATAAATAACAACACAATACAGATGGGCGACCTAAAATGAGTCTGTTACAAAGTGGTGACTTGTTCAGAGTGTAGAGTGCTAAATTAATTTTAAAAAATTGTACAGAAGTATCTATTTGAAACAATTTCCTTTGAAAATACATTGAAGTTATCAGCATTTCTAAGGAGATTTAGATCTTCCTAAATTTTTAACCTAAGCATACACATTGTAAACATTAAGAACGATCACTGCTTTTTTCTGAAAATATATTTCAGTATATTTAAAGGAAAAATAATTTTCAAAGCTTCTTCAGCTACAGTTATGTAAAAGTGGTTAAAAAAAAAAAAGACTTAAAGCATTTTACAGAAAAATAAATAAATATCCAGTCTTGAGCATTTCAGAAGACTGTTTTCTTTCTTTTGCTCCACAGAACAAAGATTTTCTTCCCTGTTTTCCAGTTAACTGATGCCAATTCCATGTACTGTTTTGAAGCCTATGCATTAATGGCAACTCTGCCTACTGTAAGGCAGTGTGCAGCTGGTTGGCACAGGGAGCCAACCCATTTACTGGAGGGACCCAGCCATTTACTGGAGAGCAATACCTGTGCTTTTGAAGTAGCTCTAGTTGTCACTGAGCTTGTCACAAGGCAAGCTGTTTCTAGGATACCTGATTTCCAATTTTATGCTAACAGTGTACCCAGTCTGGAATCTGTGCAACAGTGTCAATGTCCATTACATCCTGCTCTTTTCTCAGCTGGAAAAGAGAGCACTGAGTCACTGGAAAAAGCAAAATGTATTTTTAAGCTAGAGTCAAGTTCTTTGAATAGAATAGGAAATAGAAATGAGCTTTTAAATAACTGTTTTATGATTACCTTCTGAACAAGGAGATTTTAGAGTACTCAGTCAAATAAGGTGCTATACTGCTTCCTTCTTGGAAGGACAGCATTCATCACTGGTTAGGTATCACAAGTCTCACCAGTGAGATGTGCTTTAATGTGATTAGCTTGAAAATTTGCTTATATGAAAAGGAGCATGATAAAATATGGTCCATGTGCTAAGATCAGAAATATTCTTAGATGTAGGGTAAATCAAACTAATGGGTAGATAAGCTCCTAGCAAATCCTTGTTATGGAGTTTAAAAAACTGAAGTCTGATTCTTAATTATTTTTTTTTCCCTCTGAATATCAGTATACTTACACATTTCAGGAAGGTATGGTCTTCATAATGAAAACTTAAACATGAGTTCAGGTCAGGACTGAATAGGTTCCACAGTCTAGTGGTAGCGGCTACAAGTTTTCATCTTGACCTATTATGGAAAAAGGTTAGAAACAGAAATCAAAGTTGTGGGTTTGTTGTTGCTTGTCTGTTTCTTGGGAAACATATTTCATTTTGTGTTCCTGGATTAGTATTTGCATTAGCTCAAGGGGCTCTTCCTAAGTATAGTTCTAATGTCATCTATTATCTTAGTTAAAATGAACCAAAGAACTAAAATATTTCTTATGGATGTTCAATTTCTTTTGCCTTTTCTTCTACTGTATGCAAGTTATAGGCACCTAGTTAGAGTTCACCTTACAGTAGTAGAACACACTTATCACCTGATAAATTCTGCAAATTAGTTGAAATAGTGGAGGAGTAAGATATTCAGTATGAGTCAAATGGTTTTGAGCTTATGCAAATGAGCATCTGTAACAGTGATGTTGAGATTGCTATAGTCATTTTAATAGTTTTTCCTTTGTCTTCAAAAACTTCATGCAAGTCTCTGGCTAGGACTGATTTATCCAACGTATTTTGAATATACTGATCTTTTAATACCAAGTATCAGATTTTATTTATTTTTATAGGCAATCTTCAGATGAAATACCCCATAGGTTTTTGGGGGCTTCTGAGGTGGTGTGCTTTTTCTTCCCCTTTTCCCTTAATTCCGTACTGAAATCCTACTTCAGGACACTGTTCATAACCAAACTAAAGAACTTGTTCTTAATTCCTTTCAGATATATTGTTTTTTGTTTGTTTTGTTTTCAAGATTGATCTGTATTTTTCTTAAAATACTTAGCTGTTGGATTCACGTAGAAAAATTCTCAAAATGATGTGCAGATATGAATGTTGATAAACAACTTATTTTCTGTGTTGCTTACTTCTATTTAAAATACTTAACATAAGATATAGTCAAAGATTTCCAGGCTGTATTGATTATATTCAGTTCTAGGGTAGTAGAAATAAGATGTTTGCCCACTTCCAAAGAAGTATTGAAAGCTAACATGTTACTATTTTGCTTTACTCCTAGTTGCTCATTACATGTCTCTTTGCTTGGAATAAATCCAAATGCTAGTGAACATTCTTTTTCAGGTATCATTCACTCAGAATAACAGAGCTTAATATAAACAGTGGTAGTAGCTAGCCTGACTTAAGAATCCATTTCTAATACCTATGGCATCTAGTGTGAGGTTACAGTCCTAAACTGAAATTTGCTTGTTTCTATGTGGTTATATTCTTTTCAGTATTAATTTCACATCCTTTTGGCATGCCTGGGAGTGCAAAAGAGAAGCCTGCTGTCTGCCTGTAAATTACAGGCACTTATGAATTCTTCAAGCAAGAAAGATATTATAAGAATGCAAATTATAATAATTATTGCTGGTGTAATAATACACTACAATATGCTCCTTTTGAAGGGTTGTGGTGATTCAGAGTAGTGGGAAGAATAAATCAAAATACTTTTCTTTTATTCAAGTTCGCTTTGAATTTTACTATGAATTTTACTCACAACTTGTTGCTCACTATGGAAGGAACGTACTATCACTTCTTACATATAAACTAAGTACAATATGAGCTTATGCCACTCTGGTTCTTCCAAAATCAAATTGTCAGTTCTTCCAAAATCAAGTTGTCAATTTAATTTTACATCATTAGAGTTTTACATCATTAGAGTTTACAGCAGAAATAGCCAAACATAAAAGATCTTGGGTTATTCACACTTATCCCCAATTCTATCTATTAAATAATTAAATATTTTAGCAAGTAGCATGAATGTACCAATCTGCAAATCAATGTAGCCAAAATAAACCTCATAAATAAAGGAATTTCAGTGTAACTGAATACAGTTCTAAACACATCACTTGTGAATAATTTTGCAGCAAGAAATGCTGTCCAGAATAACCACAGTTCTCCAGAATTTATACAAAAATGTAGAAGATATTTAAACTTGGATAATTATTATCATTTTTAAAAATTAGTATAATATCTAAATCCCTTGGAAGAGATCTATTGCTTGTGGCTTACCTGATCTGCATAGAAAAATTCACCAGGCTCCTGACACTGCTTGACAACAGCAGCATCTTTTGTGATTTACTGGGCTGTCTGCAAGTGTCTCTCTTTCTAGCAAAGAATAGTCATCTGTCAAAGATGGTTGTAATAAAGCTGATTTGTCATTGTTATTGAATTTTTCAGGTAAACTGACTGGATTCTGAATATTAAGGAAAGTTTTAGGCGTAGGGAGCTCATCTATCACTTGTCTATTAAATTTAATTAATGGCTGCAGCTCACTTCAAATAATTCATTTTACAGAATCACAGAATTGTCTAGGTTGGAAGAGACCTCAAGATTGAGTCCAACCTCTCACCTAACACTAACAAGTCCTCCACTAAACCATATCACTAAGCTCTACATCTAAACGTCTTTTAAAGACCTCCAGGGATGCTGACTCAACCACTTCCCTGGGCAGCCCATTCCAATGCCTAACAACCCTTTCATTAAAGAAGTTCTTCCTAATATCCAACCTAAACCTCCCCTGGTGCAACTTAAGCCTATTCCCCCTCATCCTGTCACCAGGCATCTGGGAGAACAGACCAACCTCCACCTCATTACAACCTCCTTTAAGGTACCTGTAGAGGTACCTGATAAGGTTGCCCCTGAGCCTCCTCTTCTCCAGGCTGAACAAACCCAGCTCCCTCAGCTGCTCCTCATAAGCCTTGTTCTCCAGACCCCTCACCAGCTTTGCTGTCCTTCTCTGGACTTGCTTGAGCACCTTGATGTCCTTCTAGTAGCGAGGGGCCCAAAACTGAACACGTACCTAACTTGGTGTCATCTGCAAACTTACTGAGGGTGCACTCGATCCCCTCATCCAGATCATCAATAAAGATATTAAAGAGGACTGGCTCCAGTACCGAGCCCTGGGGAACGCCACTAGTGACCGGCTTCCACCTGGATTTAACTCCATTCACCACGACTCTTCGGGCCCGGCTATCCAGCCAGTTTTTAACCCAACAAAGTGTACGCCAGTCCAAGCCATGAGCAGCCAATTTCTCAAGGAGAATGCTGTGGAAAATGGTGTCAAAAGCCTTGCTGAAGTCAAGGTAGAGCACATCCACAGCCTTTCCCGCATTCACTAAGCACATCACTTTGTCACAGAAAGAGATTGGGTTCGTCAAGCAGGACCTGCCTTTCATAAACTCATGCTGACTGGGCCAGATTGCCTGGTTGCCCTGCAAGTGCTGTGTGATGACACTCAAGATAATCTGCTCCATGAGCTTCCCTGGCACTGAGGTCAAACTGACAGGCCTGTAGTTCCCCAGGTCTACCCTCCAGCCCTTATTGTAGTAGGCGTCACTTTTGCTAGCTGCCAGTCAACCTGGGCCTCCCCCAATAGCCAGGACTGCCAATAAATGATGGAAAGCAGCTTGGCCAGCTCCTCCACCTGTTCTCTCAGTACCCTCAGGTGGATCCCATCCGGCCCCATTGACTTGCGTACATCCAAGTGCCGTAGCAGGTCACCAACCATTTCCTCATGGATAGTGGAGGCCACATTCTGCTCCCCATCCCCTTCCACCAGCTCTGGGTGCTGGGTATCCAGAGAGCAACCGGTTTTGCTGGTAAAGACTGAGGCAAAGAAGGCATTAAGCACCTCAGCTTTTTCCTCATCTTTTGTACCGAGGTATTCCCCCGCATCCAGTAAAGGATGGAGATTCTCCTTAGTCCTCCGTTTTGTGTTGATGTATTTGTAAAAAGATTTTTTGTTATCTTTAATGGCAGTAGCCAGATTGAGCTCCAGATGACCTTTGGCCACTCTAATTTTGTCCCTGCACTGCCTCGCGTTTTAGGGTATTTTAACTCTACAGGGAAAGACATTTTCCCTTTTTTGGTGATCAAAGACTAATTTTCATTTTGACATTGTATGCAAGTTAAAATTTCTAAAATATAATCAAAAAATAATAAAATCTATTGCTTTGTCCTGTTGGAACAAATTTTAGAAAATATGTTTCTTTGCATACATTTAATCTTGGTCATAGAATCCTAGAATGGAATCAGGTTGTAAGGGACCTTAAAGATCATCTCATTCCATCCCCCCTGCCATGGGCAGGGATGTCACCCATTATACCAAGTTGTCCAAAGCCCCACCCTTCCTGGCCTTGAACACCTCCAGTGATGGGGCATCCACAGCTTCTCCAGGCAACCTGTTCGCATGCCTCACCACCCTCTGAGTGAAGAATTTCCTCCTAACCTCTAATTTAAATCTTCCCTCTTTTGGTTTAAAACCATCCTCCCTTGTCATATCGTTACCTGACTGGGTGAAGTGGTTTTACTCGGGTGGGTGACTGAGCTCCACCACATCCACTCTCTCACTTTCCCTCCTCAAAGAGGAATGGGGAGAAATACAATGAAAAGGGCTCAAGGGTTGAGATAATGATGGGAAGATCCATCAACAATTATTGTGATGGTCAAAACAGACTCAGCATGGGGAGGTAGTAAGATTTATTGCCTATCGCTAACAAGCTAGAGAAGTGAGAAACAAAGGAAAGAAACCAAAAGCACCTTCCCCCCATCCACCCTCTTCCACCTCCTCTCCCTGAGTGGTGCAGGGGAACAGCGGTTATGGTCAGTCTATAGTGCTTCTTCTCGGTCACTCTCATCCCCTGTGCTGTAGGGTCCCTCCCATGGGATACAGTCCTTGCTGAACTGACCCGGTGTGGGCTTCCCACAGGCAACAGCTCTTCAAGAACTGCTCCAGATATGGGTCTGTACCTCAGGAGCAAACTGCTCCAACCTGGCTCCCCCATTGGCAGCAGCTCCTGCCAGGTCACCTGCTCCTGCATGGGCTCCTCTCCATGGGCTACAGGTCTGGCCCATAATCTGTGCTAGCTGGGGTCCTCCACAGGCCACCGCCTCCACCAGTGCAGGTCCACCTGCTCCATCGTGGTCTCCTCCATGGGCTGCAGTGTGGAATCCTGCTCCACCATGGTACTCCATGGGCTGCAGGGGGACAGCCTGCTTCACCATGGTCCTCACCACAGGCTGCAGGGGACTTCTGCTCCGGTGCCTGGGGCACCTCTCTCCCCCTTCTTCTGCACTGGACTTGGTGCCTGCAAGGCTGTTTCTCACGTCTCTCTCTCTCTCACACTTCTCTCTTTCTCTCTCTCCATCTCCCTCTCTCCCCCAGCTGCTGTGAGGGCAGCTCACAGGGGCACTAACAACATTGCTTATTGGCTCCGCTCTGGTCAGCAGCGGGGCCCTTACCTAACATGGGGCAGCTTCTAGATTCTTCTCACAGAAGCCATCCATATGGCCCCTGCTACCAGAACCTTATTAGGTACACCCACTACATCGAGCAAAAAGTTGCTCTCCATCTTTTTTATGAGCCCCCTTTAAGTATTGAAAAGCTGCAACAAGGTCTCCCCGGAGCCTACTCTTCGTCAGGCTGAATATCCTCAGCCCTGTCAGCCTGTCTTCATAGGAAAGGTTCTCCAGCCCTCTGATCATGGTCTTCCTCTGGACCCGCTCCAACAGGTACACTTCTTTCTGGTGCTGAGGGCCCCAGACCTGGATGCATTACTCTAAGTGGGTCCTCACAAGGGCAGAGTAGAGGGGGAACAATCCCCTCCCTCAACCTGCTGGCTGATTCTCTTTTGATACAGTAATCATTTTAAAACTTGATTTCAGGAATGTGCAGCTTGTCCATAGAATTCTGGGTTCTACAGAAGATACTGTTTTCTGTGTTTGCATCAACTACCTAGAAAATACTATTTTTATTACTATTTTTGCTTAACTCACAATAAGGCCATCCACTCTGGGGTAAAAGTCTGCTATTTTTATTTTAAGCAATACATTCATTAATGGGACGAAGTTTGTTTGTTTGTTTGTTTTCCCCCACAGATTTATGTCATTTTTTCATATATATCAAATAATGCGATTGTTAAATTTTAGATGTGGTAGTTGATTTCTCTGAAATAAGAATATTGATAGTGTAGTCTGTATCATGCTGATTCTGGGACAGTTGTTTTGGAACTAGAAGGGAGATGTATGGAAATCCTTACAGCAGCACCGCTCCCATGAAAAGTATCAGAGTAGTGTTGTGTTTGTTTTGCAGGTGATATTAATGTAGTAGAAAAAGTGACAGTTTAATTCTATTAACTATAATCTTTTGGTGGTTTGTGTTTTGTTTTGTTTTGTTTTGTTTTTTTTCTGGTGTTTTTTAATTGCAGCAGGTGAACGAGATGAGAAATAATGTGTAACAGTGAGGGTTTGTTTTGAAATAACCAACAGTTACAGAAAAGTTATGACTTGTATTATTAGCTTGGTCTTTTTCCTTTCTGTGGTCATGCTTTGGGGAGGCTTTGTTAAGCAGAGGCTTTTGTTAGGTAAGAGGTTACTTTTTTTTTTTTTTCTCTAAGTACTGTATGAAAAGGAATTGAGGTAACTACTCCTTTCAGAGTTGAATATGCTTAAAATGTTTTGTTAATAATTAGTATTGTGACCAAAGTAAAGCCACTTTACTTCTCCTGAGGATGTTCCTCAGCACAGTTTCTTTGACCTATTTACTTTTAAGCTTTCTTTGTGCTAGGTCAGCCCCAGCAGTGTGTATTTAATAACCTCTGCTATTTGGAAGGCAATGAACTTTATGATTCAAGCCTTTCACTTGTCTAACCTGCATGCTTCTGAAGACTTTTCCATTTCTTGAGAATTATTATGGTTTTCTGTCACAGATACAAGGTTGCCAAAATGCAATATACAATTTTGCAAATTTCAAACACAGTGACATTTAATTAGGATTAGAGAAGATTTAAATAAAGCAGTAAGGTCATAGTATGTATTTCTCTACTAGGCTTTTTTTCTTGATTCTCTTATTTCTCGTCTAGATTCTTTAGTTGAGCAATCCTTGTCTCTGAGCCTGAAACATGGCCTTTAGACTGGACAGTTATTTAAGTTTAAGGACTTGGCATGGGGTTATTACCTGTTGTAGGCTTTTCCCCTCTCTCAGGGTAGAGGATGATGTATGTTACAAATGGATGTAGCCTGATGCAAGTACATCAAGGAAGCTTGCAACTTCCTGTAATTTTGTAGCCTAATAAATGCATCCTCCAAGCATCGTATCTGATGAAATATGTTGTATCTGATCCTAAAACAGATGTCTGTTTCTTGAGGGAAATGAAAATCTGGTGCTACTTATTCTAGTTTAGAAGCTGTTAGGCTTATCCAATTTCTTTGCTGCATGCTTCAGATTTGTTTGCAGTAACATAGTATAATTTTGTAGTCATTTACAGAAAATGAAATGAATTTTGTCTTAGAAATTATTTGGGATATTAGGAAACTTGTCTTCAATTTCAGCTTGAAAGATTGAACTTCTGTTTCTCTTAGATGATTAAAATTTTGTGCCACTAAACTAGCTGGGAAAGCCAGTTTCACTAAATATGATAAAACCTTTAGACCTGACTTAAAACCAGTTTTAAATTAAGGACTTGTACATGAGAATTATTTATTTTGACAAAGGTATTTGCCAAAGATTTGATGGCAAACATACCAGAAAATTGAGACGTCATGATGCAAAACAATCAAAAAATAATTATACTGAACACAGGTTTCGGTTTGTCTGTGCCAGAGAAATTCAGTAACTCACTAAACCTTGATTTTTAAAACTTGCTGTTGCAGCGTTCTCTTGATCAGCTTCTAGATGGTCTGTAACATCACTTAAAATTCCTTATAAAATGCACCTATTGGTATGGATTCACTATCCATAAACTTTTTGAGCCTTTTATGAATTGTATTTAACTGTTGGCATTTACAGCATCTTGTACCAAAGAACTTAATTTTAACTTCTGAACATAAATTTTGAACTCACGGATGTGGCTGCCAGGATCAAAGGTAATTTTCTTTTCTGCGGGCAGGGTGGTATTCCTGTGTAGAGTTTGTCCGTAGATTCCACATTATTTTATTATAAGTCTTAGGTACAGTTACAGCTGTGTGTAAACTATGGGGAATTAAATAAGTAAAAATGTTTCGTTTTATACAAAGAACAAAAGGAAAGTTTTCCACAGCTGTCCTTGGACCCCTTCTGGCCTATGTGCTCAGAAATTCATGTATTACTCAAAGAAATTATAACACCACTATGTCTGTGCCTGTTGGATCACTTTAATAAAATTATCTTATACATCAGGTGATAACATTAAAAAATATTCCATAAGCAGGTTTCTTGAGTAGAAGTTTGTCCCATTGGGCTTCAAGATGTTGATCATGTATGATCTGGGGAAAAAGGAATATAGATATTAGGATACTGACAAGTTTAGATTTTTTATGTAAGTGTGTATATGCATGTATATATATATTTTACACAAGGTAGAATACATAATATCAGATACTGCAAGTAACAGTGGTATAAGAATAAGTATTTGAGTAATGATTTACAGACCATACAAACTGTACAGAGGAGATGAGTACTCTGGTCAGCTGGATTCTCTTCCTCAGTACAGAGTATCACTTACCAATATGTCTAGTAAAACTGACCCTTGCCTGAAGTTAATCAATCTATTTCCTAAATTTGGGGGTAAGATAGTCAGCTGTGTTTCACTGTTGCAGAAATATCGCAAAGCTATAGAGTGCCTGAATCCACAATGAAATATAAGCCCTTAGTTCAAGCTGAAATTGTTCAAGCTGTTCTCTATACCAGAATATCAGCTGCACTGTGATGCTGTTCATGCTTCAGTCTTAAAGACCCCTACAGGAATAGAATCTTCAAAATCCTTCTCCTTGCTCTTCATTCCAGACAGTCTAAATCACAACAGAATTCTGCAACCTGTCCTTAAAGAGCCTTCATTCTTTTTTGGTAAACTGGTCCCATGCGTCACTGTGCTTGCTGTTCAAAAATTTCATCCTCATGTCAATGCTCAACTGCTCTCTTGAGGAATTTAAGAATTTAAACTAATTACTTCTTGCCCACTACAAAAAAAAAAAAAAAAAAAAAAAAGGAAAAAAAAAGGAAAAACCACTATTTTTCTTGTGTGTGTTGTTGTTTTTTGTGTATATTTGAAGAGTAGCTCTTCTCAAACATCTCTCAAATACTTTGGTCACTGGATCTTTCCTTGGAGGCCATGTCTTCATCCATTCTCACAGTGCCAATGACAGCTTAACTTGTTTTTTAGTGTCTGTGTGTGCTATTAGCTCACAGGTGCATAAAAACTTTATCAGGAAAGATTCGAGGCTGAGTGTATGTGACTTGCTGGTGTCAATAATCCAGCCTGCGAAGCAACTTCAGTGGAGAAAATAGAACAAGTCTATAAAAGCTATGTGAGTAGAAATGCTCAGTTTCTCAGTGCTGCATAATCCTTTCTCAAATACAGTAACCCCAGCAGATCCACACAGTTTGCTCAGTTTTACTAATCTCACGTATTCAGGCTTGATTTTTTCTTCAAGCAAGAAGATGAAATAGCTATGCTCATAGTATGTCTGATTTCCATACTGGAAACCCTGCTGGATAGGTATCATTGCTCTCCTCTAAGTGTTTCAAGGCAATGGCAAGCTCATTCTTTCTGCCATAAGATAAATGAGCACTCATTCCAGTTCCTGCCTTCCTCCAGAGGTTTTCTGATGTACCATGTCCACCCTGGTCTTGTGTGGCTGAAAGCCTGTGGTTATCTTGCACAAGGCAGCTGGCTTAATCCTTGAAAACAAAAGCTGTGCGGGATGGGTTTCCCAGACCTTCTCTCTCCCCCTTCCCGCCCCCCCCCACTCTCCTCAACAGCTTTGCATTCACTTCAATTTTGCATTCACACATTCACATATCCCTGGGACCTATTTATTAAAAATGAATGTTTTTCCCCCATTCCTATCCACAAGTCCTCCTTTGAGTTGACTATATTATCTGTGGACTCATGCAGCTGAAAAAGAAATTAAACAATTATCATTATTTTTTTTTTTTTTTTGCACAAGATCTCTTCTGTCTTGCTGCAAGATAACACAAACATTACTGGCAGAATAAGAACTGACATGGGGCCAAGGCAGGGCAACACCCCAGACCTAAATTCAGTGAAATTCCCATGCATCATCAGTCTTGGTGGAATCTGACCATTAGTCATCTCAGCTAGATCATTAAATTTCATCCTTGTCCCTCAGCAGAATGCTGCAATGGGTTAGGCTTTCTTCTCCAACATGCCTCTGTGCCTGTCCTCAATGCTATTTCCATGTGGCTGTCCTATTTTAAGGTAAGGCATCACGGTCTATCTATCCCAACATACCTGCATCACTGGAAACATTGTTTGAGTAAGTTTATCCCTGGTATTTTACGCCTCCTATGGATTCATTTCTTCCTAGCTTGAAACTCATAACTGAGACAGGTCTTTAATGTGAAGCTAGGCTCAGGAACAATAAAAGCAGCAGCTTGAGAAAAAGAAAAGAAGACATGAACACCCTGCCTTTTTGGATGCCAACAAATATCTTTATGCTAAACTAGATCTGCTAAATAGCTTCTAAAGTGCTATATCTCAACATAAGCACAACAGTCTCTGTACCTCTGTACTCTTGTGTGCCTTTCACATTGCTTGAAATTTAGGGATATGCTTTCACGTATTTGTTGAATCTGAGTTCAGCTGAGTTACCTTTCTCTGGAAATGTGTGACCAAACAAGCAGCTGAAGCCACATCTCAATTTCCAGCATAGCACCATAATCACAACGCAATGCTTCCTTTTTTACATCTTTTATGTGGCATTGTGTTCTGAATCCTGTGGGACTATCTCTTCCAAGATGGGTATTTCACTTAATATTTATATGCTCCCTGTGTAATGCAATGTGCTGTGCAATAATGTGTGAAGAGCAATATCTTTCATCCTTGCTTTCCAGCTCATTACATCTTACAAATCACATAATACTTATAATAACAAAATAAAACCATTTCCAAGTCTGCTGCTGTATACTTTTTCTTATCAAAGTCCTTTTCTCATAAATTCTTGTTTTGAAATACCCAACAACCTTAGAAAGCCATGTGACTCTTTTCCTCCCCTTTATTACTGCCTACCAGAAGTTGGCTCCCACTATTTAAAATGAGACCTTTAGACCATTCATGGTTTATCTAACTCATAATAAGCCAACAGATGAGGCTCCTCCTTGACTCTGCAGCTGACCATGAAACTGTCAGGAGAGAGTTATGCACTTAAGGCATAAATCACATAGTTAATCATAATTAAACCTGTGGAACTTAGGAATCAGTTAAAGACACAGAACCACTGTAGCAGCCATTGCAGCTGCAGTTTTCTGCAAATCTATCAATTGGAACAAGGTAAGCATTTGAGGAAAAATAAAATGCCTTTTTCTTGAATGCACGTGATTTTCACAGAATCATTTAGGTTGGAAGAGACCTCCAAGATCACCTAGTTCAACCTCTGACCTGACACTAACAAGTCCTCCACTAAACCATATCACTAAGCTCTACATCTAAACATCTTTTAAAGACCTCCAGAGGTGGTGACTCCACCACTTCCCTGGGCAGCCCATTCCAGTGCTTAACAACCCTTTTGGTAAGTAAATTTTTCCTAATATCCAAACTAAACCTCCCCTGGCGCAATGTTAGCCCATTCTCCCTCGTCCTATCACTAGGCATGTGGGAGAGAGAAACAATTTTCAATACAGAGATGGCTACCTTGAAATCCCAGCTCTAAATAATTTAATTTGCTTTATTCATAACGTGAGTTGAAGCTGTGGAAATGTGATATATTTATTTATTTATTTATTTATTTAAATCATACTTATGAAGCTACCTGTTCTGCTGAACCCAACAGAGATTGCTTGAAGGGAAGGTCTTCTGGACATTTACAAGTCTAGTAGAATGAATGTACTCATTGGAATAGGCACCGACTTGGGCTCAGAGGAAACGTGCAAGATGCACACAAATCTTAATTCTGCAGTTGAAATTTGAAATGTAAAATTCTTGTACTTAGATAATTTTGAGTCTAATATTAAAATTTTGGTTAGGAGGTTTTCTTGTGCCTTTTACCTTAGGGACTTGGAGCAAGTGCAGTATTGCTCTATCTAAACAAAACTAGAGAAAGCAGGCCTTGGCACAAAAACAATTTACTGCTTGGTTGAAAGGAAGAGAGCGAAATCCAGTTCTGTGCCAGGATAAGGCCAAGCCCATTACCTTTATTTTATGTTTAAAAAGGTATGTGTAAGGAGAAAGAGGAAGAACAAAATATCAAGAATGAAGATTTCAACCTAAGTCTTCCTTGTCCAGAGTGAGTGGCAAGGTAACCTGTATTATTGATTTCTCTGGTACATTTTTAATAACGTTTTGAAATAGTTTCATTATGCATAAACAAACATACATTGGAGAAGAGGGTTTATAACCTCATTGAATCCAGTGGCCAAGGTAAATTGATATTATGTGATGGCTGGGCTGTGGAACCCTTTCACTCCAAGGCCTATGAGTTGTTAGCTACTTCCACAGGACAGAAGAGGTGCAGTAGGAGGAACTGAGAGCAGCCCACCAGTACCCAGCAGTAAGGTCAGACATCTGGCATGCTTACATGAAGGTAACTTCTATGAGTACAGCTGCTTTTGATAAGGGAAAGGGGAACCTGAAACTCACTCATGCCCTAAGTACTGGACTTTTCTGCTTTTATTCTCATTGTCCATGTCTCTCACTCTCTGATTTTAACTGGAAATTTCATTTTTTTTCTTTATGACACTTGTTTTGTTCCTTGTACTGTTGCATGGAAAACTTTGCTCATTTATAAATTAGCAGTTTCTGACAAAAAATAAAGTCATTAGAAAACCCTTAATCAAGATGTTTACCAGAGAGCTTCTGTGCTCTACTCCTTATGGTCCTCAAATCTAATTAAAGGTGCCTTGCCATCTGTGAAACATTTACAACAAATAATGTGAGAGCAACTCCAGTTATAGTATAATAATTTCCAGCCCAAATATTTCTTTAATGCTTGCTCTTTTGTCTCCAGATAATTCTGGAAATAAAATCCTTGGTGCAAATATTTCTCAGACATGACCGTCCTGAAATGTCTGGATTACTGGTCTGTCTTTTTCAGGTAGTTGGATTAGATGAACACAATGCTGCATTCTAGTGTTAGGTTCTATTTAACATTTTCCATTACTCCTTTCAAAATGTGAAATGCAGACTAGACACATTGCAAGAACTCTGCCAGAAGCATCTCCTTGTCTTCTCCCTCCTCCTCCTCCCCCCCCCCCCCCCCCTTTTAGTATGCTTTTAGCCAGTACTTCCTACAAACTCTCTAGGATGTAGGGATCTACCTTGTCAGAAGAAGTATAAGAGGACTGAATTCAGTGTGCTTAATTTCTTTTTTTTTTTTTTTCCTTTGGGGAAAGAAATATAAAAGTGACAGTATTGATAAAAAATAAACCTGAACACCTTAGCAAGATCTAACAAAATTAAAAACAATCAGCAAAACAACAACAACAAAAATGAAACTAACATTTAATAAGGACCTACCTTTCTAGAGAGATTTTGCTGGAGCAAAAAGAACCTCTTTTGTTTTAGAGGGCAGTTCAACTTACAGAAATGTAGGGCTTTTCTCTGATGGTCTACAGCACTTGCTGGTGTCCAGCAGATGGTGCTGAGGAAAACAGATGTTTCTTATGCACAAAAGCATTAGTGAATATTATTACTGGGTATTATTCTCTCCATTGTCCAATGCAATTTTCATTACCACTGCTGCATACAAGCTGAGTGGCATGAAGGAGCCTTCCTAACCATCAGCCACTGGAGACTGGAAAAAACATAGCTTTGTTCATTAACCAGGTATTGTAACCCTCCCTCAGGAATGTTATGTTCCACTTTTCATTTAGCATACAGTCATAGACCTTTTGCCTATTATAAAACTCTAAAGATAATTATAAATAATTTAAAAATGCATCAGTTGCACTGATAAATAGTGATTGAGCTTGAGCAATGAACATGCGTATCACACCTACGTTCCCAAACCCCTGGTTTTGCCTTGCACAGACTTAACAGAAAGGTTTTTACCTTTGTAAAAACTTACAAAGATCTTGTTAGCTGCCTGTGGAATATATCACAGGCAGAGCTGAATAGATTGACACATTTGAAAGCACTTGTGACATCAAAGGGCAGATGAAATCATCAGGCAATTGAATCATGTTTGCAGCAGAAGATTAACACTGCAAAATGGCTAAATCCATGGACCATTTTATCTGCATTGTTTACATCCTACTCTAAAATATTGGTTCAAAAATACTGGAAGTCTATGATGTTCAAAATGTCAGCCTGAAGTGTTGTGTAGGGCTATCAAGTCTCCTATGGATGTAAATGGTATAAAGGTTTCAGCATGAACCGAAGTTGAGAGCGTTACAGACCGTGTTCAGTACCTCCTGATTCAAAGTACTTGGGGGAAAGAGGCTGGGTAATATCCATGTATTTACTTAGAATAGCAGCTCTTATATTTGTACCTCAGCCATGGTTAGTCTAATGGTTATCAATCTACTGGGCTACCCAGATATTTGAGCAGAGTGATCACAAGGCCCATTTTACACCCTGAGAAAAGCAAATACAATGTGCAGTGGAAATAGAGCTACAGAGGAAAGGTCAAAGGCCACAGAAACAAAGTGAGCAGCATGTAGTATAGGTCTTGTGGGAAAAGCTGAGAGTGAGGTCTCTGGCTTCAGGAAGCAAGATGCTGTCATGGAGCACGCTAAGGAGAAAGTGGAATAGATGGCAGTAGCCATCTCTTTAATTGGGTGGGAGAAAACTAAGGTTGGGTGTCCTGGGTTCAGCAACTGGAGGACTGTCCTGTTGATTGGAGTTAAGAGTTGTAAACCTGTGTTCGATTCCCTGTTCCAGGTAAACCTTCTGTGAAAACAAACAGATCTAGCCTCCCTATTTCTTGCTTTCTTAGCTATCAAGCAAATATAAAAGCCTCTTTGTTGTCTCAGCATAGACTTAAATTTAAGTGTAAAATGTTTTGTTCCATCAGTAATAGTGGACTTGGAAGAAAATATGCTTGTCGCATTGGCAAATGGATACTCCTGGAGAGGAAGAAAAAAATTTTTTAGAAAGTAAATGTCATTAGAAAAATCTGCAAATGAAGCTATCTGATGCTTAAAGACAAAACAGTTTTTTCCCCGTTTGATTGATTTGTTTTCTCTTGATTCTCTGTTAATTTTTCTTTCTGAAAAAGCTGTTTACTAGCTTAGTATTAATGTCTTATTGTAAGTTTATCAGACTTTTTATTATTTGTTTTGGTATGGTTCTAAATGATAAAATCATATTCTGTGCTAATTTGACTTGGAAAGAAAATTATTGGACAGTTCCTTTCTGTAATTTGCAGAATACATTTAAGCACCCATATCCTTCCTGTATAATCAGAATTTTTAGCACAATAGTACTGGGCTCAGTAAGATCAAATATCAACACATCCTATGTACAGTGAGGAGATTCCTGAATTAGTGCCACCTATGTGGCTTCCATGAGGGAAACCAGACTGGTGTCACACTAATGTGGTCACAGTAGACATCTGCACTAGTATATGCTGCCCTGTGATGAAAAATGTGCCTGCATGTTTGATCTGGTTTGAGTATGTGGATGACTTTCTGCAGGAATAAATAGACAAGGAAACAACATCGTAGAGGAGGGCTAATAAGCTACAGACCCGAAACTATGGGGTGGAGATGCACTGGGCCCCAGAAGCAGCGTGCACTGTGGGGCAGGATACCTGCTGAGACCTGAGTGCTGCCATCAGTCCAGTGATACCCCTGAGCCCTGTCTTGACTGGCAAGATGTGACAGGCATTTCTCCCACAAAGCAGAATTATTATTTTATCTGGACAGAATCCACAGCTTAAGTAGAAAGTCCTGATCTCCACCTTGATGTTCAGACCTGTTCTTTGTGGCCTCTGCTCACTTTCAGTTAAAGAGATGATTTCACACAAAGGGAGTATCTTCTCATCTATTAAGCTGGCATTTCCAAAAAACATATATTTGGTGGTATTTAACCACATATATACCCAGCTTCTTGTATGGCCAATGAAAAATGACTTTTATATTTTGATAAATGGCAGAACCACCATATATTTCAAGCTAAAATGACAAAATAACTTGACATATTTTCCTAGCATGGTCACATGGTATTGAAAAAGTTTTGTGGAGAAATTATTTTAGGCTATAAAATATTCTGTTTGTTTTTTTCTGTCTACTGAGATAACAGCAGAATGTTTTGTCTACACATATCCAGGCTTCATTAGCTGCTGGAAGATGTAAAACTGATTCAAACTTCTTGGAATTTCAGCCCAAAACAGGCATAAATTATAATGCTTTGGATGGGAAGTTTCTGAGAAAGGAACTGGCTTGATTTTTTTTTTTTTTTTTGTAAGGGTTTTTGGTGTTTAAAATATACTTTGCATTAATTGTTGTGAGTGATTGTGTTTCTTTGTCTTAGTTTTGTTTCCATCTATCTGCTTACATCTCTCACTCATATTAAACTTTTGGTGCTATTAATTAATCTTATTGCTGGTGATCATATTTATTTTTCTAAGACTGGCACATTAGTGCCATTTAGGAGTATGATCTTGTTTCATTAAGTGCTGCGTAACCAGAGTAAGATAGTCAGTGGCAGAAGACTTTGGTTTTAAGTATGCCAGCAAGCAGCGCAATAGATTATAACAAACAAACATAAGTGTTACATAGGAACAGCAGATTTTTATTTGGTTTATTTCACTTGATTAAACTTAAAGTAGATGTTTCTCAGTAAAAATGGAAGATCATTTAATTTAGAAAACAAAGGATAGAGAAGATAAACACTGAAGTGAGCCCCACAGAGAAGAAGAGAAAGGGGATTAAGGCAAATAGATGTACTGAGGACTAAAGGAAAGTATCAAAAAATAAAATAAAAAATATGCGTCTTGAAAACTGTGATATAACTCCTGAAATCATCATGAATGCATGGCATCATGAGCTGATATTATATCACTCGGTGTCTGATTTATATGTGCATTCTGTTTAGAATGGCCTGGTCCAGGAACAGTTCAGTAAGATCTTCCTAATACCAGCTTGCTTCCCTGTGCCTGTGCAAATGCTGGTTGAGGCCTGAGGCCATTCCTGTACTGCTCAAGTAGTCCTTCCCTGCTATGCTACTGCTTCTAGGCTCTTGGCAATCTGCACAAATTTAAAGTTGACTGTACATTTCAGGAATGTTTAAATAAAAAGAAGCTTAAATTCATTTCTGTAATCCTTATTGTGACTGATGATCTTAGTATCTTCAGTTTGCTCTGGAAAAAGGAAAGTACAGGAAACTGCACGTGAAACTGTTAGAAAATAGGTGTTTTCCACAGTGTTTGATGCTGCAGTACTTAGTTTCCATGTTTTTTGTTTTATAATTATTATTATTAAAACTCTGTCCATGACAACATGAAAACTAGATGTTGTTTGCCATTGATAATATTTCAAATAGCTGTTGTCAGTGCCTACATTAATACGTGTGTGAATATTTGGAGAAATTGGTTGTTTCAATGTTGTTTCTGTTGGTTGTTTCCATTGGTTCTAGAGACACAGCAAAGTGCCAGTCTCAGTCTGGAGTCTCCCACATTTCCATTTTTTAATGAAGTTGAGCATGTGCTAACTTCTAGCCATACCAATTAACTGGAAAACTTGCTACTCATGTAATAGTTAATTGGTAATTTATGCTCCATGCTAAATAGTAACCTTGAGCCATTTCTACACTGAAGCCAATGAAGACAGCAGGAGTTGCTGATGGTTTTATAAACCTGTAGTCACTGCATCATCTTATTTATTTATTTATTTATTTTTAAACAAAAACTTATGGGAAGTGCATTTAATACTTTCTACTTTCATAAACCTGAAGTCTTGAGCTGGCAACTTCTGATACAACAAAAAACTATTATAAAATGCACACAAACAAGAAACAACTATTTTAATTTGTTGCCAAAAGAAGTTTATCAGATTAAGATGGGTTGCTAGCCTTTCTAATGTTTACGCTTCAGACTTTTTCTGGTCTGTGGTTTGCTTTGTGGGATTTATTTATTTATTTATTTATTGGTCACTGGCTGAAGTCTGACCTTTAAGGAATGAATATATATATATATTGGTTACAAACGGAACACAAGAAAATTATAGTTTCATTATTGACAATGAAAGTACCAGATTGCTACAGCTTACAGCAGTGTATTGAATCCTTTCTTGCTTCTAGGACGTTGAATATCATCCTGCTCTTTAGAAGAGAGGGTCCATTTCCACCCCAGAGATCTGGTATCTTTAGCAATTGTTTAGCTATTCCTACAATACTGTAAAAATGAATTTGTGTTTGCAGAGGCCTCTGAGATGATCAGGTGAAAAACACTTAACAAGTACAAAGCATAATTATTACCCAATGTTTAACAATGTTTTATGATTAGCATACACTACCTGTGTGAACAATGTTAAGCTTATAGGTAACAACGAGAGCCAGGCTGCTTCATTACGTGCTGCTTTTTACATTGAAACTCATCTTTTTATCTTTTTTTTTTTTTTTTTTTTTTTTCTGTCTTCAATTTGTTGCTGCTCAGTCTAGAACTCACAAATGAGGCTACATTGTTGTTAAAAACACGGTTTATTTAAATCTTAAAAATAGGCAGGAAAAAAGCACTTGATTTCAACATCTGCTTTTACAAGGGTGTCTTGGCAAGCAGTAATCATTTATTTAACCAACAATGCAGAATTAACTCATTAGGGTAAAATTAAAAAAAATTCTTTATGGTACTATAAGGAAAATGTGTATATAAGAGCATATAAGTCTCTAATTTTGTCATATTCCTGTACTGTGTTGTATATATTAGACAAATGTTTTTGTCTTAAATGAGCAGTTGTTTGGTTTCTGAGGAGTTCTGCTGCTTTGCAGTATCAGAGTCTCCTTCCTGATCACTGTTGGTATTTGATCACTTCAGGAACAGGCTATATGAATTGAAGGGATTTCAGACCTGACAGTGGTCACATTATAAATATATTAGTTGAGGAATTCATATCAAAAGAGCCAGGACAATATTTCTGGATTACTCATTGCCCCAAGTACCAATGTGGATGCAATTCATACATTTTGTATTTTAAAAGAGACTTCAGGTAGTAAAATGCAACATGTGACAGAGGTACTCTCGCAAAGAAATAAATGTCATGATCACATATGTACATCTCTCTCTACTCCTTCTCATGCTGTAAGATGTTGCTCAGTATTTATTCAAGATCTGTGTAATAGTTTTGATGGAAATAAAATTTCTGACATTCTTCCTCTCAACGTGGACATCCAGTAATTTCTGCTTAAGTGCCTGCAAGTTCATTAGAGCTTCTCTGTAAGCTACTTAACCTGCTTTCTATGTCATGCGTTGAGGAGGGGAAAAAAAGTGTTTTTAAACACAGCTGGGCAGGGGTAGAGACAACAGAAAACATTTCTTAAAAGTGTTCTAGAGAACTTGTTAGTTATTAATGTTTCACAGTGATTTCCAGCTCCAGCATTTACATTCCTCGTTGTCTGAAACCTGTCAGATTTGCATTCAGAAGATTCAGCTGCTTCTAGTGTCTTTTGTTCTTTCATATATTTGAGTGATTCCAATATATTGTAGAAGAGAAAGTAGGGAGCCAGGGGAACAACACGACAAACCTTAGGGCCTTGTCATAGCTTATTCAAAAGACAGCAAGTATGTTCCTGTGAAGTGCAGAGCAGCAGCACATCCACCAGCCAATGCTGTCCAGGGCAGCAATAAATAGAGCCTCTTCTCTTCCTGGTTCAAACTAGGTGCTAGATTTGTGATCATGGCATTTCTAGTCCTGCTCAGTTCAAGAAGATCCTATGCCAAACTGCAGGAGAAAAAAACAAAACAAAACAAAACAAAATCCTTCAGATCTCAGTGCAAAGGATGTAGAAAATCATGATGAATTCATTGTAACAGTATTTGTGGATGAAAAAAATATGAGTCCTTGGCTAGGTACCTTCCTGTCTTCCTTGGTAAGTGAACTGGCATCAACGGTTTATTGCAACGGCTTTGTTTCAACTTTAGTTTGAAACAAACTGGTCATGGACAGGGGAAAGTAATGCATTTTTCACTCAGCCAAGGACCTATTAATGTCAACTAATGCCTGAGTAAGCTTTGAGGATCCAGGTCTAGTACACTAACAATTACAAAATAAATAAATAAAATTCAGTGTGCTACCTTTTACTGATTTTCCCCTTGCAATGTGCAATTTGGTGCTCCATCATTCTCAAAGAGAGCAGTCAACATTAGCAGATAACAGAGCAAATAGTGTGCAGCAATGCTCACAGGCCACTGAGTCCTCAGCTCCATTTGTATTTCCTTTGCAGCTGTGAGGGCACTAGAACATTTGTGAATGAATAATTTACTAGGGTAGGTGGACTTTTTTTTATTATTATTTTTTTGTGTGTGTATGTCGGGGCTGGGGGGAGAGGGCAGGTATTATTTGCATCAAATTAAACTTCCTACCTTGTCTGCTGAAGCATCAGGGGTGTATGGGTGTGCACAGAGACAGATTTTAGTGGCCACTGAGAACGTCTGCAAGATTATCCTCACCCTTGAGATCTTACAGACCAAAGGAGAGAAAAGGAAACGCAGGAAATATGGCAAATACGAGGAAAGCTCAAAGTAAGAGGAGAATACCAGAGATTCAATAAACAGCACTTCCAGAACAAACATCTACCTATCACTCTCTTGGGGACATCTTCAGAGGAACAAGCTAGAAGGAAGTCTAGAGATCTATCAGCTATGTTTAAACAGCCTTTAAAATTTTAAAAAACATGTCATTATACAAGCTTAAGAATTAAACGACTTTTTTTCTTGCCAGGCTTCCATATTCAGCTGGTGGTCTTGAGTGATGATGCTCTTGTGTTTATGATACCTTGTTCTTGCTAATAGATTTGCTCTTGGTGACACTGGTCTGCATTATGGCCTTTAAATGGGCATCATTTGAGTTTATCCAGGAAAAAAAATATCTTTATTAAAGTTCAACTAGGTGATCTTAGAGTTCTTTTCCAAACTGAATGATTCTATGATTCTATGAATGTTGAAGAAGAGGCAAACCTTAGCTTGCTTTTAATTGGTTTGACTTCCTCAGATTAGAAAAAGGAAACAGTATTGTCAAAGCCATCCACAGATAGTTCAGAGATGTACATAGATGTGATGAATAAATCAACGTATTCTTGCATAAAACTTGAGGTTAGCTTCTGAATTAGAGGTAAGTACCATCAGTAGAGGCCTGTTACTGTTAGCACCTCAAAGAGTAAAATAGCCTGTGTACCCTAGAAATAGGACAGAAATAGGACAGTATATTTTCTATACTATAACTAAGGTTTTGTCACATGTCAGAAATTAATCTGAAGTCTTTGGGGACAATAACTAAGGTACACTGTGAGGCAAAGGTATTGATTTTATATCATAAAACACAAATCTGTGATCTCTTTGATTCTGCAGTAAGTTCAAAATCTTTTTGACTTTGCCAAACTATCCTGACTTTGCTTGTCAGTACCAATTTCTCTATTAGCTATTGTCATTTGAGGGGCTGCTATCTCATCCTAATGTTTTTGTTGTGTTTTTGTGGTGTGATTTTGCTGCTTTATTTTCCTTCTGTGCAGTAAGAAACTCTTTCATTTCCCCTTAGAATGCTGTATCTGTTGTGGTGTTGGGAGCCTCTGCTTTCACTGCAATGAAGTTGCCCCAAAACCATTACACCTCCTGTCACTTAATGAGACAGGAGTTGTAATGGAGTTACGTGACCTACAGTTTGTGCAGTCTGTGTACAATGTGTTCCTGTAGTCTCTGGTAAAATGTACGAATTCATACTCCCAGGGGCATACAGCATATAGTAATGGATTAGTTGTTTTTTTAGCACCTTCTGAAATTTCCCTATGGTATCAGAATGTTAATATCAAGTCTCATCTCTGCTCAGTTAGAAACTATAAATATGCATATATATATTTCTAATGTGGTAAATTCCGCTGTGCTTTTAGAGAGGTAGATTGGCTGTATATGCTTTATTTCAGGAGGAGGAGCATACTTGTGAGTAATCCATGTTTAAAACATGCTGAGTGTTTAAACAATTGTAAAGTCATTGTTGATAAAGGTCTCTGAATGCAATTTTAAATGTAGCCAATTCTTGTCAAGTTGCCACTTGCCACCGATTCTTGCCACTTGCTACTGTGGAGTGCTTTTGAGCTGCCAGGAGGTTTTGGTTTAGGGGTATGTGTGTTTGTCTGCCTATAGGAATGGAAATACAAGCAGGCCAGCAGATGAAAAGCTGTGCTAGAGTGTTTCCTTTATATATATAAAGGAATATATATATATAAAGGAAACACATAATCCCTGTCACATAATAAATGACTTCTTAGGAGAATGGACACAATTGTTGATATATTTCTTTATATATATATATTATATATATATAAATGTATATATATTTATTATATATATATAAATTTATATATATATATATATATTTCTTTATATATATAAAGGAAACACTCTAGCACAGATTTATATATATATATATCTCCCCTCCCCTCCCCTCCCCTCCTCTCCTCTTTTTCCATTTTTTTTTTCTCCTCCAGTTAAGGATCCTTCTGTTCTCTATTTCAAGTATCATCTTCAGTTTAGGGGTGGGCACCAGGATTAAAAAATATGCCACTAGTGCATTTATGAAAAGACTTCTTAGAGAGTCATACTAAGAAAGTTTGTGAGCAGCTGCTGACCAACTGATTATCAGCACTGCTTATACTGAGAGGCAGGAAAGTGTAGAATTGATCAACAATTGTGTCCATTCTCCTAAGAAGTCATTTATTATGTGACAGGGATTGTTAGGCTTGGCAAAAGACGAATTCTTGTGCAAGTAACTACAGAACCAGTTTTCTTTACTGAGATAACGCTCGTGTAAATCTTAGTCTGCTGACGTCCAACAATGACAATACAATATATTTCACAGGGCCTTACATTCAGTTTACAATAGCAGACGCCTTTGGGCAAACAGTCTGTGCTTCAAGCTTTAAGTTTGTGTATCTCTTAAATTGTTTGTATAATAAAAGACATTGGATTAACCAAGCTACCTCTTGTTAATTAGGCAAAGGCTTGCTATGAAGTCATGTAGACTTAACTGGCACAAAAGCCAGTGGAAAAAATAAACACAAAGACTAAGCTATTGTACAGATTATCAGTTACCTTCCCCACCATCACCACCGCAAAAAAAAAAAAAAAAAAAAAAAAAAAAAAAAGTCCATAATTTTGTTAACTGCTTCAAAAATGTTTACCACAAATACAAAAACTTTTTAGCGTGAGGTTTATTAAAGTAACTATCATTGTTCACATGCATATTTGAAGTATATAATACAACTTTCCTAAGTACAAGCATGTGACAAATAAAATAGGAACACCTACCACTTATGTGCAATATGTCCAAAATAGGCTTCCCCACACTATTGACGTGTGCTGCATTCTCCAGCACCACAAATGGTCTTACTGCCTGCAAAAAGCCTGCTGTCTTTCCTCCATTGAGCTCTGGACAGCCTTCATACAACTGTCAGTGTAAGTGCGCAGTCAATTGCTGGCTATGAGATTTGAGAAGGGACTTGGGACCAGCCCTTCATTTTCTTAGGGAAAAAAAAATCTCTTGTGGAAGGGCCTGCCTGCCAAGGCTCATGTTGTGCAGTGCAAGCTGCTCCTGCTTGGCTCTGGACAGATGTAACGGTCTGTCTGCAAACCTTTGAGTGGCCAAGACCTAAAAGGTTCTTTGTAAAGAGTATGTTTACTTTACACAAACTGAAGACAAGACTCTTGAAAACTTGATTTTAATAAAAGTTAAAGGTTAGTTAGATATTTATAGGGGTGTAAGAATGGTTTATTTTATTCTACCTTTAAATGTTAAGGTTATTTGATAAAGCAAAGACAGCATAGAAATTAATGGAGTGTATACATAAAACTGGAATACTGTCAGAGCCAAATTTCTCAAGCGTTGTGAATACTGCTGACGTAAAATGAAAGAATCTTTTTCATCACTGTACTCTAGTGAATGCCTGTGAATGTGTTGGAAAGTCAAAGTAGTAGTTCTGGATACCCTTTAGAGGGCATAGAAAAAAAGAATAGGTGCAGGTGATGTCACTTTAGTATTTGTAAATCATTTTGATAGTCTTGACTCAGAGAAGTTACTGAATCTGGTGCTATCTTTCATGTAAAACAGTATGCCTGGACTCTACAGCCTTTGGGATCTAATTTTTTTTCTGCTGTATTTTGTAGAATTGTATTATTTCCTAATATGGTATTTGAGAGATGTTTTAAAAATAAATCATATTGACATTTGGATTTAATTATAAATTTCAAAGATAGGAACACATAGTTTATGCAATATCTCTGCATGATGTTCATCTGACTAGTATGCAATGAAAACAAGTTTTATAAAATTTACATTCTTCAAGGAGCCCAAATAAATTTTTGAGGATTTGTGTATTGATATGGAGAGGGGTCAAAAAATTGATCTGTTGAAATGAACAGTAAATTCTTAGTTCTCTGTGTAAATAAACCTGTGGGGTCTAAACAAGTTATTTGAGTTGAGGGACCTGAGCAAATTAGCCTTTCTTCACCATTTTTTGGAGGATTCTGTGAAAGAAGTAGAACTAGAGACAGTAGTTATAACTGCTGGATTTTAATACATTGCTGTTTTACTGTTCATGTCTGGCCAGCGGGATTTCATTATGTCATTTTTGCAGCTATGTATGTTCAGAATGATTTCTGTTTAAGGTTCTGCAGGGGTGGATCACTGCAAGAAAACTGAAATAGAATTACAGAATCATTTAGGTTGGAAGAGACCTCCAAGATCACCTAGTCCAACCTCTGACCTAACACTAACAAATCCTTTACTTTAGTATCAAGAAATACTTGATGTGTGATTTGTCTCATGATTTTTACTGAAATTTGAGGCATCAGAAACATGTCCTTTTGTCAGAGCTCTATCATGGTAGATGCTCCAAAGGCTTGCCCAGAGTGGTAGATGGGTTTGTCAAGCATGGTGTATTGTTATAGACAAGCAGAAGGGGGATGGACAGGGTAAGTGAACAACGATAAGGGTGGAACTAGGCAGGGTTTCTTGGATGAAAGAGTGATGATCAGTGTTTCAAAGGCCAGCTTATGGTCAGACACTAGTGGCATTGCTCAAGATTGATATTGCAATCAAAATTTTATAACATCTTTATGGATAACATTGATGATAGGATAGAGTGCAATCCCAGAAAGCTTGTGAAAAGATACTGAGTTGCAGAGGGAGCAACTGATATGCTGAAGAGCTGCTATATGCAGAAACTGAGACTGGAGAAATGGGTTGATAGGGTCCTTGGCAAAGGCAAGTTCAGAATACTGCACTGAGAGTGGAATAATGGGCTCAGGGTCTGACTGGCTAGAAAACAGCTTTGCAGAAAAGAATCTGGGAGTCCTGATGGACAGCAAGTTGAGCATGAGTCAGCAGTGTACTCCTGCAGCAAAGGTAGTCAAAAGCATAGTGAACTGTATTACTGTTTCTATTGGGACACACTTGTTTCCTTCCCTTTATCCAGCACAATGGGACCACATATGGAGTGCCATGTTCAGTTTAGGGCTTCCCACTACAAGAAATACATTGACTTACTGGAGCAAGTCCAGTGCATGGCCACCAGAATAGTTCGGGTCTGGAGCAGCCAGTGTATAACGAGAAGCTGAGAGCTGGCTTTCTTAGCCTTAACAAGAATAAGCTAAAAGGAGATATTAACAGCACCAAATGGAATAATAAAGAGATGATTGTGGTGGTTTTACTCAGGTGGGCAGCCGAGCTCCACCACAACCGCTCTCTCACTCCCCCTCTCCTCAAAGAGGAAGGGGGAGAAAATGCAACACAGAGAACTCGAGGTTTGGGATGAGAAAGGTTTAATTAAAGGGAAAGGGAATGGGGAGGAAAAAAAGAAACAAAAGAAACAATTAGTCTGCGCAGAAGCACAGAGAGAGGGAAAAAAAAAATTCTCTACTTCCCATCAACGAGCAGTGTTCAGCCACATCCTGGGAAGCAGGGCCTCAAAACACGTAGTGGTTGTTCAGGAGGAACAGCCCCCTCCCCCACGAGAGCCCCCCCTTTTATTGCTGAGTGTGACATCAGGTGTTATGGAATATCCCTTTGGTTGGTTTAGGTCAGCTGCCCTGGCGATGTTCCCTTACCATCACTTGCCCACCCCCAGCCTGCTGGCTCTTGGGGGCTTGGAAGGAGTCCTGATGCTGTGCCAGCACTACACAGCGATAGACACAACACTGGAGTGATATCAGTGCTGTTCCAGCTACGAGTGCAGAGTACAGCACTGTGTGGGCTGCTGCAGGGAAAAGGTGACTCCAGCTCAGACAGACCCAACACAATGATGGTGCCAGGATCTTTTCAGAGGTGCGTGGTAGAAAGGTGAGGGGTAAGAGGCAAAAGGAAGAAACACAGGAAGCTCAAATTTGATATAAGAAAAAACTTTTGTCCAGGAGGTGGTTAGATCTGAGGAGGCTGTGGACTCAACATCCTTGGTGGTATTCAAAACTTGACTGAAAGAGACTCTGACTGACCCGCTGCAGCATTGAGCAGCAGGTTGGATTAGGTGACCTCCAGGTGTACCTTCCCACTTGCATGAATCTGTGGCTTTCGGAAAGTGGGGAAAAGATAAAACAAAAAGACTAAGATAATGAAATTACATAAACAAATTAGCACATTGTACATATTGTAACACTTTCAACATCCATGCATTTTGGTTTTTGGCAGACACACTATTCTGTCAAGAAAGAGTTAGTCCTGTGGTAAGCAAGCTCTTGTCTAGAATGTGTCTCATAACCACTGTAATGGAACATGTTCTTACTGTACAGAATTCTTAATTCATGAAGTATTTATTCCTCAAAAGGCAATCATTTAAAACACTTTGCTTCACTGAAAATGTTTATCTGTGCCTCTAAAATAACTTTGTACCTTCAGCTTTTATTCCTTTTTTTTTTTTTTAAAGTTGTAGATTCTACACACTCTTTTACACGAAATACTGTGCTAAATTCGATAAGCTTTTTCTTTAGGACTATCAAGATGATTTATAGGAAAGATCCATGTGTCAGCACTACAAAAATATAGTGAGAAATGGGAACCTTTCAATATATTATCGTCTCCAGGGTGCCTCTAATGCCTTAGTGAACATATTCCAATGTATTGCAGGACTCTGAAGCATACTTTGTCTTCCTAATGTTACTACTTCCAATATTTATCATCAGTTCAAATGTGTTTTCAAAGTCCACTCCAAGAACCTTGTCATTTACGTGAAGATTACAGTTTCCATTTATTTCAGAAGCTTCTGATCTTTATAAAAATGGATGAGCTTCTTGAAACACAGATGGAAAAAAAAATACACAAGAAGAGAGGAGAAAGATGGGTGTGGTGAAATATCACATCCTTTCAACATTTTCTTGAAGGAAATTGATTAGACAGAGGAAGTAAGGAATTTCTTGAGGCATTGAATCAGACAGCTGGAGAGGATGAAAGGGGAACTGTTGGAAGTGCAGGTGCAAAATTGTAAAATTCAGTTCACCTGGAGGGAAAATGTGTTTGCCTAAACTAGGAAGAAGGAAACACCACACACACAAACAACACACAGAGAATGGAGAACATTAGCCTGATCATGGAAACATGCTGAAGCCAGAGAAGGGAAAGTAAACATAAGATTAAAAAGGAGCTGGAACTTAGCATCTGCAGACCTAGCGATGTGGAAGAGTAGCAAAAAATGTTATAGAAACCCCAAAGGCACAAAAAAAGTCATGCTAGTGAAAGCACCTTACAGACTTAAATACTGGTGAAAAATAATAATGTTTTCTGCTATTTCTTAAAACCTAGTGAAAATATGAAGTTATTTTAGCAAATTAATATCATGAAAGTGTGGAATTTATTGTGGAGACACATTTGTACAATACAGATGACAACAACAGTATCTGTGAGACCACCTTTCACAGAAGCACCACAGGTGCTTTCACTGGAATATTATTGTCTTTACTATAATATAGATCAAAATAATAGACTAAGTTATTTTTGATTGCAGACAAAGTACACAATCCTTTGTTATAAAGACACCAGGTTGACTCTTCTGAAGAACTAGAACTGAAATGTGTTGGATAATTGATTCTATTTGATGTAATCGTACAAGTCTAGCAATGTCTTGACATGTTGTTATCCAATTGACTTATCAAACTAGATTTTAACTCCTAAATAGGCACATAACCTTCAAACTGATAACAAGAGCAATGAATTGTCGCCTTTCATACAGTCAAACTGAACAGCTAGTCACAGAGAAAAGGGAGCAGAAGAGGGAAGGGATAGACCTCAAGGAATAGTTCAACGGAAAGTATAGTCCAACAATGAAGCTCTTTAGACCAAATTATTACAAGGGTAGATCTGAGTATCACATGTACACATCCAGTATTAATTTTTCTGGGCTGTATTGTTTTTTATTGAAAACAAAGCCTGCTGAGATACTTACCAAGCTTCTGATACCAATGGACATCCCCATGTTTCCAATGAATAAATACTTATTTTTCAAGCTTTTCCAGGCAACTTCATTGTTATTATATTCACTGTATTGATTCTCTTACCTGTAGGTCTTCTGTATTCAAACATTTAATGAGATGTTCATGAAATCTAATGTAATTACAGCTCAAATGTCTTTTGCAATTAGGTATGAATTGGAGAGCTCTTGGGTGAGGTTCTGCTTTAGGCACAGCACCAAATCTGTACTTCTGAGACTGTACTTGAAGCTGCTGAACATATTTTTAGTGACTGAAAGGAATTTGATTGTATTCAGTAGTATTCAAAGGTTCAAAGATCAGGCTGCACATAAGGTAATGTTTTTGTTTAGAAAATGAAAATATTTCAGTCAAGCCTAGCCTTCCTCTGTCTTCTATGCATGTAGCTAATATATCATAGGGATTTAAAAATTAACATCCATTAGATTTTCAAGTATACTGGATCCAAACAAACAAACAAAAGGCAGTTAGTGTCTTTGGGAAAAATATTATCCTACAGTCTATAAATAATTTCAAAAGCTGAGATTTGGCAAGATTTCAGTTTATACTGAGTCACAAGATACTGTCTATGAAGATGTTCTTAAGCAGTTTTTTCATATTCTTAATTTTCCATGGGCATGATTTATTGATTGCTATCATTGTTTTATAGTTCCTCCTTTGTGTAGGAATTCAGAAGTGTCACATAAGTAAATTGCTTAAAAATCTCAGGAAAACAGTAACTGAAACTTAATTCAGTGATGCCTGTCTATGTGCATGTGTGCATTCTATGTGATATGTTAAAGATGTCTTTCAATGATTGTACCATTTCCCATTATTACAAATTTAAGAAGGTTAGTACTTATATTATCTTGATTCTCCTTTTTCCAGTACACTTAATCACTGCACAAGAAGTTCAAACCCTGGATTTAAAAGGAAAGACATGTCATGAACTTCAAGCCCCCAGATCTTCTGGGACCCATGGACTCTTCTGTCTGCACAGCTGAGGAGTTGCTCTGGTTCTGGAGGAGTTGTTACAGATGTACACTGACATGAGTGGAAAGAAGGAAGTTGCTTGGGAGTTCTACCCATATAGGAATTAAAAATTACTTATTATTTGAGATCAAAAATCTATGCGCTTGATTGTCATGTGGAAATAGTTATCAACATTAAGAGAAGATAAGGAAGCAGGAGAGTGCAGCCAAATGCTAGTGTACTTTGCACACCTGTCATAAAGGAAATAACCCCTTGACCAAACCAAAGGCATGGCAGTTGCCTTTCTTTGTGCGCCAGGAGTGCTACACCCATCGGCATCTCTGGCAAGCAGCAGCAAGTCTAAAACAAATAAACTGTAGTGGCAATTTCCTACCATGCCTTTCTAATACAAAAATTACAAGTGGGTAGTTAAAGTACTTGTTAGGAAATGAAATAAACTGGAATAAGGATATAATGGGTCCAATATTGTGTTGAGGCTTATTTTAACTAGGCTTTGTCTTCAGTAGGGAAGAATAAGGCTGAATATTTGTAGAATCATGTTCAGAAAATACACCCAGCCTTAGATGCTGGCATGTAAGGAAATTAAAGGGTTAGGATGATAGTGATGATAAATCAGTATATACCCTTGTGTCTATGAGTAATCTCAAAGCAGATGCCTTAAAACTTGTTCATTTTGCCCTGAGACATGTTCAGTATCCCACACAATGGAGATAATGACCATGAGCTATGGTGTGATGAGATGTGTTTATCCATGGTGTGGATGGTGTGGTGTGATGTGTTTATCCATTAAATTACTTAGCAAGGATGACAAAATAAAATGATTGAATTCTTTTATGTTCCTTTGCCCCCTCCATATAACAGACATACCCTGGTTTTTGCTCAGCACCTACAGTTGTATATTGGGACATCCATTGAAGAAAATAAATAAATATATATATATATATAAATTTTCTTCTTAATTTCCTAGACTTATCATCTTCACAGAAATTGGTATTAGATCAAACACTATCTTTATTCAGTATATTGTCATCCTAACTTTCTAGCAATAGGTTAGTAATCCCAGGAAAAGCTTCTTGTATTACCGAAACATATATTTATATATATGAAAATATTTAGAGAGTTTAACTTATATCATGTAATTTTGGGATGTCTCTGCTTATATTATGTGTATATTTCAAATGCTTTTACTTAGCTAGACTTTTGGAGGATATTTGCAGTCTCTACATATTAAAAGGCTTTTGTCTGGAGACTGCAAAGACTCAAGTGTGTCTCACTTTTATTTTGGCTTTTAGATACCTGACTATGATTATACAAAATTATGATTTTTTTTTTTTTTTCTACTAGCTTCTTAATTTAGTAGTGATATTTCAATTATTTTCTTGCTGAACTGTCTGCAAACTTTCTTGGGTTGTAGAAGTTTTGGGTGGTAGAAAAGATAGCAAGAAAACTGGGCATTTCACTCCTTTTCAAACCCATTATTTTTGTTAATAGACTATAACAAGAGAAAACTAACACAGGTAATAATGCAGCATATAATCACCTACAAGAAATCCAATCTTTTGAGTAAATAGTGAAATTAATGTTAATAATCAATTCTCTAATGATCACACTGATGCACAATGTCATTAAAGGCAGGGCAACTGTGAAATGCAAACCAACAAAACTGAGAGTCATCGATAATATGAGTAAACAGGGAGAAGAGCAAAAGTGGACTAAGAGAGGCATATACTTTGGGTACTCTTCAAAGAAGGATGGCAGACAGAGGGGGATATGGTTCATCCTCGCCAGTTCTTTCACAAAGGGAACAGAAGCAGCTGCTAGGACTAGCTTGTGGGAGGAGTAAAGGAAACTTCTCCAACTTTAAATAGAGAAAAAGTAAATCTGGGTGCCGACGTCTTACATTCTTCAGTCATACCTTTCAAGCATTTACAAATTTTAGCTGTCTTTTATCTTACTGGTCCTTCAAGAGGACCATTGTCAAGACCTGATTTAAAATTCACTAAATATAAGTAGAAATGTCAAGTCAATTTCTTCTGCTTCTGTCCCTTCTATAATAAGGAATAATTATAATAATAGCTTATTTTTAAGATGTTTGTTTGCTTCCTTTGTTTAGACTTTTTGCTGTATCTGAGGAGCTTGCTGCTGAACTGTTACATTCTGTGCATTTAACTTTCCAGGGTGGAGGAAAGCTAACAATCAAGACATACTGGTTGGGCTTGTGTTCAGTGTGTGCACTCTAGATTCAATATCTGAGTGTTATACACAAAGATCTATGCATTTGCTCCTCCTGGGAAGCTGTAATAACTTGAGTCTTTGTTCACTTTTTTTTTTTTCTCCCCATATATATCCTATCTATTTCCCTATTATCCCATTTATTTCCATATATTTCCTTGATATATTTCCCATGTATGGGAATGTGAGACCTGTTGAAGCTGTGGTCTCTTTTCCTCCAGAGCATGTAAAACCCTCTCTCCTGTTAGATGCTGCCCAAACTCACCGAACATTCCTGGTATTTTGCATACTCACAAAAGAGCTGTGAGAGTAGCAGCAATCTTCACCAATTCTCAAAGAAAGACATTTAATCTTCTACAGTTTTAATCCAGCTTCTTAAAATGATAGGATGCTGGGCAAACTAATATGGCTGTTAGTGATCCCAGCAGATTTCAGTTTCTGCATTTTGTTTCTCTGGCAAAGCAGTTGTTTATTGCAACCAACCTCTCTTTCTTAAAACATCACTTCTAGAAATATTTTAAAATAAAAGGGGGGGGGAGAAGTGATGAAAACAGATTTTCCACCAGGAAGCATCTATGTTCTTAGACCTCCTGCCTTGCCTTGCATATATTACCCATTCGCTGCAAGTTACAGAAGTTATTTGAATTCCCACTGTTTTGTTTCACTCGACTTTCTTTTAAGGGCACAGGAAAAGTACTTTATATGCAAAGACACGTTCATTGTTAACGGTCATCACTGCAGCTTGACTAATAATAGTAGTATTTTGCTCGCAATTATGTGCAGATAATGTACACAGAAACCCTGTAGTACCTACTCCTTTTCTCAAGTATTATGTGACCCTGCTACTGCCCCTCTGAGTCCTAGGGTTAAAGGCTTTAGTATGGTAAGGATGTGAGGCTTGGCAGAAGACCAGTATGCTGTGTCTTTGTTCTGGGGTAATTGATACTTCATTCTGTACAAATAACTGCTGGCTCCTGCAATTAGTTACAAAAGTGTATATAATAATGAGCATTATAGAATCATAGAATCATAGAATATCCTGAGTTGGAAGGGACCCTTAAGGATCATCAAGTCCAACTCTTGACACCGCACAGGTCTACCCAAAAGTTCAGACCATGTGCCTAAGTTCACAGTCCAATCTCTTCTTAAATTCAGACAGGCTCGGTGCAGTGACCACTTCCCTGGGGAGCCTGTTCCAGTGTGCAACCACCCTCTCTGTGAAGAACCCCTCCTGACGTCCAGCCTAAATTTCCCCTGCCTCAGCTTAACCCCGTTCCTGCGGGTCCTGTCACTAGTGTTAATGGAGAAAAGGTCTCCTGCCTCTCGACACCCCCTTACGAGGAAGTTGTAGACTGTGATGAGGTCTCCCCTCAGCCTCCTCTTCTCCAGGCTGAACAGGCCCAGTGACCTCAGCCGTTCCTCGTACGTCTTCCCCTCAAGGCCTTTCACCATCTTCGTAGCCCTCCTCTGGACACTTTCCAACAGTTTCATGTCCTTTTTATACTGTCGTGCCCAGAACTGCACACAGTACTCGAGGTGAGGCCGCACCAGCGCAGAGTAGAGCGGGACAATCACCTCCCTTGACCTACTAGCGATGCCGTGCTTGATGCACCCCAGGACACGATTGGCCCTCCTGGCTGCCAGGGCACATTGCTGGCTCATATTCAACTTGCTGTCTACCACGACCCCCAGATCCCTCTCTTCTAGGCTGCTCTCCAGCGTCTCATCGCCCAGTCTGTACGTGCAGCCAGGGTTTCCCCGTCCCAGGTGCAGGACCCGGCACTTGCTCTTATTGAACCTCATGTGGTTGGTGATCGCCCAGCTCTCCAACCTGTCCAGATCCCTCTGTAAGGCCTTTACGCCCTCATTTGAGTCCACAACTCCTCCAAGTTTGGTGTCATCAGCAAATTATGTCACAGAATTGTACAGTGCTAAGCAGATGATGAGAGAAACTAGGATAACAGTCAACAGGTTACTAGATAACTTCTGTTACAAGAGAACAAGTGAAAGCAAAGTAAAAATAAGATAAGTCCAGAGAAAAACAAAGCCTAAAAAGCCTTACGGCCTGGGTTGTCTGTGTGGTTACCGGACATGCTGCCTGGTCCAGGCAAAGCCAACACTTTGTATCTACTGCTCTACAGTATTTCAGGTGTTTTAAGTGACTCAGCTGGCAGAATCTTCAAAGTGTTTCTCCATCTGGTGCCTGAATCCACGCCAACTGTCAATGAGGGTGGTGCCAGTGATGCCTGCTGGGGACGTGGGGCCTTGGCCTCCAGGGAGAAGTTTGTCACTAGTGTGCCTGGGCCTCAGCTCTCCTCCTTCCTCTGGTAAGCACTTGCAATTTTTTCTCCCATTTGTGGGTATGTTGTTTGCTGGAACTGGTTACAGACAATTTTAGTAAAAGGATCAGAACCCATTTTCTTTGTCTTTTCATCTAGGAGGATTGGCACTCAGTGGAGATCATTTTATTTTAGTATTATGAGGTATGACCATACCATTTTAATATAGTAGGCTCTGTGCATTTGGGCATGCTTGCAGGGAGAGATGAAGGTAAAGAAGATGCCCAAAACAAGTGGCATCTGTGAAACAGAATATCATCCATCCCTTCTTCAGAGAGATAGGAGATGTGAAAATTAGGCATCTTCTTTTTTATTTTTTTTTTTTCCCCTGATGCTGTTATTTCTGAAGTCTTTGCATTGCTTTACTTGTTGCATTACTGGCTATTAAGTAGTGCTTCTTAACACAGCAGACTTCACTATTGTAGCTAGCACTACTTGCCACTACTTTGGGAAGTAAGCTTCCTAAGGAAAAACCCTATTTAAGAAGGTACGTATTTAAATTTGTTTGTGTTTTCAATGTTGCAAAACTTTCTCTCTTTCTGAGGAAGTGATGATTATTTATGCAAACATCAAAGGAAAGGTCCCTCACAAAAGACAAGATGTATCAGTAGAGGTATGCATATGGCCTTCTGTTCACTTAGCTCATCTGCTGCACTTGTCGTACACACACATGTTCTGACCCATAAATCAGGCAGTGATATCAGGGTGCTGCTATGTTGAGCTTGCCAGCCCAATCATTTATGCCTTTCAGTAGTAAATGCTTTTTTTTTTTATTTTTTTTTCTCTCCCTTGCTGCTATCTGTTTGATGTTTTTATTGCATTAAAATTTACTTTAATCTAGTTACTGTCATAACGTTTGCAACCTGGACAGAAACAGCATATTACCTGGTTTATCCCAACTGTTTTTCCAAGTCTGCCGTGTAACTATGCAGCTTATTTTGATATGAGCTAAGTGTGCCATAACTGTATAAAAAAATTCTCCTTAAGAAATGCATTTATCAGGGGCCTGGGAAATGTTGAGGTAAGAGGCAAGTAGTGGAGAGGCACTTGTATAAAGGATGAAGAACAGATACCTGTCAGTAAATTTGGTGCTATGCCTCAGACAAAAAATATGTCTCTGCTGAGATTTTAAAGTGTAAAAAATCTTTTAAATGATTGAGATAATATGTTTTATCTTTTGATAATATAGCTTTTAGGTGAAGGATTCAGAAACTGGGAAATAGTACACATGCTCAACTCAGTTCTATTTAACTTGTTGTAGTTTAAGGCCATGACATGTGGCAGATAATGAAGAACTAGGCAGTGTTAAAAAGACTTTTTGAATAGGAACTTCAAATGCAGTCCTCTTGTTGTTTGGTTGTCAGACCACCTAGGCACATTATAAATAGCAAAAATAGATTGTTAGATACATTCAATAGGAAAGAGAGGAGGCAGGACAGGGAAGTAATAACTTGTATGAGATACTGATTGTATTTCCATCAGCAGAAAATGACTTATGATTCGTAAAAGCCTTCTTTATACTAGAATACATTGTTTAGAATTTTGTTTAAAAATTAAACAGAACTTCTAACTTCTCAGCAGCTGCAACTTCCTGGCCTGATTTCCAAGGGACTTTCTATAAATAAAACATATATTTCAAAGCACAAGTTTTCTTCAGAGGAGCCTTAATATCCTACTTCAGTAGGATATTAATTTGCAGTACAGCCTTATTAATTTGCCAACTGAACAATTCTTTTGCAAGGGAAGTGTTGAATAGGAAGTGTGTTTTAAGTTGGCAAGTCAGAATCAGACACCTTACAAAAACGAATGTCCAAAGGAAAAGAATCTCTGCAAAATCTAAAGCAGAATGTATGCCAAGATTGCTGTTCTGAATAACAGTGTGCAACAGCAGCACAGTGAGATCTCAGTCAAATCATCACCAGTTAGTAATCCTCCAAATAAAGGTTTAAATTTCACAGTAAACCTTTATGCACAGCTTTCAAAGCCTTACAAATTAACAAGAAAATATACAGTGCACAATTCAATATGATCTATGGAGAAAAAGGAATGCTAGAAGATAATCCCTCCCTCACTCACTTTCTTGGCACACAGAATATTTACACATACTTATGTAAAAGAACCAGTCTCTTTTCTACTGTCTTTGCTGAGATGCCATATAACCCTGTAAGAAAGTGCATCACAGGAGGTGGTGGGCAAGCCTTCAGTAGGCACAGGAAAGAGGAAAGTCCCCTCTGAAAAGGCTTTTCCACCCTTTAAATTCTTGTGTCAGTAGTGGTATCTTAAAAGCTGCCTTAGAGCCAAGAGGCAGAAGGTCGACACATCACCCAGTGCTTGTTGGCAGCCTGTTTTAATGTAGGGACAGAGGACCAAACCCCCATTAGATTTCTCTATGACCTGTATGTGTATGCATATATTTTATTACTTGATTGTTTTGATTACATGTATTTAGCTAGAACAATGTATGAGATCTGGTGTGCCTCCTAGCTTTAATAATGACTATATCTGTACTATTTAATAAACTGGCCAATTACAATTCCCTGGCACTGTGGCCAAGACGCACAACATGTTGAGGCTTGTGTCTGTGAACTTAAAGTTGCATCCTTCCTCATGCCCCCTTCCCCCCAGATGAGGTGACCACATCCAGGCCTCTGTGCTAGCAGTGCCTCATAAGAGCTATCCCCTGAACCAAGGCCAAGCATTGACTGGGAGAGCATGCCTTCCAATGAGCCCTAACCATGCCAGGGAACGTGCTAAGAGCAAGATGGTACAGATGATGCGGCCCAGAACTCAGTCTGTGTCCTGGCCTTGTTCCGTTTACTGGAATAGACAGAGCACATAGCCAAAGAGGTCAGGATAAGAGCACAGTGCTTGAATGTTTTAGCACACTAGGGACATTTGCCCTGCTGGCCTTGGCAATGTTTTCTCATGCACTGCTTCTGTGCATACGCTCGTTCCTTTCCCCTCCTCCCTTCTCCCCAGCTGCTCCCTACCTTTGCATGCATGTCCAAGAGAGATGAGCTCAGTGCAAAGCCTGCAAGTCTACTTGGTCCTTATCCTGTCCTCTAATGTCTGGAAACATTTATTGAATTTAAATCTGTACGGCCATATGAAGGCCAGGCACATCTGGTTTGGGAGCCCCAGTCACAGACTTGGAATGAAGGACTGAGACTCTACCATCCCTTAAAAAATAATGTTCCCAGGAATGTACAGGACTGCAAAAGGCTCCCTGCTGCCCTGCCAAGGAGCCTGCAATAGTGTGTACTCCTGTGAACTTCTGCAGAAATCGCATAGTTTAATTTTGACTTGGTTTGCTTCCAAGGGAATACAGAGCTTTAACCCAGGCCACCCTGTGTTACACACCAGTGACTTTCCCACTGATGGACGGGCAGTATGTGCTTCTGGGGTACAAACACAAGCTATGGGCAAAAGCAGAGAACTTTGTTAGAGTGGAATAATTATTACAAGTAATACCAAAACCAAATACTTTCTCTTGTTAACATGGCACCAGTGTGGGTAGTAACACCATCACAGAAAAGGCAGTAATAGAAAGGGTGATTTTTACTGTACAGTGACTAAGGTCAAAGTCAATCTTCCTCTCAATAGAATTTTGTTAGCTTTATATAGGTGAATTCATAATTTGAATAACACTCCGGTGATCTACAAATTTGTGCCCTGCTGCCTTCCAGGAAGGTGAGAGATTCCCAGTGCTTGCAACGTTCATCAAAATGCTGTATAAGATCTTAAATCACTGAAGTGTTTAAAAACCTTCTCAACAATGTATTTGTCTGTGTCCATGGTTGTGGAACCTTAACGGAATGGTAAAAATTATTTTCAGGGTGTCCTGGGCCAGACCTTGAAGGCTGACAGTACAGATTGATTTGAGACAGAAATCCTATGGGCACAGATTGGTTTAAGACATTCAACCTAAGAGCATCATTTAGAGAAACTGTTTGCAAAAGGGTGTGTGTACTTGGAGCTTATTTTGTCCTTTTTATAGTTTATAGAGTGATTAGACAGAAAGAAGTTGCGCTCTTAACAGAACACTGATGAGTTGGCTTCACAAGTCAAAATACAGAACAGGGATCTGAAAATCTAGAAAACACAAAAATGTGGTTATAAAACTATGCATGGAGAAGGAGGCATGCAACTTCATAAATTCCAGCATAGGAGAGCTGATCCGGCTGATGTTGAAATCAATGAGAAACTGTCAACTGGCTTTGAGCCTAGAACTGGTTTAAAATCAGGATAACAGGAAAATCTCCTTTTTATTTGCCTGTTTAAGCCTTTGTGTGTGTGTGTGTGTGTATGTTTGTTATTTTGCTCATTCAAAATGCTATTACTTCCATTCTAAGATTTTATTTTTTTCCAGGATCAGAGATGTCTTACATTTCTCAAGTGTAATTCATTTCCAATAAAACAGCCCATGTTCCATATCAACCATTAACATTTCCAGACTGTAAACCTGACAAGTTTAACAGATTTATTCTTGTTTTCTATTAGCATTAAACTAAGATTGCAAGGTTAACATTTGGTGTGGACACTCTTTATGTCCACAACTTTATTCTGGGGTGAAATTAGCTGCCAAAATAAACCAGGAAAGGCAGCTCTTTCTTGAAGTGACTTAGGTTTGAACAACTGTAATTTTAACAGCAGAATATGTGAAAATTTAATAATAACTCCTGTCTACAAATTCACTGGAGAATAAGTGACTACCTCAGAAAACTACATGAAAACTATTAAAAAAAAAAAAAAAAAAAGTGAGATTGAGGCTAGTGCAAGTTGCCATTAACAGCTTCATGATGAGTATGGTGCCAGGAGCAGGACTTGACTGTGAACGTGAGCAGCTACAGCCTTTAGAAGCATTATAGGCTGGAACTCTGGGTGACTGCGGCTCACAGGTTCCCTACCTGAGTCATGGACAGAGAAGAAGGAATTGCTGATTCTTGGTATCTCTAGAGGGGAGGTGAAAGTCTCATCATTTTGTTGTTGTAATATTGGGTCAGTGTGGAAATGGTTCAGACCATTGCCTTAGTCCAACAGAGTACTGATCAGGAGTTCATGTACAGGAAAGCTGGGACTGAAGGACCGCCTTGTGTGCTGACCGGTGACAAATGGACTCATTCTTACTTGCCTGATCAGAAGTTCTGGTTGTATCAATGGGGCATTAACAAAACCTCCCTTAAATATGCAAGCAAAGAAAACCCCTTGTTCTTCTAATCCTGTTTAATGAGTGAAACTCTGTTTTAAGTATTTACAGTAAACTATGTTTGGATTCTCTGTGGATAAACAACTTTTTTTTTTTTTTTTTTAATGTAAAAGCTTATGCCCATAAGGCAAATACAGAATCCGATTCCTTGTCTCAGCATAGGACAAATGCAGCTTACTATGAAAATCACTTTAAGGTGTGTGTGTTGCTGTTGTTTTTTAATAAGATAAAAAGTAAGCTAGAAATACATCTGTAGATTCATAGCAGGAACAACAACGAGGGGGCATGATGATCAGAGGGCTGGAGCACCTCTACTGTGAAGAAAGGCTGAGGGAGTTGGAGCTGTTCAGCCTGAAGAAGAGAAGGCTCTAGGGTGACCTCGTTGCAGCTTTTGAACACTTAAAGGAGTCTTACAAAAAAAGATGGAAAGCAACTTTTTGCTCAGTCAGATAATGACAGGACAAGGAGGAATGATTTTAAACTAAAAGAGGGAGGTTTAAATTAGAGGTTAGGAGGAAATTCTTCACTCAGGGTGGTGAGGCATGGGACCAGGTTGCCCAGAGAAGTATTGTGGATGCCCCATCCCTGGAGGCATTCCAGGCCAGGAAAGATGGGGTTCGGGGCAACCTGGTGTAGTGGGTGGCATCCCTGCCCATGGCAGGGAGTTGGAACGAGATGATCTTTAAAGTCCCTTCCAACCCAAGATATTTTAGGATTCTATGAACATGGAACATGGGGTTTTGATCCAGGGTACGAGTACAATATGACCAAACTATCCAGTTCTAGATATCTTAACACTCAGACTGGTTGGCTGCCTATATGTGTAATGTGTTGTATTTCCTACTTCACTCCCCTGTCACTTAAATGTCTGTTGATATGATGAAAAACTTTTAAGTCATTTTGAAAACTGATTTTAGTGCAGCTTGACTCATAGAGGTATTACTTAAAGTTCTCTACAACACTCAAAATGTAAAGGAGGGGTTGTCAGGTACTGGGAACATGTAACAGAGCTTTGTAAAGAAGTGGGAACTTGACATGAGCTTTAAAATTAATTCAAAACACTTAATTCTACCTCCTCAGGCATAACTAGAGAGAGAGAAAATAAATGGTAATGTGAAAAAGAAATAAAGAGACTTTGCCAGAAAATTCTATAGCCAAACAAAGTGGTCTTTTTTAGATGGAAGTAATTTGGCAGAGAGATGTTGAAAATAGTAAGGTGGATCCACGTGGTCTCATGTTTGGATTTCATGACTGCAGCTTCATTTTGTGTCTAAACTTAAAGCTATCAGTCGCATACCATACTCAGATACAGCAGAAGCACCACCTTGAATGTACAAAACTCATGATTGAAACATATATTTGCCTGAACAGAAGGATGAGTCTTGCTTATTTTCTCTTGTCTAAGCCAGATAAGAAAAAGAACAGTGTATAGGTAAGAACAGATAGATTCATTTTTTCTTCTTACACATTAAGATGATCCTATCTAAGCAAAACATGAAATTGGTTCCAGAAAGCATATAGTATCATGTTGTATATATCTTAGCAGAGTATATTTATTTAGGTTCAGCACCATTATAAGCTGACAGTACAGATTTCTTGTCTAGAGCCATGTTCCCTGCAGATGTAGTAAGGACCCTTGTAGGCCTGAAAAATGGGCTTGCTGAGGGACCCTCCAAACCACTATATGTGTGTTCCTGCTGGAATAAGTAGTCTGTAACCTTAGGTATATGGGAATACTTGATGTGCTGCATAGATCAGCTCACGGAATGTCAGTTAAAACCTCCCAACAGTGATTATCCATCTTGTCAGCTTCCAACCCAGGTGAAAAAAATATAATAAATTCTGCCAACTACAGTCTTTTATTGAGAGGAGTTTTATGTTAATTTGTGGTGAACATTGTCCTTTCAGTTTCCACTGTGTTTTTCTCATATTCATAGTTTTTCAAATATTCTAGAAGTTTTACTACCTTGGTAGCTGAATTATGGATAATTCATTGCACTATTTTTAGTGGTTTCTTTGCCCTCAATGCGTATACAAAAATGAATCTATGGAGATGTATGGGTATGCATGAGAACTATTATTATCTTTTAACTGCCAGCAGCAGTGCTTTTCTCATGGTCCATTAAGGAATTCATATCCTGACAACTTCACCTGAAATGGTGAGTAGCCAAATTCTATATACTTTTTTGTTTCCCCTGCTTGGAGGTAATTCTGTAGTGATTAAGAGGCTGCTGTCACTACCTGCATTAGGCATCAGCTGATAAGTTTAAAACAATACATTAATTTCAATCATAGGAGCTACTATCAACTCATCTTTTGTATGAAAGTTGAAGTGCTTTGAATTAATATGAAAATGCTAAATACAGAAATATTTTAAAATGAACATAACTGTTTTTTAGAGATGTGTTAAATACTAAAGATAAATGTGAAGGGTCTCAAAAAATCTTAGTATTGTATGTAACATTGTCGTGGTTTAACCCGACCGGCAGCTAAACACCACGCAGCCGTTCGCTCACCCTCCCCCCTCCCTCTCTGGGACGGGGGAGAGAAATGGAAAGTGAAGCCCGTGAGTTGAGATAAAGACAGTTTAATAAGACAGGAAAGAAAAAAAAAAAAAATAACAAAATAATGATAACAATAATAATAATGATGATACAATGGTGATAATACGAAAGTAATAATAGTATGTACAAACAAGTGATGCACAATGCAATTGCTCACCACCCGCTGACCGATGCCCAGCCTAACCCCGAGCAGTCCGGCCCCCTCCCCCCGGCTAGCCACCCCTATATATTGTTTAGCATGACGTCAGATGGTATGGAATACCCCTTTGGCTAGTTTGGGTCACCTGTCCTGGGTCTGTCCCCTCCCAGCTCTTACTGCACCCCCCAGCCTGCCCGTTGGCAGGACAGAGCAAAGGCTGAGATGTCCTTGGCTTAGTATAAGCACTGCTCTGCAACAATTAAAGCATCGGGGTGTTATCAGCACTCTTCTCATTCTAAGCCAAAACACAGCATTCCACCAGCTACTAGGAAGAAAATTAATTCTGTGCTAACTGAAACCAGGACATCTATCCACCCCTTATTCCATACCATTTATGTCATGCTCAGGTTACACTCTTTTCCATACATTCTAATTAGTCACCTATAGTAATCATGGTAGTGATAACATACAGTATAATATACTATTTAACATGGTGCAATTCAGTTCATGGGCTATTCTCACCCAGTATTAAATCTCCTTGAGGTACACACCGGACCTCTCCGTTCTTTTGCATCACCCACCAAGTATATCCAGGTCCCTGAGCGAAAACAATTCCACGAATAGGTTTGCCTTTTCCTGAGGCAGGAGTAGCCCAGACTGTTTTACCCAGCATATTTTTTACATGCACTACAGGAACTTTATCCCCATCTACAGTACGTAACAGGTTTGATTGGGCAGGTCCAGCTCGGTTGGTAGATCCCCTAGTATTGACTAACCAGGTGGCCTTTGCCAAATGCGTATCCCAGTTTTTGAACGTCCCAGCGCCCATTGCTTTCAAGGTAGTCTTTAACAGGCCATTGTATCGTTCAACTTTCCCGGAGGCTGGTGCATGATAGGGGATGTGATACACCCATTCAATACCATGTTCTTTGGCCCAAGTGTCTATAAGGTTGTTTCGGAAGTGAGTCCCATTGTCTGATTCTATTCTTTCTGGGGTGCCATGTCGCCATAGGACTTGCTTTTCAAGGCCCAGGATGGTGTTCCGGGCGGTAGCATGAGGCACAGGATATGTTTCCAGCCATCCGGTGGTTGCTTCCACCATTGTAAGTACGTGGCGCTTGCCATTGCGAGTTTGAGGGAGTGTGATGTAATCAATCTGCCAGGCCTCTCCATATTTATATTTCAGCCATCGTCCTCCATACCAAAGAGGCTTTGACCGTTTGGCTTGCTTGATTGCAGCACATGTTTCACAGTCATGAATAACCTGTGCTATAGCGTCCATGGTCAAGTCCACCCCTCGATCACGAGCCCATCTGTATGTTGCATCTCTACCTTGATGGCCTGAGGTGTCATGGGCCCATCGGGCTATAAATAATTCACCTTTATGCTGCCAATCCAGGTCCACCTGAGCTACTTCAATCTTAGCAGCCTGATCCACCTGCTGGTTGTTTTGATGTTCTTCAGTAGCCCGATTCTTGGGCACATGAGCATCTACGTGGCGTACTTTCACAGCCAGGTTCTCTACCCGAGCAGCAATATCTTGCCACAATGCAGCAGCCCAGATAGGTTTGCCCCTACGCTGCCAGTTGTTTTGCTTCCATTGCTGTAACCATCCCCACAGGGCATTTGCTACCATCCATGAATCGGTGTAGAGATAGAGAACTGGCCATTTTTCTCGTTCAGCAATGTCTAAAGCCAGCTGAATGGCTTTCACTTCTGCAAACTGACTCGATTCACCTTCTCCCTCAGCAGCTTCTGCAACTCGTCGCGTAGGACTCCATACAGCAGCCTTCCATCTCCGATGCTTCCCCACAATACGACAGGACCCATCAGTGAACAGGGCATATTTCTTTTCATTCTCTGGCAACTGGTTGTACAGTGGGGCTTCTTCAGCACGACCCACCTCCTCCTCTGATGATATCCCAAAGTATTTGCCTTCTGGCCAGTCCATGATCACTTCCAATATTCCTGGGCGACTGGGGTTTCCTATTCGAGCCCGCTGAGTAATCAGTGCAACCCACTTGCTCCATGTAGCATCAGTTGCATGATGCGTAGAGGGGACCCTTCCCTTGAACATCCAGCCTAGTACCGGTAATCGGGGTGCTAGGAGGAGCTGCGCTTCAGTACCGACCACCTCCGAAGCAGATCGAACTCCTTCATATGCTGCCAATATCTCCTTTTCAGTTGGAGTATAGCGGGCCTCAGATCCTCTGTATCCCCGACTCCAAAACCCCAGAGGCCGACCTCGAGTTTCCCCAGGTTCTTTCTGCCAGAGGCTCCAGGTGGGGCCGTTCTCCCCGGCTGCAGTATAGAGCACATTCTTTACATCTGGTCCTGTTCGAACTGGCCCAAGGGCTACTGCATGGACTATTTCCTGCTTGATTTGTTCAAAGGCTTGTCGTTGTTCAGGGCCCCATTCAAACTCATTCTTCTTACGAGTTACTTGGTAGAGTGGGTTTACAATCAGACTGTAATTTGGGATGTGCATTCTCCAAAACCCCACAACACCTAGGAAAGTCTGTGTTTCTTTTTTGTTAGTTGGTGGAGACATAGCTGTTATTTTGTTGATCACATCCATTGGGATTTGACGACGTCCATCTTGCCATTTTATTCCTAAAAACTGGATCTCCCGTGCAGGTCCTTTGACTTTATTTTGTTTTATGGCAAAACCGGCTTTCAGAAGGATTTGGACTATTTTCTTCCCTTTCTCGAAAACTTCCTCTGCTGTGTCACCCCACACAATAATGTCATCGATGTACTGCAGGTGTTCAGGAGCTTCCCCCTGCTCTAGTGCAGACTGGATCAGCCCATGGCAAATGGTAGGGCTGTGTTTCCACCCCTGGGGCAGCCTATTCCAAGTATATTGGACTCCCCTCCAAGTGAAGGCAAATTGTGGCCTGCACTCTGCTGCTAGAGGGATGGAGAAAAATGCATTAGCGATATCAATTGTGGCGTACCACTTGGCTGCCTTCGATTCAAGTTCGTACTGAAGTTCCAGCATGTCCGGCACTGCAGCACTCAGTGGTGGCGTGACTTCGTTCAGGCCGCGATAGTCCACTGTTAGTCTCCACTCGCCATTAGACTTTCGCACTGGCCATATGGGACTATTGAAAGGTGAATGAGTCTTGCTGATCACTCCTTGGCTCTCCAATTGACGAATTAGCTTATGGATGGGAATCAGGGAGTCTCGGTTGGTGCGATATTGCCGCCGGTGCACAGTTGTGGTAGCAATTGGCACTTGCTGTTCTTCGACCCTCAGCAACCCCACAACAGAGGGGTCCTCTGAGAGACCAGGCAAGGTAGATAATTGTTTAATGCCCTCTGTCTCTAAGGCAGCAATACCAAAAGCCCACCGGAACCCTTTTGGGTCCTTGCAGTATCCTCTTCTAAGATAGTCTATGCCAAGGATACATGGAGCATCCGGACCAGTCACAATGCGGTGCTTTTCCCACTCATTCCCAGTCAGACTCACTTCAGCCTCCAATACAGTCAACTGCTGAGATCCCCCTGTCACTCCACAAATATAGATGGGCTCTGGTCCTTTATAGCTCGATGGCATTATAGTACATTGTGCACCGGTGTCTACTAAAGCCTTATACTTCTGTGCGCGTGATGTGCCAGGCCATCGAATCCACACAGTCCAATAAACTCGATTGTCCCTTTCCTCCCCCTGGCTGGAGGCAGGGCCCCCCTAATCCTGGTCAGAATCTTCCTCGTTTCTGTGTTTGAAGGACTGTCTGCTGGAAGTTGGAGCAGCAAACTTTTCGGAGAATCCCTTTTTCCTGATTGTTTTCTTTTGCAACTCACGTACCCGTGCCTCTAGGGTCGCGGTAGATTTTCCATCCCACTTTCTCATGTCCTCTCCATGGTCTCGTAAGTAAAACCACAGGGTGGCACGGGGTGAGTACCCACCATATCGTCTTCCTTGTGTGGGTGAACGCCTACCCCTGACAGCTGAGACACTGCTTTGTACAGGTGCGAAGGAGAATAATCTCTCTTCAAGTTGGTGAACCTTTTCAGAAAGTTTCTCCCAAGTGTTCTCCTTTGGTCGGTGGGCACTGGTTGGTTCAGGTGGGGAGGACAATAGATTCTCTTCAAGTTGGTGAACCTTTTCAGAAAGTTTCTCCACAGCTGAGACGCAGGCCTGTAAGGAAGAGGAGAGACTTTCTTCGTACTGCCGGAGTTGTTTAGCCGCTTCACCCACTGTGGGTTCCTCATCCTCTTTCCAGGCCATTATTGCCAATGAGCTGGCATATGATGATGGTGCACTCCGTACAAACTTCCGCCACATGGGTCGTGTACACTTGACTTCATCTGGATCTGTGGATGTTTGTTTGAGGTCTGGATCCTCATAAATCACTTCCCGTACGGCTAATTCCCTCAGGTACTGGATTCCCTTCTCCATAGTGGTCCACTTGCCTGGTAGACATAAAATATCTTCCTTGAAGGGATACCTTTCCCTCACAGCTGAGAGGAGACGCCTCCAGAGGCTGGTGGGTCGTGCTCCATCTGCAATTGCTTTGTCAATGCCGGCGTCTCGAGCAAGGGATCCCAGCCGCTTGGCTTCCCTGCCGTCTAATTCCACACAATTGGCTCCAGAGTCCCAGCACCGGAGCAGCCAGGTGACAAGCTGCTCACCTATACAGCGACCAAAATCTTTTCGCACATCTCGTAGCTCGCGCTCGTTTAGGCTTCGGGTAGTTACTGTTGCTCTTTCGGCATCCTCATCTTCCTCCTCCTGAATCCTTGACGGCCCAGCGTCGTCATCATCTTCGTCATCTCTATACTTAGTTTTGGCAGAAGCCTTACCTGGATTGGCAGAAGACTCTCTGCGTTCTAAACGACTTGAATTTCTATACCATATTTTCACCTTCTCTACAGGGGCAGCTTGCACTGCTACTGCTCGTTTCTCTGACTTTGTTACAGGGTCTGCCACAGGGGTTGGAATGCCCTCTGCAGGGTCAACTTGCACTGCTACAGCTCGTTTCTCTGACACGGCCACAGGAGCTGGAGCGGCTACAGGAGCTGGAGCAGTTGCAGGAACCGGAGCTGTAGCGGCTACAGAAGCTGGAGTTGGAGCTGGAGCAGTTGCAGGAGCTGGGACTGGAGCAGCAGTAGGAGCTGGAGCTGGAGCAGCAGTAGGAGCTGGAGCTGGAGCGGCTTCAGGAGCTGGAGCTGGAGCGGCTTCAGGAGCTGGGACTGGAGCAGTTGCAGGAACTGGGACTGGAGTAGCGGCCGGAGCTGGAACTGGAGCGACTGCAGGAACTGGGACTGGAGCAGCTGCAGGAGCTGGAGCTGGAGCGGCTGCAGGAGCTGGGACTGGAGCGGCTGCAGGAGCTGGGACTGGAGCGGCTGCAGGAGCTGGGACTGGAGCGGCTGCAGGAGCTGGGACTGGAGCGGCTGCAGGAGCTGGGACTGGAGCGGCTGCAGGAGCTGGGACTGGAGCGGCTGCAGGAGCTGGGACTGGAGCAGTTGCAGGAGCTGGAGCTGGAGCGGCTGCAGGAGCTGGGACTGGAGCGGCTGCAGGAGCTGGGACTGGAGCGGCTGCAGGAGCTGGGACTGGAGCGGCTGCAGGAGCTGGGACTGGAGCGGCTGCAGAATCCACCGTAGGGGTCACAGTGGCCGTTGGATCTGTCACAGGGTTTGGAGTGGCCGCAGGGTCTGTCACTAAGTTGACAGCAGTATCAATGGCAGCTCGATAGGCATGAGCCAGGCCCCAGCACGTTACAATGATTTGTGTTACTTTGGAACTGCCAGAATCATTACACCTTTTTTTCAAGCATTCTGCCAGTTTTTGAGGATTTTGCCATTGTTCAGGGGTGAATTTCCAACACACTGGGGGTGCCAACTGCTCTAGATGCCTGCCCATATCCACCCATACTCCCTGCCACCCACAACTATACTGCCTCCGGGCAGATCTCCGGATGAGCTTCATAAGTAGTTGTTTAACTTTAAGCAGAATCTGAAGTGCATTCATGAGGCAGAACAACAAGACTATGGTATTCTGAGTATTCCAGAAATATTCAATATCTTGGAGAGCTATTGTGACAAGCTCAGGGGATAAGAGGGTGGTGAAGGAGGAAGGCAGAGTGACCCAGGAGGATACAGGGGTGGTGAAGGAGAAAGGGAGAGTAAGCAAGTAAGGAAAAATATCCTCCCCTTTCCCCTCCACAGATTGACTCTCTAATGGAGAAAAACAATAGGTATAATTGCTAATAGTTCCCAAGATGCTGTTTCCAAAGTACAGAGTCCACGATGTTACTGAGTATAAATACCAAGTTAGAGTCATGACCAGATATTTTATCGTCTCATAAGCCATTGCTATAACACTTAGTACCATAATGGTCTGAAACCAGGGCCCGGAGAGGAGAAACAACACTACAGAGAGCAAATACGGAAAATAATGTACTATAATACTCAATTTGGAAAACAGGCGCAGCAGAGTTGTGATTAAAGCAATCAGCATCATGACAAGTGACTATTAAGCAGGTCTAATCCTTACACCAATTTTAGTTTAACACACTCTGATCAGATCTGCCGTTATCTCAACCTTTCGGGCCCCACGTTGGGCGCCAAAAAGACTGTCGTGGTTTAACCCGACCGGCAGCTAAACACCACGCAGCCGTTCGCTCACCCTCCCCCCTCCCTCTCTGGGACGGGGGAGAGAAATGGAAAGTGAAGCCCGTGAGTTGAGATAAAGACAGTTTAATAAGACAGGAAAGAAAAAAAAAAAAATAACAAAATAATGATAACAATAATAATAATGATGATACAATGGTGATAATACGAAAGTAATAATAGTATGTACAAACAAGTGATGCACAATGCAATTGCTCACCACCCGCTGACCGATGCCCAGCCTAACCCCGAGCAGTCCGGCCCCCTCCCCCCGGCTAGCCACCCCTATATATTGTTTAGCATGACGTCAGATGGTATGGAATACCCCTTTGGCTAGTTTGGGTCACCTGTCCTGGGTCTGTCCCCTCCCAGCTCTTACTGCACCCCCCAGCCTGCCCGTTGGCAGGACAGAGCAAAGGCTGAGATGTCCTTGGCTTAGTATAAGCACTGCTCTGCAACAATTAAAGCATCGGGGTGTTATCAGCACTCTTCTCATTCTAAGCCAAAACACAGCATTCCACCAGCTACTAGGAAGAAAATTAATTCTGTGCTAACTGAAACCAGGACAAACATTTACAGAGCAGGGTCACAGGGAGAATACTTTATTCCATCTTTTTTTTTTTTTTTTTTTTTTTTTACACAAACTGGCAGTGCTTTTAAAACAGCTATTTCGCATCAGTTCTGTCCATAATTGTTCTGTTTTGGCTGGCTACTAATATTTGCTGAAATACCACTTCTTATCTTCCATCTCTTGTCTGGCTGTTAACCACTTTTCAGCTACTCCTCTGCAACTTCTGACGTGTTGGACTTCTTTGGGAGAAAATTTATAGTGCTTTAGATAGTCTTTGAGTGCTACCTGCTTTTTTTTTTTTTTTTTTTTTTTTTTTTTTAAGTAGCATGTCCAACAATTGTATTTGTAAGGAGCATTCAAATTTCTCATGAATAACTGTGAAAATTGTTCTCAATGTGTTTAAGCTATGTGGCAGTGATGAAGGAATAAGGTTATTTGGAACCATAATTCCTAAGACATTAATTACTTATGTTTTTCTTCTGATATGATGAAAGTTGTTCCCTGATTGCATTTCAAACTCTATGCCTTGGTTTTTTAGTGTCCCCAGTCAATGATACTAAGAACAAGAAATGTTTCATATTGTCTTTTGCAGGTAAATGGTATAGAGGGGTGTCTCCTTATGAGGAATGATAGAGGAAAGTATGGAATTGATGTAATCTTTATTCTTTAATTTTTCATTAAAACAAAACGAAACAAAAACCTGTTTTTAATAAGAACCTGAATTACTCGTTGTATGTAACACATCAAGGCTTTTATGATCTTCAGAACATGGAATGCTTTTTGTTCCAGCTGAAGTCACATAGCAGAGTGATGAGGATCAAAAACCCTACAGAGGCAGGAAGATGGATGTCCTATAAGGGTAAATTATTTTCTTATTCATGTTGACCTATTCTGCAGAATATACCGTGATGTGGCATTAGCTCCAACTCTCACTTTTAAGAGTAAAATAAAATTGCTATTCAGGCTGTATTCTTATTGTCCTTTGTTTTAATTTCTGGATTTACATGTGTCATAAAACTCAACAGGACGATTTCTGTTGTGAGACCTAAATACAACTTTATCATAGTTTATTAAAAGCATGATGACAGTTATTTGGTTAGCCACGAATTTCCTTTCTCATGCTCACAGTCTCAGATTACTAAACTATCATCTGGCATTCTCAGACATGCTAACTTATTGCCCTGTAGTAGACAAATAAAGAGCACATTTACAAGTAATGTATGGGACGTACTAACTAATGTCAATTCATGTGTTGCCTGGATACAGGTTTTATTTGAGTTTAGGATTATTTAATTAACTTCTTAATTGTCAAGTACAGGGAATTGAAGCATACAGTCCAAAGTCTAGTCAATGGAAAAACTCAATAGGCTGTAATGGACTTTGGCTCAAACATCTACTGCTATGGTCATCAACAGTATTGTAGTTGCAACACAAAAAAATGAAAATTAAAAGGGGCTTAGATGATGTTGGATGTGTCTATTGGAGGGGAAGGTGGCATATTGGGTTAAAGGAAATCCATTTGTAGAGAGTATTGTTCAATGTGTTTCAGATAAAAAGGAAAATTTTCCTTTTAAAGAGGAAATGTTGAACAGCCACTTAGGTGAACATCATGTGGCTGTCTAATGGGCAAAGCACAAAAGTCCTGTGGAAGGAGAACTATATGTGGTAGTGGGTAGTGATATCTCTCTGTTTTGTAATGGTCTTTCTTATCTGTTTTGGGAGATGGAAATTGCAGGAAATCATTGGTGTTTAATATTAGTATATACTGTTCAACATTCAATGAAAACAGAGAGAAGTACAGAGGATGTATAGATAACTTTTAAAAGTGAGTCATAGCTCTCTGTTCATAAAGTTGTAGAAACACACAGTGGAGAAATGTGTCTGAGTTAACTGTGAATGATGACTGGGGCAGAAGAAAGGCTTCTACAGATGTTTGGATTTAGAGATGTTGATCTGGTAAGGAAAAAACTCTTAATTCATTTGCCTTCAATCTATGGGTAACTTCTGCTCAAGAGGAGAACAACTAGAACAATCTAGTAAAGTTGCCTGATTCAACAAAGCTGAAATATGAATGTATCATTAGGCTACATTAGGCTGGCTGTGGAAGATGAGATGGGGCTCATCACATTGATTGTTTTTTCCAAACTCAGAAGAGGGACAAAAAGTCCATGGAACTTTAAACATGCGCTATCTACTCTAACAACCTCTCAAAAAGGGCTTGGTACATGAAAACACCGTAATAGTAATATATGCTTTGTTATGTTTGTCTGTCATAACTGTTTTGTGGTGAAACAAGAGGTTTTAGTGTAAAGCTTCTAATTTCAGCATCATCATGACTAATAAAGAAGGATCAAATTTCCCAGCGTATTACTCTATATGGAAAGGAGAGAGAGGGCAATGGACACTGAACCCACCCAAGAGCACTGAAAATTAAAATGGTGATGAATGCGTGGTAAAAACATTAATGCAGAAAATGATATCATCCACAGGAGATGGGAAGCATAGGAGATATTGCTGCTGACTTTCACGGGGGAGATGCAGAGATGAGGGCTGAGAACCAACAGGCATACAGCTAGTGCCCTCTGTTCTTTGGGACTAGAGGCTAAGGCAACCCAGAGTAAAGTGTGCTTCTGCTCTTCTCTGGAGACATGACTGATGGCACGCTGCCTTCTTGGCAGGTGTTTGTGCTCATACTTGTGGGTGCAGAGACTTTATCACTGCTTGGTCTCCTTTGGATCTGCAGCATGCATTTTTGTTGGGAAACAAAACATTTTGTTGGAAATGTTGTATGTGGCATAGATAGGTGTGAACTGCCTTGTCTGAAACAGAGCATCTGATGGGATATAAGGTTGCTCTATTTGTTTCCAAAAAGTTTTTTTGTTTTTAATTATTTTTTTACAGAGGTGATGGTTTACTGACTATGAATGCTTTCAAAGACCTGCTTAAACAAAAGCTGTGAACCTAAATCTGTTTGCCCTATTAGAAGCTGGAGGTCTGTATTTGCTGTACTGAATGGAATTTTCTACTGTCCTAATCTGACTGGAATGGAGAGTAAGATAAAATTTGCACATTGAAATTGCATGCTGAAATGGAGGGGGGAAGGGGATGAGAGGAAGGGGGACCCCACACCTCTTCCAGCAATTAGATTAGCTATGGAAACATGTTTATACATAGGTTGAACACCACCTCTTTTTTCTTTGCTTTCACACTGAGTCCCTTCTGATTTGTTGCAAAGGGAGGCTTGACTCCTCTGCAATGGTGATGTGGTGGATTTGATTCACAGGCTAAGAGTTAAGGTGTTTCTTGTACCACAGCTTAATAAGAAAAAAAAAACTGAGGATGTTTATTTGAGTGTTATTTACCAGACTTTGTTTATATGAGTACTAAATCCATCTAATCCATTGGATTTTTTGAGATTACATGCAGATGAAATACTAAAGACCTGTCTTTCAGACAGATTTCCTCTACTTCAGCACAATTGGTCCCTACATCAGTTTTTACAGACTTATGGTTGCTACTTTACAGTTCCTTAGACCTTCAGAAAAGCTGATCCAAGTTTTATAATCTTTTTTATTTATTTATTTATTTTTTTTAATAGATGATTTTTCAGAAGCCAGGAGTGTCTCTCTAGAATCTCTTTCTTGCCTTATTATTTCCTGGCAATTTTGAGCTGATTCTTTGTTTCCTATTCCAAGAGTCTGGAATGCTACAATATTTTTAATTCAGTGTTTGAGGAAGAACTCTGTCTGTCATGTAATAACTTGTGTCCTGTTCCAGAAGTTCATAATAATTTTATTTAATATTCTAACACACCAGTCTTTGACTTAAAACAATATGTCTGGAGTTTTTGTAACAGCAATGGTATGAAGATTTAAGGGGAGGTAAGGTGTTTAAAGATATATTGCATCCCCTTCTATAACTTGCTTCTTTTTAGAAAGAAAAATAAAAAGAAAATTGCTTACAGTGCTGCCTTGTGCAGCTATCCCACAGTAACTGGAAGAATATATTTTTAATAAAATATTTTAGGAGAGTGCCCAATCATTCCTGAAAGCCATTTCCTGTCAGAAGTCCTTTTTCTCACCTTTCATTTGCCCTTCTGAGCTCACTGGGGGGAATGAATTACTCTTTAATTTTAATTCTCCATGAGTGGTATATGGCATACTGTAAGGATCAATATCAGGATGCAGGATGTAGCACACGGTCCTGGAGGCCAGTACATCCAAGACACAGGTTGGTATGAGACAAAAAAAAGAAGTCCCTAAACCCTCCTTCCATCATCCAGTGCTTCAGTTACAGCAGCCACATTGCTGACCTGTAACAGACTCTTGCTGTAACACCTGAAGTGTGCAGACGTGGTACTCAGTAATGTCCACTGAATACCTAGGTAAGATCAGTGCAACTGGCCTTGTTCACCATCACATAAAATAGAAAGTACAACATTCAATGCACTTTTTAGAACCACTGCATGCTAGATGCTTTGTTGCAAAAAATGCATACTTTGTCACAGCTTGACACTATGGGAGAGGTGTTAAGATTTTCCGTCTTTGCTAGGAAGACAGTTTACAAAATGAAAGTGCTCCACAAAAATAGCTTTCCAATCTGCTTTTCCTCTGGGATTTGGCCTTGAAACTCCAAATTTAATATGTTGAACAGAATAATGCTGTAACTTGGAAAAAGAAAAAAACTCTACTCTTAAAAATAAATACATTTAAAAAAAAAAAAAAAAAAACCTACCTCACTCCCTCTCCTTCATGAAAAGCCCTCTGGAAAAAAATCAAAAAGAAAATACTGCGCTCATTTCAGGCTGCAAGCTAGACAACCCCTTTGCTTTTTAGTTTGGTTAGAAGTTTGAACTCCCTCGCTCCACAACTAACCTGAACAAATATTATTCCTTAGATGATTTCAAGAGAACAAATTCCAAAACAAGAAAAGAAACAATAGACAACAAATCTTTTTTTCTCATGGGAGAAAAATAGGTGGCTAATTGTCCTTCTAAGAATGATAGATAATCATTTGCAAGCATTTTTTCAACAAACAAAAGTACGATTTATATAGTTTAAGTTGGGAAGGAAAAAAAAAAAAACACAACTCATACACGGTAGTTTTGAACTAGCTTCAGCCCTACTGTGCCGGGTACACAGTGTAATAACATTCTTAGCAAAACAAGGAATCGTTTATACAACCCCATGCTGTATAGGAACCCTGTAAATACTGGAATTTTACATAATGTAAAAGTGTCACGCTTTAGAGAGGGTATTACATACTTTTGCTACCAGGAACAAAATTTTGTGGTTAGTAAAAACATTCATCTATAGACCTGTTGCTGGTGTTGAGCAATATTGAATTTTAGAATACTTGTTTAAGTTCAGATCCTTGCATATCTCCTACTAAGCAAAACTCACAAAGAGTCAGAGCGGTACTTCCATGTGTGGTGACCTTTTCAATTCCTTGTGATGATCCCCTGGTATAGACACAGCAAACTCCTGCTGATTTCTTGCTTCCTTCAAAGGGAAGGGAAGGGAAATAAAAGGCCCCATTATCTACCCGTAAGAGCTCTCAAAATCTGATTAAACTTTGACTGCGGTGGATGGTTTCCCTGATAGCCCCAAGGCACAGTTACAGAATCACAGAATCACAGAATTTCTAGGTTGGAAGAGACCTCAAGATCATCGAGTCCAACCTCTGACCTAACGCTAGCAGTCCCCACTAAACCATATCCCTAAGCTCTACATCTAAACGTCTTTTGAAGACTTCCAGGGATGGTGACTCCACCACTTCCCTGGGCAGCCTGTTCCAATGCCTCACAACCCTTTCAGTGAAGAAGTTCTTCCTAACATCTAACCTAAAACTCCCCTGGCTCAACTTAAGCCCATTCCCCCTCGTCCTGTCACCAGGCACATGGGAGAACAGACCAACCCCCACCTCGCTACAGCCTCCCTTGAGGTACCTATAGAGAGCGATAAGGTTGCCCCTGAGCCTCCTCTTCTCCAGGCTGAACAAGCCCAGCTCCCTCAGCCGCTCCTCGTAGGACTTGTTCTCCAGGCCCCTCACCAGCTTCGTCGCCCTTCTCTGAACCCGCTCAAGCACCTCAATGTCCTTCTTGTAGCGAGGGGCCCAAAACTGAACACAGTACTCGAGGTGCGGCCTCACCAGAGCTGAGTACAGGGGGACGATCACCTCCCTAGCCCTGCTGGTCACACTGTTCCTGATACAAGCCAGGATGCCGTTGGCCTTCTTGGCCACCTGAGCACACTGCTGGCTCATATTCAGCCGACTATCCACCATCACTCCCAGGTCCTTCTCTGCCTGGCAGCTCTCCAACCATTCCTCTCCCAGCCTGTAGCTCTGCTTGGGGTTATTGCGCCCCAGGTGAAGGACCCGGCACTTGGCCTTGTTGAACTTCATGCAGTTGACCTCAGCCCATCGGTGCAGCCTATCCAGATCCTCCTGCAGAGCTTTCCTACCCTCAAGCAGATCGACACGCACCTAACTTGGTGTCATCTGCAAACTTACTGAGGGTGCACTCAATGCCCTCGTCCAGATCATCAATGAAGATATTAAAGAGGACCGGCCCCAGCACCGAGCCCTGGGGGACGCCACTAGTGACTGGCCTCCAACAGGGCTTGGCTCCATTCACCACGACTCTTTGGGCCCGGCTATCCAGCCAGTTTCTAACCCAACGAAGCGTGCGCCAGTCCAAGCCAAGAGCAGCCAGTTTCTTGAGGAGAATGCTGTGGGAGACGGTGTCAAAAGCCTTGCTGAAGTCAAGGTAGACCACATCCACAGCCTTTCCCTCATCCACCCAGCGCGTCACTTTGTCATAGAAGGAGATCAGGTTCGTCAAGCAGGACCTGCCTTTCATAAACCCATGCTGACTGGGCCTGATCGCCTGCTTGCCCTGCAAGTGTTCACCATCTCTCTGAATGAAGACTGAAAAGTGTATCCCCTGAACTCCTGGAGGAAGTGCAGTCACCTGCACTTTCTGAAGCTTTTGCACAGTGATCCAGCCTGGCACTGGATATGATTAAGAGTTTCTTGCAGGTAGTGACTGCTTAATAGTTTTCCTGTTACTCTAGGGAGAAACAGTCTTTTTAAATGCATGAGTGGGGAAAAGAACTTGGAGGACAAAAAGGTGGCATGCTAATCAGACCTGGTGTTTATGGCAAGTGCTATGGCTGGCAAAGAACATGTTCAGGACTTTGCCAACTTTCTTGAATCTGCAGGTCTCTTGTTGCTTTTGGGTGGGAACTATCTATGGTTAAGAAATTTTGCAGGAATGCTTGTGCTCTTTATCTGTCCCCAGGATCTGACTAGAAACCAGATTACTGGTTGTCTCAAATGGAATAGCTGGTAGGCTAAGGAGGATTAAATCCACTTGCCTGGGGACTCGTGTGTGTGCACTGCAAAACCCCACTGCTGGAAAAGATGCCAAGAATGAGGTCTCCATAAGGAGAATGTATTTGGGGTGGATTTACCTAGGTGCATGCAAGTAGGCACAAGATGGTTCAGGGGATATTCAGTTAAGTTTGTGTGTTGCTGTGTAGGTCAGAATACTCATTAGCTGGTCCCCAGAATTACATTAACATTGCTGCCCTTCTCCGGGACTGTGGCTGGCTTGTCTCCAGCAGGTGCAGACAGCAGAGCAAACATATAACCATCTTACACTAACTAGAGTGATCAGCTCATAGGAGAGGGAATCTGCAATCCTGTTAAGTCCATAAACAGCAGAGAGGCACAGAAGCTCAGCACATCTGGTACATAGATGTTCTACGATGAATCTAGGTGCCTCATTCTGGACTTCCTGCCCCTGATTATTTTATCTCTGTTTCTCACCTGGCTATCTTCACTGTTATTCCTGAGCAGATTTTTCCGTTTATCTTTTACTAGAGCTTCTTGACTGATATTTAACCCAAAAGAACTCTGGTAATGCAGTGGCAGAAGAGTTCTTCACTGTTCCCAAGGGAATGTTCTCTTCCCACAACTGTAACAAGATGCTTCTGAGTAAAAACTCAAAATAATAATTTAATTTGACACAGCCTTGCACTACACTTTCCTACCGAGCACCCTGGCTAATACCATTCTTCTGTCTTTCCCTTCCTCACTGCAATGATCTGCATCCTGTGAATTTTTGTGATTTTTGAAATCTTTTCTATCCTGATCCTAGAGTGAACTTGCATGAAGTATGAAAATGATAAGCACATTTTGGAGTCTCAATACAAAATGTTGCAAAATCAGCACGATCTGTTTGGTAGTATTGTTTGTTTGTTTGTTTGTTTGTTTTAATATTAAAAATCTAGAGTTTTATATAAAACCAAAGAATAACAGCCCAATTAAAATTGATTTTTGTTATGTTATTTTTTGAGGTTATTTGTCCCTATCTTTAGGAAGAAAACAAGCGGTGAACCCAGGTACTAAGAAACATAGGGCACATTCACATTATACATTAGGAACTGAATACAGAAACAGAGATTTTTTTCTTCCATTAGATGTTTGGAACACAGGGAGGCAGCGCTAGATGCTTTTGACCCACTGCTGCTTTAGTAAACGTAAATACAGAGAGATTCTAGGCTTTGGGTCTGGTCCTGTATTGTTCTGATGTCCAAATGCCAAGTACTGTCCCATTCCCACAGAGCCTGAAAGAGAAATCTTCATCATGTGGTAGTATCCAGTCTCTAGACATTGAGTGTTCATACCCATGCAGACAGAGAATGTCTGTGGCGAAATGTCTTGTGGCTAATGCTTCATTTGTTTGTTTCTACCCTTATTTGCAGTGGTTCTGTGTTACTTTAAGAAGACTGTAAGATGTAATCACTGCAGGAGGTGATTTTCCTTTGGTAGCTTCTGCCCCTTGGAGCTGCTGAACTTGCTCAAAAGGCACAAGCTTCTAGATATGGCTGTGTGTGGCAGACCAGGGCAGTACCAGAAAGAGAGAGGAAGCCTGAGGATCATTCAGAGACATGGTGTGATGTCCAGACCTCACAGGTGTTGGAAAAGGACTTCCTGAAAATCACACAGGACTGAACAGTGTTTGCTGCAAATCAAGGACACGTAAAATCACACTTGGAAGAAGGGCTCTGCCTGCCGGAAAACAGCCATTTGCTCATGTTTTTAATGTCCATCTGTCCTGGTTTCAGTTAGGACAGAGTTAATTTTCTTCCTAATAGCTGGTAGGGTGCTATGTTTTGTTTTAGGATGAGAAGAGTGCTGATGCTTTAAAACATGCTGATGTTTTAATTGTTGCAGAGCAGTGTTTACATCAAGCCAAGGATGTTTCAACTTCTCACTCTGTCCTGCCAGTGGGCAGGCTGGGAGTGCAGCAGGAGCTGGGAGGGGACAGACCCAGGACAGCTGACCCAAACTGGCCAAAAGTGTATTCCATACCATCTGACGTCATGCTGAACAATACGTAGGGGTGGCTAGGCGGTGGGGGGGGGGGGAGCAGTTTCTTCGGGATTGGCTGGGCATCAGTCAGTGGGTGGTGACCAATTGCATTGTGCATCACTTGTTTTGTACACATTATTAGTAGTAGTACTATTATCATCATTATTGTTATTAATATTATTGTTATTATTATTTTTCTGTCTTAATAAACTGTCTTTATCTCAGCTCACAGGCTTCACTTTCCCATTTCTCACTCCCATCCCAGAGAGGGAGGGGGGAGGGTGAGCAAATAACTGTGTGGTATTTAGCTGCTGGCCAGGTTAAACCACAACACCATCTCACTTTACATTGTCACTTTGTGTGTTTGGAAGCTGTCTATATTATTGGAAAATAAAAATAAACAATAAAAGTTATATTCTACAAGGAGGAAACATATTAAGAAATTGATTACCTGTGAAGAGACAGAGGGGAACCTCTGTGTCTTCCACTGTTGGAGAAAGTACAGGCAGAGACATATCTGTTTACTCACAGTCATATCACACCACTTGTGGACTCATTTAAGCTGCTGCGGATAAGGGTTTTTAATAGTTCTTAAATTGCATGCAAGAGGTCTAGAAGAGTTCCAGGCACTTTTGAAAATTGTCCCAACTATGAAATCAATTTGCTTTTTGTTGTTGTTGTTTTGTTTTGTTTTTGTTTTTTCTTCTGACTAGTAAAATGAGTAATAAAACCTCTTAAGGTTGTTAATCACAGGATGCTCACACCTGTTTTGCTAGTACCTTGGCCTACTAAATGAAGTAGGAACAGGAGGAGCAGCCTTGGCTTTGTGATTAACCACGTTTCCACTCCAGTCTAACTGAGGCTATCCTGAACTGATTCGTGGGAAACTAACTACATGAATGTATGGTTTCTACCCAACATTTTGCAGATGACAGCAGAATCAAGTCCAGTACTAATGAGCTAGGGCTGATGTTTTTTCAGCACTGGAATGAGAATCTAAGTATGTATTCAACGTTTGACTAAGAGACTCAGTTCAGTAGATATGAGCTCTATGATAGCCCTTACTTGCTGTGCCACTTTGAGAATTGCTTAGTTTTTCTCTATTTTGATTTTTTCTGCTGCTGAATAAGAACAATATTCTCTCAGTGTAAAGTGCTTTGATAGCATCCAAATGGAATTTCTGTAAGCACATTGTAAGTTTATTGTGTTATTGGACTTTGAATTTTACTCTTGGGAAAGTGCATTAATTATGTAAAGCAGACCAAAGTTTAGCAATGCTAATGGAGCTCAACTATTTAAAAAAGAAGCCCTGAGAGGTATCTTGAGACTCTGGGTTGTTGCTTCTGTATATTTGAGCTGGCTCAGAAATGGCAAAATAAATTTGTTGTGCTCTTCAAGTGCTGGGCCATCATATGCTTTTGGGTGGGCAATGTTAAGAGTGGGTAAGTGGATGTGGGCATTGTCACTTCTTGAAAGAGTGAGGTGTCAAGGCTCTCTCCTCTGTGTTGAATGTGCCTACGCTTATTTCTGCCTTTGGCTTGTAAGCCATGTGGGAGCAAGACCAAGTGGATCATTCTAGTAATTTTTAAAAGATAGTGATAGGGTTGTTTGCTAAGGCAATTAGAGAGGTAGCACTAGTTTTCTACATGCCATTTAGCAGAGGATAGTTGTACCCATTAGCTGAAGGAGATCTGGAGACCTGGACAAGTCTCTCCAACAGTACCCAGGGGAATGTTCAGGAGGACCAAGAAAGATGGTCAAAATTGTCAGTATCATTTTCAAATACTGGACATCAATTAATTTTTATTTCTAAACCTAAAAAGTTTTGGTAGAACTAACATCATAAAAATCCTAAGTCTGGGCTAGCTTAGGAATAAATGTTATAGGAAATATTCACTCAAGCTAGTATTTGGAGTCTTTTTATAGTAAACAGAGAAGTATAGAGGAAGGCACTTTGTACTAGGGCTGGCTAATTTGACTGATTTTTAGATACTTGTTTAAGGATGAAATTAATCACACCTTAAAAACACTTTTCACTGAGAAGTCTAAGTAGGTCAAATATAGGCATATATGTTTGTACAGATGTATCCCAATGCAGATTGTAGTTGATAGGGGTTTTGTATAGTCTTTCCACAGTTCAGCCTTTCAGACAGAAATCTCTCTCTCTACCTCTCTCTTTCTCGACTGAAGAGCTGTTTTCTTAATATTGATTATGAAATAAAATACTGCATATAAAATTACTAGGGGGAAGCAAATTAAAAGGTATTAAAATGCTAATATTAAAAGAGATATTAAAATGGCTTTTTAACATCAAATAGAAATTGTGCCTTCTCAAAATATATCGCATTAATGGATATTTTAAAAAGGAAGTGCTTTTGTTAAGCTTAAACAAGTAGTTATCAACAGATATTCTTCTACAACTTCTTTCCTGTTAACAAGGAAGAACACAATAGAGTTTAAGAATTGTATAGCAGATGTTAGATTGCTGTGTGTGTGTTCTGTACCTATGTTATAGGTCAACACAAAGTAGATAGAATTGTGGTTTTTGTTAATTTTGTATTTAAAATGATCTTAAATTTTTTGATCAGTTCAACAAATTGAGTGTTTTTCAGTGGTTCTCTACTATGCAAGTGAACATTATTTTTAATTATTTTTAAGTGCAACCTTCTGCACACACATTTATACGTTTATATTCTTCATCAACACTAATTTATACTACTTCTACCTAGAAAACTTTATTTTTCTTCCTCACATACCTCAGATACCAAAGGCAATACGCGACTGAAAAAAGTTTTTTGTTTGTTTGGTTTTTGTTTCTGTTGTTATTTGTTTTGTTTTTTAATGGTAGTTCCTTTATGTGAATGTTTCTAGGATTACATCAGAACACGCTTGCTCCAGGGCAATCACAGCAACTCTTTTGAGTTTTCTAACTCTTAAATGTTTGATTTTTTGGCCTTAATTTTATTTAATGTCAGTTTTGTAAGTAATATACATCCTGCTGAAAGTCCGAGTTCTTGCTGAGTAGCTACCACATGCGAGTTTCTGGCCAGTGAGTGAATGAGACATTTCTTTTCAATGCTCTGAACTCCTTCAGGCTCCTACTCCTTTGCTCCCAAGGCAACATGGCTGGCTCACAAGCTGGCAGATCTTTCTCCCTGTGGTGCTCCAGTCAGCTGAGGTTAGATTTGAGCAAGGATTTATATTTTGTAAAAAGCAGAGGTAATTATTTTTGTGTTTTTCAAAATAAATAAATAAATAAATAAAAAAGAAAAAGAAATAAAGAAAAGTAAAATGTGAAATAGTTTGGCTTTTGTTACTTGTGGATCCAGGTTAAAAGCCAAGAAGGTGCTACATATTGCTGTCGTAAGCAGCTGACTCAAACTGAGAGGCTTTCTTCACCACCCTTGTACCAGTATTGTGGCTTTACCACCCTCCTAGTTGGGAACAGGCACTATGACTGATTTGTATACACTCTTTAGTCTGTACTTTTTCCCTTATGTTTTCTTTTGCTGCTCATCTGTGCTCTGTTTCTGACAGCTGAGACATTTGTACATGAGTTGCCTGCTATTTCAGGAGATTCAGCATGGTAGGTGGAGTTGGTCCTGGCTGAAGAGAAGGCCTCTGCATGGCATCCCTGCTGTGGTGGAGCTCTTATGGGAGCTGTTCATTCCTCTTGGGAAAAGGAAGAAGGAAAATGCCCTGACAGCCACAAATCCATTCATCTTAATATCAAAGGCCAATTACATTAGTAAAGTATGATTTACCCTTGGTAAATCTATGCTGACTGTTCCCAGTCACTTTTTTCTTTCATCTATCTGTGAATGACTTCCAAGAAGACTTCATGATTTTTTTTTTTTTTTCGGGGACCAAAGCAAAGCTGACCAGCCTGTAGTTCCCCATTTTTTTTCTTTCAGTCTTTTTTTGAAGATGGGTAGAAAGTCTGTTTTCCTCTAAGCATCAGGACCTCTCCTGATCTCCATGACCATTCAAAGTTAATAGAGTATCTCACTATGACATTGGCCAGCTACCTCAGCACCCTTAGATGCAGCCACTCTGGTCCCATGAACTGGGTTGGGTTGAGTTCTTGCAATTATTCCCTTTTTTTTACATCCACTGTTCATATTTCCTTTCTTCCTCAAACTGCACCTGTAGAGAACTGGAAGACCTTGTTAGTAGAGGCTGGGTCAAAAAAGGCAGTGGGAACATCTAATCTGCCCACTGTCACTGAATCACCTATTCCTTTAGTAATAAGCCCACATTTTCTGTGTTCAGCCTTTGACTTCAGCAACTACATTCCCCAGTTTTCTCAAGAAAGTCTGGTCTCTTTGAGGTAGACTTTTCCTCTAATTGTAGCTGTTGAAGTCTCAAAATCTTTATGTTCAGAGTCTTTTTGAGTACTTTATTTTGGAGTCTGAACAATTCTTTTAACTTACGTTTGTGTATGTATATATAAAAAAATGCTATGCTTTCTCACAGCAACATTCTGAATTGATTGAAAGTGATTTCAGAACCTTGGCTATAAAAGTTATGAAAATATGTTCTTATGGTGCACCTATTCTAGAGACACAATCCAAATTTTGCCTATGGAAAAACTTTAGATGCTTTCCAGAAGGAAGTTGTTTGTATGTGTAAGTTTCAATGTGAGCATTCAAACAATACAAAATATAAAACATTTTCAAAACAAAAGATGTTTTACTTGTTTTTAAAGATGGCATGTAGAGTTCTCATCTACGTATTTGGTAAAACACATATCATGTCTTGTCTTCCCATATATTCATACAGTACTTAGCCTGGTAAGATATTATTCCATTTAATGAATTTGCTCCTTTCATAGATTTATACCCAGAATTATCTCACCACTGTATATGTAGACACCTGTTCTAAATTGCTTTCAATGACTCTAATTAGGCCTATTTAAAATTCTAAATTGTTGCTTTCTCCCTTTATTTAGAATCAGATTCTCTTTTTTGTTGTTGTTGTTATTTTTGCTTTGTTTTCAGAAATTACGGGTTGTAAACAAAGATCCACATGTTAACAATTGCTGTAGTAGCTATAAGCAATATGTATTACTTCCATGATGTTCTTTCAGTTACAAGAAAATTGTAACTAACGGCTTATTACTAAATCATTGCAAAAAGATTAGAGTAATAACTACCTTCTTAATGGTTTAAGACTGCAACCAAAATTAACAAACCACTTCACTATAGGAAAACTTGTACACCTTGATAGATATAAACCATAAAAAATGTTACCAACTTTTTCTTTTTTTCTCTTTTTTCTTAAAATGGGCTTTGGGTTTTGACTTTTTAAAAAATGCTAGGCTGAAAAACATCCTGTCTTTCCTTTTCATGTATACTCATGCGTATGTGAGTGAGTACATCTTCCAAACCATATGAAGTCCATATTTACTGACAGAAAAAAATCATATCTTTAGTACTGGCCACTCATTTAGTCAGCCTGACCTTTGGTATGCAGCTCTCTTCTCGGAGTTGAGAGCATATATGGAATGGGAATCAATGAACTCAAGTTTTGATCATCCATTCAACTGAAAGGAGAGCGTACTCTACACGAGCCCCATTTCAGACTGTGGAAATTCAGCTTTCAGCACTTTAAGGGCTAGAGACCTGCTTTGACAGTAAAGGACAGATGAGCACTGGCTCGTTATAAAGGAAGGGCATTATGGTCTTTCCTTTCCTCTGGTTTTCTTCCTCCATTTCTGTTGGTGAAGGAGGAACTGAGGCTCAGCACAGAGGGCCCTTTGAGTGTAAGGAACATGGTCTGCAATTCTCAGCCAAGTATAAACTACTGAGATACAATTCTTTAATCTCTAAATTTTCAGCCAGCAGCATTTTATTCCATATAACTTTAGTGTCCAACATGATGCAGACCTATTCTTTAGGGGACTGTGGAGGTCATACCACAGAACTACTGATAATACTAAAAACTTAGCAGAATTATATAGCACCCATCTGTTGTTACAATGCTGTGAATGACTGTGTCAGGCTCAAGACAATTGAACCAAGCTCCCTGTGTAAGCAGAACTTTCTGACAGAGTCAGCAGTAGTTTTATCACCACCCTGATTAAAGAAACATTATCTTAGTAAATGTTTCTTGTCTGATAGCACTGGTTTATAATGTTGGTTCACTCAGTATCAAAGTGCTTTAATGTTCACTCAAACTCATTGATGAGGAAGAATGCTAGGAAGCAAAATAAGTGGCCAAACAAGTGTGTGCTGAAGGTTCTTAATATCTTAGTTGCATTTTATTATCATAGTTTCATTTTATTATCAATAGTCAGCACTCAATAATGAGTTATGCATATTTCAAATCCAAATGACTAATTGGTAAGTTGTTCATTATGATTGTCTCCAATTTCATTTCACTTAGCAGATGTGATTGCCAGATTCCAGCAGCATAACCTGCAACCAACTAACTAATGCTGTGGAAGAGTTACTACTGAGAAATTTGCTTAGGGATAAGAAATACATTGTAGTTTCATATAGAGGCCATTTTTGCACGACATGGTTATCACCCACTTTGGTGGCAGCAATAATCCCTATGGAATACAGAATATTATCATCTTTTTGTTAGCCTTCTGGTTTTATAATTACTTTAAACAATGAATCTCTGCATAGTTCTTTTCCAAGGAAGAACATTGTTTCACAGAATGATCTAAGATGTTTGTTTCACAGAAGATTTTTCTGCATTTTATTTATGTTTCTTTTTTCTCATTTCAGTCGTGGAGATCACCGAATAAGGCTTTTGTGCAAACTGACAGCACTTGGTGATTTAACCTTTTGTATTCCATGATTTGTGTATCTTTCCTACCATCTGACACCTATAAGGCACAGTGTTCCTTCAGTTTAATCATGAAAAAAAGTTTACACATTTTTGTGTAACGTATGTAACGTGTAATGTATGTAACATAACACATTTTTGTGTAACGTATGCCTTTTTGTTGTTTTGATTTTAAGTGAATGTATTTATAGAAACCTGAAAATCAAGTTTATATCCTTATATTACAGAGAATTATTAAAACCAAATGCTTCCTGTATTCATTATGGCTTAGAGGTAAAAACAACTAGGTAAATTACTGCCATTGAAATGCTCTAGCTTTAACAAAGGTTTTCTCTAATGATGATAGTAATTACAGCTGAGTATGTTCCAGGACTTTGAATTCTCAGGCACACATTTCATCCATGCTGTCACTTGGGATATTTAGATTTCAGATTTTTGTTTAAAATTATATAGCTGACCATGTATTTTTTCATGGTGATTGGAACAAGTAAATATGAGATCAAGGCACTTTGTTACCATCTCAAGATGCTGGTAAATAGCAACATCAGAATGGTGTGGAACATATGGATGTCCTCATTTGTTTAGCAGGTGAGCAATTTCTCTGGAAATGGAAGGCTTTCAGTTCAGCTTTGTGGCAGTGCAGTATAGTGTAGTGTGAAGTGTAGAATATTATATTTTAACCTACTTTCAAATTAGTTTACAGGGTTGGGGAATAACCAGCTAATGATCCAGAAAACGAGATGATCACCTATACTGAGGGAAGGAAGCCAGGTATCTGAAGGTATCAGAGTTTGTGAGAAACTTTGTGATAGACTGTCTCTAGTAATATTGCCACTGAGAGATTTGCCTATAGTTAAATGAATTATTTTGTTAAATTAATACTATTTTGAGACGATAATGTTTCAGAAAAAAATGCATCTGGTTTGGGGGTTGAGGGTAAGAGTTCTTACAAGTTTGTTCTTTCTATGAATGGCATTATTATAGTAAGTTCTCTCTGGTTTTATTTTCTTATTTCAAATCTCATGGAGTAAAACCAGCTCTGCCTGTGGGCTTTTTACACCAGACTTGTTACCAAAGTAATTAACACAAGGCACTGCAATTCAGTTCCTGTCTGTTAAAGATTAATCCTTAGCCACTTTGTTCTTTTACATGCTTTGGACTACTGATACCATAAAGCTACAAGGCATATGTTAAAATTAAATTGTAACAGACTGATATTATATGTCTGAAACACCATGCAGAGTTAAGACCTATAGTCTGTTAGTGTGAATAATTACTACCTTGGGGAAGTCAAATGTCTGCTCCACAGCACCAGCCTTAGCTCAGTTGCAGGCCTGCAGGGGTCATGGGCAGGCTGAACTGCTCCAAAAGATGCTCTTGGAAATCACTGTACTTTTGTCAGAGCCTCAGCTGGCACTATTTTGTACGTTATTGTTAAAACAAACAAGCAAACCCAAATTCTGCAAATCTAGGAATAATCTGAAATATGAAAGATCTTTGGAGTCCAAAATTTCAGCAAAGAATTCAGGTTCAGATGGTTCTGAAGTAGCTGCTTGGTAGCTGCTGGTTCTTGCTAGCTGCTGAATGAGGACGTCTTACAAAGGTAATATATCAAAAGCTCTGGCTGTGTATACAAGAAGTTACACTGAAAATGAAATCCAGTAAGGATTACAGTAGTAGGTATTGTACTACACTGGTACCCAGATTCTCAAAAAACTCACTCCATAAAGTATTAAACTGAGCAAAATATGGTAGTATCTTTACAGCTTTAGCAGCAGCAAAGATATTGAAGGTATACAAGGTATTGGACAAAACTGAGATGTTGTGCAAGATGGGATGTTTAGAACCATATAGCTTCCTCTCGTGTTGAAAGATCTATTTGTTTCAGGACTTGAGAATACAGTTTGGTTTCATGTTTCTAAAGCCTGAACCTATTAGAAGGAAAGCTCTGCCTTCCAGACTGCTCCAAAAGAAAGCAAATGTTATTTATTTATTTATTTATTTATTTTCTTGCTTAGAATGATTGAACATGGAAACCTAACTTATTGGGACTATACTAATCTTCCTCCCAAAGTGGCAGCTTTGGACTGTGTTGCATGACGCTGATCCCAGTACTGAACAGATATCGTATCCAGGCAGTTTGAATGTTTGCTTTGCTTTGATTTCCAAAGCTTGGTCAAGAATAGCTAGCACATCAGCATACACATGTGCCAGATCTATAGGAGAGTGACAGAACTCTCTGACTAGTTTTGTAGCAGGGTTATTTGGTAAGGTTGTGGGGTGTTGTTTTTTTTTTTTTTGTTGATTGACGGGTTGTTTTTTGCTTGCTTGCTTGCTTGTTTTCCCCCTGCAGATTAATGTAGCAGGATAATCCTTGTACTATCAAAACCAGCTTTGAGTGGCAGTGAACTTACCAAGAGCCTGATAAATGGTACCACTGAGAGTTGTTTGTTTGCTGTTAACAGAATAAACAATTTATTTTAAAGGTGAATCCAAATATCCAAGCCCTCTCAGGAATGGAACAGCACGTGTCTTTAAGGACAAATATAGGATTCTGTTTCCCAGATTTTTGTCTGAAACAGAACTTTGAACTGCACTCTGGCCTCAAAAGAACAGGAAAAGACTAGTGGTATTACTCTTAGAAAGAGATAAAAGTGGTATAAGTTTTAGATTTTTTGGGGGGGGTGTAAGTACTGGATTCAAATGAATTGTTTTTAGCTGGAGGTTTTCCTTCTAAACTGAATTGAAAGGTACTAACCTAATCCAAAGAAAAGTGGAGAGTAGGGTTGCACAATGGGATAAGTTTCTCTTTTCTTTTGTTTGTTTTATGGAATGAAGTGTGATTATTTAATTTAGAATCAATTTAGTAGAGTTATTAGAAACTTCTACAGAACATTTTTCTATAGAAAGAAAATAGAGATGTGAGAAGATGTGAAAACCAAGACTGTGGGACAGAGTATTGAAAAAGACATTGTTTAAAGTTGAGACATGAAAGAAAATTATAAGCTGCACCCCAATAGTTCTGCAGAGGCAGAATTATGCTAAGTGCATCAGGCTCACTTAAACATGACAGAAAAGTCTCTAAGTTGTGTGACTTTTTACAAAGGGCTGCTTGAAGTATCTGAAAAAGTAGCAAGTAGAGTAATACAGTGAGTCTCTTATAACTACCAGCCAGGTTGATTTTGTATGCATTGTGTATTGTAGTTATCATCTGCAGGACAGAATGTCAAGCTAAACATCTTATTGAAAGTGAGGTGGCAACAGTGTCATGAAACAGCATATACAATAATTCTGATATACACTGCCACTTTAGTGAGCCTTGTGCATATCAAGAAATCCAAACCAAATAAAGACATTTTCACAGAAAAATAATTGAGAATAAGGAAGGCCTGCTAATTTCACCTGGGACTGCTGGTACAAACTCAAGACACAAGCATCCTGATGTCAAAGGGAAAAGTAGCTATTTGTTGAGCAGGACATTAATGAATAAGAACCTAATATACATACATATATATATATATTTGTTCTGTTTTGTTTTCCACACAGCTTCGGAAAATATAAAAGCAGATTCCTAAGGCAAAGGACTCAAACTGGTACTCCCAGAAGAAACGTGAAATATTAAAAGTGCCTTTTTAATACTTCAGCTCAGTTTGAGAGGAGATTAGTTTCTAAGTAGAGACCCTGCTGCTCTTAATAAACTGGACTCCTCCTTTGTGTTGTTTTCTGCTGCTATGCTTTATTATTTCTGTATTCATGGCAAAATTTTGAGAAATAGAAATGATGTTACTGACAAACTGAATTGTTTCTGTTTAAGGACAGATGTTTTTTATACGACATCTATTAAGAGAACTATGGATTTTTGAATACTTGTTTAGGAAAATTTAAAACAGCACATTAGCACACTTATTAAAATGTGTTTTTCTCAGTAGAACCTAGTTTTCAAGAACCTCATACACTTATTAATGTATAATTAATTTAGTTGCATGATATAACCAGTATTTTTGAGTTATTCAAATGAAGATTGGGGAGAAAAAATACTTCCTGAAATAACCCTCAAAATATCTAAGCATCTTTTGTTTATAGATAATATCTTCCTATCTCTTCCAATAATAAAGATACCACAATAAAATTTACATAATAAAAATACATCTTTTTGTTTTGCTTTTCCTATAAGACAGAAGCAAAGTATGGAGGAAACTCAGTCAATCATCCTAAAGATTTAGCAGGCCCATATGAACAGAGGGAGAGTAAATAAAACACCATTGGCAATTTATCATTGTTGGCTGGGCTTTATCTCTCAAGATATACTCCGTGCCATGAGTCTGGTTAATGCACCTTGCAGCTTGGTCCCTCCATCTATACTGAATTCTGATTGATGTCAGCTCTCAGTACCATGGCAGAAGGTAGCTAAATACAAGTGCCAACTCTTGAGGGTGTTGTGCTGTACCAGAAAACATTTCAGGTCAATTGAATAAAACAACAGTGTTCATTTTTGGTTAAAAATAAATAAAAAAGTTTTCTTTTGTTTTTCCTGTAATGTTGTTTGTTTTTAAATGACTTTCACTGCAGAAGATTTCAGTTTTGAAGATGCAACATTTTTTGTTAAAGGAGTTATTCCCTAAACCTATTTGGTTCCTGAAATGGTAATCATATCAAAAAAGTAATTCCATCTCTGGTAAATGAGAGGTCCAGTAATATGTCTTAGGTAGCATTGATAGTGCATACAGTTCGTGTAAGCACAAGAATGATGGCTTTTATGAATTGCAACTGACATGAGCTTCACAGGTGACAAATCCAAGAACACATCAGTCTGATAACCTGCTGGCAACTATTGATAAAATGGGAGGGTGGTTGGTTGATGCACTGCCTTTTTTATTTTATTTTGTATGATAGGTGTGGATTTAAACTTATTTTAACTATAAACTACAAGTCTTGGCTGACTAAGCTTAATTCCAGTGAGAACAGCTAACTCTGAGAAAACAAACAAAAAAGACAGTACTCATTCTCTAGTTCTAACTAGTAGGACCAAAATAAGGGTTAATATTAAAAGAGATCTTCAGCCATGAGGTAAACAGAAATTAATATGCCTGTGTCATAAGGAACATCTTAGTTATATTTGTGAAGCCAAAATAGGAACCTGCTGGAAATGCTAACTCATCTTCTAGTGACTGTCTTACAGTTTTCAGCAGAACAGGTGGCTAAAGCCCACTTGCAAGATGTATCATGAGAGTAATTTATAATGTCTATGTAGTGTTTATCAGAATATAAATATATGAAAGATAAAACGTGCATACAAAAGATAAAACACAAAGACAGTTAAGTAAGCTGTGCTGCCTAAAAGCTAAACATCTTCAAAGAGATGTATTGTAAGGCAAGCAATTTCAGACAACAACAAATGATCGTCAACTCTATAAAATAGTTTTAGGTGTTGGCACCTCTCATCCTATTGCAATGACTTTCACAAGTCTAAGTAGCAGCTCATTTTTTATGTTAATGTAACTTCAGCAGTTAATTGAGAAAGATGAAAAAAAACAGATCAGCTGATTGTTCCAGCTGTTTGGGCTGAGAGGTGTCATATGAAAAGGACTTAAATCTATTACAAGAGAGAAAAGTGAAATATGTGCGTGTGTGATTATTTGATGTGTCTTCTGGGGAGAAGGGGTTTTGCTTTCTCTTTTGCTCTCCTCCCCTCCAGTTCTTTAATGTCGTATTCATTCTAGGAAAATGTCAGATGACATATGGATTTTTTTTTTTTTTAAGTTAATTTTGACCAGTCATCAGTGCTTTGTACGAGATGGACAAGATGGCTTTGGCCAAATTATGAGCCCTTTTACTTGAAGCTCTGGTTCCACAGGTGCTCACCATCTGATATCAACAGAAAAGGAGAAACTTGTTATACTGATCAGTGGCCATTGCTTCTTCTTGGGAAACTCAACTTTTCAGGAAACACAGGTACAGATGTTGCTCACACTCACAAAATGGTTGTGGAATGCTGACAGGAAAGTCAGGTGCTGTTTTATGTTGATATTTCCTTACTGTTTAAACCTGTGAGCAGGTTTCTGTTGAGTTACTTGCACTTCTTGGCTCAGAAAGTCTGGATAGCAGTCCAGGTGCTACACAGATGGTGAGTTTGATTTTTAATACATGCTCTTAAAATCCTGATGGTACTATTAAAGTTATTGTTTGTCTTACCTCAAGAGGACAATAAATTCTTTTTCAGGACTAAGAAAAAAACAAAACAAAAAAAAATCAAAAAACTGTAAACTTGAAGTGTTGTATTATGTGAAGTGTAAGGCTGATTCTAGAGAGCAGTGTTCAAAAGTTTTCTTTTGTTGTTGTTTTGTTTGTTTGTTTTTTAAATCTTATTCCTGATGTGTACGCCATTCAGGTCTTTTGCAGAGGCTTCATTTTGTCTTCCATTACCTAATTTGCTGGGATGGCTTTAAGGCTGATAAGAATGCTAATGAAAAGTAAGTAGGTGAGATGTCTTTCACATATGGGTGGATTTATCATTTGCTCTCTTTCTCAGATGGTTCCACCCTAGTCTCTTGGGGAACATCTACCTATTCTTGGTAGTCTGAAAATGTGAATTTTCTCCTCTGTGATCAGAAACGTTTCCATGCATATTTCTGTAGCTTGGGAATACAACCAGGTTTGAAACAATCTTTGGGTGATATTGATTGAATAGTGGTCAGGATAGCTTTCTTTTATTTGAACTTGACTCTAGTTGGTAAGTGGTCTTTACGTTTGACTGCCAGATTACTTCCCTCTCCCCCTTCCCCCCCAATCATGTCTATGCCATCTGAGAATCTGATGTTTCTAGGCCTTTTTGCTTGAGATTATGTTTTTAATTATATTTGGAAGCAGATAGTTGGTTATTAGCTGAATTATTAAGTTGTTCATTTTGCTAACTCTGAAATTTTCAGAGATTGTCAGTCTTGTTCTGAGAGCTCCTATGTAATTTCACAATTGACTATGTTTCTGCATACTAGTTTAGGATAGAAGTGCTAAAGCTGGAATTTCTTTGATTTAAGGGAACCTATGAGCATCCGTGAACATTGGAAAATTTCTTCTGATCTCATGTTTGTTTGTTTTACTTAAGATACTGTCAGCAATATTTATGGGGTGTTTATTAGTTGCTATGGGTTTAAGGGCATGTCAAATATGCCCAGAGCACAGGATAAATGTGTATTTGTCATCACTTGAACCTGAAGAACAGGTATGATAATGGTGCATGAAAGTGCACGAATTAAATTATGCTTTAAAATGCTTCTTGGATCACAGCTTCAAAACTGGAACTGTGCTTAACACTCAGGTATGCAGACACTTCTTCTTTATTATGGAGCATAATCAATATAACCATCAGAAAATGTACATATAGGTATCTATGAGTCCAGCAGTACAGGATGCAGCATCCCATGAATTATTATTCCTTTTCAAAGAACAAAACTTGTCACTTTTGACAGACAGTCTTCACTTTAGAAAACTCAGAGTTTAGAAACTTTAGAAACTTTACACTTTAGAAAACAGCGTGGAACAGTATCTTTGAAGTGCACAGCTCCAGCTAGTGTTTTTTTTTTGTTTGTTTGTTTGTTTGCTAATTCAAAATATAATTCTAAATGATGCCATAATTTCATTTTACATTATAGAGAAAAAATAATGGTAAAACGCTTTTGCTGATAATTAATATAAGCAAACAGATATGATCTGTGATGGAAAGCCCAGAATTTCTGAGTTGAGAATTGTCAGACTTAAAGCTTTCTGTTGGCTTCCACCTAGGAAAGGGGATGGTAAAGAGACCTAAATGTAACTCTTACCCCCAGCCTTTGTTTATGACTGCATCTAGCTCTGACTTGCACAGAACCATAAATATAAAGCCCATTAAATAAGAAGACCTGCAACTGGATCCATGAAATCAGTTGCATGCAAAAAGTCAATGATGCTTAACTGTCAATTTTGATCATGGGATGGAGACCAATATTTTTATTTAAGTATTATATAAGTGCACTTTCAGAAACCTCCCTGTCTGAATTTTGGGACTGAGTAGGGTCCTATTTTAATTTTCAGATGGAGTGGAATTATTTCAGGAGGATCTCTATTCTGGTTTTTGATTTAGCTCAAGAGGCTGCAGACACAAGCCAATGGCATTTCTCTGTATGTCCATAAAAGAGTGACTTCCAAACATCACATCTGATTGCTAGCAAAACTTTAGGGAAAGTTTCAAGCTTTGATAGCCAGGACCTTGTTGATTTCACAGAAAAGTGCTAACAGAAAATGGGAGACACATGGAGCTTCTGTTCTCTCTCAAGTACAGCTGTAGTTTTAGTCTCATTAAATCAAAGATCTGGTTAATGGCCCCACTATAACAAAAGAGAAATGCTGACTGCTTCTGGTAGTAGTTTAAAGTGTTGTTATTCCAATTAACTGCCTCCTGGGAAAGTATAGGTGGTAGGAGATGGAGGTGAAAATGGGAGATGCCAGGAAGTGTGGAACGGTAGTTTGGGTAGAGTTAGAATATCCTTCCTAGTAAAGAGAGAGAAAACAGTTCAAATGCCAGCAGGGAATGAAAGAGTGAATATGATTGCGCAGAGCCAAGGTAAGAGAGAAGTGTTATAGGACAAAAATGGGTAGCACAAAAGATAGTTCCTCTGGCCCTTGTGGACCAGAGAAATGTGGAGGTTCAGCTTTCAGGAAGGAAGAGAGGGGGAGGTTCATGTAAGGAGGCTGTAAGGTGCAGTGCATGTTGGTGGTCTGAAATGTGGGGAGTTTCTATAAGGTGCACTTGAAGAATGCTGCGCTGGTGATGAGGAAGAGCTGTGCTGCCCTGGGGCGTCTCACTGCTGAAATTAGACAGTGCAAGGGAATGGGGAGAAATTCCACGTCTTCGCTGGGGCAGCAGAAGAGACAGCAATGTGGAAGGCAGAGAATCTTTGGGAGGGAAGAAGGAGGCTTTGTAACAAATCTAATTTGGACTGATGGGAAGCTGTGGAGGAGAGACTTGGGAGGAAAGCAAGAAACCTCTATGGTATGTTGCAAGCTCAGCTTACAGAAGCTACAGAGTGTATGACCCCCTCGTTAACTTCATTTCACAATGTTCCCTGCATGCTTTGTGTAGCTTCCAAGTAACACATGACATCAGCAATCTTAATAAAAACCACCTGCTTGGTACTTTTTATGTTCAACTCTGTAAACTTTCCTAGTCCAAAATATCCAGTGCTATCGGTAACAGGAGTATAATTAGTTTTCTCTAAATTTGCTGATCTTTGTTAAATGGGTTCTTTCCTTAAGGAGAGAAATGTGAATTTATGCACTTTAGCTCCACGTATTTGAAAATTATCTTTTGGCTGTACAGACTTTTACACTGATAAATACACCTAGTCTACTTCTACCAGGTTCATGACCTGTGTTTCAAGGATGAATGAATGGCCCCTGTGCACCAGGGAAGTGTAGGGTGTAAATGGCCATTGATCTAATGGGAAGAATGTTCAATACACCCCAGAAGACCTCTTTAAACTTCAGGTGGCCTGGAGTCCTTCAAATCATACAAGAAACGATGTTTATACATCCTTCAGCACAAGGAAGAAGCTGCTGTGAGCCAGAGGTAATTAATATCAGCAGCTAAAGCAACTGCTTCAAGAAAATAAGTTCAAGAAAAAATTGCTTAGCTCTCCGCTGTTGTGTTCCAAGACAACCAAGGTTGTAATGTTCCTGTCTGTTAAATATTAGCTTAGTATCCCTCAATATAAAACACAGTATAAGAAGGATCACTCTCCCCCCCCCCGCCCACCCCGTTTTACGTTGATAAGCTTCTTTTTTTGTTTGCTTGTTTGTTTTTTGTTTTTAGATTTTGACCAAAGTTTGCAAAGTTCTCAGGAGAAAACAGATGTGCCCTTCTGCAGGGGCCTGTGTGTTTTTGAGGAGTCTGAGTTTTCATTATAGAGCCACAGCCAGAAGTCAGAGCTCCTTCCGGTGGCTCCCTTCCTTTCCAGTTTTATCTTTTACTAGGAACTAAAGAGAGCTCTCCTCAAGGTAGATTCACTGTTTTAAGTGAATGGAGCCATTGGTCAGAGCCTTCTGAACAAATTTTGCCTTACCACAAAAGATTCATGCATAAGTCTGGTTACTGAAAACTTGTTTTAGGACAGGGAAGAAGTTAATGACCCTGAGATTTTACTGTTTAAATCAGCAGAACATCTTTGGGGTCTAGCTAGGACAAATGGAAGGCCATAGGGCAATACTAGTTGTGTTGCTGATTTTCCAGAGTGCATTTTTCTGAACTTGGAAGAAAAAGATTTGCCTGAAGGGACACACAACTATGGGGACACATTAACAACTTTTTAACATGAAAGTTCTGTTTCTTACGAGACAGAAATAAAGCAAGTGGCTTTCTGTAGAGATTGGTGGTGAGAAGAAGGCTTGAGGCTGACCTCAGTGCACTTCCCAGCAGGGCCTGCAGCACGGCAGAGAAGCCTTGAAATCTGCTGCCAGAGCTCGAGGCCTCAACTAGCACAGCCATCATGCCATCTTGTGCCTAGTGAAGGCCAAGGACCTGTCATGCTGCCTTTGCAGTCATTGTAGGAGCTAAGCTTAACATGTCGGGCTCAGTCTGGAAGTTAAAAGTGGATGAGATGCTGTTGCTTCAGTCTCCCTTGAATTACGTGCAGTGTAGAAACAGAAAAAATGTCCTTGAGTGAGGATTTCTGGTTCAAGTCTTTTGGAAAGAAATGGAGTAAACTGATTTTCATTTGCACTTAGTTTGCAATCAGTGCTGCCTGCCTTTGCTGCCATCATACAATCTCCAGTGTCTTTCAGGTTCTGTTGAGGACAGACCATGAGGGCATTATGACATCTAGTACAAAGCAACAATATTATTATAGATGAACATGTACATATATAAATGCCACAGACTTTATAATCTATTTTTTCACTTCCCCCACCCCTTCTTTTTTTTTCACATTGACATGTGGGTAGCAGTAGTGTAGAACAGAGATGTATATTTTTGTCTGTTCAGGACATGAGAAAGGGCACAGAGCTTTCTGTTTCAGCAGCTGTTCTCAGAAGCCAGCATGCTAACTGTATTTGTTTATTAGTGGGTTGTTTGGGATAGGATTTTATTTATTTTTTTTTTTTCCCAGAGTAACTTGTTGCAGTTCTGCTGTAATCAGTGGACATGCTTTCACTTTCTTACACCAACAAAGCAATTGGCCCAAGATAAATTCTTGGATTATTCTCCTTTGACTTTCAGATTCCCCAGATTAAGTGGTTTATTTATTTGTTTGTTTCTTTGTTTTCCTCTTCCATTATCATCTAGCTCTGAATGCATTCTCTTGGTAGGTGGAATAGCAGAAGTATACATCCCATGTTTTCTGAGAACATGGAACATAACCTTCAGAAATGAATTTGTTGCTCCTCTAATCCAGAAGCTGTTGAAATAATTACGTCTGGGTGAAAAATAAAAATATGTTACAGTAAAAGAAAAAATGCAGATTCTTTTTACAGCAATTACAGTTTCTAATGCTTCTATAATTTTCACTTACATGTATGCGAATTTATTAGTAATCTAATGAAGTGTATAAATTTGCCTGTCTGATCTCCTAGGCAGAAGCTATCTGAAAGTTTCCTAAATTGTTCAAATATTCAGATCTAAACTTTTTTTTTTTTTTTTTTTTTTTTTTTTGTGATGCATATATATATATATATATATAATGAATTTGTGTATCTTCACTTCTCTAATTTCCAGTAGTTCATCCATTTGAAAATAGCATCTTTCTCTGCAAAGGTTTACTCACAGCAAGAGCAGCTGTGTCTCTTCTGAACAGCAGAAGAAATGTTACTTAACCCTGTGTTAAGAAAGCTCAAGTTGAAGCCTGACTCTCCTTCTTCCTTCCTGTTCAAATAGTGACTTCTTGATTATTTTTTTTTCTTTCCTGTTTACAAGTCATTCTGGTGCACCCTTATTTTCCAAATTCCAAATTTGGAATATTTTCCAAATGTATTATTATCAGGAGTAATGGGTCCTCCTAAAAAAAGGGGGGAAGGAAGAAGGGAGGGAGGGGGAGTGTGAAACCTTGGCCCTCTTCTTTCCAGTTGGTCAGGCCTTAAGACAAAACAAATGTCATGTATATTGCAACAAATTTTGAAAGCTAGCAGCAGTGAAAAAATGTGATCGGAAGCTGTGCAGAAATACACAGGTGGAAATGACAACTTGAGGGCTGATAAAGTGTTTTCTAACTCTTCTGGTGCTTTCTTTGTTTGTGGCATCTACTAGCACAGGGTGGAGAAAGAGCAGGGGGCACTATACGCACCTCACAGCAGTTGTGGCTGTGCTGTTAACAGACCTTTCTTGTTCTCTGCTTTTAGGACTCCAGAGATAAGGTGGGGAAGAAAAGCATTAACTAGTGTACGAGTATATACTATATGCCACTATATACTCACCTGTAAAATGGATACTTAAATGTGCCAACTTTCAGGAGTGGTATAGTAGCTCCTAAAATTGCACATGAATCTCATAGTTATGATGTGTCCTGGGATCAAGTCTGCCAGAACAAGAGATCTTCTACTTGCTGTGTGATTTCAGCAAATACAGTTATTTATGCTTTGCTTCCCCTTCATAACAGGTTTGTTGCATAAAAACTTTAATAAAAAAAAAGTCACAAATCCACATAAACATGCCCAAGACAATAGACTCTGTAAACACGTTTGTGACCTTATTAAGATGAAGTTTTTGGAATGAGAAGAGGAAAAGCCTGTGATTTAATGAATACAGTTACAGTAATAAAGAAGGAAAACAGAAAAAAAATATCATCAGCATAATTATTTTGTAAGTCTCACTTCTGTGTCTTTATGACACCCTTTATCTCAAGATAGAATACACGGTTCAGCGTAACTCAAATCCAGAAGTGTCATAATGCTGGAAAAAAATTGTATGCAATTAAAAGGAACAAAACTGCACACAATGAATTTTGCAATCCAGAATTGTTATAAAATGGATGTCAATAAAAGCACTTCTGAGTATTGCCAAAATGTCTCTTCCTAAAAGAATCACGGGTATGATGATTATTTGTTCAACTTATTTCCTGTCAGTGTAGAAAGATGGGGAAAAAAAAAGTATATAATGTTCTGTGTTTTTTAGTAATTTGGTGTTGGTCTTTTCACTAATTAACACTACAAGCAACTTCATACTGCTTGTGATGAAGGTAGCATATGTAAAAAAAAAAAACTGAAAGAGAAGGAGTTTGAGGTAGCAGTGTTTGTTTAAATTAATAAACCTGTTTTTTTTTCATCCCAGTTCCCTCTTCTTCCCTCTTTTCTCCCCAGAGCAAAATTCATGCTTCCTGACTGCCTGTGGGAAAGGGATAGATGATGTAATTCTAGTGGCCAGATGGTCAGTTCACAAAATCCACTTTCTCAGTCTTAGCATCAGAAAAGAAGCTCAGTCCTGAGCAGCCTCAGGGCTGCCCCTCTGACCACTGAGGATGGATGCACGCTGCTAGAGGCTTTTTAAGAAGCTGACCTGAAACTTCACAGACAGCACTTGTTTTATAGAGAGCTGTTAATCTGACAGCTCTAGTGAAGTGGTGGCTTCTCCACTGTTCCTGATATACCAGCGTAAGGGATCTGAATAACCCCAATGGTGTATACAGCTGATGCAGGGCCATACTCAGCATTGTGATACCACCTCATAATGTACATACATCCCTGCCATCCCTACACTGAATGTTAAATGCAACTTTTTGGGGGGCTGTTCCAGAGATCTAGATTCTGGTGTACACAGGTTTTGTTTTGCCCTAGCCCCTATAAATCTTTTGTGTACATAGAGCAAGAAACGAAATTAAATGCAACAAAAATGAAATGGAACATAATGAAATTTCTTTTAATTGAATCAGAGACACTGGTGGAAAAGTAAGGGAAGTAGATGCAAATCACTGTGATGCAGTGGGAAGACGTTCTTACTATTCTAGTCCATGTCATTCTAGCTTGTTTTGCTTAGATACTGAATTACACCTTCAGCTTTGTGTAATTCAGCTCTGTTTCACTGACATCAACTTTGTGCTGTTGCTGTTATTTTGCAGAGGCATAAAGTTTGGCTAATTCTGTTTTCCCAGCCCTGAATTTAGCAAAGGCTTTTCCTCTTTTAAAATTCACTAAAGTGTGCTGGTATGAAGATGATTGGGAAAGAATGGCTTCTTCAAACCTTTTTTAGTCTATTGCCAAATTAAATATCTCTATAACGGGCTTTACAAGTTTTAATTATGATGTTTCTACAAAATCATTGAAATAAAGTACTACTTTTGTGCGTTTCCACACTTTTTGAAAAGGAAAGAGTGCTTATGGTTCAACTGCAGAACTTAACATGTTTGTTCAAAATATTTATATCATAAGATTTCTGCAATCCAAATCCACATTTAATGAGTGTACAATATGTGTCTTCTAGTTTGTTTCTGCTGCTGGTAGTTTGTGACCGAACTAAAGATTCACTTAAGTTGTAGATGAAATATAGCCCTGAAAGTATAGGTGACAAGGCTGTGCTAGATTTAATTCCCATTGCATGACTCACTTTATTTTCACATGTCTCTTTACACTTGATTGGATACACTGATATTTTAAATGCATTACAAATTTAATCAGAGGCATCAAATAGGTTACGCAATTTTTAAATTACATCAAGGAAAACATCTGGGACTATAGAGTGGGAATTATTCTTGCATAAAAAATAGTTTCTATACTTTACTAGATTAATTGAATAAACAAAGTAATATTGAAACTCCTCAGAAGTTTATACAGAAGGTCAACTCATGACATTTCTCAGCAAAACAATGCATTGATCTTGAATAGACTTGTTTGTTTTAATAACTTCAGTGGATCGCTCCATTGGACTTTTTCCTCTGTAATTTGAGAGTGCTCAGATGAGATCAAGAGTGGACTACTCTCATCTGAAAAATCATCTGGTAACAGGTTTGGGGGCTAAAAATTCAGTCTTGAAAGTTTTATTTATGCGGGTAGGTCTATTACCCTTTAAGAACTATATCTTAGAAAGTATCAGTCTCTTGAAGTGAAGTTGTTAATACAGTTATTGCTTTACCGAGATATAATACCCTGAAGGTATCTGACGCAATGTTGTTTTGCTTCCTATATAGTATATTTTCTGCCTCTGGTTTACAAAATGTACTTTTTTCTTGAAACCAAGCTCCAAGACGTTACTTATTGTTTCTCCAGATTCTTTCCATATGGAAAGCATGCTAGAATATGATAAAGGTACAGAAGTCAGGAGGATTAGTCCAATATTCTTTTGAGGTGACTAGCTAATTTCAGATAGCTCAGAAATGGCCTTCTCCACAGTTCATTCTATATCATGGTTACTTTTTATTTTTTATTTCTTTTTTCAATTTAAGATTTAGACTTAAAGTAGAGACTGAAGATCTTAAAATCAATCATCAGCATAATAAATATACATAATTTTCTTTCTTACTGTGCTTGGGATCTGCACAGTTACATTTATGTGTAAGAATACAATTAGAATAAAATCTGTAAATAGAAAATCTCATATTTGACCTTGCTTATGAAACAGATTATCACACTAAGAGAGTTACAGTACACTTACATTTCTTAACAACTTCCTTAGCTCTATCAAAACCAAAATCCAAGCATACCTTATTTGTCAATACATCTAATTAGGACAGTTTGAAACTTGCTGTAAAGGCTCTTTCTGGATTTATGTATTTATTTATTTATTTATCATGATTCTGGAAACAATTTACGCTATCTCAGCTTTGGTGTCAATGAAGTGTAAATAGGGGAATAAATAATAAGTACTCAGCTGAAATAAATAACTAGTAAGAGAAGGTTTCTTGTCACATAGGTCATTGTGGCAACCTGTGTCCTGGGCAGTTTCAATGAAAGCCTGCACTGATACTTATGATGGAGTACTCCAGCAATACCCAGATGCAGTAAATAGAAATGTTAAGCTATTAAGCTGAGACATGTGAAATTATTGCTACTCATGAGCTGGTAACCCGGAGCTACCGTTTACTTGTTCTTTCATTATTAGGATCAGGTTAATGGATGGTGAAAAGATTCAGGATTTTGGTAAAAGGAAGGCTGTTTCTGCAGAATTAACAGGCAAACAGTGAAGTACTCTTCCATAATGTGGAAGAGTAATAATATGGATGTGGTTTAGTGGAGGACTGGTTAGTATTAGGTCAGAGGTTGGACCAGGTGATCTTGGAGGTCTCTTCCAACCTAGATGATTCTGTGATAAAATCCTACTGAAATCAGGAGATTAGCAGAACTGAAAACAGTTATGAAACCCAAGATGCAGAAACATTTTAACTTATAGGACAGTTAGTTTGTAAATTCATATTGGTCTTTATCTTCTTCCATGTTTCAAGGCATTCTCTGAGAAACCTCGCTTTAGCCTAAGCTGGAAGATATATTTTGAAACAGGTTGGTCCTTCATTTAATATGATACAGAGATACTCAAACCCATTGCATTCAGGTCTGATTGAATATAAGGTATAATTTTAAAAGTTATTATTTCAGCCCACCTTGTTTAGCACTGAAGAACAAACTAAGAAAAAGTCAATTTTCCATCAGGTGTGAAGCATTCAGGGTTTTTTTTTTTTTTGTTTGTTTGTTTTTAAACTCAAACATGAATGGAAGACTTTTCTGAGTATTTCAGTGCCCAAAAGGTGGACAGTATTTGAAAACCAGAGATTTGAAAAACTTGTTTGTAAGTTTCTTCTCCTGCTGTTTTGGTTAAGAAAAAATGTTGAAAACTACATTCTTCATATATAAGGCTGGAAGGAAATGAGCCTGAACGAATAAATTGAACAGATGTGACACTTTCTATTATGCAGATAGAATAAATAACTATGTTTTATGCAAGTATTATCAAATTACTAACTACACAATGCCAAAATAGTCTTGCAGGAGCAGGCAGACTCTCAGCACCCATAGTAAGCTCAGCAGCGGTAAACCTGACTCTACGGATATGTGCTGATTTCACGCTGAACAGTTTGAGCTCTGTGTCTTTGGATTATGAAGAATAACACAGTTTGCTCTTTTGGATCTTCAGACATTTATTTAGTTTAATTTAGTCTCCAATAACCTGCTTGAGATGATGTAATGTAAAAAAGCTGTTGTTGTTTTCACTGTAAGAAGAAAGTGAGTATAATCAGATATATTTGTTTCAGTTTGTGCTTAATTTTCTGTTTTACAGAGGATTTTTTGGTGGTGAAAGTTTGCTTTTAAAACGGGAGAAGTCAGAAACGATCCCCATGTCTAGTTTAGAGAGAGATGAGCAATGACAAATAGATTCAATGAAGTCTGCTTAAGGAGGAGCGGCTGAGGGAGCTGGGCTTGTTCAGCCTGGAGAAGAGGAGGCTCAGGGGTGACCTTATCGCTCTTTTTAGGTACCTCAAGGGAGGCTGTAGCGAGGTGGGGGTTGGCCTGTTCTCCCACGTGCCTGGTGACAGGACGAGGGGGAATGGGCTTAAGTTGAGCCAGGGGAGTTTTAGGTTAGATGTTAGGAAGAACTTCTTCACTGAAAGGGTTGTGAGGCACTGGAACAGGCTGCCCAGGGAAGTGGTGGAGTCACCATCCCTGGAAGTCTTCAAAAGACGCTTAGATGTAGAGCTTAGGGATATGGTTTAGTGGAGGGCTGTTAGCGTTAGGTTGGAGGTTGGACTCGATGACCTTGAGGTCTCTTCCAACCTAGAAAATTCTGTGATTCTGTGAAATTCTGGCTTTCTCTAACAGTAGGGAATGTGTTCTGTTACTTGCTTTCTTGGATTAGATCTAACAAATCCATCAAAGTAAAAATACAAGTTATTTCCTTCTTGTATTTGTAATAGAGGCTGTTCTAAACCTCGTAATGAATTTGTGCCTCAAAAAACTTTCTTGCTAGAGTTGCAGTGTTTAAGGTGATAGGAGTAGCCTAAAGTCTTGTCTGCTTCTGGAAACATAAGTATATATTGTTGGTTTTTTTTTTGTTTGTTTGTTTGTTTTTTTTAATTATTATTATTTTTAAGTTTGGGTGTGACAGACCTAGGCTACAGGGAAAATTCTCTCTTTGTTAATTATGTTCTGTCTTTCCAATTGTCTGCCGTTAGACATAGTCATTTCCTTTTCTTCCAGCCCCATTTCTTGCTCTAACTTTTGTGTGAAATGTTAAACAGATGTTTTTTTTAAGATCCAGAGGTAGATATATTCACAACACAGGTAAAGTAATTCCTGTGAACACTCTGTACTCTAGATATTATTATATTTTTTTTATTTTTTTTACACAGTAAACTTTAAAGTATTCCTTAGGCATTTGTCACAGACTTCAACGTTCTTCTGGAGAAGGTGTAAACATCCTTCAGTCCATCGGGTCTTTCACATCTGAAAAACTACCTTCAAAAGAGTTGGAAAGACTCATTAAAAAAATTACTTTGACAATTTTTGTTAAGAAAGATACAGAAGTTAAGAACGTTATTTTTATACACTGAAATGTTACTGAAATGGGAGGAGCTGACTGTGGACCTTGTTAAAAGTATCAATGTAAAATCAGGCATTTCAGAGTGAACTATAATAGATGTAAGTAGATTGTATACAACTGGGAATATGCATTCTCTGCAAGTCTGCACTTGTTATTATGGCATGACCTAGCTTTGACTCTGCATTGTCAATTAAAAGAAGAGCTAAGTCAAGTGGAAGAGGAATGGGCAATTTCTGTGCATGCAGAAATTGCCCATTCTTTCACTGTAGATTTCAAAATACTAACAATCACTGAGGATTAAAAAATAACAACACTATATGAAGCCTGCAAAATGAAGCATCTGCAAATAAATTCCATGTCTCTACACTCCCATCTACACAGTTTTAATTCACCTTCTTTGCCATATATGAGACCTTTATAAACTGTGATCCTATAGTATTTTTCTGACAGGATCCCTCCTCCATTTTGTATATAAAATAGATGCTGCTCATCTAGTAATCCTGTATTAACTTCATTGTTTGTCCTCTTGTTCACCATTAAAGTCCTGTCTGAGGAGGGGATTTATTTCTACTCTTACTTTTTGCTAGTGACCATTATTGAGTGTCTGAGCAATGAGCTTTCTTTTATAATCACCCTGAACTTGTGATGTTAGAGGTTGATATCATTAGCTTTTTATACACAGGAAAATGAAACCCATACAGAATTAAGTTGAAACTACGTACTGATTTTTTATACCTAATATGAGAAGCCTAATCTTTTTTCCTCCCATTCGTAGCTCTCCAGTATGAGTTACAGCTAGGATTTCTGCAGAATCATAAGTTTGACATCTGTAAAAACCAAAGCACAGTACTAAAAACTACTACTAAAATTATATATTCTTAATGATTACTCAGCCTTTGACAGAGGCAGGCTTAAATCCAGTTTTCTGGTCAGCTTTCTCCTGCCACAAGATTTTTCCTTTTCTTTCTGTAGAACTCTTTATTTTGATACCAGACCCAGTCAAGAATCAATGTTCCAAATATATGAATATTTTCTTGAGCTCCAGGGAAGTTTTCTTTCAAATCCAAGCTGATACATCTTCCCTCCATCTTTCCCCCTAGTACCCAACAACTGCTTTTTTTACCCAAACAAAAGTAATTTCAGCAATATTTCATTTCAGCAAGCAGAGACTGTTTCCACAGCAAAAACAGTTCAGTGTTTCAGAAGCAACTTATATTCTGTTGCTTCCCTGGCTCTCCATCTGACAGGCCAAAGCAAAATGGAGGGATTATTGAAACACCAGAAATTCTTTCTTCTTAGTGGTCTACTCAATCTCATGGAAAACAAATTTTCCCCAGCCAGCCCCACTGTCTTTTCTCTCCTTTGTCCTAGCAGTATGTCCTTCTCCAATCCTTTCTTTTTCTGCCCCAAAATCTCTTGTCAGTGTTGCATTCAGAGATTGCTTGCAGGGTTGGAATGTGGGGGAATAAAGAACGCAGAGGACATCTAGATCCCCATCCTCCAGCAGGTAGAAACACTGGCCATATGCTCTGTATTCATATCTCTGGGTCAGTTTACACTGCAAAATTGAAGAAAATTCTGCTAAGTGTATGCAAGCTATTTTTTTAAATGCTTGTAACATGTTTCAGTTGGACTTTGGTTCACGGATATGAAATGTCTTCTAACTTAAGACCACCACCTTCCAAAAGTTTAAAAGTTCAGTGTTTCAAAATTTCATTCATGCTTCACAGCATCAAAATGACCTGAGAAACTAGTACCTGAATCCTTTTGAATCCTTTAACCTGGGGGGGGGGGGTGGTGGGCAAAGGGAGGGGTGGGTGCAAATAACAGCAGATATTTTCCTGACTTTGTGTTTAGAAATTACTAAAATTTTGGTTGAAAATTTCCAAACAATGCAGCCTGAGGCATACAGTCAACATGGGAACTTTAGTCTTGATGGCTTCAGTTCATTGTAACTTTCCTGGATTTCAAACAAGATCATATAAGTTGGAAGTATTATGCAATCTTAATAACAGAATTCATTACCAGTCTGTTCACAACAAACAGGGCAGCATAGCTGAAATTCCTAGTTATTCTCTGATTATTAAAAATGAGTTTCCTGTGACTCCCACCATTTCATTTAAAAAAAAAAAAAAAAAAAAAAAGGAAATAAAAAAGGTAGGTTTTCTTCCCTAACCTGATTTCCTGACATTTTCCCCAAACTACAGTGGATCATGCAAGAGAAAGTTTTAGTAGTTTTAGTGGTACTTGGTTTCTTCCTTCAACCCTACAAATGTCCCCTTTCAGAGATTTGGTGGTCTTTGTAGATTTGACATTAACAAAGATGAAGGTGTCAGAGACAGATTTTCACCCTGATAAGAAAACTTTGCTCTATTTTTATTAAAAAAAAAAAAAAGTCTGGGAAAATGTCCCTAGTGACTGCTGTGAATAATTCAGTGATATAATCTGCAGATTTTATAATCTACAGGCATCAGTGTCTAGTGCTTCTTCCCTTCTCCATTCTTCCTCCCCCCCCGCCCCCCCCCAACACACCCACACTAGGTCTAGATAGAATTCCCAAATAAAGCAGCCATTGAGACTAGCCAAAACAGGCCTCAGGCACAGGTATTAAAAGCAAAGTGAAAAACTTGAAATTATAGCTGAGTTATAGGGTTACAGTGTATTTATCTTGATATTATTAGCATGTAGTTCAAAATGGTACTGATTTGATTTCATGCATATATAGTGTGGTACCCAATGATTATTCACCTATCACAGAATCACAGAATTGAAGGGGTTGGAAGGGATTTCAAAAAATCATCGGGTCCAACCCCCCTGCCAAAGCAGGTTCCTTAGAGCAGGCTGCCCAGGTAGGCATCCAGACAGGCCTTAAATATCTCCAAAGAAGGAGACACCACAACTGCCCTGGGCTGCCTGTTCCAGTGCTCTGTCACGCTCACCATGAGGTTCATTCACTTGTTGGTGGGGAACTTCCTGTGCTCTATCTTGTGGCCATTGCCCCTTGTCCTGTTCCTGCAAACCACTGAAAAGAGGTTGGCCAAATCCCTCTGTCTCCCACACCTCAGGTATTTATACACATTGAGGAGATCCCCTCTCAGTCTTCTTTTCTGCAGGCTGAACAGACCCAGGTCTCTCAGCCTTTCCTCATAGGGAAAATGCTCCAGGCCTGTATCATCTTTGTGGCCCTCTGCTGGACTGTTTCCAGGAGATTCCTGTCTGGTTTTGTACCGGGGAGCCCAGAACTGGACACAATCCTCCAGGTGAGGCCTGACCAGGGCAGAGTAGAGGGGGAGGATCACCTCCCTTGACCTGCTGGCCACGTTCCTTTTAATGCATGCCAGGATCCCATTGGCCCTCTTGGCCACCAGGGCACACTGCTGGCTTGTGGTCAACCTGTCGTCCACCAGAACCCCCAGGTCCTTCTCCTCATAGCTCCTCTCCAGCAGGTCATCCCCCAGCCTGTACTGATATATGCGGTTGTTCCTTCCCAGGTGCAGGACTCTACACTTGCTCTTGTTAAACCTCATTTGGTTTCTTCCTGCCCATCTCTCCAGCATGTCCAGGTCTCGCTGAATGGCCGCACGGCCTTCTGGTGTGTCAGCCACTCCTCCCAGCTTTGCGTCATTAACATACTTGCTGGGGGCAGACATTATTCCCTCATCAAGGTCGTCGATGAAGGTGTTGAACAAGACCGGACCCAGCACTGACTCCTGGGGAACACTGCTAGTCACAGGACTCTAGCTGGATTCCGCTGAGCTCGGCCAGTCAGCCAGTTCTCAACCCACCTTACTGTCCACTCCTCTATCCCACACTTTCTCAGCTTTGCTAGCAGGATATCATGGGAGACAGTATGAAAAGCCTTGCTGAAGTCAAGGTAGATGCCATCCACTGCTCTCCCCTCATCTACCCAGCTGGTGATGCCATCATAGAAGGCAACGAGGTTGGTTGAGAAGGACTTCCCCTTGGTGAATCCGTGCTGAATACTCCTCATAGCCTTCTTCTCTTCCAATTGCTTGGGGATGGCATCCAGAACAAGCTGTTCCAACACCTTTCCAGGGACAGACGTGAGACTGACTGGCCTGTAGTTTCCCAGATCCTCCTTTTTGCCCTTCTTGAAGACTAGAGTGACATTGGCTATCCTCCAGTCTTCAGGCACCTCTCCTGTTTTCCAGAACCTTTCAAAGATGATAGAGAGTGGTTCAGCGATCACCTCTGCCAACTCCCTCAGCACATGTGGATGCATCCCATTGGGACCCATGGATTTGTGTGTGTTGAGCCCACTCAGATGCTCCTGAACCACTCCCTTGTCAACAAGGGGGGAGATCTCTACTTCCCAGACTCTTCTGTTCCCTCCAGGGTCAAGAAGTCCTGGGGAGGAGTCCCTGAAGCAAAGGCTTAAGCAAAGAAAGCATTCAGTATCCCCGCCTTCTCAGCATCTCCCATTACCAGGACATCCCCCTTGTTCAGCAAGGGACCCACAGTAACCCTAGTCTTCCTTTTACTGTTTACATACTTAAAGGAAAAAAACAAAAATCAAAACAAAAAACCTTCTTATTATCCTTTATCTCTTTTGCAAGCAAAATGTATCTTGATACCAGCTTTGTATTTCTCCTACAGGTAGCTGAAGGCATAGTTAACCTGGATTAAAACTGCAATAAAAAAAGTTTTTTGGATTTTAACTAAGTAAATAGGTGGACTGAGGTTCAGATTCTCCTACAGGGTTCATTTTCTACTGTAAACTTAGTTTAAAATTCACATTTCACTGCTGTTTAAAACTGAGGTATCCAGTCTGAGTTAAGCATACACAGGACAGGTTTCCCTCCAGCAAAGACAGGTTATGAAGCATATCATATGACTGCAGTCTTGGAAAACTATTAATTTGGAGAGTCAGAAAAAGAAGTTGCCAAGATTCACAGTCTCCTCTGAAGTTATCAGAAAAATAAAGTCTCAGCCCTGAACACTGTAGGCTGTTGATTTGTCTCAGCTGCTGCATTTTGTTTTCTAACATTCCCACAGGCTATCACAGTATTTCTTTTTTCTTCCTCCTCTGTTTAGTTCAGATATTCTGGGACTTTCCTTGAACACACCTGCTGTAAGAAAAGCATTCGAGGCAACTCTGTGAAATGTTGATGTAGTCATTTTTCAAGTAATTATTTATGTTAACAGGTGCTAAGCTTTCTAAATTCATTTCCAGGAACCTGTCCTATTTTCCCAGAGTGCCCAATTCAGTGAGCCATCTCTAAAAATCAAGAGACATGAACCAAGTTTCAGGCTCTGCCACTGCTCTGGTAAAAGACTTTGAGCCAGGCAACTTTTGTCTCAGTTCTCTCACTTGCAAATTGCAGATAATGCTATTTTTTTACCCAGCTGTGTTAAAGCACATGAAAGTCTAGATGCAAAATATAATATTCAAGACAAAACATCCCTTGCTGCGTAGTGAAGAATTACATCTTGCAAAGATTTATGGTTCTAAACAGTTCTGAAGTCTCTACAAGGTACTGTTTGGAGTACTGGAAATCTATTACTAATACTTACTTATTCTGGGCTTTTTTGATACAGGCCATATTTTGCTGTGAGTTTTGCGTATACCTCCCATGTGTTGGAATACAGTTGGGGCATGTCTGCTTTTCACAGTTATGTCCTGAAATCCATTGTTTATGAATCAAAAATTAAACAACAGCAACAAAAGCTACTGTCTCAAAAAGAAAAAAAAAAAAAAAAAAAAAAAAAGCACAGTGATGGAATTTTCAACTGATATAGAATAACATTTTGTAAAATCAATTCCTTCTAGGTGAAGACAGTTTTCGGAGATTAAAAGTAAATACAAATTGTATAATTCCACTTCAAATTTTGCAATTCTTCCCATAGTAATAGACAGATTCTTTTCTTTTTTTCATTTAAGCTCCTTGGCCTACTTCTGAGTTGTGCTGAACACCCACTGCATCCAAGGATTGCAAAAGTGGTACATCCTCATTAACTCTGAGCTCAGCATCTTGAGCATAAAGCTTTGTTATGTAGCCAGGGATTAATTATAAATTATGATAAGTATGCTGAGTTGTTCTATGTGTTTTGTTCTATTTTAATTATGACTGATTGAATGATTTTTATGACTGTTATTTAATGCAGACTTTTATTCTAAACAGTTGTACCACCAAACACTGTCTATGCAATAGGGCAGGATATCAATGACAACAGTTTATTCTATTCCTGGGTGTTTTCTGAATTGACACAAGTAGACACAGTCTAATGCATTAGGCCTGAATTGAGTCCTTTCTCATTTGTGGTTCTTTTGGGTAAATTCCTGTAGAAGGGAAGAAACTATTTTAAGAGATTTCTTTACATCCCACCCTGCATGGAGGATTGTGAGAGATTAGCTGTAAATTGCTGATAATATGAGATTTTATGGTAATGGGTAGCAAGTTATTGTCCTGCAAAATGGTTTGGTTTACCAAGAGTTAGTACTATTTCACATTCAGAGGCTTTACTTGATCCAATCTGTAACTGGGGCCTGACTTGCAAAGCTTTTAGTTCAAGAGTTGAATTTCACTGATGTGGAATCCAGGTACACTATACACTGTTATGCAATTCCCTCCCCTTTTTGTTTAAACCTAGTCTGAGTTTGGGGCTTTTCAGAAGCAGATAAAATCAAGTATGTTCTGCATAGATTTATTTGTCATAGCTCAGATAAATACTCTACATATATTACTGGTGCTGAGCTACATTGCCATGGAAGCTGTAGAAACCACAAGATGAGTCAGTTGAATTCATCACAGTTTCTTTTTAGGTAAAAGTGATGTACATTCTAACAAAGATAGTAAACTCTTTGAAAGTAAAACATTTTCCAATTTGTATATCATTACTAATGCAAGTAAAATTATATCTGACAGTTAAGTTAAAATAATGGGAAATGAATTATGTGAGCGGAAATAAGGCTATTATTCTATTATTTAAAAAACAACAACAACAACACAGTGTAGGAAAGGTAAAGAAATTTGTACACTAAAGGGTCCAATGTTATTTAAATTGAGCTAAAAATCTTTTTTTTTTTTTTTATGGACTTTGCTATTTTTCACATAATTTAATTCAATTCTATGCAGAGAGCAGAAGGAAGGACTTCTGGGAATTCAAGTGAAGCCAGCCACAAACTGGAGCTGTTGAGAGACAGCAAAAAGTTTATGAAAATGATAATCTCAAGTGTCTTCTGTCATTTCAGGTTAATCAGATTGAACAGTCTGATGCTCCTGAAATTGAACTATAAACCAGGTCATATCTCAGATCTCTGTCCTTTTCTATCTTGTAGTTTCATGGAAGTCTGTAACCAACAAACAAACCTACAGTTCACCTTGTAACTTTTAACAGATATGCCTGTGGTCCTTTTCTGTTAACAGAGATATTGGCATTGCAGCAGGGCTCTGTTCCTGTTGGTTTTGGGGAGCTCTTTGGAGGTGCTTTGGAAAATTGAGCTCAGTTGAAAGGCATGCTAAAGGTTATGAATTCTCACTCCTTCTCAAGATTGGCCAAATTCTTCTCCAGGGTGCAGAAAAATATCATTCCACGTAGCAAGAAGTGGTAGTACTTTGAATGCTAAGCATACCGTTATTCTTTTGTAGAATAAGTTTAGCAGAGCTGCAGCAAAAGCTCACTGATGGTACATGTTAAGGAGGGAGCCTCCCTCTAGCTGAGTTTGTGGGAGCTGCACTAGCCTCTTGTCTGCTGGAGACAACTATCTGGACATCTAACATGCTATTAAAATGCTCATGAGCACATTTTATAAGTTTTAGAGCTTTTTAAGTGTTATAACAACTTGACACAGTATGAATGAACATAGTTGTAATGGTAGCTGGAGTTGAGCTCATTCAGCTGGACTAGTATAATCCACAGCTCTCATTGTTCTCAGCTTTGGAAATTCAGAACATCCATTACGTGCCAAAAACCTAAGGATACTTCTCAATGTTGATACTTAGTTGGACTGGTGGATGCGCTGTGGTAGCTGTGTGTTGCTTCTGTGTATCTGGACTTGTGCACGTCAGTTCACTGGATTCACAGTATGGCACTGTGATGCTGCAAACTTGGCTGCTGCATCAGCACATTGTTGCATGTGTGGAGAGGCTTCATCTCTCTCGTTGTAGTGCTTATATGGGATTGATTGCTGTTGATGGTGAGTTACATGAAAGGAGCAGTGCAGATTCAGAGTCTCTACTGCATCTGTCTTACAGTGATCTAGACCAAAATATTCAATAGCATGTGGCAGCCACCAATCATCCTGTGTTTTGTCAGCACGCATATTTGCAAAATTAGAGGAAGACTTCCTGCTGTGGACTAATACGTTGAAACAATGGTCACTACTGAACTTTCACTGAATATTAATTTCTGCTGTGACTTTATAAACACACTTAACAAAAGGTGCCCGTGCTACCTTGAGCTGTTGATTGTAATGTAGATCTGCTGCTGTTTAGCTTTGTCAGCTCTTCCTATAAAAAATGTCTGATATGCATTTCAGTGTCATGATGAGGACGTGTGAATTGCGCTTATTCTGAAGGCAGGTGCTTTCATTTGACTTTCAGGATAAAGCCTGCTGGCGGTAACTCTTAGCAATTTACTATCAAATGCGCTTTTTCTTGTTTGAACTATTCTACAATGTTGATTAGATTAAAGGTCAAATTTAGCAGTCTCTTCCCATAAACTGGGGTAAGCCCTTCTGATATGAACAAGATTGGATGTAACTAGTGGAAGAATTGGATCCTATAATCTTGCTCAAGAGAGAAGTCAAAAGGTTGAAGTCCACTTAAGGTTCATGTTATCGTCAGAAACGTAAATAAAGGAGGTGGGAGTCACGAGGCTGAATGATGAATGACAGGACAGCATCCTGGCTACTCCCAAGTGATGGTATGTGGAAATCCTAGAGGGTACTTTCAGGCACCAAATCTAGGGGTATCATAAATTAGTTAGCTCATCAAACCAGTGTGTTAAACAAGCAGCTCTCCACAGTGTGTGGGATCAGAGCATTATGAAGTCTTATCAAGATACTTCTTGAGCACCAGACTGGAGAGGGCAAATAAGGCATCATGTATTTGTACCCTTTTCCCATGCAGTGGTTCCATTGACTGCAATCCCAAAATGCATGATTTACATTTAAGCATCATCGAGCATTACATGTCATTGTTCCACTATTTTATGTTGAAGAGTATTAAAACTACAACATTGTAGGTTCAATTAATAAATGAAACTTCATCTTCATCATGTGTTAGTAGTAGGCATCACATATTTCCTTATTATTTGTCCTCTTAGGGAACCCGTGACAGTGAAATCAGTAGATTTACATTTTATTAAGCTTGCAGAGAAAAGCATATTTGGAAAATCCTTTTAAATGACAGGATGCTTCAGTTACAGTCATGGCTTGAGGAACGGTGAAATAACCTTTGAAATCTGGTTCACTTGGACAGCTTGTAATGACAGACTTTTTGTCAGTTAGCATTATATATCTGATAAGATTCTGACTTGAAATGTATGCAAAACTGAAATGAGCTGGTGTTCCTATTGATCATTGCGTACATGGTCGATACAAACTACCAAATTAATGGATTGCAAAATAATATGCTCTTGACAGTAGTACTCCAAACTCACTATAACTTGATCATTATAGGAAAGCACAGAGCTGTGCAATAGAATTAATACTGTTAACACTCAGCTCCTAAGAAAGAGTTATGAAATCCGAAGAAATATTTAAAGTGTTTTTTTGTTTGGTTGGTTGGTTTTTTGTTTTTTTAAGGAGTGTTGAAATTCTCATTCCTGTGCCTTTCTATTTGTGCACTTTCACCTCTGTGGGAGTAGCAGCTAAGGAAGTGCAGCTGAAGCCCGAAGGATTAATGAAAGGGAGGGAGAGGCAATTCCCTTTTCACTTTGAGTGTGTTGGTGCCTTTCCTCAAAGCATGTGATGAATGTGAAAGCTATAAAGACTAAGTGAGAAGCTAAGAAGCTGGGACTTGAGAGGAAGAGCTACTTCCCAAAAGGACAGTAAAAGCAGGAATGCAGTGTCAGTGAAGCTGCTGCAAGCAAATAATAGAATAGAAGTGAATTACTTTTTTTTTTTTTTTTTTTTTTTTTTGTGAAGATACAAAATAAAAGCAGGGCACCATTGGTAAAAGCAGGACAGTAGACTTAAAATTGGAAAAAGAAAAGAAATAAAAGCAAGCCAGGGGTTACATCCTGTCCATAAATTTCATATGTTCCTTCAGCCATTTTGAAGTGATTTTTGCTCCAGTAAAACAATAGTCCAAAGGACTGAAGACTTTTCCATATTAGTGGAAACTTCACTGAAGTTAAAAGAAATTCAGTATGAAATTCTTACTTAATGACTCATCATGTTTGGTCATTTCATTAGCCCTCAAAATGAGGGAAAATCTGTGAGTCTGCTTGTTGTCATCTTTTTAGTCTCCTAAAATGAGTAGAGATTTTTTTTTACTTATCTGGTTCTACAAAAGATAGTGGCCATATCATGCTTCAATGTGCAACTTGAAACTCTGATTTACACACTCAGTTCTGAGTGAAAGGCACTGGTAGTACTGCTGTTCCTTTAGTTCCTGGACTCTTCCTGCTTTCCTACCGGCTGCTAAAAATTGAGATGGGCTGAAGAACTTGGTTTGCAGTGACTGTCCAGATAGCTGAAGAGACCACAGTGGCCAAAAAAAAAGAGTGTCAGACCCAGCCAGGCCTGGGACCTGCAGCAATGATGCTCCCTCAGCAGTGTCCAGACTAATTAATGTCCAAAGGTGGAATTTGTGGGAGGGATATCTTTTAAATTTTTGTTTATTTGTTTGTTGCACCTAAAATAATGAGGACATAAAAAAAATAAAAATCAAGCACAGAAGTGCATGAAAACCAAGTTAGGTTTCCCTTAATTCCCAACTCTTTTCAGCCACAGTTGCAGTGATCCTTGCATAGTAATGTTAACTGGTTTCCTCGTGCCTGCAGGCATGTTACCTCTGCAATTTACTCTTTAAGAATGAAAGTTTGAGTTGACTTTGCTGAGAGATGGACTCCCAGTTCCAGGAAGAAGTCTTGATGTTCTCTCAGCCCAAAGGTTAAGGCTCTAATCCATCCCCTGGAGCTAAAACAAAACAATGATAAAATTTTCCCACTACTTACAGAACATAATTGTTGTCAGAATATTTTTAAATGAATAAAGGTTACAGTTAAAAGTTTCCATTCACTTCTCTTCCCTATTGGCGTGGTTGCTGCCATTGTTCTGATTTTGTCAGTACAAAATTATTCTGTAAAAACATCTTACGTCAGGGCACTAAACGATTACTGCTATTCACAGCTTGGGGAAACACCATCCTCCTCCTCCCTAGCATGGTGATAGTAGTCACTGCATCTGGACTTATTGCCAGTCTTTAAGTTCCATTCAGAGTAGTTAAAAGTGCCCTATCTACCCACAAAGGGTGAAGAGTGCATGAATATGTATACACATAAAAGTTTCTCATGGGTTCCCTTTGTCTGTTACTTTGAGTGAAAACTGAATTTATAAGGTCAATTTAAAGAAATTATAGAAGAAATTACTTAGATGGTGTCTAAACATCGTTCCAAGTGTCTCTGGATTACTGTTTCATGTAAGAACTTTTCTTTCTTTTTCCTCTATTCAGATTTTCCTGTCTTTTGTATCATGGTGCTAAGGATACTGACTAAGTCATTAAACTTCTGGGCCAGGGGAGGAAGTGAACTCTACTGTGAAGATGCAGAGGAATATCAGAGTTCCTGCATTCTCAAGCATAGACCAGGTCAGTACGAGGATAGTAGCAGTAGATGGTAGTATAGCAAATAGCCTAATTAGTAGATCTACAGTCTCCAGATTCCAGGGCTTTGTGTACCAAAATCAGTTCGGCAAAAAGTTTTCTCGTAAGCCAAAACTTTTCTACACTTCTTTCATGCACCCATTCTTGCCTTTATGTGGATTTATTGATTTGTAAATATTGAGTTTAATTTTAAACAGAGAAAGGAAGAACAAAGATTTAGAAAATGGGTTGGTTTGCATTCTTCAGGACTGACAAAGCACGCTCAGGACATAATTTCTCTTTGATTTTGGTGAGCAGTTTTGCTGGCTGTAGAACTGACTCAGCCTTGGAACTTTGTTTAAAATTGCCTTTTAGGAATATTTCAACTTTTTGTTTTGTTTTGTTTTTATTTTCCAAAGAGGTGTTTTAAATTCTGTGTGGTTTAGTCAGAATAATGGAAAATTTGAGTATCTGTCAGTGTGCAAAGGATACGTGTAGCTGTCTTGGTCCAAGAGCATAAACTGCCAGTTTAAAACAGTACAGATAACATGATATCTTTTATTGAACAAAGAATAATTCATCTAATCTTTAATAACACATCCAGAAGAGGAATTTCTGGGTCTTGAAGCTTAAATGCTCTAAAATATTCTCATTCCAATAAAAAGTATCACATCTACCTTGTCTACTTAAACACATGTTCAAAATGATGGATTGGTGGCTATTTTGGGTGCATTTTTACTGTGGTGTTATCTTAAGTCTCATTCAACTTACGCAACTGTTTGCAGAGTTATAAACGTGCAGCCTTTATATGCCAAAATGAATCACAATCCCTCTTCTCTCTTTGCTCTAGTCACACTTTCAAAAGAAATGTAATTTAAACAGAGTGCTGCATGAATGTATTCTTGGTTTATTTTTATTATATTTTATTTTTGGTAGCTATAGTACTTTTGTCAGCTAAAATACTTTCAAGAAATGAACACTTTTGATGAATTTCATGGTGGGGGGGGGGGAACAGGTGAAAAGTAGATACAGGCCTCTATAAAGCAACTGTCATTGAAAGTGTGATATCTGTGGAGATATACCAAGGTCATTTTTGTGTAGAGGAAAGACTGTGTTAACAATCACTAAAATTATCAATCACAATGTGATTGATAACATTTGCAGGTTCCAATGCTTTAATTGCAGTCTTTTTATTGTTTGCATTGCCAGTTAGCTGGATCTGTAGAGATGTATAATAATAAATCTGGCCCACAGAACTTACTGTGATTGCATGTAACCTACAAGCCTGTTCCACCTTGAGTAGAAGCTCAGGGCATGAGGAAATAAAAGGAGCAGAAATAAAACAGAAATAACTATTGTAGAAAGTTAGTACCTTGGTTTGTACCTTGATGCTTTTACATGTCAGTATTTCCAGGGATCAGGTCTTCAAAGGCAGTTAGATACTTAAATGCAGTAACAGATTACAGTTACCAATTATCTGGTCTTTCATCCTCAAATAGCCTCACTGAAGTAAGAGGATAATATTGCCTTCTGAATAGAAATGGAATAAAAATAGGAGTTATCTCCCTAAGAAATTAAATAAAATACTAAAATTCTCTCCCTGAGGACCTAGCTGACAAATGTGTGACATGCAGGTCAGTGCCTAGTGTTACCATTTGGAGGAATAAAAAGTAAAATAGAGGATGTGTTCACCTTAGCTAACTTGGATTCATAGAGAGCTTGCACACAGTATGCAAATTGGTCTCCATTACACTAACTGCATTGTCACAAGCAGAACTACTACTGCAATTTCTCTTGAGAACTCACTGTGGGAGAAGTTTGAAACTGCTGCCAGGCCTTCCTTGGAGCACTTCTAGATAGGGTATGTCCAGGAGATGTACAGTATCAGAACATCTGACCTCTTTGTGGGCTACAGCATCTGGCTCTGGGACTTCCGGAAGAGCAAAGCTTGCAATGAGCTTTTGTCAACTCATGATCACAGCAACTCTGTGAAGAACCTTTATAAGGTGTCTTATTTTCTTTCATCTGAAGATCTCAGAGTACTTGTGGATCTGAAGTTTCTTCTGGGAAAAAATAAAAACAAAAAAAAATAAAAGCTGTTCTCCTGCTGAAGGAGAAAATAGAATTGTGATGTCTGAGTGTTTACTATGACTATTAACAGAAAGTTAGAGAGAGGCAACTTGCAGGTAGACTTTTTTTTTTTTTTCTTTTTGCAAATTTCAATGAAAATGTTAGCAACTGTGCACCAGGAGCCTTGTGCATCCAGAAGGGTTCAGACACACTGCACTCTTTTCTTTGCTCTTTGATAATGAACTTCTGAAGTATTTCTTCTGGTTTACAAGTGCTTGAATAGGGAGAGATGTGTACTTCTAACTACTTTTTGGTTAATTCTGTAGCAGCAATTAATCTTTGACATCCTCAGGAGGTGTTTCAAAGTGTAACATGCAATGATCCTGTAGTGCACCTCTGTAGGATAACAGTGCATGTGTTGCTATGCAGGAGACATTTCTAGGAAGCAAAGAAGAATCAGAAGCTGTGAGGAGTAGAGGAAGCCTGTAGCAAAGATGAAACTCAGGCAAAAAAAAATCAGGAACAGTCCAGGAACAGCCACATATGTCAAAAGTCTGTTAATGTCTGCAAGAGAGCCTGAAGTTAGTAACTGGGCAAACCCCGAATAAAGCTGAGATCAGGTATGGCAGGAGTAAAGTGGGACGTCAACTATCAGTTTCAGCATTCCTGCTCATAGCAGAGAAGAAGGAGCTTAACGGCTGAGCAAGAAGCCAAGTTTGTGATGTGTAAGGAAAAACAGCTGCCACAAAACTGCTAGTTTCATGGTTATCATCTGTGCTGCTTGCTTCTGGGCTTCTTTAGGTGAGGAACCTGTAGGGCACCCCTACGTATGTGAGGAGGGAGCAGACACTGCAGCAAGATTTCAGTTTGGCAGCCTGAACGTTTGTAGGTTTTGTGAGACTGGGGAAAGGAGTCTGTCTGTAAAACCATCTACTTCCACCTACATTTATTCTGGCTCCTCTCACTTATCCATTCCTAGATAAATTCTTTTAAACATGGTGCCAAAACAGCAAGGTGCTGCTCAATTTTTGCAAGCTGCCTGAATGACTCACCTCATTTCTCAGATTACTGACTAAATATATATTTAAAAAAAAATAAAAAAAATCCTAGTGGGATTGAAAGCATTTGGCAAGTCTTCCTGCAGAGCAATTCTTTGACAGTGGCTGTCAGGACAGATGTATGATGGCTTCTGCTAAATGCCAGAAGGTGTAACAGCAGTTAGGCCTACTGTGCTGGGGAGGAAGCATTGCAGCACACGCTTCCCAGGTGACAGTGCTGTGGTGACTCTGCCAGACAGGCACGAAGTACAGGAGCCAAGGTGTGCAGCAATTTTGGAGTTTCCAACTAAGGCTGTGGGGACTCCCCTCACACAGGAGGATCTGGGAGATGATCCTAGAGAATATAAGTGTGAAATATGAGAGGCTGGTGGACCCACTGGGAAGCCTCGCTCAAAGGGAGATAAGAGTGATAGGGTCTATTAATGCACCCAGTGACCCTGGAGCATGCACAGCACACATTATACCACACCTAGCTCTAGAACGACTGCTGGGAATTCCTAGCCTATGTGGGCAAACCTTATTGTTTCTGTGGGACCTGAGCAATGATGTGAAGGGTTTTGTGAAGCCTGTCCTCAGACTGGTCATTGGAAGAGCTGGAAAGTGCCCAGTTATGCTAGGCACCCTTAAATGCAAGATATTTTTGAGAATACTTTTAAGATGAAAGGCAGTTCACTGGCTACCTATCTGGCCCTGCATGTGCTTACTGCAGATAGCTCCCATCATTCCTTTTGAAGAGGTGGGCCTATAAAGCATGAGTCTGAAATCATAATGGAGGTGGCTTGGGTTCAGTTAGAGGGAATCAGGTTGGTGAACAAAGCTCTGTCAGTACATAAATGGCAAAGCTGACCTGGAGCTCCTTCACTGCTGACTGCACTAGCCCTTTCCTGTAAAGACATGCAGTAGAGGGCACTAGTATGTTAATTTGTATCTGGTCACGCTATTTATTGATGAATACCATATTAGACAATATAGTGAGAGCTAAAGGCTAATTAACAGTATAGTGTAATATTAGAATATGTGTTATTATTTACAGAAATAGGTTGATTACACACAAGTGAATAATTGATTGTCATCTCTGGTGTGCAATCTTCTTCTGAACTTTGGGCTGAATTTCTAAATAAAGCTCTGTTGAGAAGCAGGGATTTCAGTGAGCTGATACGAACATTTTGGCTAGCTTACGTATTGAAATCGCTGAGCTCTCAGCGACAGGTGTGGGCACAATTCAATTAAGACAGCTGAGGAAAAGATTCTGCTAGGTAGAATGTTCTTGTATGTAATTTTAGGGTAGCTCTAGAGAGCAAAATACAGGACAAAAGGCTACTCAGTTGTTCCAGTAAGTATGCAAAATTTACTATCTATTAAGGATAAAGGATGTAGCTGATGGATGAGAAGTCGTACCTTGTTTGATATACTTTTAAAGAAGCATCCCAACTGGAGTCTCCTAAGCTGCAAATACTTCAGTCAGGTTGCTTGGAGGAAAGCATGTCAGAAAGTTGGCTGGCTAACAGAATTGTGTGATACAAAGTCATGAAAAGTGTGATACAGGTCAGTGATTCACATTCAGCAGTTCTTTGATAGCTGGATTTTCCGTTGTTTCAAGATGGCTTTGAATATTTGTGAAATAGGTTTGCTAACCTATTTTGCTGTAAATGTGCCCAGGTTTCAGCAATTCTGTAATAAACACCATTTCCTACAAATAAACAAATGAGTAAATAAGGTTCCTGTTCATTATATGTCTCTGCAAGGGCAACATTCAAAATAATCCAGACAGTTTGCTCTTAAACAGATCCTTCTTGCCCAGAATTGTAATATGCTGATCTAGGATGGGAAAATTCCACCTGGCTATTGTTCATTTCTAAGAAAATGGCAATGAATAAGCTGAAGTTTTAAGAAAAAAAAAAAAAAAAAAAAAGGCTAATTCTCAAGAATTAGAAGTAACTTGTAAAACCTGGGGAAAAAAATAAGGTTGGAACTTGGTAAATTTATATGCAAAGACACTAGAAAGGGGACATCCTTCCATCTGGATTTTTCCCAGCTCTCATTTTTTTTCTTTTCTTTTGTTTATTGAAAATTTCAGTACTTTCATTTGTCTTCATAAATCTGTTAAAAACATTTAAGATTATTATATTCACAGCACTGTGGTTTTGGCAAAGTTTAGTGTCAGAATTCGGTAAGTATTGTTCAGTTCGCATCTCTGCATCGTGTTATGATATCCTAGGGTCTTTTCTTTTCCCCATTTGCAGCAACTTTTTGTCCTGTTAAATTCTTAATGCTTTGTCGAGCTTAATTTCTGTGAGATGAAGTCAATGTTTCAATGAGTGATGTTAAGCCCTTAGCTTCAGCATCCATAATTCTACACTGTAAAGAGACATATTTGAGTTTCCTGTGTCAGTGTGTGTGTCCTCATATACATGTTCTACTTTTCTGCATAATAGCCAGCAAAGAGGATTCTCATAATTCAGAATAAAAGAGGAATGATGAAAATTTCCAGCAGCATATAAACTAGCAAAAAGAATTTTCATAATTCAGAGTAAAAGAGGAATGATGAAAACTTCTTTTGTAGATATAAATAGAAAATCAGACAATGTATTTTCTGTCATATTACAACCATGATCAAACTGGCCCTTAGTTTTATTCAAATCCTTTGAATTCAGTGAGTCACACTTATCACTGATATAATTTCAGAAAAAAAAAGAGGGGGGGGCAAAAAAATATATAATTTTAATACACATTATACTAATTTTAACACAAAGGCTTTGTCTTCTGCCTGCATGAATTATGTCATCACAAACAGCAGTTCAAACACTATTTACAGCTGATTAGTGAGAGGGACACCAGTCTGTCATTCAGGCACTCAGGCAGGAGTGGGAGAAGAAACCTAGTGGGGACCATTTCATGATGTGAGGGAGTAGGAAGGAGGAATGTGTATGAGTGGAGAGAATGGCGAAAGGTCTGTCTTACTGAACTAAAAGGTCATTTGGGGCCACTCTTACTGGGCATTCTTAAAGAAAAAAACTAAGTTGAACAGATGTTAACATAAACATTATGGATATATGTTGTTTGTTTGTTTGTTTGTTTTTTAAGTTATTTTTGGAAGCAAAGCTAAGCTTTAGGAATCTGGAATTAAAGGAATAGAGGGCGGAGTAACAAGGTGAAGAGAAGTTATAGAAATGTTCAGCCCTGGTCTTATGATCACGTTGACTTTGTCAACTCTGTTTTCATTTTCACCACAGTTACTAGCAATTTGAGTAATTCATTTAATTAGTCCTTGATATGTGCATACTTTGAAATAGAAAAACATTCACGATGATTTAACTATGTTTGTACTTAAACTGTGATTAGCTAATAATTTTTCCTATTCATGTCCTGACTCATTTCTCTTTACTATATTAGTTATAAAAAATCTCCCTTTTACATATATGAACAAAACTACAATGGGTCTCATAGTAAAATTTGTGTCATGTCACTGTAGGTCTTAACACAAAAACTAATGAAGTAGAGGTGGTTAGAGAAAGGCAATAGCATAATTTGATCTTTGTTTTGTTTTTATCACTGACTAATATAACTACAAGGAAATCCTGTAACCTTTCCTGCTCCAGCAACAAGTCAAGTTTACACATACAGTCATACCAGTCCTCAGCTATACTAAGCTTTATAAATTTCTTTAAGCTACTTTGACCAGTTTATTTAAATGCAAAGCATGGCTGGAGAAAAGTCCACTTTTAGTATTTTCCAGGACTGAAATAAATACTGGGGGGGATATAAAAAAAATATAGATACAGAATGAACACTATCCAGTATCCTGTAAGAATATTCTGCAAGTTCCTTGTCCGCTTTATTATCCTAACTTTCCCCAAGGAAAGAAAAGTAATATGTAATGTCAAAAAGGAGGATGTTTGGCCAATTTATTTTAGAGGAAGAAAGCAAAATGCTGAAAACTAGGACAATTCTACCAAAAGTAGGACAGCTTATTGCACATTAAGTACCTTTGGCTTATGCATATTGTATCACGCTTGCTTTACACACGCAATTAATTCCAGTGACTTCCAAGTGGGACTTCCCACATGAGTTGAGGGAAATTTATCCCACACAATAAAGCTGTAGTAGTGTATGAAAATCAAACAGGGTCGGAATACATACTCATCATGAGAAGAATCTGGAGAACAGATATAACTGGTTGAGCTCATGTTTAAAAAAGAAAAGTCACTGTCACTTAGTTAAGAGATCAAATTAGAGGAGAAAAGCATAGATTGATGATTCTGCAACAGGTTACACAGACTAACATTCAAGTTCTGAGCAGCTAAACTTCAGCTCCTCATTGCTTCTTCATCACACTTAACTTTGTTTGTTTGTTTGTTTAATACAGTAAAACATAACTGAGTTTTAAGTATTTTAATGGCATTCTGAGGAATCATAGAATGGTGCAGATTGGAAGGAACCTTAAAGAACATCTAGTTCCAAGTCCCCTGCCATGGGCAGGGACACCTCCCACTAGACCAGGTTGCCCAAACCCCATCCAACCTAGCCTTGAACACCTCCAATGATTAAGCATCCACAGCTCCTCTGGGCAACCTCTTCCAGTGCCTCCACCACCCCCTGAGTGTAGACATTCTTCCTTATATCTAATCTAAATCTACCTTCTTTTAGTTTAAAGCCATTACTCCTTGCCCACTCACTACACTACCTGACAAAGAGTCCCTCCCTAGCTTTCCTGCAGGCCCCCCTTTAGGTATTGGAAGGCTGCTATAAGGTCTACCTGGAGCTTTCTCCAGGCTGAATAACCCCAATTCCCTCAGCCTGTCTTCATAGGAGAGGTGCTCCAGCCCTCTGATCAGTCTCATGGACTTCTCTGGACTCACTCCAGCAGATCCATATCCTTCTTGTGCTGGAGGACCCACTTCTTAACGTAGTTTTTAATTAGAATGTCGGTAAGAAGGGTAAATAGAAAGCTTAAAGTTAGAATCGTTAAGTGAGAAGTTTGATTCATTGATACAAAAATGTTTGACCTGTTACCCTGAAGGATACAGCAGGCAGTGTGAAAATATCTGTCCTGAAATTGGCGCTCATGTTATGCCTAAGTCCTGTTTATTATTCAGAGACATTATTTGGATAAAAGCCCTATGCTCTGCATCTCAAGTCCCTATCTGTAAAATACCATAGTCAACGGAGCAATGCTGTAAGTGAAGCTATGCTGTTTTATGCAGTATCATGCCCTGAGGGCACTGATAGACTTTAACAGCCATGAGCAGACTCACCTGGAATCCACACCCAGGAGTTCCATTTCAGCTGGGGTCTCCATAGCCTGTCTGTCCTGTGTTGCAGGGGTGGGGTGCCTTTGTCCATCCCTGCCTCTTGCTGTCCTGATTTACAGTTCATCTTCCTTGGATGGGACTGGAGCCTAGGCTTCAGGCAGCTTGCCTCTGTCCCTGTCTCTGGGTTGGACCTCAGACTTCTGGTAGGTACTTCTGTCTTTCAGACCTGACTCATTACCTTGCTTTGTCTGGGACTGTTAATGTGGACCTGCTTTTTTCACCTCCCTGGCCTTGTAGGTCTTTGTACATTGGCAAGGGTATGCATGGCCCTGGTTCTCCTCTCATGTCCCCTCATAGGTCAGCCACACTCCTTCAGTTTCCTGATGTGTAGGCCTTTATGCAAGGATCACCTTATCTTTGCTGTACCAAAAATTATCCAATGCTTTGGTGTTATCTCCTGGAATTACTATTCTCTGTTATTCTCCATAGAAGGGAAAGCTTAAAGTCTGCTGACTTGCTGGCCTCTATAGTACAAGGGGCCTATCAAATACATTCTTCTTACCCATGTAAAGAAAATGTTTAATAGGTGTCTCAACACAGAAAATCGTCTAGGTACTATGTATAACTTAACATTATAATTTTTCCACATGCCAAGCAACAATATCATCCCTCTCTCCTGCCCCCCTCCCCAGAGGGACTTCCTGAGGACTGAAGTAGAGCTAGAAATCTAGCATGATACGAAGGCTGCTTTATGACACAACTTCTCAACCCCTTTATCCCACTCCATTTAAAAATTAGCTTACGCAGGTATTTCTGTGATTTTTTTTTTTAGGAGCTATGCTGACATATGAAATGCCTGTGCCAAAAGTATGTGGGAGAGTGAAGGTGAGGGCATATTAGTATGCAGGAACTTAATATAACTAGTATACTACTACCTTCCTTTGAAATAAAAAGACATACGTGCAAGCAGGGCCTGCTTTGCCTGTCTGTCTGAACCAGTGATATTCCAGTTTTGTTTGACTTGCCAGAAATTATGCTTTCAATTGGCAGGAAGAAAGAAACAGTATTCTTTTACAAGATTATATAAAAATGATATCTATATAATTTTAAGGAGTAAATTTCCCTCCGTGTCCAAAACAAATATAAGCATTCGAGGCACAGAAACTATGTTCTTCCTTAATCTAAGTTTGAAAGATTTAATAAAATATCCAAATGAGTTAAGAAAGGTGGTGGCTGGGAAGAGAGCTCTCAGAGGAAGGAAATGGAAGTCAGTATCTTCTGAAATATCATTTGCATTTGAGAAGCAATGTAGACAACATTAGGTTTCCCTGAAAGTATCTAAGAGATTGAAAGAAAAATGTAGGTCCTCTGAAACAAATAAAGACCACAGAAGCTGACCTATAAAGGTTCTAGTTTTAATTTGAGTAAAACAGGCAGAGCTTCAAACATCAAAAATATCTATAGAGAGTTGCTACTTGAAAAACAGGCACAATGCTTTGTCATGTGGAATTGAACTGAATGTCCCTCTAGAACTCCTAGTTGAATAAATTACATTTCACACTGAGAAAAGGATTGGGAGAGCTTAGGGGAAGAGATATTTTTATGGAAACTATTTTCTGAAAAGACAAAACTAGACATTATCATAGTTTTCTAAGAGTGGGAGGGTTGGAGACATTCCAGCAAAGAAGGAAACATTCATCAGTTATCAGGAAGACTAACCTTTTTCAAATGTTTGAGGAAATATGATCAAGATAAGTTCTTCTCCTTCCCACCAGCCTTGTCTTTTTAGCTAATGGGAAGGCCTCAAGGGGACTATCCCACACAATGGAGAAGACCTCTGGGTCCAAGTACTGTAATGCCCCTAAAAAGTCAAAGTTAAGATAAATGTAATACAGTTTTCTTCTTGCCCATGTGCTTTGGCTTCTGAGACACTGGAGCAGCTTCATTTGAAGACGAGAGTTCAAACAACTTGGATAACATGCTTTTGTGGTCTCTGAAGTGCTGTGGAAACACTGAAAGTATTTCTCTCAGAATAAAATTAAAATAGAGATAACGGAGCTTCTTATGCGCAGGTGATTTTTACTTATAATTCTGTAAGACATATTTTGATTCTGCAACTTGTCACTTGAAATATAACTAAAAAATGCATTCATTATACATGTCTATATGTATCTTTCTGCAAGTGAAAGATTATTCAGTTATTTTATTTAAATGAATTCATTCTAATCCTTGTTACTTTTAAGTTGATTTCTATTCACGGTATCTCTTTTGCAAATAATTTCCCCTTCTTGTGATTTTCAAACATGAATGCATTCATTATGTGTTGATTAATTACTACATTTTTCTGATAGAGCTATTTAGTAAGAAACAACAAAAAAAGACTTCTGAATGTGTACAACTACATCAGTTCTGTGCAGTTCAACAGATGCATTGAAGTAATCTCTGATTTGGGTAGAGGTTATATAAATAAAAGTTTGCTTAAAAGTAAGGAATGTTCTTTGTTGCCAGCCCAAGTCTCCCAGTCCCCAAATTATGTATGATACAAAATATCATAAATAAAACATGTTTTTCTGCTGAATGCAATGTAATTTATTACTAAAGATATTCTCCTCAGAGTGATTCTTGCCTAACTACCTTGTATATATGATCAGTGGATTTACTGAAGTGAGCAGAAATTCACCCTTAATGGGAGTTTAATGAGTGAAAAAAAAAAAAAAAAAAAAAAAAAAAAAGAACATGGATATGGATTACATCTTAAGTGAAGTTTTGGATTACTAAATTATTCATAGGAGTAGGTAGACTTCTGCAAGCTGAAGAAAAGTGTCAGGTATATCAAAATAAACATTTAGGCTCAGATACTTCAGGCTAAATCAAACATCTCATGAGGACTTTGTGAATTTTAAAAGTCAACAGAATTTTGTTTTATTTTAATCTTTCCTCACTAGTTTTCCCTTCTGATCTTTGAATGATTAGAATTTTTGGGAACAAATCATCATGAAATGAGTGAATAAACAACTTTTAGCTGTGATTTCAGCAATTCCATTATCTGTTAGGACATTTTTATTAGATTATGAAGCCATGCTTTCTCTAAACATTAACCTTAATGACTGTGTTTGAAACCATCATCTGTGCCCTGACTGAGAAGTCACTGAAACCCTCAATGGATGCAATCATTTATCTGTAACCTCAGGAAATAATTTTTTTCAGTGGTTGCTTCCCACCACTAATTATCTTCATTGGGAGGTTGCGCAATATACATCTTGTGTTTACTGTCCCTTTGTTTTCCCTCTTATAACACACCTTTCTAAGCACCTGTCAGTGTGTTTTCCACTATTTTAAGTGTGTCCATCTACCTTGTAGTTCCCTTCTTCCTTGATTTGGGTCTCACGGGGACTCATTTCTGCAGATCATAGAAAAGCTTTGCATAAGTCTAAGAATAAAAACTATAGTCAAACATGCAAATTGTGAACATGTGCCAAGACATCTTGCTCTTTCCTAGAATAAGGAAGAGTTTCCCATGCAGCACAGGAAGATCATTATACAGAAAGAGGAGGGATCTGTTGACAGAAACTATACTGAGAGTGTCATCAAACATGCCTTATTCCTTTTCACTTCCAGTCTCTTCTCTTGCATATGACTGTCTGTTTAGGATTGCACTTTCAAACAAATATTGGGTACTTGTATCTAAGAAGACAACCAAATATGCAAAGAAAATTCTGCCTAAGTGAACACTCCTATTCAAAATTCTGTGGCTAGATGAATGGGTAAGTGACAACAGTGATGAATAAATAGTGCCTGGGACTGCCAAAACACAGCATTAGAAAGTATAAACAAAGCAGTACTGAAAACAGATGGAATCATTTTAAGTTATATCCCTTTTCAGTCAAGAGATGCTAATGAGGCAACTTCACTTTGTACTATGACCCTGACGCATTGTGTGCTAACACCAGTGAGGAGCTGGACTGGCATGGGGTCTGAGTGCCAGCACGCAGCTGCCTTTCCACAGGAGTAAGTAATTATAACCCAAAATGCAAAAAGCACGAATTTTCCTGCTGAATAATGATAGAAGTTAATCGTGATAGGCAACAGAGCTATGTAATTCCAGTAATTAGGTATTTGTGAGTGTTTGTACTGGATTCATTGCTGAAAACTAAAACATGGGGATTTGATTGGGGGTTGGAAGGGAAGGGAAAGGGCTGCTGAAATGAAGGAAAAGCTGGTGAGATTTAACAGGCACAGGAACAGCTCTATCAAATCAGCCCCATTGCCTGTTTACTTTGACGATAGCCAAAACTCAGTGGGTATAGGAGACAGGTGCAGTCTGTTCAGCAATTGGCAGTGATACCGCAACTTTTTCCTAAGGAGAAAGGAGTTTCAATTTCCAACTTTTTAAACAAATCTTAAATATAATAAAGTTATGCTTGAAATAAAGCTGCAGATTTGAAAATCGTGTAAATTTGGGAAGCTCTGGTCAAAATACCCAAAATATAATGATGTGTCTGAACAAACAAAAAAAAAAAAGTATCTACTTGTCTGGATATGTGGATTTGAATACTGTTTCTAGAAACAAATTATAAGGCAAATAACATTCCTGGATGACAATTACTTACTCTTAAAGTTTACAGGGGAATTTTTTAGTAGTGGGTCTCAATTTTCCCGTGGCTATTTCCCTTTAGAGGTAACTGCTTCCTGCTGAGTTGTTTGGCTGTTTTGCTCTGAAGCTTTATTCTTGTTCCACTGATGACTTCAACAAAATAATTTGTATTAAAAAAAAAAAAAAGTATTATGTAGAAGTGATGTACCCAGACTATGCTGATGACAGATGAAATACCTTCCCACAGTGCTGTGTAAAGTCACTTTTCACCCACATTCTCCTTCCAGACATTGTGAAAGCTACTTCTGGCCTTTGATCCTGCTCTGGGAGATTCAGGTGTGACCTGGGTATAATTATGGCCTTTGCAGTCGGCACTGGTGGGATATATGCCGGGACACACCTGCAAGCTGGAATGTGTCTCACCTGTTGAAATGAGTGTTTTATAGTTACGTGAAAGGCAAAGGAGATATATAACTCCAGAAAGTAAGATTATTTTAAAGAGTAGCCAACAGAATCTAAGTTCATGATTTCTCAGGCAGTTGGGAAATCAAAACGTAAAACAGAAGTGCTTGTAAATGCAAAGCATGACACTCCCTGCTTTCCCTTCCACTTTTTGTATGCCACACCTCCAATATCCTTAGTTACCTTACAAGGGTGGTTGTAATGCAAAATGTTTGCATACATATATATTTTTGAAGTATATTTACCTTATAATCATTTTCTAGTGCTCTTATTGTTGTTGATAAATGAAGAATTGACACTGATTCCTTGAATGCACTGAAGCAAGCAGCCTAATATTTTTTTTTCTGTGACTAGATATATTTGCTGAAAGGAGTTTAATGACATAGTATTAGTGTGGCTTTATGCTGACATTTCTTAGGTTGCCTGTTACCTAGTTGATTGGACCAACTTCCTGAATGACTTCTATTATTCTAGATAATTTCCTAATAAAATATGATCATGTATTTTTCCTTGTCCTACAGAGGAGAAAATCATGTTTATTTTTGTTCATTTCATAGAGATTTTAAAATCAAAACCATATCATAATCCAATTTCCCATCCTTCCCTATCCCTAATTCACTTCTGTGTAGTGATTTGGAGAATGCTAGCATGCTTGTATTTTCTCAACAAGGAGACTGTATTACGAAATATATTTTATTTGTTGACCAATAGTAGGGGCTTCAAGAGATTGTAAAAGAGTCATATGCCATGCTCATCACCACATCTGGTAGGTTTTCTCAATTGTTGTTGCAATTTTGTTGAATTAGGTGGCCCAATGGGTTTCCATCAGCAAGAAGATGCTAATAGTCATATAAGTCAAGCAATTGCTAAGTTTCCTGGGGATAGTCCAACCACAGGGAATAGTCCTAATTTAAAAAGCTCTAACTGCCACTATATAAATATATATATATATTTATTTTTTTTTTCTTAAACCTTTCCAACTTTGGATAGCAAATGTAATAATAAATTCTATTCCCTGTTGTTCCTGTTCAGGGACTGTGCCTAATCTTGGAATTACTGGCATCTGTACATCATTTCAGTTGTAAATTACAGCTGGGATATACTAACCCCAGAGTGTCAGTAAAAACTTTCTGAAATGTTGGAAGCATCTTTGCACTTCATAGTTGATTTATAGTAATTAGTTTAGTCTTCATTTTCTTTTGATAGTTTATGTAAAATGTGTGCTAATTTCTCAGCACTAGAGTTGATAGACCATTTTTCTTTTGAGAAAACATTTTGGTGAAAATTAGATTTCAACTAAACCTTATTTTATGTTAATTACCTTCCCATGTTGACAATTTCCTCTCCTTCTTTCCCTCCTTCTTCACCCTCTTCATAATTAGTGGAGGAATACAGGAAACCTGAAATATAAATCTTCATTAAACTTTTCCATGCAGACCATGTAATTTCCTGAACAGTTCAAAAATAATTTAAAACTCAAGATTGTTAACAATTTAATAACCATTATTAAAAAGATAATAATATTAATGGTTAAAATTTGTGGCTTCATTTTAGATATCTTCTGCCCAGTCCGCTAATGCATTCTGTAATTGCCTAAAAAGTGACTTCATATAAAAAATAAAAAGGTGTAAATTGGATCAAAATTTGTGCTACTTACCTCCATCACCTGTAAATATGGTTAGAGTAACTATACATCTGTTCAGAGCTACTCTCCTCAAAAACAATAATGAATGACTGTCATTAGAAGCTAGAAATCAACTTTATTTCTCAAAATAGATGGCTTCTAGGTTGTATGTCTGTGTCATGGCTGTCCAAGGAACAGAAAAGTTAGAGCTTTAGTTAGAGAAAGACTAACATTTTAGATAGTGCTATGATATTTATACACAGCAGTAATTTGGCCTTTGATTGACACATTTTATATTGTTCTGTTGGTTTGTTTAATAGCAGTTATGGATATCTTTTTTTTCACTGTCAGAGACACATTTCATATTTCTATGTTTTTAACTAGGAGCAGGACAAAACAGTTGAGCCATGGAAAAGATGAATGCAAATTTCATTGGCTTCATTAAGAATATCACATGCTTAACTGTGACATCCTAATGAAATTTGGAAAAGCTTTTCCAAATTGCTTTCCTCCTTACCTCAATTTTGGAAGTTTGGAAGACCTATGAAACTTCTTAACAAATGTTGTTTTATAAGTGTGGACTAATATCTGGAGGATAACACTCGGGGGAAATAAAACCCAGGAGCTATTTTTAGGGGAATATCCTTATTCTGTCTTTATGCAAAAAAGATATATCAAATCCGTACATCACTAAGTCTCTCTGAAATCCGTAGAATACATTCGTGTAAAATGCAAAGAATATCCCTTACTGCCATGTGGAAGTTTTATGAATGCTAGGCAAGGGAAAAGAGTTTAAAATATGCTTAATCTGAGAGATGATCCTCACAATGGTCTTTGAGAACCTCACACAAATTAAGATTCAACTTGTGTTTTCCCTTAAAGGAACCATGAAAGAACTCAAAATACAGTTAAAGTGGCAGAGTTTGATAACTTAGCAGGATAATTCTGCTTGTATTTAGAAGAAAGCAAATGTACAACTTTTTCAACTTCTTGAAGCAGAAATAAAATTCCTAAATTTATTCACAACGTCCAAATACTAAGAAACTTCAATGAAAATTATGCTAATCAATAAGTAAACAAATAACACCAACAGCAAAATCACACACGCGTCCTTATCAGTATACGGTAATGCCAACTCTGGTCACGGTGTGGTAATAAATTCACTGCCTTATTCAGCCTAATAAACTGTCTAAATCAGAAATATAGGTAATGCAAGCAATCAGCATGGTTTATTTTGTGTTGTGAAATGTCTAAATTTCCTTGGCACTCCATTTTTGCTGAGGGCACAGTTTACTTTTACTGAAATTGCATCTGTAATGAGTTTCCATATACAATCTAGAAAGTCATATCTAAACGTGTATGTATGTGTGTGTGTATAGAGAGCCATGTATGCAGATACATATAGATACGGGTATATAAATATGTTTTGTGTGATAAATAGTAAGCCTGCCCATATATATTCAAATTTTCATGGCATATCTAATTTTTTGTTTTACACTGGAAAAATACACTTTACACTGAAAAATATCTCTTTTGCATAAAATATTAAGATACAAAATGGCAACAGTGGCCATGTGTCTGAAATGCTTGCTTTACTTCAGGTAGCCAAGAGGGATATCTTTCCTCACTGTTTTCCCCATCATTTCATTTTTCAAAACTGATTCTGCAAATAGTTACTGTTAATATCTGAAGTGTTATAATGTGAAAATACAGATTTATATTGCTGTTGTGTGTAAGCTCATTTTTAATATTGCCCTTAACATGAATTCATGTGTGGATAATTTTAGTCAGCTACTTATCAAATAAGAAAAATAATAAATAATGTTATAATATCATATTTTAATGTAATTATTATAAAGCTGTAATAATGTATTTTAATTTTAAGTGTTGCCCAGAGAATGACAAAAGCAGGTTGTAAATGTAGCCAGGTTATATATGATCTGGTGCTGCAGTCCGTAAGAGTTTGACGAAGGCATGATGTAGTACTTTTTTTAAACTATTTTCCTAATGGATATATTTGCTCTGAATAAGGCAGTTTTTCCTTCATGTTAAATATTTTCAGAATCATAACTCTTATCTAAATTTAGGAAAGAAAAAACAAAACAAAACAAAACAAAACAAAAAAAACAGCACACATACACTTGAATACCAAATAAAAATTCCTTCCCTTTCTTTAGTAAATTAAGGATTATAAGTAGTCTGATGAAATAATCTTTTGGGGATGTACATGTATGCTCTAAATGTTGTGTTTAGAAGCCTTTTTTTCATGACAAATGCAGCAGAAATTGATGTTTTATTGAGTTATAAAGATATTACATACATGTTTTTCTGGAAGAGAAGTAACAGATTTTATATCTTCAGCTGACTTATTTTAATTTTGAACATTCCTTTGCAGGCATTGCTCAAGAGTAGATATTCATATGGAACAAGTAACTGTACCAGTGACCACGTATGTAGGATGTGTACTTTTGTGTTACTGCTGTTTAGTGTCACAAGCTGACTCAGTAATATTTCATGATGTGCTGTGATGTGAGACTTATTTTTACATTCTGGATAGATTTTTATGTCTTTGGAAGAAAATCTTTCTAGTACACGCATTCTGCATGTGATCAAAATGAGGTACAAATATATATTCAGATCCTCCTGAATACTTAATGAACACATTATAAGTCAAAATAGCAAAAGGGGCTACAGAAGACTATTGTGCCAACCTTCTCTATCCTGATCAATATTTCAAATTACCCGTGGATTCATTCTCTGAACTATTTTACAAAGTATCTTGTTTTGAAGTGGGCTGACGGTGACTTTGTTAATTTAATCTTGAAAGACAACTTTCACTCTGGAAGTAAACTTCAGTTTGTTGGTTTATTCAGGGTAAAGTCTTCCACCAGCCGAGGCAGAGCTTCCCACTTTAGGGTGTTTTTTGTTTTGTTTTGTTTTGTTTTGTTTTGGTGGTGTTTGCAAGGTGTTTTATTTTCTCTTCCTCTCTCACTCTTTTTTTTTTTTTTTTTAATTATTATTACTGTTAATAATAATTTTCTTTGGTAGTGAGACCAAAGAAAGAGACAAAAGGAAATAGGGGTGAAAAAAAAGAACCTTGTCAAGTTCTGCATATTCTCTCCTGATACTGGCATCAGCTGTGGAGGTACTGCTAGATTTCCATTAAGCACTCTCTGAAGTAAACTAACTTTTAAAATTAGAAACATTTGACTCCATATTTATTTTTTTCCTATACAACAAACATATCTATTATATTAACTTTATCTTTCCAAAGTTCATGTTCTGAAGAACTGAGCGAAGATATTAACACGTTTTTTTTGTGGAAGAAGAAAGTCTGGGTAAACAGGGTGGATGAAATCTGTCTTTGAAAATTATTTTCTCTACATGTTTAAAATTACATATAGGTGCTCATCATAAAGGGAGGCAGCAGTATCTTTCTCATGAAAGATAACAAGGCTTAGTTGCTGACATGGCAGAATGCATCTCTTAGACATTTGCACATCTTGGCTGAATCTCCTTCAGTAAAGGTAGCAGTGATGTGGACTATCCCTGTCCCTAGGGCCCCTCTTGATGCAAGCATAAATTCTAGCCTTGATTTCAAGCACTGTACTGCAAGAGCAGCCTGCCAACACTCCTATGTGCTCTGCTCCCTTACAGTTGTATCTGATATCATTTACCAGCTAAAATAACATCAGCTTCAAGTAGTCAGGAGAGGAGAGGAGAAGAGAGGAGAGGAGAGGGAAATTGTTACTTGACATGAAAATTGTAGGCTGGCTTCTTGCTAGCTTTTGTTAACAGAGCCAAGCTCAGCATTGTAGGCTTTCTTCCACGGTCAAGGGAGAGAGAGAGGTTTCCCCAGAGGGAGATTCAGAGCAGCAGTCTGATTTAGTCACTAAATTGCTGCCTCAAGGAACACATCTCTCCCTCCCCAAGCTTGTTGGAGAGATCACAGGAGATTAATCTCACCAGAATAAAGTTGCCCTTTGCGACTATCTCGTGACATGGCATCAGTGAGATGCAATTTTTTTATTCTTGACATGCAACACATCAAAGCCACGTAAAGCTCAGAACACCATTCTTGGTTCCTGACTGTCTGTCTGGCTGCATTTGTGTGACAACAGGCGTGTACATTAACATGCTGGGTCCGTGTTTTATGAATGTCCCAAATCTGGGTTTAATAATATTTGCTTGGGCACTGAGAAAGTCTGGGAATTTGATCTTGGCATGTATTTGGAGCCAAAAGTGGATAGCAGCAAATGGGTATATGAAGGACCTGGCTGAAATTCATGCCCGTTATCCCAAACATCATTCTGAATGTTCTCAGAGACTTTCAGACTCCTGATAAACTCAGTTGTGCCAGTATATCTGAACCTAATGTGCTGGACCTGTCAGAAGCAAGTCCCAGTCAGCATATTAATTCAGTAACTTTACAATTATGATTCTTTAAAATATTTTTCTCTTTGTATTATAGATTTTTGTGATCTAAACTTGGAATTAACACCTACAGCAATATCATTCTTAACAGCCTGTCTCCCATTATGCATATGTGCAAGTATGCCTAGGAATATAAATGAATTACTGTTAGAGTTTCTGGAGGGATATATAACTACCAACATGCAGTAAAATATTTTTGCTAACTGGGAAATGGTGTGCTTCAGCAAAGTGTCTTCTGTTGTTCTGTAAGAAAATATAACAGCAATATCCAGGGTATGGGTGTCTGTTACCGTTTTGTTTGCTCAAGTCCTACATTGCACTGGCCTTCTACCCAGTTATCTTTTCAAATTTTTCCTTTATCTGTTATACTACAAATAAAGGTGATGATCGCATGGTCATAGATATCTAATTCAGCTTGCTAAACTACCACTTTACCTACTTTGACTTTATTATTATTATTATTATTATTGTTATTGTTATTATTAACTACCCAATTCCGATCCATCACTGCTGGATGTTTCCTGCTTTGCTGATAACTATTTTCCCACTTTTGGAACTGAAATACTTTTTTTCTTTTTTTTTTTCTTTTTTTTTTTTTTCTTTTATCAGATATGTTTAGACAGTGTCAGCTATTGAATGAAACTTGTTTGGTTCAAAATTTCATGATGAATTTCAAATGGTCGAGATTAATTTGCAAGATTGTCTTCAGACATCTCAGATAGACTTGGGCAATTTTTTATTATGTTTTTGCTGGCTACAGTATGAAATCAAAACCACCTCGCAATTCACAGTTTTGTTTGTCTTTAGGCTTAAATTCAGTGCACAGTCAGGAAAGAATGAACTCTCCATTCCAGAGAATCACTCACCTCTTTTGTATCTGTATAATACTGGAGTACAGTTCTTTTTAGCAAAACCACTGAAGATGTTCATTTCATCCTACATGGGGCTCCATTTTAAATTAATTATTTTATCATTATTGTGGCATTGTATTGTCAAAATACTCTATTGAAATATGAATGGACATTGTATTAAGCCTTCTGGAAGAAAAACACAATCTTGCTACCATCATAAATGCAGCAGTCTAATGCATCTGAATGAAGGGAAAGGGAAAGGGAAAAAAAGGGGGAGAATGCAGGGAAGGAAAAAAAGGAAAATGGTGAAACTAAAATGCCTAAGTCCTGTTCTAATATAATCTCAGGTACTCCTTATGGAATCAGCCTTTATTGAGCAACTTCATGTTAGATTCACTTCTCCTAAGAGCAAAATAATTTTGTTTGATTCAGTGTTTAGGTGTGTAAAGCAGACTTCATTCAAACTGAATTGTTTCTATTTTTTTCTTTAACTCAAAATGCAAGGTGATTTTTTTTTTCTTAATAGAAAAAACATGACTTTTTTCCATGATATATTTAATTTTCACTTTCTTAAAAAAACACTTTACATGAAAATTCCACATGCTCTAGTATTGATGATGTTCTTGTGTCTTGCATCAGCACAGTAATGTTCAAAAACTCTGGAAAGAAAATGTACATCTAATACTTCCATATTCTGTTCTGTTTTTTCAGAAAGATTTTTTGTTTGTAAAATCTGAGAGACAAAAACGAGGTCTCTGTTTGAGGCTTTTAAATGTACAGATTCTTGACAAGCTTTATCGTTATATTTTAGTTAATACAAAGATTCATGATAAGATAGAGGGGGGAAAAAGATGCAAAAATGAATGCTTGAGCTCAGACTATGTCAGTAAACACACTGTGGGTGAAATCCTGTTGCTTTTAATAAAACAACATTTTCTGGTCTGCATTTCAGATCTCTAGAATAGCTCTATAGCCAGTGCCCATCTTTTGATGCTGAAGATAAGGTTTAGAGTTTTTTTCTTTAGATCTAAGAAATTACCTCTTGGCTGAAGTGTCTTACTTTATGGCTATGGAAAGAAAAGAAAATTCATGGAGTAGTGGTCCTTTTGGTCTCAGTCTTCTGACATATGCTGCGTTCTTTTTGTGTGGATCTTATATTTTACTTTTTCCCTGCGTTAAGTTGTCTGATATTGTATGTCTGATACAATCTGATATATGATCTAGATATTTTTTTCTACATGGCTTCGTGGTTTTGAAAGTGCTCATAAACTATCAAATAGACTGCGTTTCACCCATACTTAATTTAAAGTACCAATACTTAAATGCTGTTGTGAATGGATCTATACAGTAGTGATAACTTTAACTTGAGTGCTTGTCAGCATGAAGCTTTTCAACATATTTAGCAAACTCAAAGTATACATGGAGAAAATACAAATGAAAAAATAAAGTTACAAAGAATACCATACCAATGCAGACATTAGTTAGACTACAATTAACAGATGTCAAATGGGAATTTATACTTCATAAAAAATCAAAAAGATTTACAAGAGTAAAAACTGCAAATTGTCAGACACTGACTAAGCTTTATCAAAAAATATATTTTTTTCATTGAAAGAATATCAAACATAAGACAAGAAAACCCACCATACACTAGTAATATTAATAATATTTAGTAAAGACAGTAATTAACTAAATTATTGGAATACCTTATAAAGAATAAAGCATGCAACTTCCATGTGATGGTCATCAAACATTAGTGAGCAAAACAATGTCTTATGTGGTGATTTTATTTTGTACTGTATTTATAAATGAGGAATTGTTCTTTGACTTAAACTCAAATTCTTCTGTTTCAGTCTCCTATTAGTGTAGCTTTTACTTGAGGGAACAACATATTCCAAATGAATCCCTTTTGTCTCTCTTTAGCTTGATTACAGCAACAGATTTCTGTCTTCTCTGGTTGTCCTCTACACACTTCAGCACTCCAAAATCCATTTGTGTTCCTCCTTCCCAGGTTATCAAGATGAGCAAGACTTTCCTGAAGTTGCAGGATGAATGGGGATAGCCTGACTCCAAAACTTACTTGGGCATGAAAGTTTGTTTAGCTACCAATGAGATGAAAGGTGGGTGGAGAACCCATGTTCTAAAATCAAGAAAAAATACTAAAGAAATTGGAAGCAGTTTTTAAGGGAAAAAACATTACTCTCTCTCTTAGTGTGAAGTATTGCTCATTAGAAGAGGTGCAACTGAAATTTTAGATATGTCCTGGAATATTCAAAGTTAACTAAAACATTTTGTGATTTTTTTTTTTTTTTTTTTTTTTTTTGTGATTTTGTGAAATTTGGCAAATCTGGCTCAGGTTCTGAGTTTGTAACAGTCCAGGCTCTAGATCGCTTGGTTCTGTGTACTTTCCACAGAGCATGTATGAGTATGTTCAGCGACGTAATAATGTAATGCAGTGCATTAGATGTAAGCATCAGTCCAGCAGCTCAGCAACTCACCTGCTATCTGGGGGACCATGGGAGCATTGCTGCTGCCTGCCTGTCTGTTGCTCCTATTGTTGGCTGTGCTTCCACCAGGCTGTTGTGTACAGACAGGAGTCACAGTTACAACCCAACTCCATACAAGAAATTATAGTCACCATACAAGAAATTAATCTGGATAACTACTCTGTTCCCCACAGAGGCACCAGGTAAGAGATAAAATATATTACATCTTCTAATTGACTGTTCACTATGTTTGTTGCTCAGAAATTGAAAATCACCCAAATCCTGGGACCTTGAAAATCACCCAAATCCTAGAGAACCAACTGCTAGTAAGGTAAAACTGCCTGCCTGCAAAACTGAAACAAAGATCAAATCAAATAGTGGCAGTTGTCTATGTCTTACTGAAATCTTCTGTAGAGGTGACAAACTTATAATGAAGCAAGCTTAAGGAAGAATATCTATGCAATTATCAGGTGTTTAAGTAAGGGCAGACTATCCCCCAAGTTTGTTTCAAAAATGATTGTTCAAGCACTGGTAATTAAGAGAAAAAAGTTATTTCTGAGAGAAATAACTTTAGTCCATGGTGCATCTCTGTTCTCTTATTTCACAGAAGTTTTATCTTAATCTATCGTTCAGTCTTTTCTCACCCTTGATCACAAAGCAAGGAAATGACCTTTGTTTGTTTTCTACCTCCCTGAAACTATTAGTTTTGCTTTTCTGTATTGAAAGCAAACAAACAAACAAGCAAACAATAGATTCCTCCAGCAGATCTAGCCCACCACAATTACTAACAACAGTAGAGATAAATACATTGTTGCAGATTTGTTTAACCAAGCCTGTAAAGCCATAAAAAACAAACAAACAAACAAACAAAAAAAAAAAAAAAACAACCTTGTTTAAGATATTGCCCCTCTCACCGATATCTTTATCTGCCTTCAGATGGAGAGGCCTTGCCCTTCTGGGCATTGCTGCCTTGCTGGTGGACCAGCAGTTCAGATGTTGACCACATCAGCTGCCATCAGTGAATGGCTTAAATTGAGCGGAGTGAGTCATCTACCTCTTGGCTGAGCAAAGGATGAATAATCTGGTAGAGCCACAACTGACATCAGCTACGATGCCATCCTCAAAGCCATCCTTTAAATGCGTGGAGTGGGAAGTATGTATGAGAAGTGAAGGCTACACAAGACAAGTATATCTTGTTGTGGAGTCTCAGGACACAGCTCCAGTACTGGATGTCCCACAGGCAAAGTCCAAGGCTCCCTGTCATCGGGATGGAAAGGTCTTTCTCTGTCCAAAGACCAGAGAGTTATATGCCACAGAACTTGCATGGTAATTAATCACTTAGTGACATTTCAACATAGAATCATAGAATCATAGAATATCCTGAGTTGGAAGGGACCCTTAAGGATCATCAAGTCCAACTCTTGACACCGCACAGGTCTACCCAAAAGTTCAAACCATGTGCCTAAGTTCACAGTCCAATCTTTTCTTAAATTCAGACAGGCTCGGTGCAGTGACCACTTCCCTGGGGAGCCTGTTACATGTGAGAAAAAAAAGGAAAAAAAAAAAAAAAAACTGTCTCTTTCACATTAGAGTGAAAAACTGTGAAGTCTGTCAGTAAATATTCTGATCAGACATTAATTTCATAGCAGTCTCATTTTGATGCCTGACACTGCTGTGTCATCTGGTCTTTCTCATTCATTCTGTGCATTTGTTATTTTAATCTTAAAAGGTCTCTTTGTGCAATTCAGTTGAGAGATTTCTGTTTTCAATAATATATTTGCCATAATGCTTTCCTTCCTCCTTCAGACCTCTCTGAAATCAAGCACTGCAGTCCACTGACATGTTGACAGTTTTGCATGAATTTATGAAAAAGGAGTTGGAATTGGCTGACAAAGATTTGTTTATTATTATTAAACCCACTGTGCATCTAAGTTGCTCTTCTGAAAAGAAAATTAAGAGAAGAGGGAACTGAAAAAAGTGTTTGAAATGTACGATTAAGAATATATTCTGTTACTCAGTTTACAATATATAATTTTAAGAATTAAGGCTGCTGCCTTGAGACAGAAATTCTTGCTCTAAATTGTAAGCAGGACTACCTTAATTGTATTGTTTAATATGCTGAGAGGAAGTGAAAATGGATGTTCCAACACAGGGAAAAATGTAAGTACAGAGTTGGTTGTTTAATTGAGTTCCTTTTGCTTAAGAAGAAAAACAAAACAAAACATCTTGGTAACAAAACAAAAAGATATCAAATATAAACATATCTGCTGGATATTTTCTTATATACTTGTTCTGGTAAAAGGTTAAAATGCGTAAGTGTAAGTGATCCAAGCATCACAGAAGTGACACCTCATCTTTTTGAAATGACACACCGTGGAATGTGCTAAGTTAGTGTATCACGTAAGGCTTGTACTCCCTTCATTTGCATGTGCTCCTATTTCACATTCATACTTCCTTTAACATTTCAGCCTTGCCTGTCCATTCAGTATTTGGCTTTGCACTTGCCTGGTCTGTGGTAACAACCCCAGGCCCAGCTTCCCACAGCAGAGGCCTGGCACTCACCAAGCAAGGACTGCATGGCACATGCCAGCTCAAACACCACACTTCCTTTTTCTGTTTTCCTGCCCAGAGAGGCCAGCCAACCAAAGATGAAATTCCTCCATTCCTGGAACATCTGGCTTAGCCTTTCAGTACTCATAATTATCCTCCCATTTCCAGCTCTCTGCAGGTGCAGGGAAGTGCAGTGCAGGTTCTTCGAGAACACAGCTCTGCAGTGGCTAAGTTCACCTACAAATCTTGGGTAAATGCATTCCATATGATTTAACATACACTCATGCTTTTATAATTTTTACTAAGAAAGGACCTCAATGATAAATTGTCAGTTGGAATAATATTACACTATAAGGTTATGAAGCCTAGAGCAAAATCTCCAATTCCTAATAAGTGTAGAACTTCGTATTGCAATTAAAATCTTCATTTCAGCGTCTTATGCTGCCATATCACTTATGCCTTTGCCATTTACCTCTATATCACTCTTCATTCACTTTTTATCCCTTCTCTCAACACAGGCTTTAATTTCTCTGTTGCTTTTTATCTTCATTCACTGTTCTTTACTCATCAGTTGACCACTTGCTGACTTCATTTCTCACAGTAACCCCAGGAAAATCTTCCTATGCATTCCCTGGCAGTGAGATGTTGTTGTAGTCCACATAGTCAATTAGAGGGGCTCTGACCTGTGAATGTCGTCACAGCCATGACCTGTTCCTTGTTTGGCTCATCATGGCTTGCCTAAGCAGATGGTGAGTAATGGCATGCAACGCCTACTTATTTTCCTGTGCCTCTCTCCATATGGTTCCTGTATTAGACCTGGAAACAAACTGAAGGAGGTAGTGTGAATAGGAAATTAATTTAATTAAGCTCCATAAAGTTGCTGCTAAAAATACTTGTGTTCTTGTACTTGCTCAAGTGGCAGCACATATCTGAGAAAGAAATATGCAGCTCTCTTGATGTTAGCAGAGTTACACCTACTTGTACTATATCTAAATCTTACTGTGTGGTGTGTAAGTATGTAAGCCACTTGAGCACACCTATAAGTTTCTCATTTTCCCACTAAAATCATCTCATGACAAGTGTGAGATCTTACAGTAGTAATATAATATCTGTAAATGTTCTGACACTACGCATAAGTACACAGTCTTAGAAATGGATACTGTCACTTGCTCTTCTTGTTGGTGGTAAATAATATTTATACATATGAAACAACCTGAAATTAAAATGAATGTGTTTAGATCATCTCTAGATTCAGGTATATCCTTTTTGTGGTTAAAAGGGACTGATTAAAAATGTCAAAATTTCAGGATTTAGAATAACATTCTCAAAAGGAGCCTCTAAAGGTTTAGGAGTCTGTCACTACAAGCTATAGCTTTCAGTGAGACTTAAGTTCCTAAGTACCCAAAGGCCAGAATTACTGTACAGATAGTTCTGATATATTAATTTCTCAGTTAGTCACTTGGGACCAAATCCCCAAGATGGAACTACAACATGAGGGATGCACAAAGCCTAAGAGACAACGAATAAGAAAGTATGATCCCACAGCAGCCCAGTAAAGAGGCAATAATCCTGGGAACAGGGAAAAGGGACAGCCCATATTGGGTTCCTGTCCTTTCTTTGGGGTTTGCTTATGGATTTCACATTGAAAATTCATAGAATAAAAGATATAATCAAACTTGGAAGAAGAAACAAGATGTTCTTCTTCCAGGAAGAATGAAGGAAGGGAAGGCCTGGGTTTAATTTCTTGATCTCAGATCTCTCTTGCACCTTCATACACCCCACTGTAACCACCAGCCTGTAGAAATAGCTGGGAAGCAAGCCATTCACCCCACTCATGCCCCAGCCTGAAGAGGGTTTACAAGAAATAAGGGTTCTTTGGTTTTAAAAAACAGCATGACTCACCTATAAAATACTGACGTACATGTATACTACATACCACTGTTTTTTTTTCCTTGAATTGTTGATGTGTAGCTAGAAGTTATTTTCCAAAGCAAGAGAAAGCAAAAGGCAACTGTGCCCCTTGAGGAGGGGTTCACACCACCCTGAACCACAGACAACTCTTAAGCAGGCCAAGGATGGTTTCTAGGAGCATCTCAGTTGTGTGTTTGGCCCTGTTGCTATGAATTAGTATAGTGCATCATGGAGTAATCTGAATTTCTGTTTGTGGGAGAGGGTCTGGAAGCTCAGGCTTTTGAGGGTGATATTATTTCATTGCTTCTTTAACCCAGTGGTGTGGCTAATCTAGTCTAACCCAGCAATAGACTGGTGGGATTCCTAAAGAGACATAATCAGCTCTTGCAGAGAGCTCCTGCTTTGCTTGGCTTCCTGGCATGTACATGTATTTCTATTTCAGCTTACAGCCATATGAAGGTTTTAGTGTGTAGCTCACAGAGGCAAACAAGATGGAAACCATAAAAAGCACAGATACTCATGACAGAGTAGAGACACCTGGTTCTCAGCCCCTGTTTCAGTGGTTGGTTTATGCATTTTAAATAAATTTTTATCTTATATTTAACATTTACATTATAAATCTTATAAACCAGCCACTGGAACAGGGACTGAGATCCAGGTGTCTCTGGCCTTCAGTGAATGTTCCTTCCTCAGGGCTGCAGAACCATACTCATTGCTTCTCTCTTTAGCACAGATTATTGTTATTATTTTTTTTTGTAATTATTTATGCAAAGTGAAATAGATTCATCAACAGTTTTCAAGATCACTAAAATATTCCAGAGGCAGGAATTTAAAAGAATTCTTCTGAAGAATAAGAGAATAGTTTTCTACCCAGCCCCCTGCATCTTTTGACTAGTGATTTTGGGAGCCCACTGTGTATGATTACCATGTTCAAGCTTCTGGGATACAGTTCCTCAGGTGATACCAGCAGAGAAATGTGCTTGTGAAACCTGTTGGACATGAATTAGACATGGGGAATTCAGCTCTGCTGACAATGAAAGACTCCTAGGCATACCCAGAAACATTACACATTTGGCTTAACACTGGAAGCAGAGATGAAGAATTTTTGGATGTAGCCGCCTCAAGATCAACCGTGTATTTTTAAAAATCTTACTAAATATTTATTTGCATCTTTAAATATCTAAGTAACTGCAGCAATTTGATTCCAGATCAATTTAAAAACTTGTGCTTCTTGCATATTATTTTAAGACTTTGCTCTTAGCATTTTTTCTCCTCTAAAAGTGGCTTCCTAATGTGTCTCAGAGGGAGACTTTCATTAGTAAGTCACTAATGAGCCTGTAACTTTGATTGTGTGTATTACATGTCAAGTGAGAATTATTTCAGTGAAATGAATTACTCTTTTGGCTAATTGGTAGGGCAAGAATTCATGCTCAACATCCCTTTATTATGAGAGCTTTTGTTTGTAATACACTAGTTAAAACAGTTACTTTCAGCCTACCTTTCTGTTTCTCAGCTGTTGAAACAGAAATGCATTTTGTTTGTCTTACTAGGAAAACAGGTTTTGGTAATATCTTTCCCATTTTCTAGGCTGTCACGTTAAAGGGTTGTGTACACACTTACAAATCATAAAAACAGAAAACAACAACAACAACAACAACTAGTGTACATAATTATTTAAAAATAATCATTGTCTACTAACATTTTTGGTAGTGTGAGCTCTGAGACACAAGATAAAATGGAACTAACACCAAAGATAATATCACATGTTAGTAAATACCACATGTTTTTTCAGGGTCATCATCCAGTACTGTCACAGAACAGGTTATGTTAGAGGCAAGCTGAGCATTAGCTTTGAAATTCCTTTTTGATGAACTTGTGACCTTCTTGTGCCTTTTGCAGAGTGTTTTTGAACATCAGAAAGAAAATAGATGAGGGGAAAGTCCAAGACGTCTTTATAAACAGAGTAGGTGGACACTACAGTGAAATGGAAGCCAATGGGAAGTAGGGTTTCATCCTACAAACATTTGTTGTAGGAAATTTGTTGAAATTTGCTGAGTAGTTTGTTACCTTAAAATAATGCACATCTAGGAATGCCTCTCTGTTAACTTTTCCACTATTCTTTTGTTTTTTGTTTTTTGTTTTTTTTTGTTTTTTTTTTTGATTAACCTTAACCTAGATATCAGAAAACTAAACACCATTTGAAGTATAAAATAAATAGAGGGTCCTTTTCAGATTGTAAACAAACAGCCAAAATATTAGTAATTATTATTTTTTTAAAGGATCTGAATATTTGCCTTCAAAGCCAGTATTACAAAATTATACTTCACACAGCTTCAAAACTTTAACATACAATATTTCTTCAGTTATTTTTTCTGAACCTAAACGTATGAGAGAGATAAGCTTATGGCATAATTTTCACATGCTATCAAAAGGTTAGCAAACCTGATTAGTAGGACAATCATACTGGTATTATTAATTCTGATTACCACCACCGCTCAAATAAATAAATAAATAATGGGCTTGTGATCATATCACTATATAATTTTTCTTTTAAAAATACCAAGACACTGCTAAAAATACTTGTTCTATATAATAAAACATGCAATATTTGCAGCAGCGCCTTTGAGAGCCAACCTGTGTGGATGATGTTCAGCACATGTCAGTGAAAATTAATCTGTTTTCCAAACTCCAGGGGACAGGGACAGCACTCCCACCCCTCAGAATGAAAGAGCTTTTCTGAAGGATTCAAGTCTGCTTTCACATACCTCATCTGACTCTATGATTTGTTTGCATATCAAAGGTAAGCATAAAATATGCCTTGCTCCAGAAGAATATGTTTCCAAGGTATTGTTTATATACATATTCATAAGCATAAGAGATTAATTTTCTGTAGACTAGCACTATGTTTAATATTGAAGTAAGAACTTATGCAAAATGTGAACTCTCTGTTGTGATAAAATGGTATCACTCTTTGAAGACTAGTTTCCCTTCATGGACATCATTGAATACACTCTATTTTTAATAGCTTATATGTTAGTTGTGAACATCCTGTGACTGACTTCCCTGCAGTTAAAACTAGATGGAGGTTTGCATTTAAAATAGGGAAGAAATCCCTGAATATATTATCTCCAACCCTGTACGCAGCTCTCTGGGACCAGGATGTGTTACCTTCATCAGGAATCCATCTGAGCACAGTATTCTATATACACATACTGATAAAAAAATCAGTAATAAGTATGTACAAAATTTATAAATTATATCTCTCAAAAAGGTCTGGTCACACACTTTCCTTCCCCAAATTAGAATTTGATTCTTTCATTACAGCATGACCATTCAAGTAAGCAAAAAATAATCCATTCATTTGTGAATGATACTTATTTTGAAATATAAAGGCTGTAATTTCTTAAATGCTTCTGATGAAAGAATAACAGACTTTTGGAAACTGAAAAACTCACTTCTATACATCAGCAAAATCTGAATCACAGACCAATCTTTACAATGAATTAATATTTAAATTGTTCTCCTAGTAAAGTAAACATAATTGTTTCTGCCTACCTTGCAGAGAAAGCCAATGGAAATTATCATGTATGAATAAATTTGAGGAAGGTTTTTGTCATCAGATGGATGCTCTCCACATTGTAGGACTTCATTTTTGTTCATTACGTACCTCAGTCATTCTATTATGAAGAAAACCTTGAAAATGTGAATTAAATGAAGCAGATGCAATGTGGGTGTTGTGATTATGCCTGCACTCAACCCCAAAGTAACATTATTTACTATTTCCATGATGCAAAATGTTATAAAACTTAATCTAATACACCTAGTAACTACATTTCAATGCCACATTCACTATCAGAATCACTGAATCAGTGAGACCACTCAGATGATGAAATCTTGTACTAGATGGTTAGAGTTACATGACAAATTTATCCTTTTCAAAACTTTGAATTGTGATATTCTTTATGATTTGCCACTGAAGTCAGAAAAATGCTCATGTTTAAAAGTAAGCATATTTTAAGTACTTCTATAGACAGACATCTATAAATGTCATGATGCCTCCTGGTCCTCATCTAAACTTTTGAGAATTTAGAAGACCTTGAGGTAGTGTGAATTGTTCAATAATGTTTGTAAAATGATTTGAGCTCCTAACAGAGAAAGGTGTCACCACAGTCCAAATTGTTACCATCATGTATAGGTTTTAATAGCATTGTGTTTCACAAATTAGGCAATCTTAACTTTATTCGGTAAACTGAGATTCACACAGCGGATTTATACATATAGAATTATCTACATACATTGCACAAAGTCATAAGAAGGTGAGAAAAGTTTAATTACAAAGAAGAAAGAAGAAAGAAAAATAATCAAAATGTATGAATATTCACCTCAAGTATAGACCAAGAGTGATACAGGTAAAACTGGATGAACAAGTCATAGAGATTGTCTATATATTCTTTACTCTCATGGTACTCTCCAAGATGATGAGGTGTAGAATTTAATTGGTTTTCACTACTGCTCCTTTATCCCCAGTAGCATCACTTCTCACTGCAGCTTAATCACAGCATTTTTGCACAATCTGGGACTTTCCTTTTGTTGTATTTCTTTTGGGAGGACAGGCCACGTAACCTGCTATAGGATACGGCCTGTACATGTTTATTGTGGTTTCCCAGACCAACTGCAGCCCGCTTACTGTAACCGCAAGCCAGCAGTGGTATGAGAAGAGGCCTTAGGGAAGTGTGGGCAAACTAAACAAATGGTGGTTGTCTAACCCTGGACAGACGGGAGAGACATATAGCTAGGCTAAGCAGTCCTGTTACAAAATCTTTCCTCTTTTCCTTAAGAACTGGTCAGGGAAGCCATTTCTCCCCATTTAGATGGGGAATCATGTTCTGCATAGGTGCTTCTTGAAAAAGTCCTTTAGGTAGATTAGATAAGAGTACAACCTCCTGAACATAGTAATGAATAAAAGACATTTTATTTTCTCCACTAAATTACCATTTAACTTTGGAGAAAAGATGGTTTGCTTTATCAAGAAATGACAGTAGACACCATGATAACTAAGGGAGGAGTGATTCTGAGACAGACAATTAAGTCTTGGGGAACTGTTGGCTGTACAAACACCCTTACATCTCTTTGTGGTCCAGAGCAGGAGTTTTTTTTTTTTTTTTTTTTTTTTTAAGGTAAATCTATTTTAACTTTATCTAATTTGACATTCACTGTTATTCTCCTCCAGACTTTTCTTCAAGGGTACCCATTTAACTTCATGGTTTCATCTTCTCTGAAGTCTCAAAGAAATCTCAACCTTTACCATGGAAGTTTCCACTCTTCAGGTGGAAGATAGGTATTGCTAGGTTTACACTGCAGCACAATCTTCTGCAAGTGATAGTTTCTTTGGTGAATGGCTGAGACTGCTCCAGCACAATTATACAATGGGATATCAGTAATGGATCCATTTGATGGATCAATTGATTTATTTCTTAATTCTTATTTCTTCTGACAGATTGCCAACCGTTTTTTCCTTATTTCATGCTAGAACAGATGCTTCCAAGAAAACCCTTCCTAAAGTTATTTTATTAATGGTAGCCAATTCTGTCAATGGTAGCTCTTTCCCACCTCAAAAACATTTGCCCAAATGTGAAGGTTGAGAGACCAACTGATCATTATGTAGAATTTTCCCCTGCCTCAAGCATCTTTTGAACAAAATCATAACCAAGGAACGTAGTACTTTGCTTTTCAATATACCAAAGCTTCGTTTGTGGACTCTCATTCTTTTCAAAAGAACAGGAAAATGGTACTTAAATACATTGCTCTGATTACCTAACCATATGTAACAGTTTCCATTTTTTCGGGTTATTATGTCTATTCATTGTAAGGAATCTGACTCTGCAAGTGCTGAAAAGCGTAAATTTCCCAGAACTTCAGGAGTCTTGAGCTGTTCACTGTTTTCAGGGGTACAATCTATCCTCCCAGAAGTTCTCTTCACTAGAGAAGGAAGATAAGATCTTCAGTTGCCTCTAACTATTTGTTCAACATACTGCTTAAGATGTACTTATCTGTAGACAGCCCAGTCTGGTGGAATAATATCCTGAAGCATGAACTCATTCCAACACCATTTTTATTTTTTGGCAGTTCATGAAAAGTCTCCTAAATGGGTAGTGTCTCTTGTCTTCTGTGAAACTCACCTTCTGTTTGGTTTATCACCTACAACACTCTCCCACCTGGTATTGATTTTTGTTGGAGATGCCAAAATTAAATGTCTGCTGCTTTTCGTTTAACAATGAAGCTTGGTAATAGGTTCAAACCTATTACCAGCTTGGTAATAGGTTCAAACTAGAATAAAAGCTACTACAAATCTATTCCTTTAAACTAACCTAGAATGTGTCCAGCCTAATAAATAAATAAAAATGCTGCTTTTGATCTAATGTGAGTAATTCATGGTAAGATATATAAAAACAAACAAACAAACAAAAAAAAAAAAAACAGATTACAGTTGTTAGATTAAAAGAATATAGATTATAGTGGCTATCCACTTTGGTTTGTGTAGGGTAATATAAATTTAAAGTGGTTTAAAATGGTTATGGAGCAAAAACTAAAGATAGGGAAAATTTATTGTTCTACTTCTGCTTTTTTTTTTTTTCTTTTTTAATGACTATGTAAAGTATTAATATTTCTGCTGTCAGTAAATCCAATTGTAAAGTAACAAAGGGGGGGTAAATTAAGATTTAACTAAATGCTACTTGGTATGAAGGAGGAGGTCAAATGTTTGATATATCTGAACTGCAACTGTTGGCATGTGTTGTCATCCAGTATTGTAATATCTGTGTGCACTGTTTTGGTGCAGAGTTAAACATATCCAAGAGATGCATTTTATTTATAAAATGTTGAAAAAAATGTTAGGAGTCTTATCATCACTACTGCCTAGGCCCCGATTCTGCCTCTGGGATGTTGATGATTTGGGAAGATGGAACCCAGTTATATTTTTCTAGGTGTATGTGACAACCTCCTGATTGCTGTCTCACCAGAATAAACTGTAAACCTTTCCAGCTGTTCTTAATCTGGACCCTTAGCCTTTAAAAAAAAAAAAAAAAAAAAAAGCAGCTTTCCATTCCTCAGAGCCAAACTTTGCTAACAATATCTATGTTGTTTTCAAATCTAGCTTCAAATATAAAAATGACTAATAAATCCATATCCCATAATAGGTTGGAAGACTATTATTTAAAATCATACTCAGTTTTTATGACCCATTTCCAGTAAAAATCCCAAACTTTTCACTAATGCTACCATTTCAGAGGCACATCCTGAACGATAGGCATGATACCCAGATAAGTACACCAATAAATAAGCAAAGGCTATAAATCTGTCTCAAATTAGTGGTTCGTGTATGTTCAAGGGGGAAGTTAGCCGAGAGATGCTGTTTTCTAATCTGTTCGCTTCCTGGCTCTTAATGTTCCATAACTTCACAGCTGGTGATTATATTTCTCTGTGGTTTACGTTATTATGTGCTAAATACATTGCTTCGCGCCCTTTGCTGGCACCTGGGTCTTTAACGAGGATGGTGCGGGGGCTCGCAGCCTGCACCTGGGGCCATCTCTCCCATGGCCCTTTCAGGCAGCCCAGGGAGGCGCCCCCGGCCCTGGGCAAAGCCTCCCGGAGGAGCCGTGAGGCAGAGGTAAGTTGAAGGGAGGGAGGAAGCTGGCGTTTGGAGGGAACCACAGCCTCGGGGCTCGCAGCGATGCGGAGGAGCGCTGCGAGCGCTGCCTTTGGGATTTCAGTCCGGGCTTCCCACGAAAACGACAACAAAAACAGCGATCATCATTCGCGAGCATTCATCTTCCTGACTTTTTTACGGCCTCGTAATTGCCCCCTCCCTGACAGGCAGATTTATGCCTTGGCTGGTGGCGGGGCGCTCTGCCGCCCAGGTGGCACCGCGGGCTCCTGCGGGGCGGCAGCGGGGGGAGGCGCGGGGCGAGCCCCGGCCCCGGCCCCATCCCTGGCACACGGAGCCTCCTTCACCAAGAGCCGGTCCGGCCGCTCCGCCGGCGGCGACCCCATCTTCCCTGGCAGCCTCCTGCGCAATTAGAGCCCCCGCCGCCCCCCGGCGCCCCTCGTTGTTTCGAGCGGGTCTGGGCTCGCTTCTGGGCTTTCGGCTGTCTTCTCTCCCGGGGAAGGGAGAGGGCCTTGCATCACTTGAGTTTTCCGTGCGAAACTCAGGGGTTATCCCGGCAGCGTTCATAAGGGAAAGACGTTCTCGCTCTCTTCCTCTTTCCCTCTCCCCCTCTCAGCAGCCTCCCTCCGGGTGCCTCCTGCGGCTATCCCGGCAGGACTCCGCAACTGCTGCCCCGGCTCCGCTGGCCTTGCATCTGCCACTGTTCGGCCTTTTCGGCCTTTGCTCTTCCCCGCCGTCCGCAGCGGGCACGGCCGGGACCCCGCGGGCCGGGCGGGGACCCTTCTGCGGGCAGCGCCGCCCCTGCTCGCCGGGAGCGCCCGAGGGGCATCCGATGGCCTAGAAATAAAGCAGCACTTCGGAGTTGGTACAGCTGCCATCCCCCGCAAACCCCCGCCCTCTTCCTTACACCGCTTAGGATCTCCCCGCGTCTCTCCCGTTTCTCTTTGGTTTTTTTTTTTTTTTTTTTTTTTTTTTTTTTTTTTTTTTTTTCCTTTAACTTTGCCGCACCCCTGCAGTCCGAGGTGGTCGCGGAGGAGGCGAGGCGCCCCCGGCCCTTCATGCAAGGCTCGGGGAGGAGGCTCAGGGGGGTCCCCCGGCAAATGCCGGCGCTGCGGCGCGGAGCGCCCCCGGCCCGCCGCTTGCCCCCCGCGGGCCGGCGCTGACCACCACCGGGGGCTCGCTCCCACCCCAGCCGGGAAAAGCCCCCGGGGCGGGAGGCCGGGTGGGGCGGCCCGTCGAGGCCATGGCCTCCAGCGGCGCCGGGGCATTCTCCGGCGGGCGCTTGTCGGCGGCGGGGCGGCAGCGGGGGCCGCCCGGCACCCCGCTGGGGGGAAGCGGCGGCGGGGCGGCGAGGCCCGGGCCGGGACCGGGGCCGGCCTCCGCGACCGAGCCTCTGCCGGGGGAGACCAGGAGCCGCCGGCAACTTTGCTCGGCCCTGCGCGCCGGCTGCCTCTGGGCGCTGCTGCTGCTGCTGCTGGCCCTGGCGGCGAGGGGGGAGCGCGGCCAGCAGCTGGCGGTGGAGGGGGGCGCGGGGCCGCGAGGCTGTTTTTTTTTGAGGGGCTGGCTGCCCCCCGGCGCCGTGCCCCTGGGCCTGGCGGGGGCTTTCTTCGCTGCTGGCCGCTACCTGCTGCGCGGCGGCGTGCGGCCGCGGGCGGCGGCGCTGCTGCTAGCCGCCTGCTGCGGGGGGGAAGCGGCGGCGCAGACGGCGCTGGCGGCGGGGGAGGATCGCTTGCGCTCTCTGGCCGCCGCGGGGGTGGTGCTGAGCTGCCTGGCCGCCGTGACATGGCTGGTGCTGAAGCCGAGGCAGGGCGTCCTGATGATCGCCGTGACTAGCGCGGCCAGGACCACGTCCCTCGTCGCCTTGGATAGGGTCCCGGCGTCCTGGCGGCCCTACCTGGCCTACCTGCTGGGGCTGCTCGGCATCCTCCTGGCCGGCTACGCCGACCGGCTCTGGCCCCCCCGGCGGGCCGCCCCGCTGGCGGAGCCTCCCGCCGCCCCCCCGGTCGCGGACGAAGCCCCGGTGCTCAGGCGTCGGCGGCGGTCCAGCTCCATGATCTCCGCCGAGATGTCGGGCGGCAGCAAGAGCCACCGGCGGACCTCGCTGCCCTGCATCCCCCGCGAGCAGGTAGGGCAGGGGTCGAGGGACCGCAGGGGGGAAGAAGCGTGGTCCCGGCGTGCCCTTCCGGCTGCAGCCCCCTCGGGGGGCGAGCAGGGCGCCGGCTTCTCGCAGCGGTGCGCAGAGTGCCCGGTGGCCGCTCCGGGACAGGGACAGGGACGGGGGGGAAGCGGGTGCGCCCCGGACCCAGACTGGCTTGTCCCTGGTGCCGGCGGTGGGGAGAGAGCTCGGGATTGTTCTTGTTATACAGCCATCGGCAGGGCTCGCTTTTAATATTGCTGTTATTTTGGAACCCTGGCAGAAAGTTGAGGCGGGTGGTACCCGCCTGCCTGGTGGGAACTTGCCCTCCCGGCACAGCAGAGAGCTTTCGCAGCATCACCGGCAAGCCCCGCTCCTTAAAACCTGCAGTTTTCTGCAAAGGCAACTTGGCCCGATGAAACTTTGAAGGTGTGCGTTCGGGGGAGCCCAGCAGCTAGTCCTCGGTGGTAGAAGTCCCTTATCAGGGCGATAGCATGTCCTCTGAGACCGGCCCGCAGCCGTGCGGTGCTCATCTTTGCACTTTGCCTCCCGGGATTGTTCCTGTGCCTGGAATCAATAGCTCCCGCTCGGCTATTGTGGGAACCGAGCCGAGGTCCACGCGTTTTATCACAACTTGCTTTATTTTAAGAGGTCGTGATTGCAACGGATTAGCGAAAACTTAGTTACCAGCCACGCAGCTTTTTAAAAGCGCATCTCAAAAAAAAAAAAAAAAAAAAAAAAAAAAGAATAGCGTGGCTATAGAGAGTCCTGCCACAGACACGAGATGGGCTTAGCTCTGTGCTCGAAGCACTTTCTCATTTTTTGGCGGTTTAAGGTCACCCCCCAAAAGAGTTGTTCGGTGGGTCGAGCGCAGCTGGGCGCATTGAAAGCCCGTGCTACCCTCGCTTCATGGTGGAGAGGGAAACCTGGGGGAAAACAAGTGGCAAATGGTATTAAGCTTTCCTTTTCAATTAGTATTGCGAATGACTGGGAGCTGTGGTTGACTGAAGCGCATTGCCCCACACCAAAGGTTTTCTTTCAGGTCACTTGCTGGATAAGCAGCTAAGTATTTTTGAAGTAATGGCATCTAACCATCTGGTGTGGGTGGCTAGTTTGTTTCTGGAAATGGTTTGATTACATCCCTTTGTGGTTGGTTATGACATTTGCTAGAAGAGGGCCTGACAACCTTATATACTTGAGGCTTATTTTACAACAAATGTACTTATTTATTTAACATTTTTGTTTAGATAAACTAAATATTTACCACAGTGTCCAGGCAAATACAGTGTGAAAAAATAGGAGGCTGACTCAGTTCTGACTTTGTTTTACTATGAATTCAGAGAGCGAGGAGGGTGTAAGAATAATTTGTAAATACAATATCTAAGGCAAGAAATTAAAAGTATTTATACTTCATGATGCTAGATGTTTCTGGTGGTTTCTTACAATAATCACTTGTAGTGTTTTAAACATATTTCCAGTTGCTCTCTCACTTTAAGCAAAAGCAGTTTTCCAGTTAACATGTCTAAATGTAATCGTTCAGAGATAGGGCTCACTAGTTTACGGTTACATCCTTCCCCCTTCTTGTGGAGGGAATTCAGATCATCCATATAGACTGGGATGTTATTCTGCTGATGGATAACAGGGTAGATCTCTTCCCCCCCACCCCAGCTTGTATTTCCCATAGGGACACTAGTCAGATTTGTCCCAAGCAGCTTCGGCTTCGAAGCTGTGGAGATGGACTGCTGCGAGCAGGCAACTGGTAAGTTTACCCACTCCAGGATTTTGGCAAATTTCTCTTTCTTTTGTTCTCACTCGGTATTAATCAATAGCGAGATCTGGTATCACTTGCGTCACTGTGTGATTAGAGATGGATGACTACTTTCAAGTTTGTGGAGACTTTTTGTCTTTTATTTTTAAGTACATTGTGGCTGTACGTATGTGAACTTCCCTCCCTAAAAGCTGTCCTTTTAAATAAATTGTAGCACCACAGAAAAACAGAGACCCTGACACAAAGCTCTGTAAGAATCTTGAAGAAATTCTGGGAGACATGGGACTCTCATAAACTGCAACAAACAAAGTTTGTGTTTGTAGCAAGAAATCACCTCCCTGTAGACTTAAAGAAACCATAGGTAAATGTTTCTCTTTTGGACAGTTTTTAAATATAACTTGTTAAAAATAGAGATGAGGACTTTATAAACAGAACCAGGCCTTCCCTCACCCCCCTGTTTTTAAAAAACATACCCTGACTGCTTCTGGTCCGAAAGATAGTTTCTGAGTATGCCCGAGAGCTGCCAATAACTTGCATCAGGAAATGGATCTACTTTATTGCTTTGAAATACATGCTTTCAGTTGCTGCTGAGTAACTTCAGGAGTTCTAGAGGTGTTTCCCACTGCCTCTCGTGTAATCTTTCCTATTCCTGAGCACTTAGTTAAGGTTTTATTCTTCCAGAGTGTGGTTCCGTCCCTATCTGACTGCTTGTATAAATACAAGAGCCTGCAAAAGTTAGTTTTTTTTTATTATTATTTTAATTTTTTATTCTTTTAGTCACACATATCTCAGTTATAATCTAAAATTTTCCCTGCTAGAATACAAATACAAATTTATTTGGCCTTGTGGTATGAAGAGCAATACCAGGAATTGCAAAGTAACGCCACAAATAGGTGAAATAGCTAAAATTAAAAGAATAGAAAACTGATGTTTAAGCTACTGTTAGGAATAGCTGAAAATGTCTGTCACTATAAATTATTCTTTCTGTGGAAACATCTCATCTTCATTTCTTATCAATCCCAAAAAGAATTTAAAAAGCAAAAGTTTCATAAAATAAACTACCACAACCAAACACACACATGCAGATATAACCTTATTTTGCTGCTAAAAGTGTTCTTTACCAGTTTTGTTTTAATTCTGTATTGGGGGTCTGATTTATTTTTTTTTTCTTTCAGCTTCAGCAAATTTTAGGATTAAAAGCTTCCAGTTTGGCTTGTATGCATTTCTCATTGAGAAATGTGTGCTTTGTAGCAGCCTGATCCTGCTTACAGCTGAGTGCTGTCTTCCTGTGATTTCATCAATGCCAGCTGAGGATGCTCAGCTCCTTAAGGGCTCACTCACCCAGTTTTGAAGATGACTGCAGAGAGAAATTGTGAATGGGTGGATGAGACAGACAATGAATGAATGAATGAGCAATTTTTTTCGCCATGTAAATGCATAAGTACCACCAGGGCGATACTGTTCGAGTTTCTTCCTCATGTTTTTGCAAACTTTTTATAGCTTTTCCTAAATATCTGGGGTGAAGAAGATTGTGGTGGGAGGGTTGGAAAAGTGTTCTGTGACTTGGTGTTTGCTATTAAAAAAATATATGGCCCACGTATTCTAGAGCTTATGCCTCCAATCTCTGTAGGTATAAACATGCATGTATTCAATGTGTCCAACGGTCTAAAGCAACAATTTTGCTGTGGCCAGGACAGAGTAGCCAGACAACTTAAACTGTGCAGAAGACTCTTAATTTTGCTTTTAAGCTTCGCTTATTCTTTGTTTTGTCTGGAAGAAGATGGGGCTTTCAGCTAATTTGGATTCGTTAGAAGTGTGTGTTAAACAAACTAGAGCAGCTGTTTCCAGTAGTTCAAATTATTTATCAAAAATATCTTTGTAGGTATTTTTTGCTGTGGTCAGAAGATTGTCACAGGTAGAGCATGCATCAAGGTTTGAAGTACTTTCCAGTTCCCAGACCAGCCTGCAACCCCCTTGGTGACGCAGCCCTTTTAACCAGGAGGCACTGGCAGGGTGCTGAGTCTTGCCCTGACCCTTTGCCCTGCACCAGGACGTAGGTCTGATGTTTCCAGCTGCAAGGCCAGCATGTAAACTCCCAGCTTGTCTATGGCTCCTGGGGCAGAGAGGTTTTCTACCCATCTTCCTTTGTTGCTTGTCTATGCTCTTTCCCTACTGATGGGAGATTAGGGATGGGCATCTGAGCGTCTGTCACTTATTTTTAACTGGTTTGGTGCTTGTAGCTGTTTTGTGCTGCCACTGCTCTGTGGCATCTGTGCCACATCTTTCCTTTCCTGTTTCTTCTTTCAGCAAGTAATTTTTTTTTCAGGTGAGCAACTTTAGTCCCAGACTCCTCTGTCTTCCTTCAGTGGCAGCTGGAGGAGTCTTGCTTGGTGTGACCTCAGTTAGTGGGACTCTGAGTGGTGGCTTTGCCGGTCTCCCACTGCTGCATGGGAAAGCTGTGAGCCGAGACTGTCATCGCGGCTGGTCTGCGGAGCTGAGAAGAAAATACTGTAACAGTTTATGTGGTCAAAGATATGACTTCAGTGATAAGATCTGTGAAATCGATGAGAAAAATAAATGTATTTGTTGGTGGTGTTTTATTTTTCTTTTTTTCCAAGGGAAAATTGAGGCTTTATCTGTTTTTTTTTAATTGTTTGACAGTGAGAACATTGTAAGTGCCAGGAATACATTGCTTCCCTCCCCTCTTTCCTGGCTCTCTAGCATTCTGTCCTTTTTTTTAAAAAAAAAAAAAAAAAAAAAAAAAAAAAAAAGTAAAATGTACAATTATAAACAATTTTTAGTATTATGTATGCTGTTCTTTGGTTTGATAATAGAAGAGGTCCAAATGCAACAAAGATTTTTTCAAATTTTGGAGAGGAGATAGTAGATTAAATCTAGACACTAAATTTCATAATATGTTGCTGATTAGACATGGAGCATATTAGAATATACCTTCTTCTAATAAGCATTATTGAGCTGTAATTACTCTGATAAGATTTACTGGCGGTACCATTTAGGTCACCAGAAACTGACTAATAGTAATTAGTTATGTCACCCAGTGACTTGCTGTAACACAACTGTGTGAAATATTCAAATAAGGCTCCAGGAAAATTCATGCAAGGATTCCAGATGTAATGTTTTTGTTTGTTTGTTTGTTTCATGGTTTTATTTACTCAAATCAGTTCTACCTACATTTTTTTTTTCTCTTTCAACCCCACAAAAAGTTTAAAACTGCTGATGAAACTCTTGTTATTGGCAAAAATAGATTCTAAACTAATGTAAATCAAGAAAGGGATATTATGGCATATTGGCAAAAAAAAAAAAAAAAAAAAAAGTAAAATATGGTAGTGACTTTCTGCTCTTTCTGAGTGAAGTGTGAAAATGCAAAGCTGTGGAACTGAAAGAAATCCTGTGTGTGCTGGGTTGTCATGTTAATTAAATAAACAGCCCAAACAGTGACCCTGTGTATGAAATGTGTTTTGAGAAGCCTCTTGGGGGGTGGAGGGGAAAAACAGTGACACATGATGTTTTGGACCTTAACTGTGACATTTATGTGAATTTGTTCTGATCTGCTGTTACTGTGCTTGTGTTCCAACTGTGTTTTTTTTGTTTGTTTTTCAAGAAAGGGTGACATAGATATATCTTGTAACTTGGAGGAATATCACTTGCACTTTTTTCTGTTAAAGGATAATTTATATATGTGTGTATGTATGCATGTACATATATATGTAAACACATACACAAATCTCACCCTGTAACTAGGAAGGTTGCTAGGTTCTGATGCCTGCAAACAGCAGGGCTTGAAATAGGGGTAAGCCAGCTGCATTTTAAATGGTATTAGGATAAAAGAAGACTGCTGAAATTGAAGCTGCTTTGAGCTAGTTGATATGATTTACCTAGATAATCTAAGTAAAGATGTACAGCTTGTAGCATACCACTTAACAGATAAGGAAATAAATGTTACAAATCAGATAGCAAAGTGGAAGTTGAGTTTTTCTTTGGATGCTTTCTTTTCTGTTTGGTTTTGAAAAAGCTTCTTGATGAATTACTAACTCATTTCCTCAAAGTTTCTTCTGTGTTAGTTGGAGTGTCATTCAGAAATAAACACCTCTACTTTGGACTAGCTTTTCATTTTTTATTTTTATTTTTTAACTTGGTTTGCTCTAAGTCCTGCTATGAGAACAGTAGTAACATCAGGAGTTCTCTGCATCTGAATGAAATGCATCAAATAAATGCATTTCATTTATTTACCCCAATTTTTCTCACTACAGAGAAAAATTGGGGTAAATAAATGAAAATGCTATATCTGCCCCAATTTAAACGTGGGGGAGTATTGGCTTTTGAGCCTTATTGGGGAGATTAAACGGGATGGTAAGAGGAAGAACCGCTATACGCCTTACAGTCTTTTCCTTTTCTCAAAGAGCACTGAGCTCGCCGCCCCCTTCCTGGGTGCCGACGTATGCTGCTGCTGGTTCTCGCCGCTTTTTGCCACGCCGCAGGCTCACCCCCCTGCCCTGCCGGGCTGCACCCCTAGAGGGCACACGAGCCCCTGCTCTGCCCAGCGGCTGCCCGAGGAGCTAAAAACACAAAAACCAAAATCTGTCCGTGGTACTTAATCGAGCTTTTTATTTTTTTTTAAACGTTTTCCTACGTATCCGCGCAAATATAGTTGCTTTTTCTTTTTTATTATTATTATTTGCTTTTCGTGCCCTTTTGCTCCTGTTCATCAGGTCTGCGGTTGCTCGGGTGGCTGAGGACTGACAGGTGGACTGACTGCCCCGACCCTTGTCGGCTTGGCGAGGTGGGGGCAAGCCAAACCGGCTGCTGTAAGGGAAGGTTGTGCTTCTCTCACTGGTCTAACAACAAAAATGTAGAATTAGGAGGCATTTTTTGGCCTCTGAAAGTCCTTTACAAGTCATGAGAGTGGTTGCAAATCTCAGTACAAAGTAGCTGCCTCAAGAGTCATCGAGAATCTGGAAAAATAGACTAACTCATCATTGCTTTATGTCTTGCTTTATGTACATAATTCTTTATTTGTACATAAGATTATAAATAAAATGGGAAATGACATGCAAAGAACAAACCAGCAGAACCTGCTGATGGGACAGAAGTGCTAGGCTGGTCCTTCCGTACTGTTGCACAAGGTGGTTTCTGAATGCCACTATGGGTGCTGCTGAACAAAAGCTGAGACATCCTGCAGGAAAAGTATTGGTAACTCGAGTCTAGCTGGTGAAATTATGTTGCTGATTTTGGAAGCTGTGAGAAAGAAGACTGTCAGCAGGCAGTGTTGGTCATTGAATATCCTAGGTGTGTTTGTGTGCCAGTGTTACAGCGACGTGAGCTTAGTGAAGTCCTGGGTGGAAGAGTTTTGCTGGGTTTTCTTTAGCCGAAGTGAATAGTTGGGGGTCCATGGATAGCCCAAACCTTCTAACAAGATGGAAAGACGAGTAAGGACAGGTCTGCCAGAAGAGTATGGAATGGCATTTTCTTAAAAGGATTTTTTTGGGAAAAAATCTTTAGTTTTAACTGCTAGAAAGAAGCCTGGATGGGTGTGATAGCAGTACACGCAACGTTGTGGAACGTGTGTTGCAGGGTATGAATGAACCTATTTCTTAAATCACTAGGCATTTGTATTTATTATTTACAGGTTTCTTATGTCAAGCAGGTTGAGAATTATATTATTATTATTAATCTGAAACTAGCAATTAAAAGAATTATTAGTTACTCTGTTGCGGAATGCTTTAGTGCATTTAGTGTTTTATCTGAGATGTTCTGTATGAGCCTCTGACCAGGATCTGTTGTCGCATGACTGTGTTCCCATTTTTAATATGATTAAATACTGAAAGCAATGAGGGAAAAAATGTGTACGAGCATCAGTATAGTTAAACACCCTTTTACTTTTTCATCCTCTTGTCTCATGACAAATGCAAATCTGGAAAAATATGGAACTTCCACAACAGAAATAGCTCTGACTGTGGTTGAGGTCTCTTTGTCTAATGCCCCAATCTGTTGGTGAAACGTGACTTATTTCCATAGTCTGTTTTAGTTGGTTTTGTTTTATAGATATAATTTATGTTTTGGTTTGATTTTTAAAATTATAGTCTGCATTGCTACATTTTTATGGGACTCTTGTGTGCCTAATTCTCAAGGAGTGATGCTTTTCTGGCATATTCAGGATGCTTGCTAATGGTTGTTAACTCCTGAGACAGATGCTGGTGACAGTTTAAAAAGTAACTGTGCCTCATAGAGTGGCTTGTTCTTTTAGAAATATCTCAGCCTGATTAAGAACTGTGAAAAATATTAATATATTGATGTCAGCTGGAAAGCTGTATCATTTGCTGTGTTTTGAGGATCAAGTCACTGATGGATGGTGGATTTCTGTTGTTGATTTTTTTTGTTGCTTTTTTTTTTTTCTGCTTTAACTAAACCTGTTTCTTAGAATAACCAGTCAGACTCGGTTTTTCCATGTTTAAATGTTAATATTGTAGGGGAACAATTTACTCATCTTTAAATCTGAACATTGCTTATTTTGAGCAGCATCCTTCTCCCTGATATTTGTTTATATTTGTTCATAAGCTTGCTTGTGAAATGAAATCCAGATGGGGAAAGACTTGAGTGTTTGAATGTCAAAGGTTATGAACAAATTATTGCACTTTAGAGTTCCAGCAGGTTGCTGATACCTTGATACATCTCTGTACGCTGGAGTTGCAGCCATGGCACCAGCAATAGCTATTTTTTCCTCACCCTGAAGAACAGATACTTCTGCTAGCCTCTCATACTTGTTCTTTTTATACAGTTTTAAATAAGCCAAAGTTTGTGTTTAATGTCATGGAGTATAAGCAGAACGTTAGTATGTTTTGTAACCTATGTTACATACAAATATAGATTCCCAGCAAAAATTGATACCCCATATTTACATTGAAATGGGAATATCAGGCAGCTGAAGAGCAGTGATAGGCTGTCTGCACTGTGGTGGTGATAACGTCATTGGGATAACAGTCTAAAAAGAGACCCTCAGGAGCATTATGTTTGCATATCTGACAAGCAACAAAAGTACTTGGAAAGGATGATGCAGCAGTTGAGAAGCTACATCTGAGCAATGTTTTCTCCACTTCTAATACAGATAGACTTGTCCAAGCTTTTTGTAGCCTGCAGAGAAACACAAAACCTAGTCTATGTCCATGTATTGTCAATTGAAATGACAGCTATAGAAAAGTGCAGACTTCTCTGCAAAAAGGCCACACAATCATGTCTTATGTGTTATCCCTCCCATATGGAATGCACTCAACACATAGATGTGTTCCCATACAGAAGTCTGCATGTAGGTTTTGTTTACTTGTTTTTGGTTTTCTTGAGCAGATATCCATTTATTTTCATACTCCAAAGAAAGCAATTAAAAGTAGTGTTGTTTGTGCTGCTTACATAAGTACCTGAGACCTTGTAGCACATTTTTGTGTGCGTGCATTCACACATGCACATATATCATAGCCATAGATATGTGTGTGATAAAATAAAGATGTGTGTGCTTTGATATACATATACTCAAATTAGTATGTATTAGTATGTATTCAAATTGAGTTTTAAGCTGTCTTGGAGGGATGGAACTCAGCAGTCTGCAGATTGAGTTACGTATGACACTGATCTTTCAGGATATTTAATAATATTTACTGATGTGTCTGCAGACAGGTTTGTTTCTAAATACACCAGCCTCTGTAACCACTGCATGGCTTTTGATTTGTATCTACTTCAGGGGTGATTTTGATAAGTACCTTTATACTTATGTTCTAGAAGTGTATACATTCCAATAAGACAGCTGTAACTTGGTGCTCTGTTCTAGAGGTGCAAAGCCATTTAGGTGATTGCTTTATATTGTGCCTCTGGTACCTAGCCTGACTTGTTGCTAATTTTGGCCGTGACATGGAGCTGAGATCTGGCTAGACGTGAGTTGCTGATAAGCTCCCTGTGTAGCTGGAGCCAGTGTTGTTCTCATGGGCATAAATGGAGGCTTGTTCAACATGGAGCTCTGCCTGGTTAGAATTGTGATAAGAGCAGTTGGAATAAATAAGAGACTCTTATTGCCCTCAACCCCTCCCCCCTCCCCTCCTTCCCCGCCCCCACAAAAAAAGAAAAAAAAAAAAAGATGAGCTTTAGCTGGAAAAACTTACTCTGCTATGTGTAGTGGTTGTATTATTGCTGCTGTATGCCTGTTTTGAAAGCAGCTGTGGACTAGTTAGTATTAGTGATTTATTAAGACAGTTCTGAAAATGAGTGACAGAAATACCACTTCTTTAGACTTCATTCCTTGATATTCACTGTTTTTCTGTTTACTTTTAAATTCTGTATGAGGTGAAATGTTGCAATGTAAGTTATATGCCATTCCTGGCTTCTTTTTTTTTTTTTTTTTTTTTTTTAGCTTAATTCATATGCAACTTTCATTTTTAAATGCAGTTCCAATTGTCTACTGATTATGTAAAAGCTCAAATGAATAAACATTTTCTATTAAAGGATTTTATGCTGCATTTGTGAGGAACTGAACTGTGGGGAGGACTCAGCTAGGGACTCAGAAGTTAGAAGGGGGACAAGAGTGGGAGGAGAGCCTTACTCTTGCTGGTAAAAGTTTCCTGCTCAGGTTTGCAGACCATTTTTGCTTCCTCTAACTTGTGGAGAAGCAAGCATATTCAATACTGTCCAGAAGCAGGCAGGTATAGAAATAGGTGTATGCAGTTTGAATGCTTTATTTCAGGCAGTGCTGGCTATGTACATGGTTCTCCACAGAGACAACCCTGAGAAGCTGTTCAGCGGCAAACAGAAATACTGTCTGTGCCATACTGATATTGAAAACTGACTTCTGAGTTGCAGAATACAAAATGCTCTTTCTTACTAAGCTTGCCATGTTTGTGTCAAGCAGTGTAATAGAGGAGCATGTGATAATAGTGCAACAAATAGATGGATTGGGGTGCCAGCACTTCAGCACATAGTCAAGCTTAAATTCCACTTGAGGTTCCAAGCCTGTTGTTTCCTCTTGGCAAGGCACCTTCGGAGTCAGAGCCAGCTAATAGGAAATACTCAGTGCTAGGGCTTAACTGAAATTTAGGACATCTGAATCTAGCTTTCTGGGTACATGTGATGTGGTGAGAGAGATGGCAAAACCAAATGTTTTGTGGAGAATTCTTGAACATTTTTGAGTGAAGCAGCAAAGATAGATTTAAGAGAAAGGAGATGGACTATCCACTCTTTATTTCAACTTTCTCTTCTACTGTGTGTGGTGTATAAAATCTAGTTCTGAAATGTGGGATGTTCTTATTCTGTGTAGTTGGAACAGAAGTGACTATGAGAAATTTGGGGACAGAAGTTACTATGAGGCAAATTCAATATTTTTCATTCCAATGCTGTCGTCATTCCTGGATATGTAATTTTCTTTTCCTTTAGTATTATGAGTAGAAAAGAGAGAAGATTCTTAAGATTAACCTTAAAGCATCCTGGGTTGGGGCTGTGATCTGCCATTCAAGCAGACTTTTTGGAAAGACAGAATTTGAATTCTTTAGAATTTATTATTCTCCTGGGAACTGCAGTAAATCTGCCATCAAAACTGATAAAATTCTTGGCCATGAATTAGTGCAACTCCTTAATGGGAGTCTGCAACTTTAATGTACATATTTATTTTGTGTTTTGATTTGCTCTCCATATATTCTGTTCTCAAATGTAAGTGGAAATGTGATGGTGAGTGAAGGCATACATTTTTAAACTAGTCAGTATATTGCAAAATGAATTGATGTGCATTTAAAAAAATTAAAAAAAATAAATGAGAAAAAAAAATACAGACTGAATCTATATTGGGAACTGTGACAAGACAGCTTCCTTACAATTATTCAATTTACTTCTGAGAACTTGGCCAAGGGGTTCCTGAGTCTTTTATTTGGTTAAGATTTTTGGAACTGAGATAAAAGTAATGATCAGATTATCTTAAGCATTCATACATAAGATACATACTTAAGCAAGTAAAGGAGATAAGAACTTCAGTCAGAAACCTGATAGCGTAGAAAGTTGCTTTCTATCTTTCCCATAGTCTTAATGGATTACTATCTAAAATGGTGAATCAGTATGTATAGGTGTAATTATGTTGTATGCTCTCTGTTGAATGCTTGAATTTGCAAACGCAGATGTTTTTGAAGAAATGTTGCGTATTTAACTTCTTAGATGTATGAAGGATTTTTTTTTCAAGTGGTTATTAAATAAAAAGTAAACTTAAGAGGTCTCCTAATATTGATGCCCACATGCTTTAACAGCTCACTTAGTGCCACTCTTCTAAGATGTGATAAATGGTCAAATGTTGCATTTTGATCTAGGAATGTTTACATCGATGAGTATTCCCTTATTATTCCCTGTCTTCTAGCCCAGAAAATCTGAAACCTATTTCCCCTCATTAAAGGCAAACCAAACAAGTTGAGGGTGGGCTTTGGACACTTGATTCTGCTTCCACGTGTAAGAAAGTTGGTTAAACCTGTTTCAGTCTGTGTGTGACACTGAAGAAACACTACTATTCTGCCTGGTGATAACTTTTTCTTAGTTTGTCTCACTTATTTCCTTTCAACTTAGTTCAAGAGCATCTGTTGTTGTTGTTGTTGTTATTGTTATTATTATTATTATTATTAGTTTGTTTGCTGTACCAGAGATATCCACCCCTGATTTTGAATGTAAGGAGATACAATCACAGATTTCAAGAGACAATAGTTACCTTGCTCTAAATGCACAGGCTTGAATCCAAGAATTCATTGGTGCCTTGGAGGAAATTTCCATAATCAATGTTAGGCATGTTCTTATTATGTGATATGAGTGTGAAGGGCTTGAAAATACATAGAAGAATAATAGATTGAAAAAAGGCAGTTTCAGAAAAGTGCAAGTAAAATTTCCAATTATCATTTGATGTCTGGCTTAAAAATGTACATTGATTGGAGAAATATGCTTATAGGTTTTTCATTTGTTAACACCAAACCAAGAAATACATTTAGTTGATAACCACTGTTATTTCACCTCTCCCCCTCTTTCTGGAGTTTCTTATTTTTAACACTATACTTTTAAAATATTTTGCTTTCCATACACTGTAGTGACCTTTCACCTTTTGGGGACTGTTTGTTCTGTGCAATGGTTGGAGTGATAGCATGGCTCTTGTGACATCAAAAACATTTTTATTGGCAATTCTCCTGATGATGGACTCTAAAGTCTGACAGTGGTGAAGATGACTAAGTAGAGACAGATTTATGTGGAAATCTTATTAATATCCATAAAAGAGAGAAAGAAGGCATAAGAAATTTGGCTCCAAATAAACAACCAAAAAATGCTCTGTTCTTAGAAGCATTTGGCACTGCTCCATCATGCCTTTTGTGGGAACTGGCTCTTTGTCTGGCCTAATCCTGATTGTTTTTTTTTTTTTTTTCCTTTTTAAAGATTACTAAAGACTTCCACTTCTCTCAAACTTTCTCACAGTAGAATAAAATTAATTTTCACTTTGGTAATGCACAAATCAGTTAATTATTTCAAAGACAATGTAAAACAGATGTCTTGCCTTGTTTCTCAGCAAAGATTTAACAGTAGCTTTGCTGTGAGATCTTTCACTGCCATCAAATGTCCCTAGATGTTATATGTTCTCATAATCAGTGATTTACACAAAAGGGGATTTTTTTTTTTTCAGCTACAGAATTTGATGGCTGGAAAGAAACACAACTCGTGTTTTTTTTTTTGTTTGTTTGTTTGTTTGTTTTGTTTTTTTGTTTTTTTTTTTACTTGGACCTAAATTTACTCAGACTTTTTGAGAGTAAAGAGCAGTTACTGGACTTCATAGCAGAGGTCCATCTGTTCATTGTGGGATTTGTGGTTCCAAACCTTATGGTAGGTGATTCTAGCTTAGTTGCTTTTTGATACAACTCGGTGAAAACAGAAAGGTAGCAACTAATTGAGATTTGTTTGCTTGTTCTGTCTTGTGTGTATGTTCATTTTAGCCAGTCTATAGCTTTGGGAGTCTCATTGACTCCCTTGACCTTAATGTCAAGATTCTGAAGAAGAGTGCGCAATTTGGCACACACAGCACGGTTATTTCACATTTGCTGTTGGCAGCAGAAGTTCCTCTGTCATAATGCTGGAGAGAAAACCTCCTTCAGGCTTTAATTCAGTTCAGCCCAGTTAGTGGTGAATACTGAAATGTGTGTGCGACGACAGAGCAAGCTCAGTGCCCATTGGGAAAGAGTTGCCTGCACTCAGCTGAAAGGTTTTTCATAGTGGTTTTGGTATCAGTCTTGGGAGAGGTGCCTGTGATGCCTGGTGCATGCTGAACTGCATGTGCTTGTCTGTGCAGCTGCAGTAAAGTTTTCTACTTAGCAAAAATAGAGATATATTTTTTTTTGTATTAATATGTTCAGGCAAAAATCATTTATAAATGAAATACCTGCATGTGTTCTTTGCATGTGGGTAGAGCTTTTCATTGTGGAAATGTTTTCTAATATTCTGAACATTATTTCTTCCCTGTTCCTGTTGCATATGCAATTGAAACAATTCCTGGTTTCCTTTAAATTGTTGCTTTGACGAGCTAGGCATGTAACTAGTCAAGACACTGTTTTAGATCTTTGACTGGTCCATGTACCAGTGAGCATTTTGTACTTTTTCCATATGTGTAATATTTTTCCCAGTGAGAAGGGTATGCCAAGCTCATTCCTGATGTGAGCACATAGCGATTTGAAATAGGAAGCAATGAAATAGCTTTTATAGCTGGCTTAGGAGGAAGATCTTATTTATTTGCTTACTTCTACTCCTTGAACGTGTGTAATTTTTAGTCCTGTTCTTAGCACTGCCTTTGAAATTGTAACCCTTTCAGAGGAAGCAACAACTAAGCCAAGAAAACAGGAAAGAATCCTTATATGGATGAGAAGATTGTATCTTACAGAAATTTTCAATGTGAGCTGTTGCTTATGGACCTGGAGAGACAGCTCACATGGGCTGGTCACTGGCCCCTTTTGCTCATCTGGTGACACTGAATTGACCAGCTGTAGGTGGGATTGATATCCTGCACATGGCTCGTTGGCCAGGAGGTCAAATTCTTATCTCGTATCTGAAGTCCCATGGCTGTGCTCCTGTGATGGTAGCACTTACTGTGCTCTTCAAGTTCCTAAGATGGCATAGTTCTTTTTATTAACTCGGTAAAACTTCAGGACTTCTGTTTCCACCTATCCTCTACTTTTGCATTTTTTTTTTGGTCATTTTGGAAAGCAGCAATCCTGTAAGAAAACACATTTTGTGACCGGTAGGTTTCAAGTTGCTTTGTCAGATTCTTCCATACAGAGCTACAAGTACTGAAATCTGTTATTCCTTTGGTATTTGAATATAAAACAGAAAATTGGTGTTCCTTCTGCTAATTTTACCTAGTGTTTTTACTTATCTTATCAACTTTAGAAAACTATAAAATTCTGGCTTAACCTTAAGAAGTGCATTTAACTTGTGCTGAACTTGGTGGGTAATAAGAATGAAATTGGGAAGAGATTAATCCCATGTCAGCTTTCATATTAAACATTGTTGTGGAAAAACTGTAGAAGCTAGTGTAAGTTCTTGCTGGCCTGAGGATATGAGTACAAGGTGGGCACTGAAGTTGCTAGCTCTGATTTAATAGCTCTGAGCTGCAGTGTTCTGATTTGAAGGGTTGCAGTACATCTCTGTAGGTATAGTTCTAAGATGGCATGGTTCTTTTTATTAACTCTTGGTAAAATTTCAGGACTGCTGTCTCTACCAATCCTCTATTTTTGCGCACACACACACACACACACACACACATATATATATATATATTTTTTTTTGTCATTTTGGAAAGCAGTAATGCTGTAAGCAGCAGTGCTAGGAAGCTGAGTTAGGGAAAACATGAGAGCTGTTCCTCTTGGGTGAACTATATCTTGTTGGCCATACTTGAGGCAATTAAAATACCAGATTGAGTGAGGTGAAGAATCAGTGCTGTATTCTTCTGTCACATCTAACCTTCCCTTCTTCAGATGTGTGACTTACCTTAGGCTGGTTAGCTTCATTCTCTGCAAAATGAGTGTGCGTAGGTGTTTGAATAAAATTCTGTTTGAAGGGAAACATGCTTCTCAGTCTCCTGTTTGCCATGGAGGCCAAATGCATTGCATCCGGTGTCTGCTGGATGAAGCCTGGAAGTCCAGAGTTCCCTCTGAATTCTTCTCGTACTTCACAGCTCCTCCCTGCTTTGTATATACAAACAACATTCTTTGAGGGAACTGGAGAGGGCGGAAATGGCTACAGAAAAAAAAAAAAAAAAAAAAAAAAAAAAAACATATCTTTTCTGATATATCAGAAGATACCAGAACTCCTTTCTGTGTGCTCTGTGCCTGCTGGCAGCTGATTTCTTTTTCATTCTGCCTGTTTTGTAGCAAAGGAGGCTTGGTTTGGAATTAGGGAAAACCTTTCTAACAGTAATGGTGGTAAAACTCTGCAACAAGGTATCAAGGGAACTTTCATGCATGTACATGAGAGGCTCTTTTAAATTAGCCTTTTGGATGTTCTTCCAAGCAGGTCTAGATGCCCGCTTTTTCTTAGGCAAGCAGAGCTGTTGCCGCCAGTGTTCTCCTCCCCTGCCATCCACATCTACTTGTGGGCTCTTTCCCCCAGCTGCTGGCCAGCATCCTTGCACTGTGACAGTTCTGCTCACCCTCTCAATGCTGAGCCTGACCATTAAGCCCAGTTTGTTTCATCTTGTACCCAGTGTGCAATGTTAATATTACTCTGGAGCTGGGAGTTTGCAGCCTAGGTTCCTTCCCTTGGACAAGATTACTAAAGAACAGATGAGATTTCTTGTGTCTCTGATTCTTTACCCTACTCTAGTTCAGGAGCTTCTATGTTGTTTGGTTTGCATTATCAGGTTGTGATTGGAGGCAGGTTTTTGTTTACTTTTCTTTTTCTTCCTTTGCAGTGATAATGTTTGAGTCCCAGGTAGGATTCTCATTGTTCTTTGTTTTGGCCAAGATACAAGTTTATTTATTAAGTCCACTTGTTAGCTTAATGCATTTGTGACTGCCAGAAGAGTGCTACATGGTGTAAGTGAGATGAAGTGGCTGGGACCTGTTCAGATTTGCGTGCAGCATGGTTTCTTAGCAGCCAGATAAGAGATGACACTTTGAAGGGCATGACATAGCACCCAAGGGCAAGACCTTTCAATCCCTGTTCACGTGAGTGAGCAGTGCTCCAGTTCAGAGAAAGCTCCCATATGAGGAAGAGCCTGAGGACGTGTTTGTGTAGGGTACAGCACGTTCAATGTGACACCCGCTCCGCCCCACCCAGAAGTTCTTGTTTGGTTGGTTTTTTAATATGCTCCTTGTCTGTTCTTTTTTTTTTTTTTTTTTTTTTTCCCTTTCTTTCCTTCCTTTTTTTTTTTTTTTTTTTTTTTTTGATTCACTTCAGCCTGCGTTCAGCCTACTGGATAGTTCTTAAACGGCTGTTAAAACCTCAGTTTGCCAACTGTAAAATTGCTCAATCGACTCCAGGAGATAATCATTCCCAGAGGAGACCTTTGAATGCATTGACTGTCATTAGAAATAGGTTAGATGCCTCCAGGTACCTTTCTGGGAAGGGATTCTTGTTTTTAAAACCGTATCTACTTGCTTAGTTAAGAACTAAGTAACTGGTTAGTGTGACCAGTTATAGAAGCCCTCTTTTAAATTCGTGTTAAATCCTCTCAGAGAACTCTCTAGTTAATGCTTCTTGGCATAGAAATAAAACAGCTGCTGTGACTGAGAGGTTTAAAGTCTCAAATCAGGAAGAGTTTCTCAGCTTGATGTACCTCAGCGGGCTTAGGCAGTGCAATTCACAGCTGGTGGACTCCATCTTCTCTTCAGAGACTATGAAGCATGAAGAGTTTGGGCCTGAGGACTGACTGAGTTATATATTAGGTGGGGAAGTGGCACCGTGGGGGAAGATAAGCTGTGACAAGAACTAAGATTTTCATAATTCATCTTTAAGTCAAGAGAAAAAAAGCGTGGTGGGCTTTGGTGTATCAAATTTGAAGGATAAACCCCTTCTTTCCAATGCTGGACTCCAAAATTTGTTGGTGGAAATACTGGAGATGCTGACCTTATTGGTGGCTAATGCTGACCTAGTTAAAACTATTTCCAGACACTTCTAGCTTTGAAGATACAAAACTGGATAGCTAACTCCACATTGTATCAAAGCTCTGTCATACGTCTTGCTTCCTCCTCCTGAGCTGGGGAAGCAGAATTAAACAAAACAAAAACCCCACCAACACCAAACAACAAAACAACCAACAACCAACCAAACAACAACAAAAAAAGCAAACAGGGAATATTGCTCAGGATTAAGCTTCTCTCATTCTGGTGTTTCCAGTTGTGAGCTTTCAGTGGTTACAGGGCTGTTAATTGAATTATCGCCTCGATATTTATGTCTCTCCCCCTATGCATAGGGCTCTGCATTGTCTTGGGCATCCTTAGGATCTTGGTCTCAAAGGAGGATAGTGGGGTTGTGCTGTATGTGCAGCAGTACAAGCATAAATGACAGATTTGAGGACCAGGGCTAAGTTAAGTAGGGAACTCCTTCGCAGAATGGAAGTTTTTATACATGTATATAGAATAAGTATACATGTGTATTTTTAATTGATGTATGGGTACCTGTAGACCTTTTAATAGATGAAAATAAGGAGAGGAGAGGAAATAAAGCACCACAGCTGTGATTTATCAAGGCCGACATGAAAACAAATATTATTCTAGTAATCAGAGGAAATTCTTTGTAAAGCATGTACAAGAAAGGTATTTTAACCCACCTCAATGATTTCCTGCCTCACTGTATCCAAAGAAAATCAGACAGACTTTCCCCTGCCCCCACAAGGGTCACTTCTAAATAACTATTTCTCTGCTCCCCTATTTCTGTTAGTTTTTGTTTGTTTGTTTGTTTGTTTGTTTTCTTTTGTCAAATGCTTCTTAACTCTATTTTTTTGACCTAGGGTCTGAAACTTCATCTAAGATGTTCTCTGGGGTGGGGGAGAAGGATATGGTTCAGTATTTAATCGTAAAATAAAGCTGAAGGATGCTGTCTTTCAGGCATTTGAGTGACTGGATAGCAGGATGCATAGTTGCTTTTCCAGCATGCTCTGCCAGCCTTCTGATATTGCCTTCACTGAAGTCCACAAAGATGTGCAAACTTGGTGTGTGTCTCTGTGCTCCACAAAGTGGTGCTGGAGATGGTGTACATTTGTTCAATTTGTTAAATCATTTCTGAGTGTGACTCTGCCACAGCTCTTTGGGTAGAGCATCTACTTTTGTACAACTGGTTCAAGGAGTTTCAAACTCTTATGCATCTGGACTCTTAACACTGGTATGGGGGGGACATCAGGCACTATACATCACTAGAGAAATGGAGGTAAGTGACTTGAGCAAAGTCACCTAGAAAATGAATGGTACAACAAGGGCTTGAATCTATCTCTTAAAGCATACCAGACTCATCTCATCAAACTTCAGCTGCCTAAGGGCAACACTCTGGTTAGGACCCTGCTAGTCCCTAAACCTCTCTTACATTCAATTATTTTTATCTTTGCTATTAGAAAGTATGTTTCTAAGTTGGCTTAATAAGTTTCCTGCTTCAATTTTCTGTCAAAAACAGTAATTAAAAAAATATACCCAAGGGATTTTATTAGCTGAAATAAGGGAGAAAAGAAAAAGAAGAAAATGAAAAAAAAAAAAAAAAAAAAAGTAAAGAAAAAAGAACTGCAGAAGAAATTGCTCTACTTTCTGCTGCCCAGATAAATTTCCCAGTTCTTTTTGGCAGAAAGGCTTTGAATGTTTTCTCCTAATAAGCCTTCTTTCTCAATGTGTATTACAAACCACAAACACACCATTTATCTGCTGGGAATGATATTAATAATTTGAAGAGTGACTAGAAATAAAAACAAATCTGGTTAATATCATCCATGACTTGACTTGATTTAAAACAAAACAAAAGTAAAAACAAACAAACAAAAAGGCCAAAACCAAACAAATAAACAAACAAAAAACTTGAGAAATTATTCCAATGCATGAATCTGGAGGTACTGTGGTGGCTGACATTACAAGACAGAAAAGTATTTGCACGAAGCATAACCTTGAGTTTCTCTCTAGCCTGTACTGAGCACGAACATTTGAAAAGAATGATAGATGATCGCTAACCCAAAGACTTCACACTGAGGCTTTTCATGTTTTTCTCCTGTGATCATCTTAACATTTAATGATGAGATTGATGTTTTGAAATGCCAGTTCATATTGTAAATATATTGTAAAAGACTGGTTTGTGGGGAGAGAAGAAAGAATGAGGACCAACTGCTTGTGCAGTGTTGAAATGGCTCCAGCATTTAAAGGAGTCAGAGGTCTTTGAGGGATTCTGTGGTTAAGGGGCATTTTCTGCTGCATCACGGATGATCTGGCCTCATGGGGAGTTCTTTATGTTTTGTTTGTTTGTTTGTTTGTTTGTTTCCTGATGATTAAAACCACACTGCAATGGGACATGGGGATATTGGCCCCTAACCCTTTTCCCCTGGATATGGCAGATCCTGCATGTACCATGTTTTGTGGCTGTCAGTCTGTGTGTCTAGCTATGTGGGCAGAGTCCTAGCAAAAATACTGTGAAAGCAGTCTTTTTGGGGTACATTGGTTACTGAGGCTGTGTGAAAGCAGGACAGGGAGGGAAAAGAGCTCAGTCTTTTCTGAGGAGTCTTTTCTCCTGTGTAAGAGCAGAAATCAGCAGCAGCAGCAAGTTATCAGTAGTCCTGGCTATCAGGGGAGGTCCCAGTTGTCTGGCAGCTAGCAAACTTGACGCCCATTTACAAGAAGGGCTGGAGGGGAACTATAGGGAACTGGGAAACTATAGGCCTATTAGTTTGACTTCAGTGCCAGCAAAGCTCATGGAGCAGATTATTTTGAGTGTCATCACACAGCACTTGCAGGGCAACCAGGCGATCAGGCCCAGTCAGCATGGGTTTATGAAAGGCAGGTCCTGCTTGACGAACCTGATCTCCTTCTGTGACAAAGTGATGTGCTTAGTGGATGAGGGAAAGGCTGTGGATGTACTGTACTTTGATTTCAGTTAAGCTTTTGACACCATTTCCCACAGCATTCTCCTGAAGAAACTGGCTGCTCTTGACTTGGACTGGCATATGCTTCATTGGGTTAAAAACTGGCTGGGTAGCTGGGCCCAAAGAGTCGTGGTGAATGGATTTAAATGCAGTTGGAAGCAAGTCACTAGTGGAGTCCCCCAGGGCTCAGTACTAGGGCCAGTCCTCTTTAATATCTTTATTGATGATCTGGATGAGGGGATTGAGTGCACCCCCAGTAAGTTTGCAGATGACACCAAGTTAGGTGCGTGTGTCGATCTGCTCGAGGGCAGGAAGGCTCTGAAGGAGGATCTGGATAGGCTGGACCTATGGGCTGAGGCCAATTGTATGAAGTTCAACAAGGCCAAGTGCCGGGTCCCGCACCTGGGGCACAACAACACCAAGCAGCACTACATGCTGGGAGATGAGTGGTTAAAAAGCTGCCAGGCAGAGAAGGATCTGGGAGTATTGGTTGATAGTCAGCTGAATATGAGCCAGCAGTGTGCTCAGGTGGCCAATAAGGCCAACAGCATCCTGGCTTGTATCAGGAACAATGTGGCCAGCAGGTCTAGGAAAGTGATTGTCCCCCTTTACTTGTCTCTGGTGAGGCCACACCTCGAGTACTGTGTTCAGTTTTGGGCCCCTCACTACAAGAAGGACATGGAGGTGCTCAAGTGAGTCCAGAGAAGGGCAACAAAGCTGGTGAGGGGTTTGAAGAACAAGGCTTACAAGGAGCAGCTGAGGGAGCTGGAATTGTTCAGCCTGGAGAAGAGAAGGCTCAGGGGTGACCTTATCTCACTCTATAGACACCTTAAAGGAGGCTGTAGCGAGGTGGGGATTGGTCTCTTCTCCCACATGCCCGGTGATAAGACAAGGGGGAATGAGCTGAAGTTGCGCCAGGGGAGGTTAGGCTGGATATTAGTAAGAACTTTACTGAAAGGGTTGTTAGACATTGGAATGGGCTGCCTAGGGAAGTGGTGGAGTCACCACCCCTGGAAGTCTTTAAAAGACGTTTAGATGTAGAGCTTAATGATATGTTTTAGTGGAGGACTGGTTAATGTTAGGTCAGAGGTTGGACTTGGTGATCTTGGAGGTCTCTTCCAACCTAGATGATTCTGTGAAATAAGCATGAAAGTGACAGAAATTACTCTTGATGTGGGAACAGGTCAGGAAATTGCAGTCGAAGATGGAATTGCTTTGGAGAACTGCATCAGTAGGGAGCTTTTATCCATCATCTTGCATGGTTTTGGGATTAAACTTCAGTTTGGGACTCAGATTTGTCATCACTTCTTGCTTGATCAGTTCCCAACTGCTTTGGGCAGCTTACTATGAAGCATCTGTGATGTCCTTTATAAATGGAATTACTGTGTCATTTTCTCTATCCTTTGCTTTATTCACTTAGATCTTAAGTCAAAACCTTGGTATATGAGTCTTTTGAGGGGAGGGCCTGACAGGGGATGCTCATGTAATGGTAGTTGACATGTGGGTCTCTGGTCTTACAAGGAATTTGTCATTGCTGGAAATTACATAGGAGAATAACTCTGTAAAGTAGTGGCTCTGCCCAGCTCTTCAGTGAGCTAGAAAGCAGGAAGGAATTCAGTCCAGATGAGCTGCAGACTTAACAGGCCACCAGGGTTCCAGAGCTTTGTATCATTGTCATTGCATAATGATGCAGTGTGTTAGGAGGTAGAGCAGCACCCTCAGGATGAAGCATAGGGATCTCCAATATAGGTGCTGCTTGCATGTGCTGTGTCTTCATTATCATAGGTAGGTATTAAAATAGCTTGGAGGGGCTGGAGGCCTGGCAGTAACCTTGAAGTTAACCTCTAAATCTGTCCTTTTCTCCACACTTTTTTTTTTTTTTTTTTTTTTTTTTTTTTTTTTTTACTAGTGTAGATGTATTTATGATGTATTTATGCTGTTCGACTAGTGAATGATTATCCTTTCTCCTGCACCAAAGGTTCTGCATCTGAACACTGTGGTGGAGATGTGGATGGATTCTTAAGGGTAACGTATGAGCCACTTGATGCTGGTGGCATTTTCAAGACTGCAAAAAATGAGTTGGAACTATTAGCTCTACTTACTGAGCATCAAGCTGTTGATTTTGTTGCTGATACACAAGTATCTGTTCCACAATGTTTCATTTTCTGCTTTAAAACCTTGTAGTACCCTGTCACTTGTCTCACTTTATCAGATCAGGGATGTAACTTTGTTTTTCTCTGCTGAAGGGTTATACTGTGGATGGTCTTGAGTTTTCCTATGTGAAGGAAGTTCTTGTGTGATTGATTTGAGTAGTGGTGTTGCAGTTGTGCTGGGGGCTGTTACCACACAGCTTATATTGCTGTTTCCTGAGCTGGTGGTGGTCAGATTGGTCCCAAAGGCAGTAGCAGCCTGGCACGCAGGTGCTCTTGGCCTCTGGAGAGGGTGATAACAGGCCTCTGCACACAAGCAGTTAACTGTTGCTCAGCTGCTCAGAGGTAACACCTAGTTCAGTTACCTCAGTTAACTTTGAAGTACAAGGTAGATTTCATGAAATGAATGGCCTTGTACTCAAAGCATTGCATACAAAGAAGTATTTTATATTCCAGGTGTTTTAAATTGCCTCCTTATTTGTAAATAAATAAATAATAAAAAATAATTTAAAAAGATACCTAATCGAAGTAACTATGAATAGCTTTTTGACCAAAACTGAAATTTATTTGGAATGTTTGTTTTGGGGAAAATGCTAATAAAACTTTATTCTGCTTGATACAAATGATTTATTTCAAGAACAATTTGTAAGCATGTTACTTGATTTTACAACCTTGCAGTTTAAGAAAAGGATGAGGAGATACCTAGGAGTAGCTGTGGTGGTGAAAGCATCTTGTCTGCATGGAGAGTAAGAGTTGTAGTTGGCATGGGGAGCTGTGCCAGTAGCTCAGGTGGGAGATGTGTACCTAACCAGCATGCAGAAGACGTCACTTGGGAACTGTATGGCCATGCTGAGTTTCCTGGTGACTTTTGTTCAAGATGAGAAGTTCATTCAGTCAAGCTACAATAAAATCCTATCTTACTAAAGATAAAAAAACAAATCTGTATGTTTTTCTCTTGACATAAGCAATGAAAACAGGATGATGAGTTTACTCAGGGAATGCAAATCTGTTTAAGTGCTCTAGGTCTTCCTTTTGAACTTGTGGCAGGTAGGCACCAACCATTTTCACACAGTCTGTGCATGGTGAGAAGCAACTGATGGGGGAGAGATCAGCTTCCTTAGCTGCCTTATGCAGGGAAGGAATGGGAAAGAATAAGCAGTAGTGTAAGTGGATCACAGAAAGGTTTAATTTTTCAAAGGAAGCTATTCTGTCAGCCTCGCAACTCCGGTAAGCTGCTAATGAATGATATTTAACATGCTATTAGTTCTGCCTTCAATCCATGGTGAGGTGGGGGGTACCATGGAGACTGGCAAAGTCCAGTCAGCGATTCCTGCTGAAGCTTTGCCACTGAGGAATTGCTTGCTCTGAGCAGCATGGCCAGGAGGTGTGTGCCTATGTGTGTGCAGGGAGCCCTCCTCATCCTCCTCATCTCCAGAGCTGGTGTGAGAAGGTTCTGCAGAAGAGTCAGGATGGGATGCAGTGAAGCCAACTTCTACTGATACTTGATCAAGTATTAATTTTGGCTTTTTTTTTTTTTTTTCTTTTCCATTCTGTATTTTTTTTTTTTTTTTTTTTTTTTTCCCCTCTCATTGTGATAAGCAGTGTTGGCTTGTTGGCTTAGGTGACTTAGCAGGTCTGATTTCATTTGCTATTCAAGAGCAGTGATATGCCATACATCTTTCCCTCATGTTAAATGTCAGGGTTTGGTTTATTTTTTCCAAGCTTTTAGCCACCAAAGACTAATTCATGAAGCCATTTCTTCAGAGGCAGAGGTGAAGCTTTCTTAGTTCTTCACTGTAATGTGTTTGATATAGTCTTCTGCTTTTTGTTCTGTGCAGTGGTACAAAATTGAAGGGCAAGAAACCAACAAAATGACTGCAGTATCTTATGCAGTAATAGGCTCTGAAAGAAAGCACACCTACACTGTTGCTTAAGGTTTATTTAGCCTATTAGTCTTTGAACCTTACTTTTGGTAGTCTTTCACTTTGTGCTAGATAACCGTGTTTCTTTCCCAAACAACCACAACATTTGGGACCTTTATCACTTTTTGTATAGACTAAAATTTTCATGAATATTTAAAGCCCACTTGCTCCACTTCTTCCACCCCCCCAGCCCCCCCAGTTAGCAGCTTTTTTGTATGTGTGACAAATTGACAAAGTTCTAGGATTGTAGAAATTTCCTGGTTTCATGTCACTCAAAGAACAAATGATTTGTAGTGCATGGGTATAGCAATTTGGATAGTATCAAATTAATTTTGTTTCAGATGCAGAAATTGAGCAGCTCCTTTTTCTTTTTCTTTCTTTTTTTTTTTTTTTTTTTTTCCTGCTAGAGACAGCAAGAGACTGCCAACTGCTTCATTAACTCCCATCAGATATTTAATATTATTGGTCTTTCCATCTTATATTAAAATTTTAAATACAAGTGTTGTGGTTTAACCCGGCCGGCAGCTAAACACCACGCAGCCGTTCGCTCACCCTCCCCCCTCCCTCTCTGGGATGGGGGAGAGAAATGGAAAGTGAAGCCCGTGAGTTGAGATAAAGACAGTTTAATAAGACCAAATAATAATAATAATAATAATACAATGATGATAATAGTACTACTACTAATAATGTGTACAAACAAGTGATGCACAATGCAATTGCTCACCACCCGCTGACCGAAGCCCAGCCTAGCCCCGAGCAGTCCGGCGCCCCTCCCCCAGCTAGCCACCCCTATATATTGTTTAGCATGACATCAGATGGTATGGAATACCCCTTTGGCTAGTTCGGGTCACCTGTCCTGGGTCTGTCCCCTCCCAGCTCTTACTGCACCCCCAGCCTGCCTGTTGGTAGGACAGAGCAAGAAGCTGAGATGTCCTTGGCTTGGTATAAGCACTGCTCTGCAACAATTAAAACATCAGGGTGTTATCAGCACTCTTCTCATCCTAAGCCAAAACATAGCATTCTATCAGCTACTAGGAAGAAAATTAACTCTGTTCTAACTGAAACCAGGACAACAAGATATTAATTTACTAATTTAAAAAGGGATTTCTGTGATTTCAGAGACTGTGCCTTCTGAAAAATGGTCTTGCAACCCAGTAATGCCCTAATTGTGTCAAACTGTAATCACAAACTGGACTGATTGATACAATGAAATAGGAAAAGGCTTCAGAAATTAAGGTAATTTCTGGCACACTTATGATGGGAAAGCCACTGTATTTTTAAAATTGAAGAGAAAACAACAAAAAAGAAACACTTTAAGACTAGGCATTGCAAGATGGCCATACACAGGACAAAATATACATTTGAACAGGAGTAGACATTGTGACTACCAGTGAATGAATCAGCAACATCATCTGCTTCATTCTCGGTGGCAGGTTATTTCTAGGAACTCATATACTGAATATGGTTATAACAAAACCCCAATTAACTCACACACCCAGCTGTATAATTGTTTCATCTCTGTGGCACGTTTGGAATAAAGGTGCTAGTACATACATTGCTTCCTTGAACTTGGGTGTTTTCTTTGGGGTGTGTGCATGTGCCTGGGGGTATCTCTTTAAAAACCAGTGTTTCAAAAGGAATACCACATACTTGGATTTTGTTGATAGGGAGTGTTACTGTGTAGATAGTGATTGGTGATAGTGAGAGTGATTTATTGTACAATTAGGATGCTGTTTACTATGAAAGGAAAAAGAATTGTCCTTGATCAAGTGGACTATTTTGACAAAGTTTTTTTAGGAATACAGAAATGCCACCTCTGCCTCTGAGAACTTGTTCTTGTAGTGGCAATAAGTGTGGCTTAAATCCTCCATGTTTTCAAGAAGGTTACCATGTCATTATTGTTTAACAGCCCAAAGAAAAATGCTGAAAGTCATAAATTGTGTGCCCACCCCAAATGCCACAACTGCAACATGCAACCAGTCACTGCCCAGGTTTTGCTCATTGATCCTGCATCTCTCACAGGTAGGAATAGGAGACATGGTTTCTCAAGCTGCTTCATGGTAAGGAGCAGCCACACACATTGCGTTCTGCATGGTGCATGAAGATCCAGCAGTAAATCTGTTCATTCTGCCTTGGAGCATGTGTTGCTGTTTTGCTTGGTCCTGCTGCCATGGCAGTAAATGCAGGTTTTACTACTACCTAAATTAGGGCAAAAACAGGGACCCTGTTGTTCACATCTAGCTTGTTGCTGGGGCGGGGGGATGTGAGGTTTGCTGCTGCTTATTGCACAGCAGCTCTGAGTTATGGCCATATACTGCGCTGTTTGTATTTTTTCAGTGTTTTCTGTGGTGCAGAACAATCCCCACAGGCAGGTCTGAAAGTGTATGCCCAAAAATGAATAGGCTACAGTAGAGTCATGCTGCTCAGTACGGTTATATCACTAGAGAGCTCCAGGTAAAGGATAAGAGTTGAGCATATTTGCTCCAAAGCAAAAAATAAAAAATAAAAAAAATGCTTAAGCCTTACTCCCATCCTGCACCAGTTCATCCCAGTGTGAAAGCACTGCGTTTTGTCCATCACAGTGGCTCTTCTACCTCTTTGCCCAACACATCTGCCAGCGCTCCCCAGCCAGGGTGACAGAGCCCAGCGTGACCCAGCTTTTGCCCCACGCTTCTGGATGTACCTGGGTTGTGGAGATTGGGCTGGTCTGTCGCACCCAGGCTGTGACTCAGCCACACTCTGTAGTTGTGAGGTTTGTTATGTACCTAGCGCGACTCAAGTACAGTTTCTATTTTTTGGGTTTACTGCACAAAAAGGAAGATGGCTTGGCTGTACTGGTAGAGATCCCGCAGATATGCTGATAGGGGTCCCATCAGAACTTAAGGTGCTGATACAGAGTCCCGAGAATGTTTTTGCAACACTCTTTCTCTCCTCCCCCCACCCAACTAGGAAAAAACTGTTAAAGTAAATGTGTTAAATTGAGTTCTTTTTTTTTTTTTTTTTTTTTTTTTTTTTTTTTTTTTTATCTTAAACATGAAAAGTGGTATTTCCTTGTTTTGATGCTGTCTTTTTCCTTCCTTCCTGCTCACCTTCACCTTTTCCCCACAAATACAGATGCAGAAATTTCAGTGAAACATAGGGTACTGAAAAAATGATGAAAAACACTTGTGAAAGCAAGCACTCTCTGTAAGCTTGGGATAGCAGTAACTCTACTCTGTCCTCCAGAAGGATTGCTGCTGCTGGGTTGTGTCATGCCTTGGATGGCTGAGGGTGGAGGTTTGTAGTGCGTCTATGAAAGGGTTGTGTGTGATAAGAATGGGAGGTACCTTGGCATAATCAAAGCTGTCAGAAAGTTTTTTTTGTTTTTGTTTTTGTTTTTTTAATGCGACTAGTGTTGTATTTACAGCATATTGTATTCATTTTCCTTTTATTGTGGTCTGACAGTACACCCTGAGCTTAAACCAATTTTTTAATCCTGAAAACACTCTCGAGTCAAATCTGTCTGTAGGAGTTTAGGGTTGCTTCACAGCTGGAAAAAGTTACCTTTTCCATTAAAACAGGCATTAACTGGCTTAAAGAGACTTCAGCTCTTTTTATCTTAAGAAACCTCATCAGTAATAAAAAGGTCTTAAATTGTGATGGTCTACTAATAAAAACTATGATGTCTTGTTTTATGATGTTTCCATAGTGTTGAGTGTAATGAAATATTATCTATGTTAACAGAAATGGGTTGTGTATACTTAATGATTCTCAATGAAAAAAAAAAAAAGGAATTAAATGCATATGTGAAAGCTTTAGAATCCTTTGGTGAGATTTATTTATTGATTACATGTTTTAAGTTTGATTGCAACAGCAAATTCCTTGAAGGGATCATGTGTGCTGGATTGTTTTTGCCTTTCCTATCTACAATTTTCTGGAAGCTATGCAGACATTGGCATGGAAATAATTCTGTACCCTTCAGGTTCATTTTTCCTTATGAGATTTGCTGTGTACAACTCTCTTACATGACAATTCAAGCATCTTTCCAAAAGTGGTATGTGAGTGCAAGCTGACTTTGGTTTTTGCAAAAGCCATGGTCAGGATGGTTTGACTTTCTGCATGAAGCACAAGTACATATGCTGCTCTGGTTACTGGATTTTTCTTGCCCATTTCTTAAACTTTTTTTTTTTTTTTTTTTTTTTTTTCCTTCTAAGCATCAGTTGCTCATACTCCTGTTTGCTGTGATTTCTCCCTCTATTTTTTTTTTCCTTCTCCATGGGAGAGCTTTTTTAAGCATAGATGATTTAGGCAACCTTGAAATATAGAAACAGATGAAGCTGAATATTACTTTGGCTTTTAGATACACCTACACATGAGGTACTGTAGTATGTACTGTGTATAGATTTACATTTTATACTTTGTGTAGTGATATTCTACTGTGTAGATGCGAATCCAGACATAAGGCTCTTGTTTACTTAGGTACTTTGATATTTGGATACTGTCTTTTCCTCTGTGCTTGAGTTTGATTGCAGGTTCCAAGGTTGCTTCTTTGTATGGCAACAGTTGGTCAAGGACTTTGACAGACATGACACTCTGAAGTTGGATCTTTTGGACAAGCTGTAGTATGAGGAGAGGATGGATTTTTCTCGTTGGAAACACAAAATAGTGAACCCAGAACAACTATTTGTGCATCTCCAATTTGTCCCATTAGCTTGTTATCCATGTAGAAACTTTTTGATGTTAAGAACACATGGGCATTTGATGAAAGCATTCACTGGGAATCAAATGTATTCATTTTACTTTCTGAAGAGAAATTTGCAGATCCTTACATAAAAGCATTAAACAGCATGGATTTTGAAGCAGGTTGATGGTTAGTCTGTTTTAACAAGCAGAAAATTTGATTCTGTAATTGGAAGATGCTAGTATATAATTGTGTTTGAGTGGGAGGAAGATTTGTGGATTCACTTTGATTTTGAAGCTTCACTTTGGTTTAGAAGTATGTACCTGTAATTAAGAATAGGATATTTTAATTTGATTTAAATTAGTTCTTTGTTCTTCAGTGAAGAAACTATTCATCTCAAGAGTGAAACATCCCTCTTGATTGTTCATAATATTACAATGATACCTAGAGGCTCCAAGCAAATCGAGATCACCTTGTACCTGGCAATGCGTACGTACACATGTGCTTAAGAGATGGTACCTTAGTCTGATTTTTTTTATAGCATAAATAAACAGTGCTATAAAGGGGCAAAGTCAAACTTCCTACTGTGATTACTGCCTTTGATCTCTAACGTTGAGATATGCATACCTACAGTACAGGCAGCTGGTAAGATTGGGTCTCATCAACTAGTGAAAGGAAATTTACCTCTTCTTATATTCGCATGCTGGTATCTGTCTGTGCATGGGCAGCTCCAGCAGTGCTGACTTTGAGGTGATGGGAATGGCCACTGCTGGCAGCCTCTTCTGTTGGTGTCCTTTCTGGCCAGCTTCCTTTCCTTGCTGAGAAAAACAGTGCAAACCTTCCTGTTTGACAGGAGCTGTAGATCGTTAAACCCATTCTGCTTTAACTTCATAGGTGTGTTCAACTTCCTTCTTCAGGATCAGATGTGATCCTGAAGTCAGGAGACCTTGAGGTCAGATGCGTTGTTTTCCATGTTATTTTTCATAGAAACCCTCTCTGTTTGTGATAGTGCTTACCTCCATCCTCTCTGCTCCTGAAGATGATGTGGACTTTGGCAGAGCCCTGGCAGGGCTGTGTCCGTGGCTGCTGTGCCCGCTGCAGCTACAGCCCCATGCACCAGCCAGCCCTGCCCTGCCCTGCCAAGGGATCGCCCCCTCTATCAGAACAGCGGCTAACCTACTGTAAGCATTTCTTTTTGGAGTGTACTGTTGATACTAGCCACCTGTATGTCAGTGCAGACCTAAGATTCCTAACATTTTGGTTTTGTGAATGTTTTGATGTCTGTGTATGATTTCTGAACTCTGATTACTTTCAATTAAAGGAAAAATTATTTTGAAAAACATTGAATCAATGTAATTGTGCTTTTTTTTTTTTTTTTTTCCTTATAGGGGAAGTTTAAGGCCTTAGTTCTTTTATTGTCCTGTTCAAATGACCTTAAATATCATATCATGGGAAATGATCACCTCCTAAAAACCTAAGGTTGTTTTGATCTGCAAAAAATTGGAATGAGTTGATGGATTTGAAAATACAAGCCACCACATTTTCTTCTGCTGTTCCTGCTGATATCTTGATTCCTGTAATAGAGGATAGGTTTTCAGCAAAAAGCCCAAAGTGCTTATTTCTAGTTCCAACTTTATAATTTGGGATTCTTATTCTTACAACTACAGGATCTTTCTTGAAAGAGATTAAGAAAAAAATAGTGAAAATATAAATTTTGTTTCTTGGTCCTGAGAGCTAAGCTGGTTGCAGTTGCTATACCTGCATGTTTTGAGCCAGTCCCTCTGGTGAGACAGAGGTATTGTAAATGTGAATGGTGTTTATGTCCCTGTTGAACATACATTTGCAGTTGGCTTTAGCTGTGCTTAGTTTTGGAGTTCAGTAGGACTTGTGCTCTTTGATGCTTTTTTTCAGGTTGCTTTTAAATGTACCTTTTGGTCATGAAGGCTTGGCTTTCTGGAGATTAATGTTGGATACTGACACAATGATCTCTTACCAGACACAAGCTATTGCTTGCTTCCTTTCTCCTGCGGGAGGTGAGAAGGGGAGGTTCTTATGTGTAACCGAGTCTGTCCTCAGGTCAATCCTAGAACACTGACTTCTGTGTCACAATCAACATTATGGCTAAAGAAGAAATTTACATTTACTGATTCCGTGCTTCTGAAAGTGAGACTGAAATCATACAGATATTTGCATGCAAACTTGAAGTAATAGAGACAGTCGCAAAAGTCGATAAGCAGGAGGAGGAAGAGAATCTGCTCTTGCATTGTAAGAGGTCTTCAGAGATCTCTGCTTGTATACCCATGCAACACTGGTGGCTTTGACATCTGTAAGCTCTAAGACTGAGCCCCAGGCAGCTTCTCCCAAGGAAAGTACGGCAGAAGTCTTTTGGAGCCAACCTGATTTGCTAAGTTTCTTTGTGGGTGTCACTCTCCCTCTCTGTGTCTTTGTGCTGCTACAGGTTGTCCCACATGAAGAAAGCTCTTGGTGAGAGTCAAGCCTGTTGTAGAGACTTTGTTTCATTGCTGTCAGCAGTGCTGCGGGTCCTTAACTCAATTCTGAATTCAGCTGTTGGTCAGTAGATTTTATATACACGTAATCCTACTGTTCATATATATCTACTAGCTTAGTGCTGTGAAAGGTCTTGCTCTATTTGACTGTCGAAGTCTGAGCTGTTGAATGTACTTTGAAGCTTTTGGCAAATGCAGAAAATAACAGAATAAGAACAGAACAGCTTTTTGCTACTTACAGATCTGCCATCATTTATATCTTTCATATATAGCTGAAAGGTACGTTGCAAACTCCTATAGAGGAGATACAATTTGCTACTGATTGTCTAGATGGCTTACTTCAGATTTACAATGCTGCTACTAGTACTGTTTAGAAAATTGCCTGTACTGACTTGGTGCTAACCCTTCTTGTGGAGCTTAAACATATATTTGCTCAGCAAATGTACTAGCTGGACATTTTTACTGCCTTTGCCAAATTACTGGTTTTAGAACAGTTTTCCCCACACACTAATGGTAGCTGACCAAATGTGATATGTTAGGAAAGATCAGAGTTCATAAAATTTAAAGCAATCAGTATGTCTTTCTGATTTTACCCCCCTTTTCCTTTAATGTCTCATCTGTACATGACAAGTCAAAATTTCCTTGAGAATCAAGATTCCACTGAAACATTAAAATTATAGAAAATGTAAAATAGCAAAGAAAACAAGCAGATTCCCAGTTACACTTCTTCTAATGTGGACTACTTTATTTTTCACTATCTTATGTTTTTGACTGCAAGACACCAATTTTCTGTGCATTGAAATTTAGTGGAAGTTTTTAGTAGCTGCTGTAGTTCTTACTAGTTTAAAAACGTCCTGCTCTCACATCACTGGCAAAAAGAGAACACGTGGATATTAGTTCAAGGTGGCTAGTGGTCTCTGTGCCTGTGTGCTCATATGCAAGAATAATGCTGGCAAAATGTTCTCTCATTCCCAAAACATGCACCCACATACAGATTTAGTCTGTTTCATGTCTCCTTTGAAATGTAAGGGAAACGGTTTGTTGCTAGTTGGTCTGCAGGACTTCCCTCTTTTACCAAATATACATTCAGGCTGGTTCATCAATCTCTTCAGGATTCCCTAATGTCTGGCAATCTGAATCAGGGACTTTCTGACTAGGGAATTGCAGTTTGACTTTCTGAACTTACTGTGGCGGTGGTGGCTACATATCAGGCCTGTGTATTTGTGGGTTTTACGTAGAAAAATATAATGTGTTCGTATATGTTTTGGCCAATCATGAAGTCTTTGGATAACTCCTGAATTTCAGTGTTGGTGATTCCATTTGTAATACCGTATCTTGGTTTCCACCTGTGAAATACAACTGTAGCTTGATTTTTTTTTTTTTTTTTTGAATCAGTCTAATGTGAGACAAGACTTGAAATAATTACAAATACCATCTAGAAAAAGAAACTATTGCTGATCCTTCCCCCTACAAAAACATACCCACCCATGCGCACGTGCATACACACACACACACACACAAAACCCAGAAACTTACAAAAGTTTTTCCTGAAAAACTTGTAAATGGATTAGCTAAGAAATTGAAGAAGATCTTCTAAATACATGAGTGGCCACAGTAATTAGTGCCAACTAATCAACACACAGTAATTAGTGCCAACTGATAAAAGTGAAGAGTTTTATAATATTTTGTAGGCAAGAGTTTAGACGAATTGATTCATTAAAATACTGTAGAGTTTACTATTTTTGATTTTGCTAAACACTAGGTTTTAGAGAATGTATGTGTAGATAACATCTGATTTGGGGAAGATTTGCTAAGTCGATCATAAAGAAATAATTTAAGTTCAAAATCACATTTATCTTTAACAAGGCTGCAAGGGAATGACAGAAAATGGATGATGTCATCGTAATGAATCATCAGGATAAATGCTATCATACGGAGGATTGGTAACCATTTTTGTAGATGTATAGTTTTGATGAGAACTGGTATAACGGTGGAATAGGAAAACAGTGCATCCTATCATCTTTGAAGCTTGCATGTTAAATAAATAAGTGGGTCTGGTTGAAAAATGGCTCTTATGCTAGGTTGAATGATGAAGTCTTTTTCAGTTTCCCAAAATTAAGATGGATTTTAAAATACTGAGCTTTTAGATGTCTGTGTGGTGGTCCTGAAATTAGTCTGCTCTCCATCTGTGCTTGAGAAGTGAGTGTATGAAACTGGAGACACCTTGTTGCTTGCCTCAGAATTCCCATGCCCTTCTTGGCATGAATCTTGAGGCTGACCAGGGTCCGGGCTCTGGCTCTGGGGTGCCATACACCCACAGCTCCAGGACAAAGCTTATGTGCTCAGCTGCACTGTTGAGGCTGTGCTTTGAGGGGACTTGGATCTCATCAGGGCATTTTTTTTATGCTCTGGAGATCTGGATGCCAGCAACTTTGCTGTCTGCAAAATGAAGAAACAATACTGGAAGAGAAGAAAGCTTTAAGCATTACTATCTTAAAGTATGGAAGGTATTTTTCCTTACTTCTTGTATACTTGATGCATTTAGTGTGGATTGCAAAACTTGATGCGAATCTTCTGGGAAATTACCTAGCCTGTCTTCCTTACTTAGGCTTTCTGATTTCCATCCTTTAATTCCTCTGGGAGCTGTCTTGTCTGGCCAGACTCGCTTCTGGACCTGCTTTTAACAAAAATTGAAGTTTTAAATGAGCTTGCTGCAGGAGGGACAGAAGGACAAGTGATCCTCTAGAAACACTCAAGACTTGCTGTTCAACTTCACACCAAGCTCTCCATGCAGCAATGCATGCCAGCTGACTTCTAGGTCAGCTATGGTTATTTGTTTTCTTTCCATTGGAATAGGAGCTTCAGGTATAGGTGAAAAGCTACGTGACTGAAGAAAAAATAAAAGGTACTCAGATTTCCCACACTCTTGTATCTGGTTTCCTTGCCAGTGGCTGTCGCGTGAGACGATACCGCTACACCCAGTCCTGCACAGTTGTGCTGGTGCTGGATGTACTCCAGCTCGTTGAAGGAAATATTATTCTTTTTATCCCTTCCCTGAGGGCAAAAGTCCTTCCGTGGTCCATTTAATTACAGCAGGTTATTGTGATTGAAATTTCCACTATAACAAAGGGTGCCAGGAATTGCAATGTGGTTTCTTCTAAAGCCTGACCCTATGCCTATGGATTTCACTGGCACGTTTGGGTTGGTCAGGAAGCGATTTTCCCCCAGCTATACTCTTACCAGCATAATTCTGTCAACAGAAGCCCAGGTGTAGCTGCACTTATTCCAAGCATGAAAGTCCTTTTGGTGCTGTTGCTAATCCTCTTATAGAGTCTTATGCCAAAGTAAGCTGTGTCTTGGCTAGGCAATGCCATTTACCGGTATGGCAAAAGTAAGCTATTAGATCTTTTCCAAGACGCTAGAGCAGGCACCTGACATTTTCCCGGTGTGCAGATGAGATCTCTGGCCTCCGCTGGGGAGACTTTGTGAGCTGGGGCCATAATTTGAACAACTCTTCCTCTTTGCAGCTGGGCAAATTGTCATAAAGGGGCTGTAAAATCCCCATGACTGGTCTCAGGAAGATTATGCAAACTGCGTCACAACTTCCAAAAGTTTACTTTGCATTTCCTTTGCCCTCACGAGTAGGAGACTAGTCTGCTGACATGGTTATATGCAGGAGAGGTTTTGTCACATGGAGTTACATTGGCTCTGCAGTGTTGGCAGGAGATATTAGCCTCTCTTGAGCTTGTATTGTCAGGGGCTTGCTGTTATCGGTTCCTGAGCTAGCTGGTCATGTCTAGACGGTGGTGTAACAATATACCATAAATCAAGCTTGAGATCATTCCAGCCTTGTACAGGAAACCTGCCCCAGTGCTCTGTGCAACGCAAATGTCTGTAGGCATAACCAGAACCAGGCTGCACTCTGGTGGGCTGTGATGGGCCATGGTTTCAGCTCCTGCAACATGTCAGCGGGCTATTGCTTGGAAAGAAGTTGAATGCTTTTATTTTTGCATCAATTAAATACTTTCTCTCTGAATGTTGTAACTTTGCATTTTTCAAAGGGTAGTGGTGGAGGGGACTTCAGCACTTCCTTTCCCTATTGACATATTGGCATCACTCTGTTCTCCAGTGCAGTGTCACAGTGTGTCCCTAACTTCTAGAGAGATCAGGTCTGCTTTTACTCTAACATACAACATGGGTTACAGTGCTCCTTTTCTTTCAGTGCTGCACCTCATCCTAATCTGGCATGCAAAACCAAGCTGTTGAGTATCACCCACAGTCTTGAAAATACTTCACAATAGAATTAATTTCTATCATCTGTCTGTAACGTTCTGTTTCTTTAGCATCAAGTAAGAAATAACTCAAAGTTTTGTGAGTTGTAATGGATCTTTAAAACAGATTTCAAACTTTATTATTGCAGGTCCTAGAAATATATTGTGAGTTGAAAGAGAAGAAACCTTTGCATGACTGGTTCTCTGGTTAATGAAAGAACCTGTGATTATATTTAAAATAATTTCATAATTAGCACAAAGCTACAGTGCTTTTCCTTTCTGTTTGGGCTGAAAATGCAACAGCATAAACCTTCTCTACAGGAAAAATGACATAAAATTGAGGGTTTTCTACTTTGATTCATCCTTCTTTCACATATGCCTGAAAGGTTTTGAAATCTGATAAGGGTTCAGGCCCTGTATGGTGGCAATAAACAATTGCAAATAATACAGCCATGTGTACGTGTGTGTTGACTTCTTGTTTACATTTCCAATCTCCCTTTGATCTTATTATGGTTTCTGGCAAGAAAAGACATCAACATGTATGGGAGTGCTGTCCTTGGTGCACCACTGCATGCCTGCTCTGGCAGGAGAATCGGTTGTGTGCTTATGGGCAACCTGCACCTATACCAGAAGATTTCTGGAGACCTAAATGGCAGAGGCCGACAAAGCCAGCCCAGGCTGTTCTCTTCCAGCATAGCTCTCCCTTACTGCTTCCTGTTTCGTTCATTTTATCTGTTTTTCTGCTGTTTGTTTTTGTTTTTGTTTTTTTCTTTTTTCTTTTTATTTTTCTAAATGTCTGAAACATTGAGGAGCATGATTTTTTTCCAAAGAGCACAAGAGTTTTGACTAGATGTAGGACCCTGTACTCCCTTTGATGGAAATCGCAGTTGGAATTTTCAAATTTCCTGTAATCTAGTTCTCAAGAAACTCTTCTGATCATCAACCAAAATCTCTCCCTACACATACAAACCTTTCTTTTCTTACTTCAGTGCCATACTGGTGTTCTGTCTCTTGTGCTGCTCTAACACTGTCATTGGGTCCACTCTTTCCTTCCTCCTCTTAGGGTTCCCTGTGCCACACATGCTTACCTGGGCAGGAACCCTACAGGGATGATAACACGTCACCTTTAGTCTGTTTTGTAGCAAATGCTGATTAACACATTAAGCTCCAGCGACTTGGCCATGTTCCAGTATTTGTGCGTATGCTTGCACAAGTGCAACTCTGTGTGTGTATTCCAATCTTTTTTTCAGTCTTCCTGGAAATAAATTATAATTGACTTTCCAAGTAAAAATGTGTACATTTTTATAATTTTCCTCTCTTCTCTATGCCAAGTGTATCTTGGCTCTACCCAGAGACCTGATTAAAAATGTTAAAACACACTTACCAGTGTGCAATGACTACATTTATAGCATCTGACTTGAATGTTTGTTTCGTAGTCTGGGTTGTAACAATCTGATTCTCAGGCTGCCATTGACGTCAACTTAATAGGAAAATTCAAATACAACTTGTATTAGATTTTCACTATTAAGTTAACAATAAAAACTTTCTACAGATGCCTTACGTAGACAAGGCTGCTAACAGAAATATTACATTAATGAAAATCAGGCCGCCACAAACACAGACTAGCTTATTTTTTAAGAATAAATAATTTTGTTTTCCATGTTCTAGTTCACAAAAATATTTTCTTTTTAATAATGCTAGTGGTTTAAATGTTAAGTATTGTGAGGAGGCAATCAGTACCCATTTGCGGTCATGTTGCAAATCTCCTAGGTTTTCCAGAGCAGGAGACCCCTTCCAAAAGTTTTGACTGATTATTATGACAGAGTTTCTGTGCTCTGCAGTTCTGTGAATAGTGTGCACATCTCTGCTGATTATTGCTTCACAGCCTCAGATTTCTCATTCAGTTTCAGTTATAAGACATGCTTATCAGTTCTTTCTTAACCTCCTCAGTCAACATGCTCACTTTGTTAAAAGTTTTTCTTATTTTATCACTGTCACTGTCTGGAGGTACCAGCTCAGATCAAGACAGTGTGCGTTAGGGTTTGCACTACTTGTAGTAAATGGTCCCTGCCTCAAGGTCTGTGCAGTGTGCTGTGAGCAGATAGTGAGGGAGAAGAAATTTCATTATTCTTTTAGTGTTGGAAACGTTTTGGTGTAGAGTGGGTAGGTGACTTGTCCATACTTAAATCAGAAAATCTAGGCATGGACTTAGCAAGGGAGTCAAAGATTATTTTGTCTCCCATGGTAGCATTAAATAGCCTTTCTGTGACAAGTAGCTTGATAAAACCTCATCTTGCAGTCATTAGTAAAACAGAGTAATTTACTCATAGAAAATAGGCCTGGAAAGAACTTATAAAAGGTTGTTTGATTTATTTGCTTCCATTGTGGTTGGACTGATTTTACCCCAAGTGTTCCTAACTAATAGTTGTCTCAGCAATGCTGAGGAAGTTCCAGTGATTGGCGGTACTTGGGAAAGATGAGGAACCTGGCCCAGGGCTCCAGCGTTCTTCTTTCACTACGGCTCTTCTCATGGCCAGCCAAAATCTCCCAGTATGCAAACTTCCAGTGAGGGTGCAGGGCTGTTTGCTCTATCTTTTTAATGTCTAAGAGGTCTTGTGCCATGTCTCTACTAGGTCTCTTGCCTTAATAGGGTCTTCCAGAGTTTACAGTTTTCTAGGCTTATGCAATCAATTCTTAGGCTGCAAAACCTTGTGAAAGTTGCTTGCAGGATAGTGCTATGTAAATGTATGTATTTTCATTACTTTTTGTTATGAGATGCTGATGTGGTCTTGAATGCACTTCACAGCAGCAAAGTATGATAAGAAAGCAGAGTTTCTGTGCTCTGCAGTTCTGTGAATAGCGTGCAGCATCTGACTTTTGTACTGTACTTAGGGTGTGTGTGGGGGAAACAGTTTCCTCATTATTTATGTGGTCTCTGACAGGGTGGTGAATCCTATTCAAAGTTAAATCCTCATAAAAGGCCTGAAGGGGTTGGCTTAAGCTTGAGGAATTGAAGTGACTCCAGAAATACCCAAGTCATAGTTTATTAGCTTCACAGTTCCATTGCTGCCCAAACAAAATTAGTTATACTATCTTACTAAGTTACAAATTTTTGAAGGAGAATGCCTAGTTAAAATCAGATGCCTTTGTTTTGGTAATTAATAGTGCATGCAAGACTGGCCAATGCTTAACATTTGTGTATGGTCTGGACAGGTGGTACTTATCTGGTCACCCACTACTTGAAAATGAAACTCCTGATGACCAGGATTTCAGTTATTTCTCTCTCTCTCTCTGTGTGTTTTTTTTTTGTTTGTTTGTTTGTTTGTTTATTTTTTTTTTAGTATTGCATGTGCATGAAAGCACATCATGCTAAAAAGGAAGGGAATGTATTTCTGTTTTTTCTATTAAACCTTTTAAAGAAAAAATGAGAAGAGGAGGGCAGGGGAAGAATTAGAGGTGAACAAAAACAGGTTGAAAGAAAATGAACAGGGAGGAAGCATGGAAGAAGAGAAGCAGCTTAGCTAATGACTGCACATAATCATTTTAGTTCTCCCTTTGTAGATAAATAATTACATCTCCCCTCTTACAAAGGCATTTAACCAGTGGGGATTCAATAATATTAGTGCTGATTAAGCTGTTCTTGTGTGAGGGAAGTGTTTTTGTGGTAGACATCCTTTACACCAGGAGAACTATATGAGGTGTGTTATGATTTAGCTGTTTGAAGAGAATAATTTTCCCTCTAGGAGAAATGTATAGGGCCCATATGTATTTTTTCTCTCAAAGGATACATGGTTGATCCTACAGATCAAGCTACCAGAAAAATGGATGTTGGGCTGGGTGAACATCATGTGCTGGGTTGCAGTGACTGGTGTAGCATGTTAAAATGTCAGCTGTTTCTTTAGGTCTCAGGGGAAGATCCAACTGGTGCATCTCCTCCTTGTGGGGAGTACCACACATTCACCAGACACCTGTTTCCAATGAATCCCCCAGAGCTCATTTCCCTACAGCCTGGAGTGGAATTAAAGAAGCATCCACACACATGGTCCTCTCAGTGGTGGACACAACAGCAAGGGAGGTGTCCTGAGGGAGCCAGTCATTGTCCTTAGCCAGGGTAACAAAGGTCTGTGCTTCAGCATCAAGTGTGCAGGTATGTCTGTGCAGGGCCTTGGGGCCTAAAAGTGGCCAGCAGCCCCAGGGTGGATGCAGACCCACTCTGGTGCCCAAGATGTCCACACTATAAGCAGTGCTGCTCTGGCACCAGATTTATTTCCACAGTAGGCTTTAAACCTTCTCCATCCCATAACCAAAATGTGGGCCCAGCCTAGCCTGGTTGCACAGATGAGACTGTGCATCAGTGTACGTCTCTTTTAGTTTCATTTTGTCTTTGCGAGCTGAAATAACAGGGCCTTTAAGCTGTGACTGTGCTATGCTACTGTAGCTGAGGGATTTATATTACTTTAGCAGTTAGGCAGGTACACTACACAAATGGGTGTAAGAGGTGTCATTAAGGGCTTTGTTACGAACTTTCAGCATGTGGTAAGGACAAATGAAGGGTGCTTTCTATCTGTCCTCCCTCCACCCCCTCTTGAGAGCCTGAGATTTCATGAGGTGTGTTTTGGATGCATGTAGACTTGAATAAACACAGTTATTTTGCTTGTCTGCTGCTAAGACGACAATGTTCCATTGATATGTTTGACAGCCTCAAGTAACTGACAATTATTTCACATGTGCAGTGTTTATCTCCGTGGTATGCTATGTGACAGCTTGGAAGTGACACCGATGTTCAGTGTGAATCTCTCTATTTCCCCAATGAGCTGTCAGGGGAGCCTGCAACATTTTAAAAACACTCCCTGGTTCTTGAATTTGAACAGAGGCTCTCTATTCCAAGCCACGTTAGGTAACTTCATGTTTCATTGCCCTTTTTAATCCCCTGGGAGGACAGTATGCAAAAGTGCATCAAGAGGACGTGACAAGGGATTTATATATTAGTACAAACTGAAACAAATGCTCTTAATTTTGGCCACATCAGTTTAGTGTATATCTTGCAAAAGCTCATATTTTTATTTATTTATTTATTTATTTATTTATTTATTTTTTATTGGAAAGGAGCAGCAGAGTAGCATCATCCATTAACATGACTTATGGGTAAATACAGTGTAGGTCTTTCTACATAATGCTGCCAGCTTAGCTGAGTAGTCATTCTCTTGTTAATTTTTATTCTGTTTACAGATTCCCATGTCAATGTGAGGATCACTACTAGCCTAAAACACCGTAGGACTTGAAAGTGTTTTACAACTTTAAGAATGTGTAATCATGTATGCTGAATTTTCTGATGATTTCTTTCACTCTTCATAGCTAAGTAGTTAAACTCTCATTTGTGCTTTATTTGAAAAAGTATGAGCTTTTATCTCGGATAGGTAATGCATATGTTGCACAGGCACTTCAAGTATAACTGGCTACAAAATTACCGGAGAGGTACTGAATGTTTTTTATGAAAGTGATTGTAAAAGTGCTGTAAAAGACACTTATCAAAAGACAGACAGTCAGTTTGATGGAGGGAAGAAAGGAAAGTGGGAAAAAATCCTATCTGTTCATTAGAGCACACTTAAAAAAAAAAAAAAAAAAAAAAAAAGCCCTTATCCTCTTTACCAGTTACAGCAAAATGTAGAGCGATCTGTTTTCAAGTCAGATTAGCTTTCTGACTTTCATGAGTAAGCATAGTGCTTTGCATTATAAAGTCAGAGGCAAGCTATAATACATTTGGAATCTTTTTCATTTTACAAAGCTAATTCTTAGAATTTTTGGCAAATTGATGGTTCATTTGTCAGTGTCACCTTAATCTACAAAACAGATAGTGAGCAACTCCTTCATCTACTTTTTCTCATCTTTGTTGAGAGAAATGGAAGAAAAAAGTGGTTTGATGAGATCTTTTACGAATTTATCTATTTTGTTGTCTGTATTGTAAACATTGCTTTTTCTGTCTGTAATGTGGTATGAAGTTTTTACTGTCAAAGGAACTTTTTAAAGCTGTAGCCATTGCCATGGTGAGATTTTCTTCTGTACTGACATTTATGTTGATTGAATAATGCAGTCTTTTTAGTAAGCCAAATGGCTAAATTGAGTGTAGTTGTGGATTTAACTTTCTGTGTTTGGCATAAAAGGAGTCTTTAAGGTCTGAATTATTCCAACCTTAGAACAAAACAAACAAACAAACAAAGAAAAAAAAAAAAAGAAAAAATAAGGAAAAGTTGCAACTATTTAGACTGAAAATTTATTTCTCTCCTATTAGCAGCTGAGATTTATTTTTCTGTTTAACTAGCTGGATCTTTTGTTCGTGAGAATTGGCATCCTGCTGTGGTGTGGTATGTGTCCAGTAGTGAATGTGAACTTACATTGTAATGTCACGGCAGAGACGGCAGCATGATTTATGACAACACTGGGCAACTGTTGAGCTTTGTGAAACCTAGGCAGCCCACAGAGGTTCAGGGATGGGTGACCTTGGGTTTCCCTCTCCTGCTTCAGAAGTGAAACTTGGGGCCCAGCCACGAGGTATGGGATTGCATAAGGGTCTGGTGCTGCTCTGGGCCACCCCAGTGGTCCCGTGCTATACTGCTCCTCCTGGGCATGAGCTGAGGACCGTGTAATTCTACCTTGAATATTCCCTGGCTTCTGACTGCTGGTGACACGTGAGCCACCTCCGAGCAGTCTGTAAAGGCTGCTGCCAGCAGCTTTACCCTGAGCAGCAGTGGTTGGCTGGGTTGCAGTGGTGTGCACAGGGGGAATTGCCTCTGCAGAAGCAAATTCTCTGCTTTCACTCACTACTGCAGGTTATAGGACAGTGTGAGGACCCATGTTGTCTGCTAAGGATACAGGAGCAAGGCCAGGCACATCATTAAAAGCTACCAGGTGTGAACTGATGCTGTGTGGAAACACTGGAGTGACAAAATCCATAGCATTCAGAATACCTGGGGTAACCAGAGGCTGTGTTACCAGGGGTAATGGAAGTTGGATGGTAAAACAACACTTACATAGCATAACAGAGATTGTTCTGCTTTATCCCATGTTTTTCAGAGCTGTAAAATACTTGCAGTAATTCCTAGGTGGTCTCTTTATGTGTGTGGTGATGTCAACCACTTGGAGAATTAACTTTGCTGAAGTTTGCAGCTGCTGACTCATCTGTTTAAAGAAGTTGATTATTAATTTTCAGTGGGTAATAATTTTTCTCCCCTTATACAACAGTTGAGGAGAAAGAGTTGGTTATGAGGCTTAGCATAGGTTACCACAGCACAGGGTTTCCTTGCAGTCATTTAACATACTGCATATTTTAGTGGCTGCAATATACAGAAAGCCTCAGTTTCATGGTTCTTCTTGGAACTAGTCCAGCTTGTGCTGTGAAAGTACAATTCAGCAGAAGCCCTTTTTGAATATTTATTTATTTGTAGTATCCAAGAGTTCTGCATGTGGTATTCTGCATCCTCATGAGAAGAGTTGTAGCAGCGGTGCCTTGGCACTAACAAATGCCTTGATATCAGTAGCTCTTTATTTTTTTTTCTTTTTTTTTTTTTTTTTTCAATTGGGTGACAAAGTAAAAGCACCCTCTGCTTTCTGCTTTCATGCTCTTAAAATCCAGTTTTGCTTCTCTTCTCTCCCTCCTCCCAACACCCCCTTGGGAACAAGAAGGAATGGTGTCTCTGGCAAAGAAATAGGTAGGGTTTGGTTGGTAAGTGGAACTGATTTAATTAAATCTCCTTTTCAGCCTCATAATGGATTCATTCAAGAAGGCAAAGGAGTAGGAATGTGCTTTCTGATTCTTTTTTTCCCTTCTCTCCCCCCAGTCAATGGGAGTAAAACAGCTTTCTAAACAAAATGTGTTTTTGATGTGATTTTCTCTTGACGTTTTAAAGAATAAATTATATTAAAATTTATTTCTAATGTTGATTTACTTGTCTTTGCTCCCCTCTACCCCCCCAATATTAAAGCAACATTACTGTGTGCATAGCAGTTGCTCTAGTTGCATGCCAGCATAACAGCACAGAATACAGCAGAATACAGATCTCTTTAACACCACCTGAAACTTCACAAGCATTGACCAACATAAACTTAATATCACCGAAGTCTGTTTCCCATCCTAATTAGCTCATGGTCTTGTATTATTAGGTTTACACTGCCAGTGCACTTTGGTTTTGTTATCTTGGCAATTGCTGATGATACTAGCATTACTCAGAAAACTTGGATTTGAAATTTTGTTGAAATGTTTTTTTCTTTTTGGAGCCAAAGTCTTTTGCAAGACTCATCAGTTTTTATTTATTTATTTATTTATTTATTTATTTATTTGAAAGGGGGTTGGGGTGGGGAATATGTTTGACAGAGAGAGTTCTGAAGAAATCTAGAGAGAATGTGTGTGTGCATGGTTTTGCAGACGTACAAAGTGTGGTAGGCAGTTAAGGGACTGGCTTGAGATGTGGAAGACTTGGTTCAGCTTCCTGGTTTGTGTGGTGCAGAGTGATGTGGGATGGAAAACTACTCTCTGACCTTTGAATTGGGTGGAGTAAAAACTCAATCAGCGGTTTCTTACCGCCAGGAGATTGCTCTGACTAATGGTTTGCTTTCTTGAACTGGAAAGCATGGATTTTTCATTTTCAGAATGAAGTTGTCACACCATGATCATCAACCGTAAACGTTAGGCAGAAAACCTGGTCTTGCAACAGATGAGATGACTTGCATGAACAAATCTGAAGGTACTAAACAAAGGAGTAAGATGTATCTAACACATCCATGTCTTGGTGTATAGATATTTGTTTCTTTGGTACTGTATAAGTTTTGTAAGCAGCTATCTAAGCTGCTTTCTATACCAGAAGCAATACGACCTCTCCGACTGAGCTGATGAATCCTGGTTCAAAAGTCAGCTCTATTGTTATAGCTATTTGAACTAGTTCTGTGTAACATTGCATCAAGTTGAGAATATGTACTTTTTGGTGTTAAAAGATTATGTCTTTAGTTACGTATGTGTGTACATCCATCTTCAGAGATGAAAAATGGGTTCCAATAACTTGTGCTGTCATGCTTGCCAGAAAAGATGACTTCCCACTTCATTTGCTGTTCTTTTGCTTGCTTATTTTTTCCCTGAGAAAGGAGAGAGCTTCTCGGCCTGTGGATTGAGTTCAATGGAGTTCTGCTCTCTGACTTAATGTAGTTTAAACTGAACAACCCTATGGCCATGTTATGGCTCCGCTCCATCAGTATGTTGTACCTCATCCATTTCCTACACATTTGTTCTGTTGAACATCTTTTAATGTCAGCATAATTGTTACTTAACTTTTTGTCTTCATATTCCTGTGCAGGAATTGATGGGTCAACAGATTACACATACATGGAGTCAACGTATGTTCTGAAAAAGAATGAGAAGTCCAGAGCAAAGCACAACAGCCTGTTCTCTTTTTTAGAATTGAGCAAGGACAATGATTTACTCAGTGTCTACCATTTATAACAGTTTGGTCTCTAATCTACATAACTGCTGCAAAGAGGTAAAATGTATTGTGCATAAATAGATGTCTGTCATGGTAAGTTAAACGTTGACATTGTAAGAATCCTAAATCCTGTGTAACCATTTTGGTGCAAACCCTGTGACAGCATCAGGTTAGTTGTTTCCTTAGAGATGTTGTAGATTGCTGATCTTCCTCCCCCCCACTAAGAAGTCAATGTGTATTTCCTGTTGTGCAATACAGAGCTTTTATTTCTTTGGGGAAATGGACCTAACTGTGTAATTATAAATGCTGTAGAACAGCTGTGTTCAACACAGCAAGGACGTTGTTTACTTCCACATTATTTATTCATGATTTCCCCAGTTCCCCCAAGTAATGGTGGCATACTTTTTTCTTTTTCTTTTTTTCTTCCTTTTTTATTTTTTATTATTTTTTTAATTTTCTGAAATTCCTTTGGTGGATAATTCATCCTTCCCTATGCAACTCTGCATTCAGGAGTTTCATGACTCATTTGCAGTTGGAATACCAACTGGGGCAGCATGAGGGGCTTGGATGCAATAAAATTAATCACCATGACAAGGTCAACATAAAAGCTGTTTATTAAATGTTCTGATACAAGAGAATGTAAAATGAAACAATTCCTTCCTTCCTTTATTGGTCTGACAAGTCACTGCCCTCAAGATGAAAGCAATTGCTTGTAAATTCCTTAGACACATTTAAAATAATTAAAAAGAAAGTAGAGGATGCTTCAAGAGTAGGTACTTCTTTTCTGTATACAGTAGTTCTTGCATTATGCTGTAGTATTGCAATCTGCATAGAACAGGTTGGGCTTAATCACTGACTTTAGCATTCAGATTAAGAGCTACACTGATAGTTTTCTGGGAGAATTATTAAGTGTTCTTGGAGGTGAAATTGAGATCTTTTTTTTAATAACTTTTCATAAGGGTTTTTGCAGTTAGAAGCAGGGGTTCCATCCCATTCTGTATCATCTTTCCAGCTGTGGTCAATAGCATTTGATGCCCCAGAGAAGGAGAAGAATCCTAACAGCACATGTGAATATGGTTAGATCTTTTTTGAGGCAGCTCTGGGAACTGGGTCAATCCACTTCAACCAATTAGATTTCCTGAGGTTGCAGAATAATGGTGAGAGAGCAGTACACTAATTTACTCTCTATTCTAACATTTAACCTATTTAGCTACCACAATCATCTATGTGAATTTTAGTAAATGTTTCCATTGTTATTATGTAGCTGTATTGTATTTTACTCAGCAAGCATCATTAAAAGGTATTTTCAATTAACTGTATATAATCTGTGTTTCAGTAATGGGAGTTTAACTGATAAATTAATTTGGCCAAACTGTGCTTATGCATAGCCTAATACAATAATGCACACGTGCACACATGTGCTCTCTTACTTGTGCTCCTGTTCTCTGTCTCTCTCATATTTATTACCAGCTTGGCTTGTGTTGCTTATTGGACTTAAATTCTGCAACTTGAGACTCCTGAAGATGGAAACTGTTCAGAAAAAAATGTTTTCATTGAGAAAAAGAAAACAATAAGCATGCTAGAGCTGGACTAAGTGTATGTAAATTCTCTTATAATGATTAGGAAGAAAATTAGGTGTGTTTTACTATTCTGGTTGAGGGGCTACTACAGGTTGTCTTGCAAGCATGCTGTACATTACAGTGTGTGTATTGTCATCTTATGCTACAGAGTAAAACACATTACATCATCAAGCTGCTACTGTAGTTCTAAAGTGTTTTTCAAGCCAAATAAACCCTGTGAACCAGGTGATGAGACTTAAATACTTGGTCAAGAAATAATTTGAAATTTCCATTAAAAAGTAATTGAGCAACTTTTAAAGCAATGTCTGGTATTTTTGTTTGTTTGTTTTTCTTGAAATTAATGATGATACCATTGCAGGTAAGGCATTCTAGTGAGTTTCCATGGAGCTGCCCAAGAAGAGTGAAGTAGCTTAATTCTGTAGCTGATCAGGCATTTGTTTATTGTTGGAACAGATTACATGATAGATACAAGTTTGTGATTGGTTTTGTCCTGGTTCCTTTTTTCTGTGGTTACACAGACATTGTACCTTGTATATATTTTATCTAAAAGGTCTTGTAATAACAGGTCTGTACGTTTCTCCACTTCGCCTCCTGTACTGTGATCTGAATTAACCCCTGAAATACCTTTGCATCTCCTGATATGCACAGACTAGAAATGATTTTGAACTCACCAAATGGATGATCACTTTTAGTAAAGCTATAGAAAGAATCACCCTATAGACTATCACTTTCATCAGGATTAGTTTGATTCTGCAGAAAAAAAAAATTGCTGTTGGAAATAAAACACTCAAGAGAAGGAAAAAGGAAAAAAAAAACACACTACCCTATCCCCAACAAGTAAGAGTTAACAAGTAAGAGTTTTAACTGTTTTAAAAGAATCATTAAACTTTTATTTTATTTTATTTATTTTAATTTTATTTTATTTTTCCTCCTTTTCTGGTTTCTGAGCTTTTAAGGGACTTGCAAATTATGTTTTCAGCCTTTAAAAAATGTTTATTTTTTTCCCCATAAGCATGAGAATTTGAGATATCTTTTGAAATAAACAAAACAAAAGTTCTAAACTGAGTCTCTTGGATTCTCATGGAGTCTTATGATTCCAGCAGCTGGAGCTTTAGGAAAAAACACAAAGCTTGTAATCAAAGTCACCCCACCCAAATGGGTTAAATGTCTAGACTTCCATGAGATTACACATTCATTTTAAATGCATGATACGGTAATGGGAGCAAGGTCATGAGCTGAGTTCCCATTACGCATGTTTATTCAGATGGACAAAAAATCATTTAAGGGGGTGCAAAGGAAGTAGGCAATATTAGGATATGTGAAGTTTGGAGAAATTCTTCCTCTGTTTGTTATAATTCCCTTTCTTTCTTCTTGGTCTTTATTTGCTTTTACATCAGTGTTGCATCTTTGATTTATAATGTTGTATTTGCCTTTCCTTCTATTTTGTAATTGAAAAGTACAAAGATTCCCAAGCCTCGAAGCGTGAACCATCTTTTCTCTGTACAATTGTTTTGTCTTCTGCAAACTAAGCTTGTTCTTAAGATCTTCTGGGGATTTGGGGTGGTGTGTGGGATGTGATACCAGTTATGCCGAAGGGTCTGGAGAAGATAATACGGGTGGGATGCAGAAAGAGAACTGTTTCTTACTTCAGCACCACTGGTTCCCTTGCTTGTTTTCCATTGCAGGTATTTTGTTTCTTTTGTGTGTTCCTGGTGTTTGTTTGTTTTCTGTATATGTCATGAGCATCTGGAGGACTGATTCCAAAATACCTTCTGAGAACATTACCCATAGGCACACTTCTGGAGCTGAATTTCCATTCAGCTCGTAACCCCCAGCTCTTTTCCCTCTTTCCCAGTGCCCGGGTCTGCCACAAGCTGCTCTGTAGCCCAGACTCCCATTTTGAAACTTGCTTGCCCAGAGTGTTTGGACTGCCATGAGATGGCCCAGCTCTCCTGAACACGCTTTGGAATAGATGCAAGTACCTTAGGCATAGCATGCTATTTCAATAAGAAATAGTCTTTAGGTATGTTATCATAGGCAATGATTTGTTTAATTGCAGAGAAACAGAACAAACCTGTTCTCAAGCACAGTTTAGCATTTCCCCCTCTTTTGCTGGAATGAATGATTGCTACGCTTTCAGCTTCTCATGTGTCTAGTCCCTGATGAGTGGCAGGCTTAATGCCCTTCAGCTATAGAGGCACAGATCAATGTCTAACCCACTCATGAAGGCTGCCTTAAGCACTTGGTTTGCTGGGAGATTGATCTATGTTAGTAACCTGAATTAGGAGTGTTGTGTGATGTAGTTGATCCATCTAGTATCCACGTATCTTGTTTGAACAGATATGAGTAACTTCATGGTCTTTCCTTTCCTTTGACTCGGGAATTCAATAAAGGTCCTATTTGTATACTTGGTTGTGAGTTGTCTACTTTCCTAATATTTAGGAGTTTTTCCTTTAAACTGGGAGGAGCAGTACATTTGCAATGAATGCTTAGAATATCAAAAATCAAACCCTACCAAGAAATGTTTTGTTGCTCCTATGTTGATGCTGTTGCCTTGGGGAAAAAAAAAACAATGTCATTTGCAAGAGACCTCCTATCCAGTCCCTCTTGGTAATTTGGATTTTTTTTTTCTGTGTTCCCTGTGGTTTCTCTTTGCCTTGAACCTTTCTGCTAGTATGTGCGACAGACACCTCCCAAGTAATTTCATCCCCCTGAAGTGGACCAACTGCTTAGTCTGTGGAAGGTAATTATATACTTGACTTCTTTTCCTTGTGGGAAAGGAATTTTTTTTTTTTTGTTCTTTTTTTGTTTTGTTTTGTTTTTCTCTTCACATAAATGCTGGACTGGCATGGAAAAAGGAAAAGATTTAGTATTTTGTAGTTCAGAATTGTTCCATGTTAGACATCTTAAAATGTATCTCTCTGCCTACTTGTGGCTTTTGTACTTTTTAATTAAATGAACAAAGAAAGTCTATATGTTGTCACCTGAAAATGCTACATGACTAAACTTGCTATTTCCCACAGATTGCAATGTGTATAGGAGCTGCAGGTAGGTGAATCTGAGGGCAGGCTGATTAGCGTATCTTGTTAACCTTCATTGATTCTCTGGCTTTGGGAAATAAAATACACCAGCAAATAGGTTGCAGCAATGCTCAGAAATCATAACTGGCTGTTGACCCAGTTAGCCCAACAGCAGATGGCTGAAATGGAAATTGCAGCCAGTGAGTGCAGTAGAGTACTACATGATGCAGGTAGTTTATTAGCACCTGTTCTCCTCATGATCGTGTCATGGGGTCCTTAATGAACACATTAAAAATAACTGAAAGCTCATTATCTATTGGTGTAGGAGAGAAGAAAGAGAGAGCAGAGAGCGGGCTGACTTGGAGAGGTGAATACTGCGTTAAAGTGTGACATGCTTTAGAATGGTCTTAGTGGTGAAAGACAACAGCCAGCCTGTGATTAAAACCTGGCAAGACAGTCCTATGGCTCCTTCCCCCTACTTCTTTGAGGTTGGCTCTATTGCTCTGCCTGTCATGATGGCCCTTTCACTTCCCCTGTTTCGAAGTCCTGCCAGGAATAGTGCATTTTATATGATGCCAAATGTATAAATTCCTCAGACCACTTGGTCTGGGAGGAATGTACTAATGGTGTGGCTGACTGAGTTTTAATCTGGGATGTTTTTAATTTTCAGACCATGTTAATTTATTTTAACCTGAAAATTAAAAGACTCATTTCAGTTTTTCTATTTATTGCTTCTTTTAATACTTCTTATTCGCTTAAAAAAAGACAAAAAAATATTAAGTCTTTGCAGTCTCCAGTCAGACCTCCTTTCTTCATCCTTGATAACTGATAAAGGATCTGTGTAATGCAGTAGACTGCATGTCCCCTTGAGATATCAAGATCAATGCATGTATTCTGGTTGGTTTGGGTCACACGTAATTTTTATTCCAGCAGCTGTGTACTAAACATCCAACAGGGGCTCATCTCCAGATTGTTAGCACCTATTCAGAAATGCTCAGTTCTCTGTGGGATCTGATTTCTTGTTGTTGGTTGTTTTTTTATGTTTTATGGCCCTCCTCACTGGAAAAAGAAGGTAAACTCCAGGCTGAGGGGGGTGACTGAGTACGCTGTGATATTTTTGTTTCTCATTGACATAAGGTCTAGTTTTGGAAATTTCCTTCTGGTCTGTTCAAAAATTCTTTTCACATTAGTGTCATAGACATCACCTATTATCATGGCAGTATGTATTTTTAGCATGAAGCAACTGACTTTGCTGACTAAAACCAGTGTCTTCAGGTCTAGTTTCTTGTCCAGTGTCAAAATGAACTGGATATAATAGTTATTTGTGGGCGTCCATCCCAGGCAAATACTTTAATTTCTGGAAAAGCTCTTGAACATTTTGAAGTTCTGTTCCCTGTTCATACATAGTTTTTGCCTGTGTTCACTCATTTCACGTAAATGTATTTGCTTTTGTAATTGTGGTTTGTTCCCAGTAGTATTTTTTTAGTTTCTGCCTGATGTAACAGGAAAGTAGGACTGTGACAGAACTTCCACTGTGATGCCATTAGCAGGTCTGTGATGCAACTACACCAGTCAAGAGGGAAGACACAGTCAGAGAGTGCATTTATTAAAATGCTGAAAACCTGGACTCTTGGATGGCTGTGCCAGGCTAAGCAAACCATGGCAGGCTGAGCAAATCCACTGTTCCAGCAGCTATGGAAGCATGGTCCTGAACTGGGAGCTGCCATCTGAACATCAGGGTTGGTGGATGTTCAGATAGCTATATATGCAACACCCAACCCCAAAATAGAAGCATCAGTAAACTTATTGCCATCTTCCAGAGCTGGTGCCAGCACAGACTGTCAATACCTCAAACTAGGACAGGATTCTAGAGTAGGTGCAATTCAAGGAGCTTCACAGAAGTGGGATGAATAAATGTTTGGTTCCTACATGTCATTTTGACCTTTATTGTCCTGCCTTACTTCTCTTGCAGATGTAGTTGAAGTGGGGACTTTTTTTTTAGCAGGCTCTTTTGCAGCACTTCATATAGACTCTGTTTAAATTCTTTCTTAGAAACTAGATGATCTTTTGCCATTTTTAGCCTTCACAGACTGCTGATTAGTTGTTGATGTAGAGACTGCCTGCTGGGTGCCAGTACAGGCTTCATATTGGCTGTTAGAGAGAGACAAGCTCTGCTTTGTTATGTGCTTTTTCAAACTTTACCACCAATATGGTGGGCAGATGGTAGACACATGAGTGCTGTGTAAATGAAACCACGGTGCTTGCTGTGAGAAGGCTGAGGGATGGAGAGCCGATGGCCTGAGAGGAAGGTTGGCTTGCTGAAGGGCAGAGAATGCGTGGCATCCTGGCATGTACAGGAAAGGGGGATGTGTCTGTCATTATTTTTTTTTCCAAAAAATTCTGAAAGTGGGTGATTGTGACAGAAACTGACCCAAACTGCCACAGATAATGTAATGAAAAACAGGGCTGCCACCAAGCCTGTTTATGCTGTGGGAGGGGGAGGAAAAAATGAAATTTTCATTACTTTCCTCTGTACTCACATATTCTGTTCTTGTAAAGATGGTCTTGATGAGGTCACTGTAATAGGCGAGTAAAACAATGCTGCCTGTGCTTTTGTCCTGCAGAAATTGCATGTTTACAATACATGAAGGATTTAGTACAGCACGTTGTGACCTTGCACGTTAGGTAATTATGTAAATGCCTCCACGGCGCCTGTCTGAATGCATTTCTGTGCTGGTGGAACTCTGTGGATGGGCACATTCATGCTAATATTCATCAGGTGACAGCTCGAAAGGAGAAACATCATTGGCATTAGGGCAGAACAGCCAGAATGTTTGGAGGAAACTTCAGCTGTACACTCATCTCAGTTACAATTGTCCCACTGCCACGTTGTACCACTTTGGTGGCCAGAGTAGGCTTTCATGTCTTTTTCCTCACTAGAAAAGTCTAAGATGACTAGTCCATGCATAGTATACATAAACATTAGAGTGGTAGTGGTTAGGAGGAGTACACAAGTTAGTGCCTTTTTTTTTTTTTTTTTTCTTCAGAGATTTCAGGACACCCTCTTGCCTCTGGAGGCTGGGAGCATATGTGCCTCAAGAATTAGCTCAAGTAAAGCTAAAAATAAACTCCTTGAGTGCTCACAATAGCACTATCAAAAATCAGTATCGCTCAACTCGCAACAGTGTTAGAGCAATACCAGTCTTACACTTTTGCATGTGGGGGAAAAAGGCTGGTAAGGTTTGGTATGGCAGAGCAGCCTCGTGACTACTCTTGACTGGCCATTGCCCTTCTGAACTGGGAAGTAAAAGTGAAGGGTTTTTTGTACCAGGACCTTTAGTTCTTGGTGCTCAAGTATGCTGACCTACAGCAAATACCTTATAGTCCAGAAGAATTTGGTTGAAATTTACTGATAAATGCTCTTCAGATGATTGCTTTGATTGCAGTTTTTGTTTGTTTGTTTGTTTTTGTTTTTCTGGCTTTTCCTTTCTATTTAGGCATCTAGAACTAAAAGCTGAAACTGGAACAAGGTCACAGAGTTAACAAATTCCAAGTCAATTACTTTCTTTGTTGTATGACTGTCTTTGTTCTTTATTTTCCTCCTTACCCAAGTTAGATCAAGGTGAAATCAAAGTGGAAAAGGTGTTGTTATAATTTATTTTCTACTTAAAGACTAATATGGAATAATCCTACACCACTCTTTCCCCAGGGTCACAAAAAAAAAAAAAATATATATATATATATATATATATGTATAAATAAATTAAAAAAAAAAAAAAAATGGGTCAAGTTAGTAGGATTGTTTTGCCTTTCCCATTGTGTTTGCTCCTCTGCATGGAACTTCATGCTGTATTACAGCAATTTACACTGAAACAGAAAATGTTCAGAAGCCTTGTTTTGAGTAAATGTTTAACTTTTGATTAATGCTATATTGTTCTAGCCAGAAAGCAGTACAAACATGTCACCATTTGGTGCCTTTCCAGCATGCATGCCTTGTTCCTCTGTGATGCTTTCACTAAACTTGAATGAAATCAAGGTACATTAGGTACTCATCTGAAAGATAGAAATGGAATTCAGCCAGTAATCTTCAGATTCAAGTTCATCCTTGGTGTAAGGTTTTCATTACCTGTGGAGGAATTAACTTGTCCTGTTACAGATATCCTCTGGTTTGTTGTGTTTGAAAACAGTCCCGTTTTCCTGGATGTGGTCCACTGGTCTGTCTCTTGTCCATAATCCTGTGATGAGTGGAGATAGCATTACGTTGTTTTCTCTGCTGGACAGATAAGCCTAGTAAATGGAGTTCCTAGGTGATGCTACACATAAAGTATTGCTTTGGTAGTCAAAGGCTGAGATGGGCTATTTTGAATTGCAAGCTTTCCTGAAGGTGTGAGGAAGGAGATCTGACCAAGCAGATCGGCAGAATTGAGTTACATTTGGAGAGTAGACAGGGAACACAAGAATGCTTCAGAGACCATAAAATAGAGATACTATTTCAGAAAAGGGAAGAGCAGCTGACTATAAAAATGCTTTAAATATCATCCAAGTGAAAAACAAAAGACAGGCTATATGCATATTTACAAAAAGGAGAAAATAAACTACCAGGCATCTTGCCTTTTGGAACACTTCACTGTAGGTGGAAAACATTGTTATCCTCCATGTCTGCCAAAAGTTCCCATGACAAACTTAATTAAAAGAAGCCAGCAACTGTGTGTCCAAAAGTACATTCTAGACTTGGCAGCAGATGTGTGAGAATAGCTCTGATACAGAGGTTTCTGCCTATGTCTTTCCCTCTCCTTTCCCTTTCTGCTGTTGGGCTCTTTGTTTTCTGGAAGGAAACTTGGGAACTAAGTATGTTCACGGGCACAAGTCAGAGTAACCCCGTAGAGCAAATAGTTCAATAGTGAGGCACAAACATGAGCACTCAAAAATGTACAGATCTATGATTTAAGCCAAAACTATTGAGTTTGGTTAAACAAGGCCCCCGAATATGAAAATAAAAATTATTTCTGACTGACCATTGTGCAGTAACAGTGGCCATGGCAGAATTGAGCCTCATTGTCCTCTCCAAAAGAGGGTTAGACTCGCTGACATTAAAGATGGGAACCCACAGCATATTCAATCTATTGAGAACAAACTATATAGAAAAATTAATTTTGGAAATCCCAACAAAAATTTACCTTACTGACTTGTTTTTATATTACCTTTTTTTTTTTTTTTTTTTTTTTCTTCTTCTTCTATAAGCCAATGAAATAGCACTTCAGGGTGTTTTTTGTAAAGGTATTGATATTATTATTTTTTTGCCAAATGCCAATTTTATCCAGCTGTTGCGTCACCAGAATGCTACTGCAGGTGTAACTTATTTTTCAGTACACAGGCTGAATTCACTTTGTATCTGAGTTTGTGTAGTGATTTGTGGATGGACTGAGTTACTGCAGGCTTTCTTACTAATGTAATAAATCAATGTTGTTTATGATCCTCACTGGTGGTCCTCTCTTTCTTAGTATGTTAAGTGCTTTTTATACTTCATTTGTATTTCTGTATGAAAAAAAAGATACCTTTAAAATGATTTTAGGTTTGATCAAATGAGCATCCTGTATTGCTGGCCACCCAGAGCAGGTTTCCCAGGACCACATCCAAGTGGCTTTTGAAGATCTCCAAGGAGGGAGGCTCCACAGCCTCTCTGAGCAGCCTGTGCCTGTGCTCTGGCACCCGCATAGCACAGAATGGTTGCCTGGTGTTTGAGCGGAACTTCCCTCTTGTGTTCCAGCTTGTGCTCATTGTCCCCTGTCCTATCTCTGGGCACCACTGGAAAGAGCATGGCACTATGCTCCTTGCACCCTCCTTTATTAATGCATTATCCATTTCAGAGTTGCTCTTTTTTTCTTAGAAGCAAGAGGCCATCATCATTAGATGATGACACTACTTGAAAAAAATAATATCTCTCTTTAGCATGTTCTATAATAAACTACATCTTAAAAATACTCTGGGACAGTACGTGAACAGATCAGTATCTTTGTGAAAAACTCAGAAACAACCATTGGAAGATAATGGAGTTATATCTGGAAATGAAGTTTTTTTTAGGAAGAAAAATACTATATGCTGAAGCATAAGGCAATTAACTTGTGTGTGTATTTTTCATTTCAAGTCAGCATGGGTTTGGTCATAGTCATTGTTTTCCTGGCTGGGCTTGGATTACCAGCCGTGACAGCTTTCACTGTTTGGGAATTCCCAACAAGACAAGCTACTCAATTCCATGCTCTTGTAATGGAAACCAGTCTTGGTTTTGTTGTGGGAATGAGCATATAAATGCACAAAGAAGAATGCATATGTGTAAAAGAGATTTATGGCTCAAGTCTGGGGCAAGATGTCCCCAAGAACTTTGGATGCATTACCAAAGCTGCTGGTCTTCCTCTCACTGCAAATGCCAGCTGTGACTCTTTGATCTAGTATTTATTAACAAAAGTGTGCTAACTACAGCTAATCAACAGCCAAGGCACTTAACTCTTCCCACCTAACAGCAACCCACCTTACCAAAAAAAAACCCACCAAATTTCTTGTGCCCATCCATTCACTCTGAGGAGAGAGCTGAAGAACTAACCATGATAGTTATTATGCCTTTATGAGGAATGTGCAGGTGATGAACCTGGTATAAGTGCCTGTTTCTTAAAATTGCATTTTTTCTACTTTAGAACTGTTGATGCTTTTCATTTTTTACCATGCTTCATCATCTCTGAAAGTTGTGTACTGTTCTCATGTATGGCCCCGTAAACATGTTTCTAGGCAAACAGGACTGGTCCTTTAATAATTTTTCTAGCTGGAAGAACAACAGTGAAACAGAGCTACAGCATCGCATACGTGGTTTCTGCAATTAAAGGCTGCAGCTGTTCTACTTTTTTTTTTTTTTTGTCTTTGTGACGCAAATCAAAGTGCAGCAATGGTATTGCCTAAGGGGAGAGAGAAAGCTACTTGCTGGCTTCCCTGTGCTGATAACTAAGCAGTGATGACAAGAAACTGGGGCAAAGGAAAGTTCAAAAGCAAAATCTGAATATTATAAATGACTGAAGATATGCAGGTGCCTCTTCTTCAGTACAAAAGGAAATAATTCTGTGTGAATGTCAGAAAAAAATAATCAGTTACCAAAATAAAAATATGTAGGACTGTAAATTTTCTGTCACTGAAAGGAATTCTGACACGTACAGTAGTTGATCTACGTATTTCCAAATAGGTTGCAGTCAGCCCCATTTTAAACAGGATTAATTTTTTACGTAGTGACATCTTAAGAAGCCTGATTTCTGTTACCTACTCATTTGTTTTTTTTCATTTACTTTTTCATATGTTTCAAGGTCAGCCTGAATTATGTGATCCTATGTAGTATCCTTGTGCTCTTTTTTTGTTGCGTAGCTCTCAGAATGCCCTTATAGAAGGAAATCATAAGGAAACAGGTACGGCAATACATTAGAAAGCAGATCTACAGAAGTAGTGGAGATCACACAGCAGTCAGAGGGTAGAGTTCAGATGTGCTAAATCAGAACCTATTTATTGCTTTTCCTGTTAAGATGATTTGAGTGGTCATTCCACGTTTGTCCATCTGTTTGCTTATGTTGTCTAAACCAAACTTCATAGGTGTTTTATTAAAGATAAATTTTGTGGGTTTGATACGAGACTAGGAGGATGCTAGAATTTCATTCAAGAATTAAAAGTGCCAGAACAGCAAATGCAAGCTTCTGCCAGGTGAGTTAATGAAGTCCTTTCTGGTGGTTATTGCTTTCTACATGCCCCAGCTCTGGCAGCAGGTAGCTTTGTGAGAGAAGAGGACTAAGGCATCCAAGGATCTCCCGTGTACTTGTGTCTCATGTGAACACTGTCCATCCCTACTTAGTTGCTAGCCTCAGCTTCATCTCATTTCTGTTTCCCTCACCCTGAGCAAGTGGGGGCAGAAGTCTACTTTTCTGTCCCTGACCATCATACTCCTTCTGAATGCCATCACAGCTATCCCTGACATCAGCGTTCCCTTCTTGTTACATTTGTTTCTTATCTCACGTGTTCTCAGTCCTGTTTTCCTCCCTTATTGCATCTCATAATACCAGTATCTCTTTTGCCCTGTATGGATTCTCCTGTCTTTTTGTTGCTTTCTCTTAGTTTTCCCCACTGTTTTCTCCCAGATAAAGAAAATGGTTGCGCCTTTATGTGCTTTCCATAACTGATTATTAGATGATTAAGAAGGAGGGGGAAGAACACTGTTAAAATACATAGATTTACCATCTTTTCAGGTGTCTAATGTAGTTTAATCCCCCAATTTGGGGATTAAAGCCAAATGTGGGTGGGGTCTTAACAGCAGTGTTGAATGTTTAACCAGTCTTTGTAGTGGTTGTTTTGAAGTACAACTTTACTTTCATTATTTTATAACATGGACAGTGTGGTGAGCTTGTGACAGGGATGGCAAACAACATGTCTCTGATACCACAGCCCACTCCAAGCTCTCAGATTCATGATCTAAATGAAGATTTAAGAGCAAGCTGATTTTTTTTCCCCTCATGGGTAAAACAACGTGTTTCAGTCACCATTCACAGTGAGTATTCAGCCACTCATATACATAATCTCAGGTCAAAAATGAAGAATCAACTGTTTTAGATGCAATTTAAAATGAGCTGTATCATGGATAAAGTTGGCTAGCTGATGCTGCTAGTCCTGCCTGTACTACAGTTGGTATGAGTCAAGTACAGAATTAAGTTAAGACTTCTTCTAGTGGTACTTGCATCAACAAAACCCACATGCTATAATAGAAAATAAATCCATGTTTATTGCAAGACTGGGATTAAGATTTTTTTTTCTAGCTCCAGCTTTTTTTTTTCTCAGCCAAGGCAAAGCTAGATTGTAGGATTGAACAATCACCATCAATCTAACTAGTTGATAGCGTTTGACTTAAAATAAGGAAATAGTTTAGAGATATGCTTATATGCTTGCTACCAGCAATTTTATTGGTGATAAAGAGGCTTGTTGACTCCTTTGCTGGGAACTGGATTTATGTCTGGGTTTTCGTGACTGGAGGCGAGTGGAGTAAGGGCGCTTTATAATGGTACTCTTTGGGCAAGATCCACAAAGTACTCAGGAGCTTTTTCAGGCATCTGAATTTTATTAGGTAGGCCACAAATGACATAGCTACAGTTGTATTTACTCTTCAGTCCTAAAGCTTTTTAAGATTTTACCCATGGGATCCCTTTTCTCTAAATATGCTTTCCTCAGACTGATTCCTCAGCCTTCAAATGGCTTTCCGATTTCTGCAGTTTCTCATTTTTATAGGTGGTGGCTCAATTGCATGCAATATTACCATATTTTTGCATGTCTTGCCTTTGAATGTAATTTTTACACTTAGATGCAGTTCAGAAGAGAATGATTCTTTCTACTTGATCTTGTAGTAGCCATAATGTCAAGTGATGGTAGGATTTCAGTTAGAACATTTCTAAGACTTCCCCACTTTGCAAGGGAAAGTTGGAGCTTCAAAATCTGCTGTATACTAAGTATTTATTAATGTTGTTTTCTAATTTTTTTTCCCCATCAGTTCTGCTGTCTTGGAATCAGTGAGATAATGAAGACTTATTAACCTTATTATGGCAAATCAATAGCAAGCCTAATAATTCCTGCTGTAAATTGCTCTCATAGGAGCTTCAAAAGCGATATTTTTTATCTTATTAGTCATTCCTTTAAGCTGATTGATATGCCAGGGTCTTTCATCAAAAATACCTAGATGGGATATATGCATCACTAGTCAAATTTCAATAAAGTTTAAAACTTTTCCTGCTGTTCATAGTTATGGTAATTGGATGCTAAAGACTTTCTACTGAGTCTGATGCTTACTGTCCTTCTTTATTACTTCCTGCTTCTATTCACCCTTGAACTGGATTCATCTCAGCATCGAACATACCAATTAGCATGAAAAGACCTTGCTGCTATTTGTAGGATTTTCCAGGGCTTTGATACTGATTCCTCAGTGGGTAAACTTGATGTTTGTGGTTGTATTTTTTGCAGTCATCATTGTTGAATACAACTGAATGTGGAACATGTGCTTCCTATTTTTAGTGAAAATTGGGTTGTTGCTGTGTCATTCACAGTCCCACTTTTCTTTGGTAGTGCTGTCCATGGGCAACTTTCACCTTAATTTCTGTGCACTTTAGACTACAGCTACACAAAGAATAGACTGCTATCAGGATCAGAACACCTTATTTTGTGTGAGATGTCCTTATTTATGTAATTATTTATGTTTAACCATTTGCAGCACATCTGGAGTGCTACTGAAGTGCAGAGCCATAGTTTCCAACTGTGCAGGGACTATGAGCATCAGTGCATGGCTGGGTTGTGGCACGTTTGTCCTTTGCTAAAATGGTTTACTGGAAATTAGCAGGACTTGGTGAAACTATTCAGTTCAGCTCAGTAAAATTTATGGCCCTTCAAGACCTTGAGACATGTTTGTTAAGGAATAAATTCAGGTATACTAAAGCTCAGGAAACTTAAGCATCTTAATTAATTGTCTAGCCAAAGACATTTGCAATCCTCCCACTTTGCATGCAACTTTATGTGCCTAAGTAAAGCCATCTCTGTTTTGTTAATAGTTAAAGAATCAATACCTTGTCTTATACCTAGTCTTGCAACAATACTTAGAGTAGATGGCCTCATTCTCCAAACCTATATAAGTGCATTTTGAGTTTGTAAGTGATTTAGACACTTTTTGAAGATAAGACCTGGTCTTCTAAACAACTTACTTCAAAACACTGCTCCAAAGCCTTTTCCTGCTCATGAGGAAAGCCTTGAACAAATCAAGATTTTTTCACTGTTTGTGAAAATGCTTGATCTGCATCCAGGCTATAACACTAATCTGGTTCCTTGGGTCTCTCACTGGAGAAGGTAAGGTCTTAGATTTGTAGAGGGAATGTTCCCACATAGGCGGCTCAGACTTGCTCTAAACAGATATGAAAATACATTTTAATTTTATTTTCTGAGACCCTATGATTTTTAAATACATAATGAAATCTTTGAAAAATATTATGGGGTTAGAAATAAATTCCAGTGGCTGACTGAAAAGTTTTCTTACCTCCTCTCACAGATTCTCTGAGAGAATGAACAATGCCTGTAAACAGCAACAACAGTAAAGCTTATCTGAAACTTCCAAATAAGAAAATGAGTCCTCTGCTGGCTTATAATATCTCTGAAATTTTTATTAGACTGTCAAATGTAGGGATGATTATCACTGATGTTGCCTTTTGGCAGTAGAATTGTGGTCAGGTATCACTTTATTACACAGCAGTTAAGCAACTGTGTCAAGCATTTCTAAACAATATAAACTGTGTGTAAGATTCCCTTCTCTAGTAGAGGTGGCAACAGCTGAAAAGAAGGTGCAACAGAAAATGTTACTGCAGCTTCCTAGTTAATTCTCAAATATTTTATTATGCTCTTATTTCAGCTTTGTCATTGGCCTATGAGGAGACCTTGCTTAAGGTATCCCGCTTATCCATGTTTGTGTCCCTGTAATCTCGTGTTCGAAAAAAATCACTAACTAGATTTGATTTTTATGGAACAATGTGAGAATTGCTTTCAGGTTTATATGAACTGAAAAAAAAAAAAAAAAAGAAAGTGAGGTGGGAGAGGGAAAGGTGCCTCTCAGATCAGTCTCCTCATACAGAAATCAGGGGAAGAATGGAACAGAAAAGAATGGCCAAGTCCTGTTCTTAGTGGTTCAAAAATGCTTGCTAGCATTTCTGTCCAGTTCAGCTTCTGTAGGCTGGGGTGCTGAGTGCAGGCGAGTTAGCAGTGAAGTACTGGTAATAGCCAAATCCATACTTCAGCAAAGGCATTTTAATTTGGTGTTAAATTCTCCTCCTCCTAAGTTTATGCGCATTAACTGAGCACTATATATCCTACATATTCTAAATAATGTAACTGATGTTGCGTAGGTATGTTTTCATCACCAAGGGCAGTGTGGCTGCCCCTGCTGATTGTAAGGGGCAATGGGACAGTCTTTGCACCTTGCAGCAAAAGCAATTGTTTTTAGTTCTGGCTGTGGTCTCTTCTGTTTGGAAATTCAAGCAGTTGCATTAACCTGTACAAATGATGATTTGTGTGCTTGCATCTATGGCATTTGCATAGTATTTTTCCAAATTCATGCCTTTGAATACTCAGCATCTTGTCAGGTTCTGTCTAATATAAACATAGAGGATTTGAATGCTAAGATGTTTTCTAAATCTGTGTGTGTTTTCAAATTAACTTTGTTTTGTCTTTCTCTGTTTTTATATGAACTGCAGTTAAACTTGTATTTTTGTATTTTTCCATTACTTTCAATGCTCGGTATTTAACTTTTTGTTTTGTTTTGTTTGTTTGTTTGCTTGCTTTTCCTCTTGGACAAACTCATGGACAAGAATTTTTACCTAATTTACAATGTTAAAATACTATCATAGGAGCAATCTTTTTTTTTTTTTTTTCCTTCCTTGCTCTTTCACTACTTAAAACTTAGAATTCTTGACACTTCAGCCTCTCTAACATGGTGTACTGATTATGGAATAATTTGTGAATTCTTACCTGTGTACATGAAATAGATTTTGGGGAAGACCACAAGGGTTAAAAATACACAGGAATCATAACTACTTTTTTTTTTTTTTTTTTTTTTTTTTTTTGTAATTATTAATGTATTACATCTAGTATAAACACTGAGCATGAGAGGTGAGATGTTTCAACTGAAATTGTTCTTTTTCTACTGACAGCCCTTTATCAGTCTAAGGGGATTTTTTATTTTTTATTTTTTTAAATTTCATTCTATTCTATATTTGTGTTAATGTAGTTATTTTTCATCCTTACAAGTGAGTGTTAAAATTATCTAAACACAGTACTTATATTTGTATGTGGCTGAAATTGGTCTTCTAAAGTTATAAATTAAGATAAACAAGAAATGCAAGAACTGTCATTAAGTGACCATTTTAAAAGGTATTCTAGGACATTACTACAAGATTTTCATGTCTCTCAAATGTGGCAGCCAAAACATTCACCTTTGACTTGGGTATCTTTCCTGTGCTCAAAATAAGAAAGGTAGTAGAAAAGGAGAATGGTGTAGAACATGTGATACAGTGTATTTCTTTTCCCCAAACATGTTGGCTTTAAATTCATTCACAGAGCAGTATGTGGCCTATTTGCAGTTCTGTGTAATTATCAAATGAGCTTTGCACAGGAGCCGACAACAGTAATCAGACGGTCAATTCCTGTGCTTGCATTTACATCTATTTTCCTATGCTGTGCTACAAGAAGGTTCTGAGGACTTTCAAAGGAAAAAAAAAAAAAAAAAAAGAGAGAGAGAGAGAGGTGAGAACTCTGGCTCCTCTCATTTCCATTGCCTCCAATGAAGCTCTTTTAATGTTAATCCATGCATTTGTTTAATCCAAAATGCATGTGGGTGGGGAGGGAGAGGCAGGCACGCAGAACTTCTGGTGGTGATTTCTACCCAACAAGATAACTTGGTGCGCAACAAAGCGCTCGGCATGGAAAAAGCTCTGGAGCGCACTGACAGTTTTATTGACTGTCCCTTTCGTAGCAACATGCTGGCTCCCCTTGAATTGATAGCTAACAGGAGTGAGTGAATACACATGGCTTTTGTAACACAGTGATAAATTGGTGGACAGTTGGACCATGTTGGCTTCAGGAGTTACGTGTTCACCATCAGTGCCCTGAGGCCATTTATGTTCTGTGTCAGTGGGGTGCATCTGAATACCATATGTCATGAAGACTAATGTCCTCACTCTTCCTTCTAATGGGCATGGCAGGCACCACGCGCTTGGAAATTTCCGTGCCTGCCTCCGAGATAAACAGTAACAGGGCCAGCTAATTGTGTGTGTTGCTAAACATCAGAGCTGCTTACTTGAAAGGTGGACCCTGGCAGTTAATGAGAGCTATTAAAGAGGTGAACAACAAAGAAATAAAATCATTTTTTTCTTTTTCTGTGAGGGGGCTCAGTACTAACAAATTAGGCAGGCTCTTATCTAAACTGTTTGCTGCTTCACTGTTAGGAGGGGGGTGGAGGCTGGGGATGGGGATGGAAATGCCATAATTTTAAAAGCATTAGGCACTTGAATGCAGAGATCAGCCCAAGAAAACAGTCAAGAGAATGAAATTGCCCTCTTAACTGTGACTGAGAAATGGAAGTGTTTAAAGTGTATAATCAGCTAATATAGTGTGCAAAATCCCTTCTTGGCAAAAGATCAGGCTGCAATGTGTACACTTTAAAGAACAGGGATCCTGGTGCAATATGTGCATGAGTAAGCAAAATATTACAGAGTAAGGCTTTTGGGCAAGCACTCTGTAGCACATGCTGGGTGGAGTCAATTGCAGCGATGTGCTCCAGATTTAGTGAATTTTGGAATGAATTAATCTCTGAGCTAACAATAAAGTTAAGTGCTGTTACCTATGTTTCTACAGACTTTCTCCTGCTTCCAGTTGTGTTTAGTGTAGTAGATTTAATGGATTTTAAGGTAAACAGTGCTGTTCTATGCATTATTTCAGAAGCTGAATGCGTGTGGCTGTTGGAATGACCAGTGTTGTAAATCACAAGAAAACAACAGCAACGCAAAGCGTAAAACATAATAATTACAGACACACTTCTATCTTTTTGTAAGATTCACAAAAAGTCTGTCCATATGGTAACCGCTATGATTGTGGCTCTGTTCCTCAATGTGTTTAGAAGTGCCAAAATGACTGCACCATAGATAATCCATTGACATTTCTCCTTCCATTCAAACATATTGCTTAAAAAAGGAGGAGGTGGAAGGCTGGATTTATGGAGCAGAGAGTGAGTGGTATTTGTTCTTTAAACAGAGAAGCTAAAAACTGGGAGGGCAGGACATTGTCTGTGTAAATGGAAAGAACAGAAACTAGCTGGAAAAAGAGGTGGTCATTTCCAAACCAGGTCAAACGTACAAAAGATCATATTACATAGTCTTATGTATTTGCTTGCCTGTGGTAAACGATTCAGGATTTTTAGGGCATATGCAGTACAAAGTTTCCCATGTTTAGTACCTGTGTTCATTGAATGCTTCAATAAATAATCACAAAGAATGAGTAGAAAAGACCAAAAATGCATGTGTTAGAGAAGCTAGAATTAAAACCTTAATGAATCTGGAATATTGAAAACTTTTATAACTTTATATTTGTAAAACTGCATTCCTGAAGCAATACTCTCCCTGGGATGTAAAATGTTTAGAGAACTTTAACTTTCAGAGCATCCCAGCAGTATAATATGGTGTGGTAGACTCTGAAACAATTTATTCCACTGCCTCTCAGAGAATGCTGTTTCAAATCTATTTTTTGTTCTTAAAGAGAAATATTTTACTACATAGTGGCTGATTCACTACTATTCATTTATGACTTGTACTACTTCTGTTAACTTTCTTATTCTTCAAAGCATCTTCTAGCTTTAAAGAAGCTTCTTCATACCAAGTGATGTAGGTTTTCATCCCCTTGTTACAACCACTGAGAACAAAATGAGAAGTTGAATTATCTAGTCGGTGAATCAGTGCTGCAATTGGGAATGGAAGAAAAGGCCATTTCCCATACATTTATTTTAACCATAAGACTGCTGTTGCTGAGCTATAGAAGGAGACGCCACAATCTAAAGCTTATCTCTGGTGTTCTGGTTTCTGTTTCATTGTCCTGTGTCCTACCCCCTACCCCGATGGACACTTTTGCATTCCTAGTCTTTGGTTTCTTAGCCCCCAGACTAGTTTTAAGGAGCTAAAGACCAGCTGTACTGCTGGGCTGGTGAGCAGAAGTGGATAGTGAAAGGTAAGAAGGTGGCAGAAACAAAAGGCTAGCCAGCTCCTGGACACTACAGAATGGGCCCAAAGTGGGGGATTTAAAGCATGAAGCAAAAAGCTTTTCTATTTTAAATGCAGGTGATAATAATGTTTTTCCTCACAGGAGTGATCTTGCAGCTGAGTTAACAATCTCGCAGAGGTAAGTGGTATGTTCTAGAGTGAAGAATTTACAGTCTATGGGCAGAATATAGCCCACAGCTTTATTCTATAGAGCCTGTGCTCACACTTCAGTCCTGTTCTCTGCTGCTGTTCGATTTTGCTCTTGGGTGTGTATGTGAATGTGTGGCTTACCAAGTGCTTTTGAAGAGCCCAGACAGCCCTCAGCCCATTACTTTCCTGGGGAGGTGTGTGGAGCAGAGGGGTGTGATGTGCCAAAGCTGATGGCAGATTTGGAGTCTAAACACCGCATTCTCCCTGGCTGCTGAGGAACTAAATTTATGCAGTGTATAATGAATTTGTGTGTTTACCAGGATCCCTGAAGTGGGAGGCTGATGCTGAAGGTGGAATAAAGTACACTGCAAGTCACTTTCAGGGAGTATGTCAGCTTCCATCACATGCTACCAAGTTTGAGCCAGAAGGTTTGAGAGTAAAGGTCCCTGAATTCTAGTCTTCCAGTTAATATCAACTTTTCTTATCTGGTGATGCTTCAGGTTGAAGATATTATTGTCTGAATAATACGTTGCTTGATTTTAATTAATTATTTTTGAGAGCACGTTGGTTTTGTTTCCTTGATTGAGTCTAATCCTGCTTCCTGTGATAAATGGCTTTTTGTGTAATCGGTGCACTGATTACTCCATGGCATACATCTGCTAAAAGATGCCTTTGAAAGTCAGGCTAATTTGCTGAGTGAGTGGCACACTTCTGATTACAATCTCCTTTCAATACAGAAAAAGACTGAAGCAAGACTTAAATTCTCTTTGTCTTTTTCAAACCTTGTTTGTTGATGGGTCGGGTTGTTTTGTTTTGTTAATTTTAATTTTTTTTTTTTTCTTGTTCTTCATCCCCCTGATCTAAATTTTCATGTTCTATAGGTATACTTTGGTTTCTACGTAGCTAGCAATAGCTATCAAACATGATAACTAGCAACTTCAGCACAGTACAGTTTGCACATAACATCAACACAATTATGAGCTAGAAAGCTGCACTACATGCAATTATAGGATTGTGTAGTCTGTCTTCAAAACAAACCACTGAAATCCCCATAGAAAAGGCAATTTTGGAACTAGCTCTAAAAGAAATGCTTGGCTGAATTTTTGAATTATTGCTAGAAAGGTTCTTGTGGAAAGGAGTGTCCGTGTCCTGTCTCCCTCTGTGTTATGTATGTCTGCCTCTCTCTGCTGGACATGTGCATAAGGGCAGATTCAGTATGACACAGACTCAGTAGGACATTATTGTATCCCCTAATAAATGTCATCTTTTAAGTCCTCCCCTCCCTCTGTGTTTTTTTTTTTTTATGTATATATATATATATATATAAACAAGACAAAAATGTTTTGATAGTTCTTAGGCTTAATTTATGCTACAAACTTTCAGATTTTAGGGATGGAATTATTTTCTCCTTTATTAATGTTACACATCTACCTATATGTATAGTTGTTACACTTAAACTGCTTTTACTTAACGTAGCCTATTTCATTGCACAAACAGGTTGTAAACTGTGTGAAAAAAAAAAACACTTCTGGTGCCTGAAAGCTTTCCTAGTATCCTTGGAGTGTCAGATCCCAACCAATCTTTCTTAGTGCTTTGCAAGCCTGATTTTTCAGAGGGTAGATATAGACAATTGTACCTTATGGATGCAGGAACTGAAAATTGGAAAGAGGACTTTAATTTATTCATACTTCAGTGTAAGCAAATGGTGTTGCTCAAATGGAAGCTGGGTCCCCTAATTCTATCTAATGCTGTAATCAGTATATCACACAGCTTCCATACATAAATTTGTCTATATTTTACAAATACATAAAATGCATAAAATGCTTCCTCTGAAGGTTTGTTTGACCAAAGGAAACTAGTGCTGTTTATGGGAACAGAACCCCTAATAAACTTGAAAAAAAGTGGACTAAAGACTGGACAAAACTTTGCATCTTTATTTTTGCAAATCCATGGTACTCATTGGAACAATCTTTTTCAGCATGATCTGGCACATGTTCTGCCAGTGATGTGGCACTGATTTCAGACACAGCAGCACAGAGAGGCCTCAGGATAGCTATTCCCTGTTACTGGTGCACTAGAGTTATTGCTAAAATGGGATGTCTGGCTGAGAAAAATATTTATGAAATGTGGATAGAGTTGGGTTAAGTGGATCTCTTTGTTGCTTATTAGAAGAGCTATAGATGGATGAAAAACTTGAGATTTCCAGTAAAATTATTTTATTCTTTTTGGCATATGGCTATGTTATGTTATGTTATGCTATTTTATTTTATTTTTTTACTTTAAGGAAGAGCTTATTACAAAATACAGTTAGTCAGGTACTTGTATTTTTTCATTCTCAACCAAAGAAAGTCGAAAGGTCTGTGGCAATCTGTGTGCTTTCTTATGGGTTTGTTTTGAAGTTTTTCCATTGTACTACTTTTTTTTTTTTTTTTTTCCTTTTTCCCATAATAAAGTTTGAATTTGGAAGTGTGCGAATTTGAAGTAGCAGACTTAATGATCATCTCATCTGGCTTTCTAAAATAGTGCAAGGCACTGAGTCACTTCTTGCCACTAATAAGTTGTGTCATTTTGCCAGGATCAGAATGTTCCAGTCTCAAAGCAAATAGTTTTAACAGTGAAAAGCCAGTTGTTACCATATGTACGTGTGCGCATGAATATATACATATCTATCTATAACACACACATGTAGAAATATATATATATATTTCTATATATATATATATATATGCACACACACAAACATGTCTTCCTATCCAAAGGTGATGATCAATCTTGTTATGTGGGGTCTGTCAATTAAAGATCACCATCTCTTTCCATTTCATTGAAGCCTTCAATTTCTATAAGGGAAGAGAGATAAAAGAAAGAAATTCAGACCATAGTATTCTAAAGGTTATCATAAGCATGAGAGAGAGGAAAAAAAAAAAAATAATTGAATGATTCTATGGAGAAAAAAAAAAAAAAAAGTAGGGGGAATACTGAACTCATCAATTTAGTGTGTTTTTATTTCTGACGTGTCGATGCATCATCTTTTAGATCCAGTTTTGAAGTGATTTTTTCTATATTTCTGAGTTTTGTTGCAGTGCTTTGAGGTAAATTCTGCAAAAAGTCATGCATGTTCCTGCTCCTGGTTCTGTGCAGATGTTTGCTGTGCTGAGCATTTGATATGTTGATTTTGCAGACTTTATCAAAGGAGGATGAAAAGCACCATTTTTATGCTGATTGTTTTATGTCTATTTATCTTTACCTTCTCATGCTTTGCCAGCAAACCTGTTTCATTTTGCCATAAGGATTTCATCAGGCTGAGTAAATGTTGATGTTTTAATGGCCCCACTGGTAGAAATTTCCCCTCAGATGGGAAAAGCATACTGCAGGGAGAAGCCAGCCGTATGTGACGTGGACCAGACAGACAGTACAGCTGTGCAGGGACTCACAGCCAGAGAGATTCAGGTGCTGGGAGAGGCAAGGAGGGGTTTGGCAGCAGGGGCTAAGGCAAGGGCAAGCCTTAGTCATTGGCCAGAGATGCCTCTGATTTAATCCTAATAAGTGTGCTAAACCACTGGCAGGGCAGTGAGAGTGGCAGCACTCTGAACGTTATCTCAGAGAAATCATTTCTTAGGGCTCCAGGAGCCTGTACTCATTGCACTGAGACCCCAGGACTTCTGTGGCTTTGTTCCCTGCCTCTTTTCCAATGCTGACATGAGCAACCTTCCATTCCTGCTTTTGGCTCCCTGGTTTAAAAGAGAAGATGCACAGTCTGTGCGCAGGAGAGATCACCAAACTGTGATCCTAAGATAACTGCTAAAAGCAAACGAAGGGATGGTTTTATTTGCTGTTTCAAATCATCCTAACAACTCATAGGCTATGGTTATTAATGAATTATCAGGAAAGTCTCCAATAGCTATACCCATTATGATAGTCTTGAGAGAGGTGAATGCTGAAAAATTAAAAGAGCAAGAGGTTACAGAGAATATCAGTGGCTGCTCCGGAGAGCCTTGAGCTGAGCTAGAGGGCAGGGGCTGGCATTTGCCAGGTTACTGAAAGCCCTGTACTGTTGAGATAGTTTTGGTCTTCGTGCTGACAAGTTCTATAGCAGCCTTGTAATAGCAGATTGCATTTTCTACTTATGGAGGCTCTTCAAAAAATAGATATGAAAAGGCAGATGACCTGTATAGCAGGAAGATAGGGAGGTCAGTGACCTGCTTCCCTTAACAGTAAATCTAAATATCAGAGTCCAAAAGAGGATAAGGTGGTAATCAGTACAAACACTTAATATGGAGGAAAAGAGAACCTAGATATTGTCCCCTTAATAAACTCATGAGAGAAAACATAGCAAGCAATGTGTTTAAAAACCTCTCAAAGTAGAGAGACTTATTATGTGGTAAAGCTCTATGGCCACTCAGCTGGTGACAGCTGGTAGGGATCAATGTTTTTATTTCAACATCATTACTTTCTTACCTTAACTCATATACTCATATGCTGTTTGCCTGATACTCATACAATGTCTGCACAAAACTTGTCAGGAACAAAAACAAACAAACAAAAAAAAACCACAACCCTATTTCACTATTTTTTCCAGCCTAACATGGGCTATCTGCACCTATAATCTGTGCATGGAAAAGTAATTTAATGGTACATTTCTCTACTGTGATGTTTTGAACAGCTGAACTGCCTGGATCAGCAACAAATTGCAGTGCTTTCTGGATCAAGGTAAGAAGTCCAAGGAGGTATGAGAACCTCTGAGGTATGGTCCTGCACAGTTACTTTGGGTCAGTGAAGGTCATACATGTGTGATTGCTCCTTGCTCCTGTGGCAGGATGATGCTCTTCTAGAAGATATTTGATCTTGTGCTTTGATGCTCTGTGTAAGGGTCATATAAAAGCCTTCAATGGTAACAAAGGATTTTGAGAAGAAAAAGTAAGTCATAGGTAAGATTGCTGAAACCCCAAAGACTTGACAGATAGATTCAGGTTAGATATAGAATGTATATTTTACATGGTTGTTTGATCAGACACATTTTTCCAGCTACCTCAGCTGGAAAAAATCACTCTGCGAATTTCAAAACAAACAAGAAGTCTTGATAGAAAAGAAACACAGCTCCACTTGCCAAGTGTATTATGAATTATTGTGATATTCACCGAAATGAGTGATATCATTCTGAAGTTGTAAAAACACAGAAACAAGCCTTTAGGTTTTGTTGTTTTTGTTGTTGTTGTTGTTTTTCTGTGTACATTTATAAATCTTTTCCTAAATTGTTTTTCTGTGTACATTTATAAATCTTCTTAAGCTGTTGTCACTGGAAATTTTCTTTAAAATGAAAGCAAATATTTCCCTACTGTAACCTTTCAGTAGGTGTTGGGATTTCTGGGGAAAAATTGCAAATATTGACAGTCTTCTAGTAGTACTGTGACAGTGATTCCATGCAGAAATAGAGCCCAACCATCCTGCTTTTCATTGCGTAATAAAATGGGAAGTTGTAGTATTAATGCTTTAATATTTAATTGTCCAGAAATAGAAGCACATTTTATGTAATTTGGGTGTATTGTGTTATCTTGCTAGCAAATATTGGTGGTTGCATTTTCCATTCAAAGAAGGCATTAAGTTCATGAATTGTTTATTTATTTATTTTAAAGTTGCATGAGACTCATTTTCCTGCTGTTTGTATAATATGTGCATTTTGCTATGTCCTCTAAGAGGTTTTAAGCCTGTTGGCTATTTGTAGCCAAATTTTATCAGACAGTAGAAGTGAAAAGATTTCAGTTCTTACAAGTTGGGGGGGGGTGGGGGAAAAGGGTTTCTTGGGAAAAAAGCAAGAAAAGGACACAATTTAATTCCCTCCCTCTCACAATGTAGCGAAGAAATCTAAGGAGACTTCAGCTTAAATATTACATGAGAACATCCATGTGGAACAGGAATATTTGTGTTCCTTGGTCATGGGATAAAGCTTGGACTGTACTATATGTGTGTTAAGAGACAACAGGGGACTGCACACAGGTTTCCAAAAGAAAGCAAGCTCTCTTAGTATTGGGGGAATCTGCTTGCCCATGCCGAAATGGTATGTTGAGAAGTAGAAAAACAGGTTATGATTCTGAGGCAGAACAATGTTCAGAAATGGTGAAGTTGTGCAGAATCCCATCTGGCTGTTGCTGAGTTAGCCAGAAGTACTCGTGGTGTTATCGTTATAGTGGATACACATACTTGACCCAAAGTTATCTGTTTTCAGAGAGAAACCTTACAGTGAGTTTGTGCCAGAGTGCAGGAAGTTATTTATTGTACAGCTGTTTTAAATTGAAACTTTGAGGATAATGGGAGAACTCTCCATCTCCTCCCTGCCCCCTCAAGTTGTCATGCAAGAGCACATTTTCCGTGACTCCATTCTTGTTTGAACATCAGGATATTGCATAAGCCTCTCTTGGGGAAAATAGAATATGCAGGAGCAGAAAATGACCTATGCCCACCCACAAGGGCTATGAAAAGCAGCTTCACATATAGTGTCAATAATGAAGAGCATTAGAGGAAAAATGAAGTGTGGTCATTTGAATATTTTAATTAGTGGGGGTGGCAGTATTCAGATCCAGGTTCTCACACTACTTTCTGCACAACTATGGGTATACCTCCTAATCTCTCTGTTCCCCTCTCTCTTCTGCTTTGAAATAGAGCTTTCCTTTCTCCTCATGGCAAAATGTAATGGGCAGCAGGAGGACAGGATAGGAAAGTGCATTGCAGATTTTTGTTTTTGTTTTGGCTTTGTTTGTCTTTACCTATAGAACCATAGGTGAAGAAGTCATTAAGGAAAAATGTAAATAAACAGGCTAAGCTGTTAGGCAGCTTGTGCAAATTACATAGTTTACTTTGGAAAAGAAGCTTTGGTGGCAATATTGTATGACAAGCTTCATCCTATAAAAGAAAAGATTAATGCTTGGTAAATTTACATAATTGCTGCTAAGGGCAAGCATTCCTAGTTCACCCTGCATTCCTGTCAAAATAATCTGTAGTTCTGAGTGTCGCACATATTCAGGTAATGCAGTCCCTTGCTGTGTGATCTCTCTGTTTCAGCATTGCAGTTGAAATCAGTGACCCTGTTCATTTGAATGTCAAGACAAATACCTTCAGTTTTTTTCAGAATCAAGACTTACACTTTTGAAGCATTTCACAAACTGTTTATGCATAATTTAACCTTCTATGCCTGGAAAGTTGTCGTCTCTGGGTTAAATGAAACAATTCTTTAATACAATATACCTAGTGCTAGGGGTGTATGGGGGCAAGAAGAGCAGGCTCTGGTCTCTAATCAAAGTACAGCCAGACCACTGGAGAAGGTGTACAAAGACACATTTTTCACATGGGTGTGCACGTATGCTGAATCCCTAAGAGAGAAAATGGTACCTTTGCTCACAAAAGCAGAATTGGCCATTTTCACATATTGCATGTTTTCAGATCAGTAGTCCACTGGGATGGAGCTGCAGCTGTATCCTGTTGGAAGCAAAAAGGTAGTGGTGAAGGGGAGCTGAAGTTTAGTTTGGTCTCTTCTGGCAGTAAACCAAATCCCATGGGCAATAAGAGATCTCTCCTATTCTCTGTCTTTGTCTTTCTTCTTCTGGAGAGCAGTGGAGAAGTCTGTTGGCCCATGGAGCAAAACGGCACATTGCATCCTTTATAACCCTCAAAATAGAAAAGTTTGTTGTTGTTTTTTTTGTTGTTGGTGGTGGTGGTTTTTTTTTTTGTTTTGTTTTTTTTTTGGGGGGGGAGGGATAGGAAGGGATTGACAAACACAGAGATGATTACACTTGAAAAGCTCATTTCTTTTCAAGTGCAAATGAAGGGGATCAGTTACGCAATAAGCACTGGCACCTGCACAGCAATTAAAAGGCATATTTACACCATAGTGACAATCAGCACAGATAGTGAAGTATCAACAGACACTTCATTGATTTTGTGTCTAGTTTCAGGAGGGAAAACAGGCCTTTTAAAAGGTGATGTCTGTTTGAGGCATTATCTTATCATCTTGTTGAAGAATGTCAACTGACAAATTGAGAGAAGATTGCCTCTTCCTCTCTTGAAATGTATATCTCTCCTTAAGCCTGACTACAGCCTGACTGCATAGTGCAGAATGAGGAGCAGCCTGAGAGAATCTAGTACTATAAATCATTTACCTAAGATAAAATTTTGATAAGCATTATGGAGAAATTGCCTCATTGTTTTATTATTCCAGTTAATATGAGCTGGCAGTCTGTGTTTATTGCCCCTGCAATTAAATTTTATGGAAGTTCCTCAAAGGGATGTGCTTGAATCTAATACTTAATGACTGCTCCCTCTGCTGGTATAACAGCTTGTAACTGGAGTAACTTCACTTTTCTTGCATGAATATTCATATACAACCTGCTTATATCAGGCCTCAAACTGGCTTAGTTAATTGACTTACTTGCAAAGCAACAGCGCATAAAGCCACTTAAAAATCTAGGCTAATGTGGCACCTAAAAACGCAGGAGAGAAGTCTGAAAATCATGTGGTAATAACTGTTCGGAGGGTATTTCATTTATGTAAATATGCAAATTAAAACCAACAGATCCTTCAGTGTTTGTGTGTGTTAACAGGATTTATTTATTTTTTTTCGTAAGTGAAAGGGAAGATCTAAACATGTTGCTGAGATTCCATCTGACGATTTTTGAGAGAAAACCTCAGCTACCATAAGACGTGCTGTAGAAGTGCAAGCATTGGAAGTTGAACAAAATAAGGAATTTGCAGCCTGCTTGGGATTACCTCATGGGGTTGCCTAGGATTTGCAGACATAAATTTCACTGGAGTGGTTGTTGTTTGGTGGAATACATCAGATCTTCATGAGAGCTGACTGTACCAGTATGAAATGGAAGGCGCCTGCTTTCAAATGGCAGCAGATTAGGAACTTGAGTGTTTTGAAACAAATAGCATTCTATTTCATTCAAATTTAGGTTCATAAATGAAGTCTAAAAAGTCTGATGTAAATTACAGGTCTTCCAGTATGAAACAACCACAAAAGAAGTGTAAACACTAGTTTCTCTGTCTTTCAGCATTGGTTGAATTTTTGAATATATAGAGCCTACGGCAGACCCAGCAGAGGTCATACGATAGCATGTGTATAGTGTGTTTCTGTTTACCTGGCAGAATTCTCTTCCAAGTCTGCTCTAACTAGTTTTACTTTGGTATTCTGTAGTTCTAGTCATGCTTGCAGAACACACGTTATTCTGGATTTTAATACTGCCAGTAGAGGAGAATCACAACAGCTTCTTTTCCCACTCCTTATATTCCTGCTGAAGTCTCAAAGCCTTGTGTTAAGGCAGGGATCAAAATTTTGCTAGTCAAACAGTTGTGGTGGTTTTACCATGCTAGGCGGCTAAACACCACAACCGCTCTCTCACTCCCCCTCCTTAGATGAGGAGGGGAAGAAGTAAAGTAAATAACAACTCACAGGTTGAGATAAGGATAATTTAATTAAAAGGAAATAATAATAATAAAGGAAAGATTATTATTAACCAAACAATTTAACTAAAGGGGAAACAAAAAAAAAAAAAAAAGGAAAGGGGAAAAAGGAGGAGGAAAGGGGAAAAAAAAGAAAAAGCAAACAAACAAAACAAATAAAGGCTATATGGAAGTGCAGAGGAAAGAAATTACTCTCTACTTCCCACAAATGAGCAATGCTCAACCACGTCCTTGAAGCAGGGCCTCAACACACATAGCCAGTATTCGGGAAGAGGACCAACATTTTCACGAGAGCCCACTCCTCCCCTCTTCTTCCTGTTTCCACTTCTTATTGCTGAGTATGACATCGTATGGTATGGAATATCCCTTTGGTTGGTTTAGGTCAGCTACCCTGGTGATGTTTCTTATTTCTTTTTTGCCCACCCCCTAGGAGGGTTACAGAGAGTCCCGATGCTGTGCCAGCACTGCTCAACAGCAGACACAAAACTGGTGTGATACCACTGCTGTTCTAGCTACAAGTGCAGAGCACAGCACTGTATGGGCTGCTGCAGGGAAAGTTAACATCCCAGCCAGACCCAGTACAACTGTATGTATTGTGGGTCTGACTTCAAAGCTTTCAGAGAGCATGAGACCAGCCACAAAGTCTTAACGTTTTATGTATTACCAGACTTGGTTCTTCTCTTTTCCCTCCTGCTATTTATTTTTTAACTCTTTTAAGAAGGAAAATGCCTTTAAAAATATTTTTGTTTAAATTTTGATCTTTTAAAGAAAAAGTAATGTGAAAGCAATGCCTTTTTGCCTGTTTGGATAGTAAGTGTTTATGGGGCACACCAAGTCTCTATCTCTGTCAAGCACATGGTGTAAACCTTGTACACTAATGAGAATCATTAACTTGAAACCACTGTAAAAAAAAAAAAAAAAAAGAAAAAAAGAAAAAATTTATCTTCAGTAGAGATAGGTAATGAGTCAGGAGGATGGAAACACTACAAAAGAATGTTTTAAGTAGGTCATTGATAATACTTTTTATGGGTGTGATTGAGTAAAAACACGGTATACTTTGGCCTTGAACCAGAACAGCTCTTAACTGTGAGAGTAAAGCCTGAAAGTATAGAAATGAAGACTGCAGTTATTTCAGTGAGGTGTTGTTTCCTTGCTCAAATTTGAGCACCTGCTTGCATGGTTTTGTGGAATGTGGCCCCTCTTGGGTAGATCCTGGGGAGGGGAAGGATGAGAAACTGCAAACTCTTAGCTCTGTTTGCCTTTGTGACATTTGGCTATCCTTTGTTTGGTGTATCCTAAATGGGCTTCTTGCTTTGTCCCTATGTCCTCACTTGAATAAATCTGTCCTGAATGTGTTGAAACATTTTGGTTTTTGCAGACAGGGATTCATTCCTGGTCATGCTTCAGTGGAGTTCCACAAAGGGTGAAGTCGTGCCAGATGTTTTCTAACATGTCCTTCTTGTAGGTCAAGGGATCTTCCTGTGTGCTTAGTTTGTAGCATAGTTACTCATTCCCAGATGCTTTCTTAATAGCAACCCTGTCATTTGTGATCTTATACCTACCTATATTTGCATTCTCGGCTTAAAACACAAGAGATTGAAAATTTAGATTTTGCCACTTAATTGTCCTTGAAAAAATAATTATTTTGCCATAATATGGCAAAACTAGTTGGCTTATTGAAAATAAATAACTTAGATTTCCATGGCTGACTTGTCTGTTGGTTTGTTATAATGGCATATGATTTGTATTACCATGCATATAAATAAATAAAAAATGACTTTTTTTAATTCTAGGAATAAATGGACTCAAAAGTGTCCAGAGGATGTGAAATGTAATGGGAGACAAAGAAACAAATACAGTAGGCTACAGTGAAAACCTCATTTCTGTTTTCATAATTTTACTATTTGTTCAGTAATGGAAATATGATGTGGGTGAGTTTCCCAGAAAAATCTCCAATTTCTTCATAGACTTTCTGTGAGGTAACTCAGATTTGTCAAAACCTGACCTATTTTCATGCTGTTGTTTAAGTGAACTCCTTAGCTTCCTCTTAGTAGAAGAAGTTAGCTGGCTTTAAATCTGATGAATTGGAAAAAAAAAAAAAAAAAAAGAAAAAAAAAAGCATAAATAAAAAAGAAAAGAAAAAGAAGAAAAGTTCTATTTGTTAACTTCATTGCCTGAATAGAGCAAGTATTATAAACAGCATACTGTGTGGTTTATTTTGATATACAGATAGGCCAGATAGGAGAAACAGTTATAGCATAGTTGCCTCTTTTTTTCAGTTGCAAAACAATCTGAGGACTTAATATAAAATTCTTTTGGTTGGGTAGTTGTTGGTGCTTGGTGACAGTGTCCTAAATCTAAAGGTATAGTTTTCTATGAGTAGATGCACTCAGTGAAAAGGGGGAGAGAAGACTAAGTCACTTAGGGAATAACTGGTAATTTATCTTAAGATTATTCCTTAGTAACCATTTGATATTTTCCATAGCCATGAGTTGGCACTCTTAGGTCTGACTGTACCAAACATTTTCAACACACTGAATATAACACATGGTAGGGTGCAGAGCTGACAGTCTTTAGCCTGCATTCTGCTGGCATCTGAGACAAACAATAGTTTCCACTGAAAAATGTGGGCAAACCAAAGGTGAGAAAAATATATGAAGAACAGATTTTGTTGCTGTTGGAAGCTTATGAAATTGGGTGTTTAATTCATTTGGTTAGGCTTGTGTTCCTCCATTTGATCATGGGGAGCTGATGTTGGTTATATTTCGGGTTTGTATTTAGGGTTTTATATTATTATTAGGGTTTTATATTTAGGCATTTAGGGTTGTTCTCAGCTGCTGTAAATTGTCTGGTTTTTATTATAGCTACATGTGAATGGATTTTCTCCTGAGGTCCCTTCCAACCTGAATCATTCCATGAACCTCTAAGCTATTAACTGGTTGTATCTGAAACTACAGAATCTTTGTGATCATTAAAAAGGTCTTTTGGTGGTTGTTGAGAAAGGTAAATAGAGGTATTTACTGACATTTCCATCATGGTGAAACATTTAAAAGTTGTGTGTCTTCTCTGTTACTACCCCTATAGTACAAAGGATACTGCCATGTCACTAGTTAGTTATGTCTTAGTAGGCCACTGGTGGATTTCTTCTTTCAAGAACTTAGCCTACTCACTAGTTAATGTCAACTTCAGTTGTCTGCCAAGGGAACGTGCTCCTCTTGCTCAGAAGAATAATACAGGGGGAAGGTGTTGCAGGCCTATGTCAGAAAACTTGCTCGTGAAAACCACTGCAGTTTCTTATTTTATTGCAAATAGGAAATCCTCTAGCAAAGGTGTTTGGAGGGTGTATCTTCTACAGTGCACAACAAGTCTGGTGAATGCAAGGAAGCAAATGTAGACTAAAAGCAGACAAGGCTTCAGTCTGTTTTTGATGACAATCGAAATGGCAATCAGAGGTTTTTTTTCCATGACTAAAATACATACTCTCAGGGCTGTCGTATAAGCTTGTGATTGAGGGAGTCTGTGAGCTACATCCGCTAGATCCAGAGGCTCAAAAAGGCAGAACTGGTAATTGATTTTGCATGTGCTTTTATTTTTTTTGGATGACAGGGCTGAAACAGCTCCCTTAGCTCTTTGTATGTAGGTTAAATGTGTTTGAGCAGGACCCTGAGCTCTTTTGTACTTGCCATTGATCTTGCAGAACATTATGAAAATGGGAAAGGCAATGGTGTGAATTAAGGCTTAAGTGAATAACACGGTTAGGGGAGAGATTCTTGTTATCATGATACTTCTTACAAATGGTCTCCAGTGATGTCAAGTAATAAATTTTGGAGGTTTTTCCTCCACTCAGTGCTGATGCTGTTTGAGAAGACAACATAAGGGAACGTAACAGGAAAAGCACATATTAGGTTACAGTGGGATTTGAGGACACTGAAGCCATCCATCCTTATGATTTTCAGTGAGTGGTGGGTTTTCCTCTTGTTATCCTGTCCTTCCTCCTTGCACTTTATCTAATCTGAGTCAAAATAAAATCAGAGGTGTGAAATCTGCATTGCTTTCTTTAAACTCTGAAATCCATTCTGTAAACAGCCCAGGTGTTGTTTTAGTCTGACACATCTCACCCATTCTCGTGCCTCTGGCTCACTTGGCCATTTCAGCATGCAGCCACAGAAAAGGAATGAATATATGTTCATTGAAGAAAAGCTGAATTTCAAAGTATCTGTTGAGATTACTAGAAACAGTTGAACAAAAATTTTAAACAGGCTTGATAGTGCTCTTTAAAACCACAGATTTGAATTATTGTTACTTCATGTTGAACTGGCAAATGGAATGCCCAGAGAACAAATTGGCCACGACTATGTGATTTGATCAATATTTCATAATATATTCTATGCATCATAAGGATTCTTTTCTTCATTATTCTTTTTTAATCCATTTGTATAAATAAAAAATCCTACAGTACATGAAATACAGCATCAGTACAGTGGACTCATTTTTTCTCTGCCTATAGGTATAAATAGAACAATGACGTCTTATTCTCTGGTCTCCATGCATCATTCAAACATTACATTTCCTTTCCAGGTCACAGAGCTTCCCCCCATACACTTGTTTTTTTGGAGCACTGTCACAGTGCTCAAGAACACAGAATTCTTTGCAGCTGAAAGTAATGCCTCATTGCAGGATATCAGCAAGGTACAAAATAATGAAAATAAAATTTGATTCAGAGTTGTAAGATATCCTATTTCAGGGGAGAAAAAAAAAAATCTTCCTTTCAGGAGTGACTCATAGATGATGTTGAATTTGAGGGGGCTATTTAATTTTATTTTTCCTGTGGTTGTTCTTAGGAAGTTTTACTGAAGGGTGTGGTAGATATTACACAAGAGCAAGGAGTGTATGGTAGAGTTGTCTTCAAAATTAATTTTCATGAGGAAATCATGATATTAACTTTCATAGAATCAGAAGACAAACATGCTTATATGACTGCAGTGAAGTTGATGGGATTTTGGTAGATGAGAACTGGGCCTGATGATGGGTATCTACCAACTGAATCATAGTGGGTTTCCCCGTTGATCAAAGAAATAGGTCTGTGGCTTTCTGGCATTTCCTGTGGGTTGGCTGCTCTGTATCCAGCAGAAATGGACAGGTTTCTAGTAAAGTCTTTTGACATTTCTCTGAGAGGTTAAATCACCCTGAGACCTCTTTTTGTAAGTACTTAATAGTGAGGTTGTTTCAGTATGAATGCTTTCTCTTGTATTTCACATTGAGATCTGATTCTTCTTAGGGCAAGGTTTTGAACTGGATGACCTCTGGAGGTCCCTTCTGATCAACATTATTCTGTGATCGTAGAATAATAGCTGGTGCTTTTGTACAGACAAACTGCTGATGCCCAAATGGGGTGGGAGCACCATCTGTACCTTAGGTATTTATGTACAAGGTATTATGCACAAGTCTGTGCTCTAAGACTAAAAGCTGAAAATCTCATTCAGTCATGTGGTACACATCCTTACTGAAGGTAAACAATAGATCATTTTAACCACTGGGACAGAGGGAGGTGGGGGATGGGCTGTTCTGTTGCATATGCTGAAAGAAGATTGAGGCAGTTAGGCAGTGGTGGGATTTCAAAGGCATCAGTTTTACATGACAAGTGTTGCTTTGAGTATGTGTGGTGCCACTTTAACATGTAATCTAGACACTACTTTTCAGCACAGATTGAATTTTATTTATTTATTTATTTAGCCACAGTATACTTGAAAATTCATTTACAATTCAGTAAATACTTTTAGACTTGAATGAAAAAAAAAAAGGTTACCAGACTTCTTCACTTTCCTGAATAAGACATTTTTATTTTACTTGCTATCAGCAGTTTTAGTAGTTGAGCTTTTTTTCACATGCTAGCTTCAGGAGTAAGTAATTTAATTGTGGTTTCTAAACAGATATACTTTAAAAAGAAAAAAAAAAATGTAGCCAGAAATAACAGATCAAAAGACAATTGCTGTTTTGTTATGTGTTTGTTAGGCAGCATCATCTTCCTTCCCTTCTCCTTTATTTGTCCATTGAAAACTTCTTCAGGTGTCTTTTTAGAGGTGTGCCATTCTGGGCAACCAGTGGAGAAAAATAAGAGTTCTGCATGTATTTTTTTTTGTTTGTTTGTTTTGTTTTAAGCTCAAAATCAATGTGAATATACATTACCCTAAATAAGCAAGCAGCTGTTCTAAAGAAAGGTCTTGACACACAAATATGGTAATGATGTACAAGGACTAATACATGTACACACAGAAATGCCCATGTATTTTTTCCCCAGATTCTGAAGGAAAAAAATCCTGCTTGTTACCATGGTCACTGTTTATAATGATAGCATATGCCAAAAGTTACCACAGTGAACTTCCTTTAGCTGGATGCTGTAAAACCCTCTACCTTTTCACTTCTGTTAAGGTTTTGCCTCCCATATTTGATCAGATACGAAGGATTTGGTTTGTATGTTTTATTTCTAATAACCATCGAAGTTTATAACAAATCTTCTCTATTTTAGTGATGTAGGGTCATAAAATGAGTGCACACTTTATTCTTAAGAGGAAATCATTGTGGTAGTTTACTGGCAAATACTTACTCTAAGGCAATTGGCAAAGTACTCTTACGATTTCTGCTAACCCAAAGGAAACCACAAGCCAGTCTGTCTTGGGTAGTTCCTGTGATTTTTCTCATACCAACAGCTGATGCCTTTTTTTTTTTTTTTTTTTTTTAAATGTGATGCTGTAGCTACCTCACTTGGACAGCTTCATGTCTGAAAATCGAGCATTCACATTGGTTTATGTGAGAAACCACTTTCTGCAGATATTTTTTGGTGTATTGGCACAATATCTGATACTTGGCTTTCCGTCTTCCTCAGTAAATGTTCAGATCCAATTTTTTTTTTTTTTTTTGTAGTGTTTACATAAACTTGAATGCTGGTGGCATTTGCAGCAATTTGGAAGCTGCAGCTTCCATTTTGTTAATCTCATCTCTGCAGTTTTATTTATTTATTTATTTAGCTGAATTTAAGCTTTTAAATGCAAAGCTTCTGAAGCTTTGTAAAAGAGTGGTACGATACTGTATTGTTTAAACCAGATTTCCTAATATATGGCCAGTGTAGATGGGGCTGGACCATATTGTCTAATATGTCATATTTTCCAGATGGCTTTGATGGACTGGTCAATTTGCACCTTAAGTGATGATCTGAACTGCATTTTAGAGAGTTTGCATGTGTAGCTGATTCTAGTTGAGGTAAAAGACGAGCCATGCATTTTCCTGATGGAGTTGCTCATATCAGCTGGATTTGGAACACCTGGGAGATTCAGCCACACCTATGGAACTTAAATTATGATGATGATAATCATAACATTAATAATAACAGCAACACTTGACTTTAGAAATGATGGCTGGTGTTTTGTTCTTCCTCTTGAGGGCTACGTAAGGGTAGCAGTGTTCAATCTGGGGACTTATTTTAATTCTCAATATTTCCACACAACACTCTCCATCTAGAAAAAAAACCTTGTTGTCAAGAATACACAAGTGGCTTGGCTTTCAACGAGTGGCAGTCCTGGTTCTGGGGTTTTGTTGTTTTTCTTCTGAAGTGTCCTGGAAGGGTGGATTATTTAACTGTTTTTATTCCCCCATGCTGAGTTTGAATGTAGGAAAAAATCCCATCTTCTGCCTCCTTTGGAAGTGCTTTGGCTGGCCATTTTCATTTCTCTCCCAAAAGAGGGATTTTTCTGCTTACAAACTGGATTTCACAATCACAGAATCCATTTTCCAGATGTTTGAGTGTACTCTTTCTGAATGTGTTGAGTGCATTAACAAAAAAAAAAAAAAAAGTAATGCAGTTTGAAGAGCGCATTTTAAAGAGATTCACCTGAACCCATCTATAAATGATTATGTCTGCGTTGTAATACAAACAAGAACATTTGACTTGTAAAAATGGATTTATTACTTAATTTTCCAACCAGTGGAAAAGTTGCATGACTTCATTTTATTTTGGAGAGGGAATATAATTTTAAATCAGCAGGAATTATAGATAAAGCACTACAATGAAGGGAAGTGGAATTCACTTTGTATCTGATACTGTGTTTATCCAGAAATGTGAGGCTTTGTTTATATCAAAATAAAAACAAATACCTTTCATTTTGCAAATGAAGATTAGAACTTGCTGCCTCATTCCCTCTGTAGTTTGTGGTAGGGTGGGTTTATTTATTTATTTACTTATTATGTATTTATTTTTTTACCCAATCACAGTACAACTCTCTTGGGCAAAATACCTAGAAACTGAGCTTCTGAAATCATGATTTTCAGTGCTTAACTCTGGCTGTGGTTTCGTTGTTAGTTTAAGTTGTTGTATTCAATAGAGCTGTCAATAGAGGAATATATTCTCTCAATTTTTCTCCATTTTATACCAAAACTACTTTTAAATCAGTTGCACAGTAAGCTGTCAGGAACTGATCCTGCCGAAAACAGATTTTCTTTCTTCATTAGCTTAACCTTTGTCACCAGCCTGTAATTGAGTTGGATTTGTATACTCACAAGACAGCACATATATTAATTTTATCATTACAATGCATTCAACAAGCTTTGCCAGTTGATACTGAAGCAACATGAAAGTGTTCAGCAACAGACCACTGACTTTCCATCATGGCCCTTCATGCTTGAGCCTTGCTCCTGCCTTGTTTTTTATGCAATTCCATGAAGTTTAGATGAAACAGACTTTCTTTGAAGGAGGTATTTTTAACCTAGAACACCTTAACCATTTCATTTTCAATGTGGTCCCACAAAGAGTTCTAGGTTTGGCAGAGTGAAAAGGAGAGCTGGTAGACTGCAAAGAGGAGACTGGAATGAGGGCTGTGAGACCCTTTAATGATTGCTGTTGTTGTTTGTTTTCCTTTTTTTTTTTTTTTATAGAAGAAAATACACATAACGTTATCATTGCACAAGGTGCTAGTGGGGAAGGAAGTGGCTGTGTGCATTTCATTTTCTTCACTCTCTCCAGTCTGCCTCCCACTGGCTTTCAGGGAAGCTAATAGGTATTATTGGGCGACCAGTATTCATTGAACTGGCTTGCTTACACTCTAATGATAGTTAAACTTAATGTTGCTGCAGGTGAGATTTTGGATGGGGTGAGAAGTACACTCTGTTTTTCTGACCAAAGACCATGGGCATTCTGAGAAACTTATACAAATAGAGGTTTTAGTGCCTGTAGCTTTCCTCTTTGGACCTTAGAGGGTCCCATTTTTATTTCTGGCCTTTTTTTTTTTTTTTTTTTTTTTTTTTTTTTTTTTTTTTACTTCCTTTGGCTAAAGTCCCTTGTTTGTAATTGAAATGCAAAAACCAACAAATGTGAAATCCTGTATCCTGCTGGTACTGCTTTCCTGTTGAAGTAGTGTCACATAAAGGCTTATGTTCAGATTTTTGTGCCTACTGCTTCCTTACCATCATACTCAGTGTGATTCTTTTAATCTTTCATGAACCTGGAATTCTGGAATTTCAGGCTATTACAGGTAAAAATGTTTCTTTGTGGAGTGCTTGAAATCAAAGCAGAAGCATGAGGACAGCACTGTGAACAGTATGAGAAAGCATGTTTAGAAGCACTGGTGTCTTAGCTTGCTGCTGAATCAAGCCTGATACCTTTTTTTTTTTTTTTTTCCCCACTTGGCTGTTTTATATATCCCTTGTAATCATGTTGTTTTATAGAGGATTTGCAAAGACTTAGTCTTGGAAACTTCCAAAGAAATCTAGACAACTGAGATATACTAAGAAAATAAATGAGAAACTGTGAATTAAGCAATGCAAGATGGGATGTGTTTTGTCCCCCTTTTTACCATCCTAAAGAGAGTATTCAATTGTTCAATCATGTGCTTGAGTCTGATTTGTCATGTCATGAGTCAGTTACTGCAGTGGAACTTGGCTCAGAGCAGGAAATTGCTCTGTTTGTTTCTATTTTAGCAAGACCTAGCAAGCCATCTAGATGTCATTACTGTATTTAGAAGGGGGTGGCCAATGGAAGATGAACTTTTGTTGGTCCAGTTCGTTCATAATAGAGTATTCATAATATGGTGCAAAAGGTGGGAACCCATATCTCTGCTGCAGCCAGTGTGACCCTTACCAGAGAGCATCAGCTTTGGCAGGGCTCCTGGGGAGAGCCATGCACTCTCAGGCAGCAATTTGGTGAGAGAGAGACCTCTACCAAGCCAAAAGAGTAAGAGGAAGCAGCTGATGGGAAGCCCCAACCTATCAGCCATTTCTGTAAGTCGCTCAGCTTTTACAAGGCTCCCACCAGAGTGTCTGATTACAAGAATGCTGTTTCTCCAGCAAAATAAACCCGTTTTTCTTTCTTCAGGTGGCTCTTCCCTTGAAAAAGCCATCTTACTGGAAGGAAATGATTTTTAGGATAGAGAAGGGCTTTGAATGGCTATTCCTCAACTTGTGAGGCATGCTTTTTGCTTTCCAGTGAGGCAGAAGATTTGCCTGCCTTTCCAGGGAGAACCTGGAAAGGCAGGAAATGATGATGCTCTCCTCTACAATCTCTGCAGCTTCTGGGATACTGAAATGTAACACAGATGAGGTCGAATCCTGGAAAAAAGGCAGATACAAAACAGAATGTAGCCTTGAGTCTTACTTTTGATGCTCTTGAGTGAAGCAACTTTTGTTGTCAGCATTCAGAAAATGCTACAACTGTGGTGTTTCATCTCAGTTTGATTCTAGTTGCTTTGACTAACTTAATGGAAATAAAACGAGGTATTTTTGGTTTAGATGAAGGAAGAAAAAGACTTCTTATACTCCAATGAATAACGTAGATTGCATCAAAGTATGAAAGAAGTGTTCGTGGCATTTCAGTATTTCATGCCATCTCAAGATACTATATTTTCAAATGTAATCTTCAACTGATTTTTGTTATAATATAAACTTGATGAGAGAATATAGTATTAAGGAAAACAATAAATATGATAGCAGTAAATCTTTACAGTGTTAATGGATGTCATTTATGGAACCTTTTGCTCAAAAAATGAAACAATAGTTTGTCTTCAGCAAATAGGTCCAAATATGGAGGAGTTCCTTTCAGTATTTTTCTAATTTAAACTAGGATGATACATCCAGATTCATTACTACATTTTTAATTTGTATTTTATTTTATTTTATTTTATTTTATTTTATTTTTTGTAAAAAAATAAAAAATACAAGTAGAAATTTCTTTAGTCAAGAGAAGCAAGCTTGAAAACTTGAGATGAGTTCTGGTTTGCCTGGAAGAACCTTGATAACGGAGAGCTGCCATAATCTGACTCAGTGCCTGTGTTTGTGTTCTGTTCAGGATATTTGGTGTAGTAGAAACAATAAAACCATCAAAAGTGCACAGTAAAACAAATCTGAACTTATTTTGGCTTGGGGTTAACTAGACATTTAGTACAGCTGAATTTTTTATCTAATTCTGCCAGCTTTAAGTTTAGCAGTGAACAAGGGCCTGTAATTGTTTTAAGCTGTGACTTGATAGATGTGTTTGTTTAAAAGAAATACTCAAAATTCTGCTATGTACTGTATCCTATATCAAGTAGAGTTTTGTTCTTTGTGACTGTTGTCACAGTCACAAAGAAATCTTGTCACAAGAAATGCAGGTTTATGCTAGAGTCTGTTCTATTTTTTTGGTGGGCTGCATGTTACTATATTTCAATATTTAATGTCTACTTTGTATTTTCCTCTATTTTTAATAATTATTTTATTATTATTATTTTTCTGCCCAGAGGAATGGAAAACAATCCCACACTGCATCAAAAAATGGCTTATACTCTTACACGTTATTGTGCAGAAATCAATTTAGAAAAATATTTGGGTACATGTTGGGTTTTCAGGAGGATCCAGATCTATCAGTAAGTGGCCCACTCATGTCTGTAGGTCATGTGTCCTCAAATCAGTGTTATATGAGAAAGCAACACCACAGTATACTCTTACATTCTTTAGGTCATGTGGGATCCTTTCTTAAGAATTTGGTATTAAAGTAGATTCCAAAAATATGCTTTTGATGGAATTAGAAGTTGAAACATTGTTTTATCTTTTGACTTACTAGTCTGGTTAAAATACAACTTTTTAATGGTCTAAAGTGCTGTATTTCATTTTATGTCTTTACTATAAAAAATAGGATCTCTTCTAAACCAATACCTGATAATTACACAAACTTGTGAGTAATATTTCACCTTAGGTAAAACTTGTACTTAAGAATTTTCCATTGCGTGTAGTGAGAAGGTACTTTGTAGAGGTTCATTCAATATATATATATATATATATTATATATATATACACACACATACTCAATATATAGATATAGATATAGATATTTTTTTAATAATATTTTAAACTTGTTCCTGTTTGCTTGCATTTTTGACAGCAATTTCAGTGTTAAGGCTGAAAAAAAAAAAAAAAATGAAATCAAAAATGAGTAGTAAATGAGTTATATGACCTTTACCACAGGTTTCCTCAATAAAGTGAACATGATGGCTCTTTCAATGCTGAATACTCTGTTAATACACACATATATACAATACAGAGAGAATAGCTACACCACATCTGTAAAATACAGGCATATGTGACTGTCAGTATATTGCATTTCTTATAGTTAAAGCCCCTTGAGAGACATAAACTAATGAATAGAATAGATAAAGACAAAGCTAAACATTAATTTGTAAGAAGGACAAATACAAGTTTAGACTACCTATGTAATATGTGCTTTATATAGTGACAGTAAGGGTTTGGTAACACTTAGCACCACATTGCACATCTTTTACATTGCTTTTTAACATTGTCATCCTCATTACCCAGTTACTGACTTTTTAATTCACTTATGTAAATGAGCTTTTCTAATATGTGATTCTTCAGAATAATACATAAAGCTTGTTGACCTTCAGGGAATGATTTTCTGAATCAGCCAGAAGAGGTGGTACTTTGTGGTACTTTTCTCCATTCTGTGCTCTTGTCTTCTGGGATTGCACCAAGGCTGCAGAGGACCTTTGGTGTCCTAATACTCCTATTTAGACACTGCAACTTTCTCACAGTAAAAAATAATTGAAGAAGCAATGCATTGTCTTAAAATGTTAAACATAATTCTTTTTTGACAGTTTGACTTCTCGGGCTATAGGCCCTGAATGAGAAGTGCAAGTGCAGTTTGTTGAATATTTTCTTAGCTTGAATGAATAGAGACCAAGAGATCCCCAGTGGCATATGTTGGCAAAGCAGTTTTTGTAATGTCTGTGCTTTGCAAATTATGCAAAGAGGCCAGATGAGGTGACATCTTTGCACATGACCTGAAAAGTGAACCTGAGTCCTCAGCAGCCCCAACCTACTCATTTGTTTTCCTGATCTTAAAGCCCACCAAGTGTTGGGTTCCACTTGGCTGCATCTGCAGAGCCAGATCAAATGCACTATCTTGCCATTTTCAAGAGTTAAATTAATTTCTAAATTTAACTTTACATGCTGTCCAACTTGATGATAATTCAGTATTCTGTAACCAGGAAAGAACAACTTTTCCTCAGCACTGCTCCCTTCTGTTGTCCCCATCAGGGCTTTTGCTTGCAGTTTCTTTGGCACCAGGGTTTTCATTCAGACCTTTAAGCCAGAAACTGGCACTGCTGTGCAGGGCTGCAGTGAGGAGCCAGAACTGTTTCCTTGGGGCTGGGAAGCCCCAGGAGGGCAGGTCTGTACTTCTGCAGTTCCATATTCCTCTCTGACAACCACATCAGACAGTTTCTTTTTTTCATTTTTAATACATAAAAAAGCTTTAACCTCGTCTTGGTTTCAAAAGGCCTTTGGCACATGAGAGTGATTTTTATTTGTGGTTTTATGCTGGTTCTGATTGGGGTGCTCTTTGTGGCTGTGTGGTTCTAGCAACCAAGTTTCAATTTGTTTTGTTGGCAAATGCTTAAGGCACAACAGAAGTTTTCTGTGTATGTGAATAGAAACATTTTATTTTCTTCTAATTCTTAAACCTTTGCAAAGATTTTTCTAAACTTTAATGTTTCAAATGTGTACTCTTTGTTTATGTGTCGATTCCTTTTATCTTTTTGGATTGCAACAGAAAATACTTGTGCATGTCTATCACCACTTAATAGTGACAAGCAGTTTTCTTTTGTTTTTGTTTTAATCCCCCTTCATTCTTAAAAGAGAAGTTATAAAAAACACTTGCAAACCCTGAGGTAGGGAAGGATCATTATCAAAGAAAATGTGCAATTGTAAAGAGATTGATAAGGTAGAAGCTGTGTGTGTGTTCATGTTGATTAGAAAAGTACTACATCATTTACTACTGATCTTTTCATTTTGTATCCACACTCTAAATCAGCAAAGATTGTATAGACAGTATCTGCCATAATGATGTCCTTCAATCTTAAGTTAAAAAAAAAAATGTGAAAATTTGACATGTGTCTTTTGATAGGAAGGAATGAATGTTTTCTGACATAAGGACTGGGACCCTCACAAGTCCCCTGTCTGCAAGGTGTGTGTGTGTGCACTGGTTGTTACAGGAACAGAACTTTGAAGGGAAACCCCTGCGTGAATCTCTGCAAGATCACCACAACAATGTTGAGTACAGGGAATGACAAAAGCATTTTCTGTCTGCAACTTGTTGTAATGCTGTGTACTTTTGTGCCATTGGATGATCCTACTTTTAGCAGAATGGGTGGAGTAAACAGTGGCACTTTCAAAGTGTCTGTAGGACGTGGATTTTGAGGATCAATAAGAGTTTATATTTGTGTAGCTTTTTGCAGATTTTGCAAACCATCTTTTGCAGGATTGGGGGAAGATTGCGAAATTGCTTAGAAAGGATATGATCAAAGTAAACAGCGTAACACACTTGGGTTATACACATTAATAGAAATACTTAACTGATGGAAAAGACCTCAGCATCCTCAGCATTGTGTAATAGCAATGATATGTTACATTCCAAGATCCCAAGGCATGTTACAGTCATTAATTAACTAGGAACAATAACTTCCTTTGATGACAAGTAGTGTTTCCCCCTGATGAGGCACAGAGGAGTAGATGCCTATCTAAAAGCAAAATGATACTGTTCTTAAAAGCTATTTCAAATGTGCTTATGTGCTTTTTTTTTTTTTTTTTTTTTTTTTTTTGTTCCCCCCCACCCCCTTTTAATTCACTTTCCTTTACAGGTATGTTACATTTTTATGTTTGCTTACTTTCTTATATGTATCCTTGCTTAAATGTAGTCTTTCTCTGTTTTGGCGATAGCCAAAGAGGGAGTAAAGAACATTGCTCAGAGAGCAGAAGAGTATTCTGCTGTTATGAGTGAAAATTCAGTGTAATGTTTCAATGAAAAATGGGGAGCAAACACTTGTAAAACGAGAATTTTCATTAAAAAAACAACAACAACAACAAAAAAACACATTTTCCCCTCTTACGAGAATAGTTACAAAGATTGTATTTTTATACTTACTAGCATATAGTTGCTTTTAGTCTAAAGGAAGGATATCAACTGAAGTGGAAGAAGATGGTGTGACATAAAACAAACAAAACAAAAGCCCTAACTGACAAAAATTTTCTTGGGAAGGAAAAACACAGATAATGTCCTTTCTCCCTGAGTAATCATTATGATGTTATCGGTTCCATGCAGCTTCAAGCTTATGCTTTCTTCCTATGCAGCTTAAAGTTTAGCTAACAGACAAAATATTGTATATTGGATGTAGGTGTTGAGTTCTCAGAATAATGTAGTCTGCTCTCACAAACAGAAAGAGGTCAACACTGTGAAGCAAGAAGGAAACCCACTGAAGTTCCCCATTCTCCCCCCTCTGCAGAGGACAGATGGTTCTTGTGATTTACTTATTTTTAATAGCCCTTCATGGGATGCTGAAGGAATGTTCCAGCTGAAGAAAGACAGTGTAGAAACACCATGAATCAATATGCCAGACTGATCCCTTCTAAAGAGGAAAAAAAAAAAAATGCAATCAGTAAGTTTTTCTGGTTTAGACTAGATAAAACAACGGCTGCTCTTGGGGCTGATAAAGTTTGGAAGCCTCTTTAACATGGCCTGCTTGAAAATCTGTTTTCTCAAATTATGTCCAAATACTCCCTGTGAGCTCCCAGTCCCACCCTTTTGTCCAGTGCTGAGCCCTGCACAGTTATGCAATGTGTCTTGTGAAAACTGCCTGCATGCCATTCCTAGCAGACATCAACCTGGATGTCAGAGAGCCAGGGCAATGTTGCTTTTCACATCGTTGTGGCTGTTTGTGAACAAAAGCCTCTGAAAACTGCCTGTTCTGTGGGGAATTAATATGAAGGTCTTTTTGTTTTTCTTGGATTGTTTTTGTTTTCAATCAGAGCAAATCAGTAAGCTCTCCTTTTTTGATTCATGACTTTATGAGAATTGGTAATTGTAATGTGTTGACCTTAATAAGGGATGCCTTTGCTGAATAGGCTGATGCCAACTGACATCTTCATCAGAGCCTGTCCCCACCTTCTCTGCTCATAGCAACAGAAAAGGAAGGTTTTTCCTGGTATGTAACCAACTGAGTGGACTGATGACTGACCTTACAAAGTTGAGTGGTTGAAGGAATGCTGTTCACACAGAATCAGTCAAGATGGATGCTGAAGCAATATTGTTGTACTGTTTTGGGTATTTGACCCGTCTCTAACAGCAGTCACTGACATCTCTTGTGAGACAGGCACATCCATGTGCAACATCTACTTTGTGTTAGCAATAAATCCTGTCAAGAACTTCTGAATGTGTTTTTCCATTTTTATCTTCTCTTCCCACCTCCCAGACCTTTCTTATTCTTTCTCCAGAGTGGTTATTCCATTTTCTTATTATAAGTGCTTCTCCTTTCAGTCTTTAATTAAAAAGGAAAAACAAGTGAAGTACTTGATTCATTGAGTGATACATTTCATGTCATATTGATGTTAATCCAAGCTAACAGAGGAATTAAATTTGGAAAAGCTAGTTACTAACTGTTGACGCACATAGTTAACATAGTAAAAATAAAGATCAAAATGCTCCTGCCCCATAAAAACAAACAAACTTCAGTGCTCTCTTCTAACAGTCCAGAATTAATAGAGGTGACTGCAGCTTTGGGAGGAAGTCCAGTCAGGTCCTAAACTGAGATGGTGATTTTACAAACTCTCACAGGAATTATGCTGCATTGTAAGCCCTTTTCAAAGCTATCTGTAGTGAGCAGGCAGCTTATCTAGGTCTTTATACAACCCTCTTTCCCAGGGAATTGAGTTGGTAAATGATCCCTTCCTCATAGGAAACAATACTCTCTCCTCTTCTTTGTGGCATTTCCTATAGTAGATTAATCAAATTCAAGGGAAAGGGTCCTCATTTTTTGACTCTTCAGCATTTTTAAGTTGATATCTGCTATAAGGAAATTGCTGAGGAAGTGCCATTTCATAGTGCAGAGTAAAGTAGATTTGCATTATGCATCTGCGAAGACTTAATTTGATTGTATTTTTCTTCTCCTAGTTTAATGCTGTTGTCATGACTCATGCTATTTTTCAGACAACAGTTTTGTCCAGATGAAGGTATTTGAATTATGATCAGTGGAGAAATCAGTAAGAGCACAATTTTAATAATAATTTAGACATTTTTACTGTTAGTACTTGTGTTCTTGCCTCACAGTGTGTTGCCAATTGTGCTTAACAGATTATTCTGAAACACAGCATAGTATCACAGAATGATTTGGGCTGGAAGAGGTCTCAGGGGGTCCCTGATCCAACCAGCTGCCCAAAGCAGGGCCAGCTCTGAGCTCAGACCACGCTGCTCAGGGACTTTTGGGTCTTGACAGTCCACAAGAATGGAGACTGCACTGCCTTTGGGCAACCTGCCCCGTCGTCTGATTGCCCTGCACGAAGAAGTTTTATTTCATGTCCAATTTGAACCTCTCTGGTTTCTATTCATGTCTGTTGTCTCTCGGCTTCTAGCTGTGTTCCACCATTAAGAGCCTGGCTTAATTTCTTTGATTCTACCCTCCCTGTTGGGATGGGCATGCTGCCCAAAGCTGCATCTTCCCCAGGCTGAACAGGACCAGCTCCCTCAGCCTCTCCTTACTGGGCAGGTGCTCCAGGCCCCAGCTGTCTCAGTAGCCCCCTGCTGAACTTGTGACAGTTTGTCCATGACTTTCGTATAGTGGGGGCCCCAAAACGGACGTGGCGTTCCAGGTTTGATCTAAGAAGCCCTCAGCAGAGTGTATGATCCCCTCCCACAGGCTCTGGCCATGCCCCCGCTGATGCAGCCTGGAGGCTGTCGGCCATCTTTGTTTCCAGGGCTCTGCTGGCTGCCCACCAGGTGCTGGGGCCATTCCTTGGAGCTGCTCCCCAGGCAGGCGGGCCCCACACCTGTGCTGGCAGGGGCTCTGCCTGCCCAGGGCAGGGCTGCACCATTGGACCACCTTAATTTCATGGGGCTCCTGATGGCCCCTTCCTCCAGGCTGTCTGTAGTCCCTGTGGGCTCTGGCCTGTTCTGTAGTGTTTTGCATCACCCCCCTCCTCCCATCCCCCAGGCTGGGATCAGCCGCAAACTGGTTAGTGCCCTTCATGATCTCATTCAGATCAGTGGTAATGAGATATGAGTCCTGCAAGTTTTCCCTAATTACAGCAGTTAGTTCTGCCAGTGGGAAATCCATAAGAAAATGAACCCTGAGCTTCCATGATCACAACAGAGAAAGACAGTGTGGATTAGAAAAATGCCTTTCAGATGAATAAATTGTCTTTTTTGTTTGTTTGTGTTGTTGTTGTTACTGTATTTTCTAACATACTAGTTACATGTGCATACTCAGACATGCAATGTATACGTATATCCAAAAAATCAGGATAGCATGGGAAAAGCTATGTACCACGACTTGTTTTCCTTTGGGTTCTGTCCTGAATTTGCGCTAGGTGTATGAAAAAGTTGCTTCCTAGCTTTTCATTTCAGGCTTGTCTTTCAAATGAGTTCATGAACACTTTTGTAATCCTAGTCTGTTTAGACTATAAGGAGTTGGAAATGGCATCATGCAGTGTAGTGCTTAGAAAAGTGAAGCTCAGATCACAGAGGAACTCTCTAGAAATATTTTTTTTAAACTGGTATTATCCAAACATAAAACTTTGAGCCCTTTCCAGCCATTAATCTTATTCCTGAGCATTATTGTTTTAATCCTTAGGGTTAAATGTTGCAGGTATCATCACTGAATTGATGATATGCCTGGGTAGCCAGGTATATTGTGTTTCTGATTCCTCATTAGAAAAATAAATAAATAAATGGGGGGGGACACTTCTGAGTAGGATCACTAGACTATAGCTGTGTACTTCTGTAGTGCATTTACTTCAATACTGTATAGACTGATTTAGCAAATTATAAAGGGTATATATAATATTCATCAGCTAGTGAAATTTGAGTCAATGTTCACCTTTAGCTAGCTAGTGTGAGCAAAACCTGTAGCAGCAGGAGACAGTGCTGTCTAGCATTGTCCTGGGGTATGCATTTGGAAGAGAAGATATGTAAGAGCATTCAGAACACAGTAGTAATAGGTGTGTGTTTGGGATGACAGTAGTAATACACTGACATCTAATCTTTGGGTCTCTAAAATTAAGTTATTTCAGTTTCAGCTCTGACCCTGAGAGTTCATATTATAAAATCATTACATATACTTTAGCACATGAATTGAGAGCTGTTGGCTCATCAAGGTTTGATTTGCCTGGGACTGGATCATTCTGTTCCCTGAAGAGACCATGCTTCCTCTGTATCAAGTATATTTGTATTAGTTTTCATGCAATACATTGCCTTTACAAAAACAGCAAAGCATTTACTATTTATTTATTTATTTATTTATTTATTTATTTATTTATTTATTTTTATTTCTGTTTTGTGCAAAACTACAGGTGGTAGTTATTTATTTTTTATTAAGAAAAAAATATTAAAAAGAAAAAAACAAAAGCCTCTCAGGCGGAGAATGGAGAAGAAGGAAACAAAGGCGTGAATTCTCCCCCAGCCACCAACACCCTGTTCGTTTTTTTTAAGCTTTTAAGGAAAACATACATATGGTTTGACTTCTAGTTTCTGGAGAACACAACTAGCACTTGAGAAATCTGGATTGTTTTTAGCCCTGGCATATCTTTGGTGTAACAGCAGACAAGATGTTAAAAATGAGACAAACAGAGGTACTGAAGTGCTTTTTAGAAAGCTCTGTAATCTTTACTGGGCTCATCACAAAGAGCTTGCTCTTAGAGTGACTTGTGTTTTTTTTTTTTTTTTTTTTTTTTCTATTTGTAGCTGTCTATGTTTCTGTCTGAATGACCCATTAGACTTAAAGTGATTTCTCCATGCTGTGCTTCCAGTGGTTTCCCAGGAGCTTCCTACCTCCCTTTCCTTTTAGTAGTATGTGGATGGAGCCAGTATCTCTTTTCGGTTTTGGCCAGTGATAGAACAAGAGACAACGGACACAAACTGAAGCACAGGAGGTTCCATCTGAATATGAGAGGGCATTTCTTTACTGTGAGGATGACAGAGCACTGGGAGAAGTTGTGGAGTCTCCTTCTCTGGAAATATTCAAAACCTACTTAGATGCCATCCTATGCAGTGTGCTCCAGTTGATCCTTCTTGGCTGGGGGGTTGGACTAGATGATCTTCAGAGGTCCCTTTCAACCACGGCCGTTCTGGGATCCTGTGATCTGCAATTTCAGCATTGAAATTTTGAACATCACCATAGTTGTGGCTTTCTCTTTAGTCTCCTCAGTTAAATTTGTTTCCCATCATAAATTCCTCTTTTGCATGTGAGAAACTTTGAACCTGCTGAACTCCCAGAATTTGTTTTATGGCTTCATGCTTTAGCATTTAGCTTGCTCTTTTGGGCAGTTAGAGCGAGCTACAGCATTACGTACTATTGTTTTCTCATTTATATATTTTCTGACTTCCTGTATGCTTCTTTTAAGCTGCCTATTTTAACTGTTGATCTCAGAAATCCTCATATTTTTCCTTTTTGATTGGGTTTCTCCGTACCCAATAAAAGCTCTGCTTCCTTTGCCTTTTTGCACCAAGAGATATTTCAGTCTTTTTCCTACCTCATGTTGCAATCTGTAAATTTTTGCATGTGAGGTTGTCCTCATGCTTGCTTACGTGCTTGTTTTACTTAATGTTAGCTTCTTTTCCCATTAGTAGCCTGTCTTGTAATAACAACTGACAGATGAAGGGTTATAATTGTAGAGAAACTAGACAAGTTATCTGCTCAAAAGACAAAAGCAATCATGAAGATGATGGATTTATATATATATTTATATATATTTAATGTTTATGTGTGGGAAGGTTTAAAGTCTGCTTTTTCTGCCATTTTGCCCAGCATCTCTTTAGTTAAACATGCAGAATAAGATTTTTAAAATGATACTAATTTTAAGCTTCCAAATACTTACCAGGAATGGGGGTATCTTTCATTTTGATGGGAATCTTTCATTTTGGGGGAATCTTTCATTTTGAACATATGAAGATGATTGCTGTGGTCTCTTTCTTGAACTTGTATAAGTAACTTCACAGAGTTTTAATAATTATAGTCATGCTTGCTTCTTTTGAGTTCTTGACAATGGGGAATATAGTACTTCAGGAGATAAGAAAAAGGGTAGGTGAACTTAAATGAAGGACCAGTGTGACATGAGAGTCAACATCCAAGAAGCTGAGCACTTAGCAGCTCTTGCTGATGTTAATCTGAGTTCACAAATTTAGGGATCAACTGTTTAGAATCAGCGTGTGTATTCTTTGTTGTTGGGGTTCTCCCTTTCCTCTTTGCTCCCTGGTTATCCCTCCTCCCCCAAGTCCTGTGCCTAAGCTTAAATTTAAGTCCGTGAGCTTGGGTCCTAATTCTTGACTCCTGAACCCTAAGTATAAACATGATGATTCTATGTCTTCATAAATCACAGTTCTTAATTTGCCAGATGGACACTGTAATTAGTTGGGTTTTTCCTCTTTTTCCATTTGTTGCTGTAGAATTGGTTAGCTATATACATTTTAGTGCTTCCTAAGTAATCGCAGTGAAATTTGTCTAGAGCTGTGGGTTTTAAATTGGTCTATATATAAGTCATATTTCCTATCAACTTTTTGATTGACTAGTGGAAGTTTTAAAAATCTTTTTGGAAATAAAGACCCCAGATATTTATACAATTGATGATAAGGTAAAGACATATGCAAGACATAAATTTGCTGGTTGTGGGTTGTCTGTATTGGTTTCAACTGCAATTATTATGCTGATGTGGGAGAGCAGACATATGTTGAAGAAGTGGAGCATTCCATAACAATTTTGTGATGTAATGGAGCAGTCTTGCAAAAGTGTCTTTGCTGCTCTGAAAGAGAAAGAACTATGTTGTCAAATAATGGAATAAATATGTTATTTATCCTATCCTGGTCTTTTGCTGAAGTCAGTTTCTGGTGTATATTCATATATGCTTCTGGGACAGTCAGTTCTTTTATTCCTCTAGATTAGGAGTAACAAAATCACTTTGAAGGGCACTTTGAACAATATTTTTTATACCTAGACGTGTTCTATCATACACTTATTCTCTCATTTAAGGGCATCATTCCATTCCCGCGTGCCCATGATCGTACTGCAGTGTCTTCCCACCCTGAGCTCTTTGCCCATGTTTCAGAATGCCTGTTAATTTGTTTTTCTGTAACATAGAAAAATAGTAGCTGTAAGATGTACACAGCCACTTATCTTCTGTAATGCATGTCTTGTTGACTCAGTTTTGCTTGAAACACAAATGCTGTGACAGGTTGCAACTAGTAGTGTGCTACTCCACTTGTGCTTTTTAAAGATAAACCTTTTCTCTTAGAAAAGTTAACAGAAATAAAGACAGCAAGTTCATGTAAAAGATCAAAAGCATTTCAAAAATTTAAGAAACTTACAATTTTCTTTCTTAGAAATTATTTAGCAAGACTTGTATTTACTTGTGCATTACCTTTGGCAAAATTTTAAGTGTCCATGAGGCAGAAGTATTGTTGGGAGATGATGTTCAAGATGTCCAGCTTTTGTTGTTCCTCCCATCTCAGGAACAGGTATTCCTTCCCTCTCTGCCCTATTTTAATCAAGCAACCTACCATTCAGAGACTGCATGGGCATGAATTTTAATGTCTGACTTTTACTAGTAATTAAGCACATGTTATCCTCCTATCCAAAATTCCTGTTCTTTATTAAAGAGCGTGAGGAAGAACATCCAAACTGCAAAGTGGTCTTCTTGCTTCCTCACCTTCTGTACAGGCAGACTGGTGGAGCTATTTGATGGTCCATGTGAGCCTTGCATTGTGCATCCAGATGCCATTTTGCTGTTAGATGTGTAGCTGTGACAGATGCTGAGCAATGGCTCCTTGCTGCGAAAGCCTGATGATGCATATTCAAAGGCATTGTGAAATTTGTGGGTGTGAAGATCTGTGTCAGGGAGGTCTCTGCAGTTCAGGCTGGTCTCCAGCTTGTCACACTAATAGACAGAAGCCATGTAAGTAGACCTTGAGTCCTGTGATGTTAACCCTTCATTTTTATCAGTTGTTTGTAATTCTGTCTGAGTCCGTGAAACGTATACTACTGAAAACTCTGTCTCACTAGCAGCTGATTTATTTCTGAATAATAGTGATAGTAGTGATTTATCTACTTGACTAAATGGTGAAAATGTTTAATTTTATAGCAAGTAACAAAGTAGCTTAAATAACCTCCATATGGCATATTTTCTAGTATATTTTCTCCCTTGTACTCTAATTTAAAGGGGAAAAAAAAAAAAAAAAAGACTCCGAGGCTCAGCTTGGCCTCAAGAACAAAAGTGCATCTTACACTGCTGTGAGTTACTCCTAAATTGCTATATACATGTTCATCTGATCTCTGTCTGCTTGACTTAATTAAAACACTGGAATGTTTGTTCAGTAGATAAGAATGTTTCTGGGAGTTATTTAAATTAGTAAGTACTCTGCTTACTGTCATTAAATGTCTTTCCTCAATCCCTTCTCCCCTATTCCTTGCAGTACATAGCAATAAGTGATATATGACTATAAAATAATAACAGGTCACTGGTAGTTGAAGGCAAAAACTAAATGAATGCTGAACCTCCTCATTTGGAAGGTTTAGTATGGTGGGGTTTTTTTGTTTGTTTTTTTTGTCTGTTTTTTTTTTGTTGTTTTTGTTTGTTTGTTTGTTTGTTGTTTGTTGTTTTTTTGTTTGTGTGTTTGTTTTTTTAAGAAAGCCTTGTAATTAAAAATCCTGTTTGTTTTACTTTTGTTTTGTTTTGTTCCATTTTACATACAGTTTTCATTCAATTCTCATTTTAATAGGAGCTAGCAATTGCCTGCTTGCCTGCTTTTCCTCTTTCCCTTGTGGCAGTATTTGGAGCACCAGCTGATGGTCATACAGAAGTGTCTCAGTGAACACCAGGCCCAGTGTAGCTGTGTCATAGGCTATTTTAGTCACCCAGTTTACCAGGAGCCATTCTGCTTCTGAGAGGTGCTATACATGTTTTTCTGGTAACATTAATGTCTCTAAATACCAGCACTGAGAGAAATTTTCACTCTTCTTTCTTTGAGAACATAACCTCCTTGGATGCACAATTTTCCAGCCATTTAAACAGCGTTTAAACCTGACTGATGCATAATTAGGCTACTTCATGCTCTTATTCCCTGTTGAACTGTGTCCTGGTTTCAGTTAGAACAGAATTAATTTTCTTCCTAGTAGCTGGTGGAATGCTGTGTTTTGGCTTAGGATGAGAAGAGTGCTGATAACACCCCGATGTTTTAATTGTTGCAGAGCAGTGCTTATACCAAGCCAAGGACACCTCAGACTTTTGCTCTGTCCTGCCAACAGGCAGGCTGGGGGTGCAGTAAGAGCTGGGAGGGGACAGACCCAGGACAGGTGACCCGAACTAGCCAAAGGGGTATTCCATACCATCTGACGTCATGCTAAACAATATATAGGGGTGGCTAGCCGGGGGGAGGGGGCCGGACTGCTCGGGGTTAAGCTGGGCATCGGTCAGCGGGTGGTGAGCAATTGCATTGTGCATCACTTGTTTGTACATATTATTAGTAGTAGTACTATTATCATCATTGTATTATTATTATTATTATTATTATTATTATTTTCCTGTCTTATTAAACTGTCTTTATCTCAACTCACGGGCTTCACTTTCCATTTCTCTCCCCCGTCCCAGAGAGGGAGGGGGGAGGGTGAGCGAAGGGCTGCGTGGTGTTTAGCTGCCAGCCGGGTTAAACCACGACAAACTGACACTTTTTAATTGCCTTCTGAATTGTTCTTGCATTTTAACAGTATCAAGACTTTGGCTTTAGGAAGGTTGTGGCTTCTCTCTTTTTTGTCATTAACTTTGGATCCTGACACAAACAAAACAATTTCTTCAGAGAGGAAATTCATGTGAGCCTGAGTGATACAAACAGTTTCCCCTCACCAGCTATGTATCTGCCTTATTTAGTTCTCTGGGCTATCATGAGAATATTTGCTTAAGCTTTAGACTTTAGGATGTTTATAGGTTCTTGGAAGATCAAGGTCTTTGTGGTGCACTTGTGCTGCAGAGAGGATGAGATTTTGGTGAGGTGCCTGTTGTAGTGCTGACAGAAGGAATTAGTTTCACCTTATTTCAGTCTCTGCAAAGTTGTAGACTACCTGAAAACATCTTTCAGTTTAGTAGTAGCAATTGGAATAGACTGATAATTAAATATTATGATTGCTGAACATTACCATTTGCAGAGTAATCTTAATTTGAATACATTTTTTCATCACCTTTGTATGAAATATTCAGCAAGGTTTGTGTTTTTCCATTTCTCATATTTAGTATTGCATGGAATTTATTTTATTCTTTTAAATATGAGTGGCTTCATGTTTTACCTGTCCCTGTAAGGCATCCAGCTGCTCAACCTCTGTGAAAGCAAAGCATTGTTTAATGTTTCCTGATCACCACTTGAATATCAAGTGCAAAGGAAAAAAAACTGGTACATCACATTCTTTTGTGTTGTTAGCTGTTCTTATAATTTCATTTGCAAGAAAAATGAGGGACTGGAAAGGCTTTCTACATGTCATAACCTCTTTTTGTCAAGAGGTTAATAAGCTCATGGAAATTCCTGCTGTTTACAAAATCTGCAAGGGCTAGTAACCACATATTTAAGGCTTCTGCCATTAATTTCATACCTGGTGTCTTGAAATAAACTGGAGAATACAATTTAGTTCATTGATGTGAGATGTGATAATTCAAAGTTAATTAATAAAAATTCACCATTCTTACCAAGTTAGTTTGTCTAAAGCATTTCATAATTAGAAATTTTCTGGAAGGCATGTTTTTTATTAATCCATGCTTTGCTGTCTATTGAAAAACATCCTTCCTCCCTTAGGAAGGATTTAAGAGGAGCTAAATTTTATTTTATTTTTATAGTGTTTTGCAAACAGAGCCAAGTAGTTCAAAATAGTTAATTAGCTGTCTATGTAGGAGAATTATCTCCCCAAAATTTCACTGTTTCTTTATATGGAAAACTGTCTGTAAGTAGTGATTGTCATGTGCCTCCCTGTGGATAATTTCTGTGGGATCTCTTCACTTAGCAAATACACAGGGATACAGGCTACTGTAAGGAACATGTACAGTACCTTATTATTTGAGGAATGGTATGCTTTATTTACACAAACCTAGTTCTGAGGGGTATAATTCAGGCTGTCACATACTTAATTAAAAGGTAACTTACAACTTACTCTGCTTTAACACCCCTTTCCCCCCCCCCCCCCCCCCAGTGTATTTCCTAAAGTACACAGAATTTTCATTGTTCTTTAGCAAGTACATGGTCTAGGTGAGGCTTTGCTAGACAGTGCTAAAATGTATTGTCCTACCTCAGAAGGAATTGGTATCAATGAGAGATACCATCAGGTAATTTTATATATGGTTGAAGGGAGGTGCAGAATCTTCTCTTTGTGCTTCATACTTGACCTAACTTAGCTGACTGTTGTTCAAAAGGCAAGTGCTCACCTAATCCTCAACAATTTATCCCCATTTGAACAGCCAACCAGATTTGGTCAATGAGCAATAAATATAGGTGGCACACATTTAGGGTAACTACTATGCCACTTGCTACTCTGAGCAAGAAGCAGGATGGCCTCCTACCAGGCTGTTCAGGCAGACAATCATCAAAAAAGACTCCTCTACTAAGGATACAAAGGATATTGCTGATATTTAAACAATGTGTTTATCTAGGGAAGGTTTCTAAGGGTCCTTTCTGAAAATGATATGCAGGGCCCAGCAGGATAACAAGCATTGAACAGTGAGGATCAATGCAAAAGCCTCTGCATCTGGTAAGGACTTTCAGCTGGCTCGTTTTTCAGCTTTTCCTCATTCTGAATGTTGCATGCACTCATGCTTTCATCTTTGTATTTTTCCTGTTCAGACATTTCTATGTACAGCTGTGTGTGCTGGATAATACCACATTGTTTCCAGTGGCTTTATTTTCACTGGGGGTTTTCTTTTTTCTTGGTATGAATTGTGTTTCAAAACTACTTGACAAGGCTGTATAATACCATTCATGAAGCTGAATAATTGGAGAGGGGGAGGAGGAAAGCTGTACAGGTGTAGATACACAGGCAGATTATTCCAGATAGCAAGAGCTGCAGAGGAGTTGGTTTATGCAGCAGAAGTGCTGAGGTTGTAAGTAGAACAGAGAAGGGAGCCAGCTTGAGAAGAGTGCAAGTTTGTAGCAAGGGGAATAGAAAGAGAGCAGATCTGTGAAGTATTTTGGATGAAGTCCATCGGGAGCTTTACAAACCAAGAAAGATATTACTTATGCTGGGTCAAGTTTCTTTGCACGCAGATGTTGTGTTAGCTCTTGCATTGTCATTATTTTGGATCCCTTCAGTGTGACTAATATTGCACAAATTTCAAGCCTTATTTTCATCTCTGTGCATGCTCAAATGCAAGGAATAAGCCTTTAAAAGCTTTGTCTATCACTTGTCCATCAACTACAAAGTGAAACCCTGAAACGTAAAACCTACTTCTCTCTACTACCTACTACTTGGTTTTAAAAGAACAAGCAGGGGTGAGCATCCCTTTACAGAACAAAACTAATGTGTATGCTTTGCAGTTCCAGCTACAGAACTGTTAAAAAAAAAAAAAATGCTCCTTATATTCTTTTGTGTGAGCAGAATAAGGAAAGCAATTCATCTGCAATAGCTAGCTGCTTTGACTCTGGGAAGAGGCTGTGGACATGTTTCTGTTTCTCTTGAAAAATTTAGTATGGTTCATTTTGTTCTATGTTCCATGCCTGTGTTTCTGTGACGTTCCTTTCTCTCCCAGCAACAGCTTATTTGGGAAGTGGCTTTTGATGCTGTATGGTATTTAGACAATGTGTATCCAGTGCCATGATCAAACCTGACTTAGTGTAACTAGTCAGAGTTGCAAGCACATGGTAATGTCCATAAGGAATTAAACTAAAGCCTTCAGCACTGGGCAAAGGGTCTATCCAGAAGAGCAAGGATCTGTCAACGGAATTGTACCTCATATGTAATTCCTACAAATCTGCGAGTGGGAAATGCCAATACTTATTAGACCGTGCATTAAATATCGTTGAACAGCTGTTCTGAGAGCCTTTCATTCATAGTGCTGTTAGCAATGAATGAGGTATTATGCTCTCTTTCCACATTTTTAAGTGAAGTGTAACAATATGTTTGAGAAGGAGAAATAGTGTAAAACATACCCTGCTGCCATTCTTGTTCCAAGACATTTTTTTGTTCTGGGGTATCTAAAATTAATTATGCTCAAAATAAGTATTGAGTATACAGTCTCAAGTATAGAATATGGAATTACAGTATTGTATGTTTTTAATAAAATCTCTCTCATATAGCAGAATTTTTCAGAAACAACAGTTCTTGAGATCTAACCTTACCATTTCCATAGGGCTGTACTGTCTTTGTTCTCAGCATTCCTTCGATATACATGTGTTTTAATCATGTTGCTTTAGAAGGCTGCAGTGAAAATTAGGTGTGATGCTTTCCAATGTCCTATTTTGGAAACTTTGGTTAGCCTACTCTTCTTACATTTCCTCTCAATTCTCTCCTTGTTTTACACCAATGTGAATTAGATTCTGGAGTTTCTTGTGTCTTTACTAATTATAGAAGCGTCTTGCTTGTCTAGTTTAATGTAATTTTGATGCATATTCAGATAAACTTGTATAAAAGGATCCCACCTGATATCCTGTTAAAGGTCACATAAGAGGACTCTGTTTTTCCCTTGGGTCACCCACAGATGCAGTGCACTGACAAAGGTGCATGCGTCTCAGACATCAGCCTGTTTGTACCTTTGTTGACCTTATGGTGTAGAGATAAATTTATCATGCAGTGTGTGAGCTTCTTGGTCTCTCTCAGCTGTGGTGGTCTGAACCTAACAAGTAAAAATAATGTTTAGAATTTTTATTGTTTTTAAAGAAAGCCTTGGAAAGGAGTGCAGAACAGTGTTCTTACATCCAAACTCCTGAGGCTTAGGAAAATACCTTCCTGGAGGCTAGACCTGTCTGTCAGGGAGTTTTTGAAACATCTTCTTAAATGTCTGATACCGACTGGGTGAGGGACAGTGGACTGAACCACCAGTGAACCTTTTGATTTCTTGCTCATGCCAGAAGTGTGGCTTCCAGAGTCTTCCAATACAAAGGAACTTAGCATTTAAAGGTGTTCCCTCTTTTGGTTTACTTTATTATTTGCCAAAGAATGGGTTAAAATGTGTTCATTTTGGATCTCAATAGAGTGGAAAAAAATTACATTAAGATAGTAATTTTGAGGCATATTCATTCATCTACCACCATCCTATCTACCTAACATTAATTCTGTTTACTATATCACGATTCCTCTTGGACTTTAAAGGTGTTTTTTAAATAGTGTTAAAGCCATAAAAGGTGGCCTACAAGGCATTCCAGAGGGTTTGCATTTTATTCTTCTTTTAGTTTTTAATTTGGTTGATTTGCATGCTTTGTTTTTATATATGTTACAAAGACTTGTGATGTCCCTTTATAAATGATTATGGCTATACTTATTCTTGTTTTCTTTTTGAAAGAAAAGTGTGAGTTAAACATGAAGTTGTCTGTGCTTTGGGTGGAGTTCGACCAGATGACTTCCAGAGGTGCCTTCCAGCCGAAGTTATTCAATAATGATAAAACATTTTAATGAAAGGTTCATGTTGTCTTTTTGAGCTCTTTAGTTTGCCTGTGCAGCACTTTTTCATGAAGCCAATTTGGAACATGAGATATTCCTGTTTTTTTGTATACAGGCATTATCAGCTGTGTGTGCGTAGGACTGGGAATGAAATCTTAATACTCCTGTGTCATCTTAGTAGCAGTCACTGACTTATGCAAAGAAAAATATAGTCAGAGTAGCAGGTCCATTTTGTCACTGTGTCAGACAAACACATTTCTTTGTCCTGTAAAATAGATCTGTAGCTCAAAGTAGCAACTTCTCGGCTTATTAATTCTGCTGCCGTATTTTTAACTTCAGTATTTCATATTATAGTTTGTGACACAGAAATGCTTATTACCACCAAGTGTCACATTCATTATGAAAGCATCCACTTAGTGGATGCAATGATTCTAGAAAAAATAAAAATAAAAATAAGAGGACTAGCATGACTCAAGTCATTTCAGCCAAAGAATTAAAGAGGACAGTGGAAGGAATTCTAGAAATATCAAACCAAGATGGTTAAATAGTTTGTAGGACCTTATTATTTACTGAACAGAACTTGTCATTTGTGCTTAGATATTAAATTACTGAAGATTAAGATAAAATATGCTAACGAAAATGATGTAAAGAGTTTGATTTTGTGTTGAAGCAGCTCTTCAACTCAAAATTAAAAAAGGGGTTAATTTGAAATGTTGTTGTTTTTTGGCCTAAGGTGATTCCTGCTCCTCTCCTCTTCTCTATTTAACCCAGTCACCAAGCCAGAGAATTCAATTACTCATTTAGCTCTGCTTTCAAGCTCTTAATATGGTTATGTTAACCATATAATCGGACATTTAAGAATGCTAAGCAGATTAATTGATCATAAAAATATTATCCTGTTCTACCAACAAATTACATAAGATCTAGAACTCTGAAATAATATACATTTGAAATTGAAAGAACAATAGAAGCTGAGAGAAAATACACTAAACACAGAAAGAAAGGAAGAATCACGAGGACAGGATTTCAGGCTGACAAATAACCATCTGGATCATCTTGCTTTCAGTATCTAGTTATCTTAAAATCTTAGGTCTGGAGAGGACATATGGTGTGATCTTTTCTAATTCTTCTCTATCATGGTCAAGCATGTTATGCATTCTTCTTTATAAACCAAATAAGATTGTAATTCTTTGTGAAAAAGTATGGAACTCTGAAAGCATAGAAGTGCTTTCAATGTTTGAAACTTTCCATTAAAAAAATCAAGATTTGCTTAATAATAATTTTAGTCTGGCTCTGGTTAATCCTTATCTTTTCATATGTATATGGTTAATTCTTTGGTGGGAGGTGCTTATCAGGTTATGTGTTAAATTCCATTTATTTGTTCTATGGCAACAGAAATTACTATGGATTTGTCTGTTTGTTATTATTTCAGAGTAATTGTCTTTTTTTTTTTTTTTTTTTGGGGGAGGGGGGTCTGTTTTAAGTTCATTCAGTTGCAAATTCAATGGAAAGAATGTCTCAGACAAAGGGAAAACATGTCAAATAACAGGAATAATGGAGTATGCGTTCTCAGATTGTGACACTGGTCGTCTCCAAAGTGACTAACAGCCTTTTGCTTTTATTTTGGTAAAACCATTAAACAGTCAGTCCTGTTCTAAAATGACTACAAAAAATGGAAGCTGACCGGCTTGTCCTTGAAATGCGTGAATGGGCTGATGCAGGGTTCGGCAGCTCACCTCTCCCCAGACGGCGAGAGTGCTCTCCCTCCTGGCTCTCCAGCCGAGCCTCTGGCAGCCGCTTTCAGCAGGAATGACCCCGTGCCAGACTCTGTGGAGTCCCTGGAATGCTGAAGCCTTGAAGACTGAATTTAAACAACAGCAAAACAAGTAAATGCAACAAAGAGAGCTTGAAAATCTTCCCTAAGAGTTTTCAAATGGCTCGCACACTGATACAAATGTACAGTTGATGCATTTTTGTTGGAACTGGGAACTTTGAATGTTAGGGGATTGCTACCATCGTTTGTAAAGCATGCGTGTTGGATAAAGTGGGCTGTTGATAAAGCTGCACAGTTTTTTCACTCTGCCAGGGACAACCGAACCTATATGAAGCTGTAGTTCAGAAACAGATTTATTGATAAATATAGGATGTTGTTAAGGGAATGTTATCCTCGAATTCGTAGACAAAGATGACAAAATTTCACATATACCGTGCTAGTGACGGCAATGGTTTGTCTCTGTTCACTGACTGAAAATTAGATGAGTCTGAATTTAATGTATGTTTTACTGGTTACTTTGCTGCTTTGTTCTGCTTGTTTTTAGGTTCCTCCTATATCCCTCTCCAAGGCAAAGACTATGTGAGCACTTGTGTTCAGAAATAGAATTTCATCTTTGTTCAGGAACTCCAGACTAGTTCCTACCTCACAACCCCACTGAAATACATGATTTTTGCAATATGTTTAAAACTGCTATATAACTGACAAGTTGGTTTTTGTCCTATTACAAACCATAGCTCTTTTGAAAAACAAAAGTTTTTGTAAATAAATAGTTGTTTCTGAGTGTACATACTATCAATCTATACAGTCTTAATCTATCTCAAAACATTTCATTTTTAAGTTCTTAGTTTTTAATTAGGCTGGAGGAATTTGCAAGGGTAGCAAATACAGTGGATCTGTGTGTGTTTGAAAGAGATCCATTTGTGATTTGAGAAGTAGCTATGATGATCCAAGAATGTAAAACATCTTCGGAGTCCTAGAGCTAGCTCATTTTGCAGGCTTACTTCTCTACTTTACTTCTCTCTCTTTCTCTTTCTCTCTCTCTCTCTCTTTTTTTTGTTAATTACCTGCACTGCATCAGATCATCAAATTTTAAAAGTGTGCATCATTTCCTATCTCTTCCTGTTTCTGTAGCAGTATGGAAATTGTGCACCTCTGAAAGTTGGCCCTGACGTGTTGGAAATGCTGTTCCAAGACCTCTTGTGGTCTTTGCTTCATATGAAGAATAGGTTAAAAAGTCAACCAGTTCCTACAGATGCATGTCTGACTTACTGCCATGTGCTTTCAAAAATAAGGAAAAGAATGAGGAGACTGATTTTTGAGTCTGTGGACTGAATTTGGGGAAAATTTGACCTGAGCCCAATAATGTGAGCCTTAAGCTTGTAGCCAACACTTTCTTCCATCAGTTCAGCATAGGAAAATATATAACCATTACTCTACGTGCGGTCTGTGCAGTTCTGATACAGCTGTTTTTACTGGAAAGTAAGTTGTTTGCTTCACCCTTGCGTCCAGAAAGGGCTCTGTGTAACATTGAATTTGCCTGCACCTTCTGGCATATTTATTAGTGCATCTTCTGAAGTTAGCTGTTCTGCTTACTAGTTCAGTTTGCTGAACTGCTGTTCTGGTGTGTAAATGCAGTAAAGTAATGATGTGTGCCTATGTACCAGGGAACAGAATTGAGCTCAGATTTGGTATCAAGCTCTGATTTTAGGCACTTCCTACTTTTTTGTTTGTTTGTTTGTCTTTTGTTGCTTTCTTGTTTTGTGTTGTGTCATTCCTCCTACCTCCTCCCCCCATCTTCATTCTGTTTTCCAGGCACTTCATCCAGTGGTGCTTTTGGGTTTCCCTGTTCTGAGAATACTGGATCACCTGGTTTTGGTTGACTTTTATACATTTTTTCCACGGTTCTGAGTAAACACTGGGACAATTTCTGCTCTAGCCTTTGTTCCTGAGAGGTGTTTGGGGTAGGATTGTAAAAAAGAAAAATGAATTGTTTTAATGATGTTCACTAGAACTCTTAATAATTTCTAGGCTTTAATTTGGATCCAAATGTGAGCACATCTTGTATTTATTTTTTGGCTAGCAGGGCAAAGTGTGTGTTTGGAAAAGGATTCAGATTACACAGAGGCTGCTTGGACCACTGGCTTCAGCAGATGGAACTGTTTAGCAGATACTCACCCCTGTTCTGTATTCCTCCTTAAAAGGTTTTTGCACCCTAATGGCCAGCATTTAGATAGCGGTATTTTAAATCTCTTGTGTGTAAAGTTGAGAAATAATACAACAAGTATCATAATCTGCGTAGTCTTCCTCCACCCTTCTGCAATAATGTTGATTATAAAACCAAAAAGCTATTCATTGATAAAATCTTTCCCGAGCAGGGGTCATTTGTCCATTTCCTGAGCCATGCATAACTCTGAGAATACTGTTTTTCTCATGAACAATTCTTCCTTTTTGTAATCTCTGTTCTATTTTCCATATGCTGTCCCTGGATTATTTCCAGGAAAAAAAAAAAAAAAAAAAAAAAAAAAGAAAAAAAACCACACACACACAAAACACCAGATACTCCCCACCAAAGCTACCAGAACTCACCCACAATTTGGTACTTCATAGCCTCTGCTCTCAGACTTGCATGTAAGTACCTTTATATGGGATGACTGCCAAACACTTTTCAAACACTGACATGTCAAAGCTCCAGTTTCTTCATCATGTAAGCTGTTATAGACTTGTAGCAGCTTTAGAGTCCATTTACTTGATTAAGAATAGTAGAATTTGGTCTTGACTTTTTCTTGTGCATCTATAATTTAACATGGAAACATATTTTTGTTACTTAATTAAGTTAGTTACATATTTTTGTTACTTAGGTGTTTTTTTGTTGTTGTTTGTTTGTTTTTTTTTTTTTTTCTTTTCCAAACAAATGCTTTTTTACTTCTATCACTTACAAGGTTTATTTGAACTAAATTATATTACAACAACTAAATAGAAACAGTATTTCTGCCTAATACTTCTGTCTTATGATAGCAACACACTCTACAAATCTCGGATTCTCCAGTTAGAATTTGTTAAAATTACTGTACTTGAAAGTGACTTGCTGGGAAATGGTGGAGCATGGTTGAAATCTTTATCTAATTATATGCAAAGCTGGCATTCATATTGCTCCACCATCAGCAGGATAGTCGGCCTAGAATCTGAGAAAGAGAAGTGCTAGAGAGATAAGTCATGTTTAGGGGAATGGGAGGATACTGAGAAACAGGATATGACACAGAAGCCATGGGAAAAAGTAAAAACTCATTTGCCACAAACTCAGATGCTCATGCTGAAGCTCTCCTTTCAAAGCAGAGGTTGTAGGTCCTGGTGAGGGTGGAGGCTCTGCATAGGCACAGGGGAAGCTATGAAGAGCAGTTGCCATCTGGGGGCCCTGTACGGTGCACTCACATGTATGCTGCTGGTTTACGGTCTGCGTTTAGTATATGATGAATGGTACTAGAATACAAATAATTATTATTAACATTTGGCAAAAGCAGCAGCTTGTAGAAGCTGGGACAGTCACAAAAATGAGTAATTTTATGCTTAGAGAAGATTTGGGCCTGGAACAAAACACTAGGGATCTAAGGAGGAGCCCTTAGTGTTGCTAATAAATATCCACTTAGGCAGATTTGTCACTCATGTCTCTGAAAGTTTTGTGGCTTGACGAAAAGAACGTTCTTTTATTTCTTGAGCAGCTGTTCTTGTAAATGGGTGCAGCTGTACCAAAGTGTCCATTGACACCAATTGCTTACTGATTTAGTGGATTGGTTGTGGGGGGTAAGTGTAGTCAATCAAATAGAGCATTTTTTTACTGGGAACTAAGGCAAATGTTGTGAAATTCAGAGCTGAGGTTTGCTGCACTGGAGCAAGCACAAATGTGACATATCTGTGACATTGCTGTGAAAGCTTTTGTGGGATATGGATGTCGATTATACTTTGCTGTTAACTGAAACAGATTCACTGGAGATATCTCTGTTTATGTCAGCGAGGGCATGACCTACCACATGCAACGTGGAAGTAATTTGAAAGACTTCCTATGGCAAGAACAACACTTGATATGTAATAAAGTGGTTTTCTTGTTGTTTTGTTTTGTTTTGTTTTGCCGTTGTTGTTGTTAGAAGTTTGTGAAAATAGGAGTTACTAACTTTTGGGCAATTCAGAGATGATTTTTTTTCCTTATTCTCATTCCAGAAGTTTTTTTTTTTTGAAAGTTTATTGGAATGTTGTTTGTCATTTTCTGACAGGATTGAGTTTGCATGTCTGTTTTGAAGGATACTCCCCCCCCCAACCATCCCATTCTAACAGTGAACTTCCTACATTTACACCATTAGAAGAAAGGTTTTGTTCTTGTCTCTGCTAATAATTTGTTGAATAGCCTTGAAAGAGACATTCTATCGTCCTGTTGTAGGGATAAATTATTTAATTGCCTACAAATGTTTTATAAATTTACAGTAAGGTATTTCAACACAGTCTTTGGTAGGTAATACTGGAGCTTTGGATCCTTATCCTAAGGACTTTTTGTAATGGTGAAATTCAGGAAGACATTGCTTCTTCTCAAATTCTGTCAAAATTGAGCTGAAATATTGGAAGGTATACTTTTTGGAAGGAGTTTTTCCCTTTTATAAATGGCTACAATTTCTAGAAGATACGTAACTTTTCTAATTCTGCATGCCAGTTAAGTGGTATGCTATTTTAAAACATCTAGATTTATCAATAAATAATACAGGTAATCTCATCTTCAACTACTGTTGCACTGTTGTCCTTTGATGAAGATACCCAAACACTTTCCCTTTCCACATCTGAAAAGGAAACAAAAGTCTGTCTTTTAATCTGGTAGGAAAGTTTAGTTGCTCTGGAGAAAATGGTATTTTAAGATCTTAAATTTCTCTCAGTTTCACAAGTGTGGTTGGCCATGTTGAGGAGGGAAATGCACATTATGTTTTCAGTTTGGAGACAGTGGAGAAGGAGGAGCATTGGGCACTCATTACTTACTAGACAGCACAGAATCCACAGGCAAGTGGTGTTTTAAGTGGCTCCATGCTTCAGACTTCTGGATTACCCTAAGCAGCAAATTCTTTGCCTCTTGTGAACCAAAATCAAGGGGAACCCATATTCCATGTGCTACGGAAACCTGCTAGATGTGACCTATTGGTGAATGCACTTGGCAATACATCAAGCTAGCTGCGTACTTCTAAATAATAATAATAATAATGCTTAACTTTGTAATTTTCTAACAGAAGCAACTTGATGCAATTCTTGGATGCTTTGAGATAGTTCTTTATTCATATAAGCTCAGGAAATGCTATAGCTGCTCGGTGGTTTTATGTCTTTTTAATTTTTATTATTATTATTATTTTTTATCACACGTGTATCCAATTACAGGTTAAGTTAGATTTAGATTTTGATGTTGAAGACTTGCATTAAATGAAATTATGAACCAAATACTAGACTTTTTACATTGTCCATTTTCAGAGCGATTTTGTTTGGCGGAGATTTTTTAAGGAGAAAATGTAACTACCCCTTAATTTGTTGTCTGTACTGTTATTTACATATGGGTGCTGAAACTGGCAATCCCTCTAGTTTGTTGTGGCCCTGAGAGAGGCTTTTGAGATCTCACCACATAGCAACTACTAGAGGCATAACCTTGCCAGTGCTTTCAGAAGGTGACAAATCATCTTCTGTCAGTTTTAGTGCTGAAAAAGCTGATCACATGCCCACTTCCCAATTGAGTGTTTTTTGTTGTTGTTGTTGTTGTTGTTTTATTATTATTGTTGTTGTTGTTTATTTCACTTTAGTTTGTTTCTAATATTTTAAGTGTTTTTGTTTGGCTGGTTGGTTGGTTTTAGCTCTCTCAAACCTCACTTTGAGAAAGTTATGCTGGTGGGTTTTTTGTTTGTTTTAATAGATGTGCCATTCACCTTTACATTTTCTCGCTTTTATTTAATTCCCATTTGGAATAAAATGTATGAAATGTTTTTGTACTGTATCAGGACATGGCAAGAAGATTGATTAATATAAATTAAAAATTCAGTCCCAACGTAAACCACTGAAGTCAAGCAAAGTTTCTTTTACTTGTTACAAGACATTGTAAATGCCACTGCGGTTCAATGGGTAGAAGAAAGCTTCTCCAGACAAGTCTGTTTTCCTTTCTGTTGGTTAGTGCTGAACTTATCTAAAATTCCCAGAAATTACTTGTTGATTTAAATTCTCCTAAGGATTATAAAAAGCTGGGAATTTTGAAGTCTGCTTGCTTTTTGATGGCATTTATAATAAGGTGGAAACTTCCCTTTTTATTAAAAAACAAACAAACAAAAAAAACTATTGCTGTTAACATTATTCAGTAAATGTAGATTTTTTTTGCAGTGTATTTTTTATGTTTCTGTTGTCATTGCAAGGCCAGCTACTAGTTTCCTTTCACTCACGTTCCTACAGTAGACACACATACACCTTCTCCCTTATGCTTGAAGAGACCCCACATCAAGGACAAAGGAATGTCTTTGCAAATTCAAAATGGCAACACTTCTTTGATAATTTCCAAAAATATTTAATGTTTTTGTGACCAACAGAATGTTCGTTTGCATGGCTTACAAGTGATACTGTTTTGTGGTGCCACATACTTTAAAGAGTAAGGTGAAACATCTGGAAGGCAGAGGCTTTAAATTAATTTGATATGCCTATCAAGAGAATGTACTCTTTTAACACTTGCAACCTGGTATTTCTTGGGTCATTGCTGTTTTCATTGGTTTCTTTTTTTTTCTGACATTATGTAAACTATGGCGATACTTTGAATAACATGTGGTGAGTGCATACTGAGAATGTAGACAATGCACAATGGCATTGGTAAATATGAGTGAGTACAATGTATACTTACATAAGCTACTGCAGTGTGTGGAGGTCCATAGATAAATCTACAGACAGTGGGCACAGATATTTCAGGATTATTGGAGGATTATTGTGGAAAACACAAAGCTGTACAATATCTATTATTTTATGTTTTCTGTATTTTAGTTTTGTTTGGATGCTAGGACCCATTTAAAATCAGTATGTATCTAATTATTTTGAGGCAGGGATGGAGTTTGATAGACCTGAAACTCTTCCATAAGTTTGTGGAGTGGCACATAAGATAATAAAAAATGTCCTTTAAAATGTCCTTTTTATAGGGTAATGCTTTGCTTTTGTCGTTGCAGTAGTAATATGATTAGACTTAACCAGGGATAATCTATGATTCTTATCAAGAATCTAGTTCACGGTCTCCTTGTCCTGGCCACGACTAACAGAGTTTTGGGTCTCACCATATGCAAGAGCTTTGGCTCCCAATCTACGTTTCAGATAATTTCTCCTTTTGTTTTCCTATGAAATGGTTGAAACAGATGTCCTCCTTCAGCTGCTTTCCCTATTCCCTTACTCCTTTTTTTTCCCTCGTCCTTATTACGAAGCAACTATGGTATTTACTACTTTTCTATTTAGTCCTGCGTTTGTTCTTCTGAATATTTATCCTTCTGCCACAATCACACCAAAAAGAGTGTATAATTGTTTCAAGTCCCAGTAGGTAGTCTTTATAGATAACTTTATTTAAAGCCCACAGGAACAATCAAGCATTTTTTGATAATGCCTTTTATTCCTGCTTTATGTTGAACAGCTGAGCCCTATACCTTGCCTATCAATATTTTGCCTACAATATTTTTTTTTAGATCCACTGACATCAATAGTGACAAGAGAGTTATATATTTGTGGATTTATAGTCTCCTTCATTTAGCTGGACAGTGATTCTTTTTTTACACAGTAACTGCATTTGTGTGTGTTAAACAGGTAAACCTATGTAAAAACAGAACAAGTTCAGTTTATTGTATTAATCCGTCTCTTTATGTATGCACAGCAGTGTCTGGCATTTAGATGTTGGATTAGTTTCTTCCTCTTGTTGTGGGGATGGTTGCTTCTGTTCTTGGCCCTGTTTCAATGCAGTCTGTTTTGGAGTGTATGGGAGGGCATGGATTTTGTAGTTGCACAAAGAAATAAGGAAGGTCCCAGGGTTTGGGGACAGGGTGACTTAAAATATGCTTGCTGTTGGGTCTGCAGCTGGGAGAGAGCAGTAAATGTCAAATATATTACATAGCCAAAAACTAAAATTGCTAAGAAAAGAAAATGACTTGTAATTGAATTCTGTAAACTAATAATAATTTCAAGCATCACAACTGTTTTAATTCACCACTCTTGACTAAAGTCATTTCAGCCATTGGTAAACTTGAAGTCTGTGGAAACTACCTGAATTGTGGGGTACGGAATATCAGTGATAGGGGGAGAAGCTTTTCACCCCATCTGTTTGGAATTTAGAGTATTCCCTAATTTTTAGTTGCTGGATCACCAAGCGGATGCGTATCGTAAAATGCATATGCTGCTATCATTTTAATGACATTGTAGGCAGAAAGATAAATTGAAAACTTTTTAAATGTAGTGGGGGAAAAGGAGTGGGAGCCTGGGGGCAGCACTGCTGTGCCAGTTATATGTGAGCTTAAAAAACAAACAAACAACAACAACAAAAAAAAAACAGTACCAGCCCCAACCCAACCCCTTCAATAGCTTATATCGCCATGTATCTGTTTATTTCTAATGGCTCTTTTAAATGACAGATTCATAAACTGAAGTATCCAAAACAAAGGCCATGAAGTTTACTTTGGCCATCTCAAGTAAATTTTCCTAATCTAAACATCAGCAGTGCCTTTCATAAATCAGTCCAATGACGTCATCTTTTCAATTAGTGAGCTCGGTATTTGTGCTCTGGTTTAAAAAGCTATTTGACCAGTTAATGTTTTAGGGTTTTGTAGTAGTCCAGACTTCTCACCAGCCGCGGTTCCAAGTAATGTGCTTGAAGTGGGAACACATTTATCAATAATTGCCACTTTTTAAGTGCAGATAGCAGACAGTGATTAATTTCTTGGCCTCCTTTATTGCCTACTAGGAACAACAGGCATTGTCTGTAGACTTTGAAATTGTTCATAATATGTTTTTCACTTTTTGTTGTTTGGAGATACAGGCATCTACAATTGAATAAATATTAGCTGTGTTTCTGGGAGGACAAAAAGAAGAAAAAAATACTGGGGAGGCTGTATTTCCAGAAAAGGCAAAAATGAGACAGTGGTAGAGCTGGAAATGAATCACCTGCCAGCCTGTGTGATAGTGTGTTTTATTTCACACAACCTGCTTGAACTTCAGAAAAGGGCTATTTCAAAGAGACTCAAATTCTGTCTTCCTTTCCTGCGTGCAGGTTGCAGGGATCAAGCCCCTGCAGACAGGGAAGCTGCCTGTAGTGCTGGGCAGGGGAATGGTTCATTTACAGCCTATCCTTTTTTTTTGTAGATGAAAATACTTCCTCTGCATGCCACAGAAGCAAGAAATAGGTTTATTCTGATAAGGTTTTAGCAAAATCCACGAACTGCCAAGAAACAGTCAAGCTGAGAAACAGTATTCTTTCTCTTAATCGCACCTTCCTCTCCCTATGTGGAAATAACAATAAGGGCTGACATGAGCTGAAAAAAGCCAGGAAATTCAGAGCTGAAGCTTAATTCCTATCCTTAGCTCACCCTAGGAACACATCTAGGCATTGCAACACAGATGCTACATAAGGTCACCTACTAGCAGTCCTGAAGGGTCAACTGTGATTGAATTCCTTTAAAGAGAAACCAAAAATTATCTTAAACACACAAACTATTCCATATGCGCATGTATTATGTATGGTTTTGCTTATGCTAATTAAGAGAATTGCACCAGTAAGTGGTTACACGCTTGGCTTGAAACGTGCAAATGCTTGAAACCTAGCTCTGTGAATCACTTTCTTTCACTGTCCTTTGAAGCAACCTGGGATTGGGTTCCCATGAAACTATTTCTGTTCTTCAGCTTTCTACACACAGTGGTCTTTCACCAGACCTCTTGCTACTTATCATTGGTATGTTTCAGCTTGTGGATAGCAGGAATGTTGAGCTAGATAGTCCTTTTTACCATTATTTTTTTTCTAACTTATTTCTGAGACAAGTTAGAAGCCATAACGATAGTGCCATTGGCACTTGATGTAGCTTGATATTAATTCAGTGAAGACAATTTCTATCATAGGAATATGCCACATGTCTCTCTTGTGAGTCGTGTTTTTATTAGATATTGCACGGGACAATTTCCAGTTTGGTACAATAAAAGATTATGTTGCGTATTGGTGGTTCACTTCAGGGAGATTTTCTTTACGCTGAATTGTATGATGGTCTTAACCTAGGGATACTATTGTGAAAATACTAGTTTGGTGATTTTGGTCCTTAAAGAGAATCTCCATTGCTTGGCCAACATTACCGGACTGCAGAGATGTTTCAGCCTTCCTGGGAGAAGGTCAGTCTTGGAGCACTTTCTGATAACCCAGTGGCCACAGAGCATTGTCCAAATCTTGCTGAGTATTTGACCGTTTTTTAAAGAAATGGAAGACTGAGTGATTTCTGGATAGTGTTAAATCAAAAAAGCAGAGCCAGCATGTTTTTCTGAGTGGCTGAAATACTGGATTCATGCACTATCTAATAACTATAGTAGATAGCTGGTTTATCAATTGCACTGCTGTGGCTTCTGTCTGACCATGCCTTATCTCCCTAGTACTACCGGTTGCAGGGCAAGTACCTTTTTTCATCCTTTATGCAGCGGCTTCTCACATGTCTGATGCAGAGGCCTTTTCTTTTCACTTGGGTCACTTGAACATGCCAAGGTCAGCCCGTGTGGGGAGCAGAGTTTGAGTGTTAAGGTTTGCTCCATGCAAATAGAAAGAGGTAGCAAAGGGGAAGCTGTATCTCTAGAGACCAATATTAAATACATTCCAAGGGGTATTTTTACAAGTTAAATCAAATACTTTAAAAGAACACAAAAAGTAACTTGAGCCTGGAAAGCTGATAAGATAGAATTTGTGTGGAGTCTGATACCTGAGTCTAGGGTGAAAGCGGATAAATTGGCCTGCGTACAGGTGAGACAAGGTAGCCTGGAATAATTGCATTCCAGCAAAATGGGACAAAGATGGCTTTTCAGCACAGGAAAGCAAAGCTAGTGACAAATTCAAAAGGTGTAAAATTTTTCATTGCTTCTTTTGCTGAGAGAGTGTTACTGACATGGCAAGTGCTGATTTCCCAAACCTACTAAGAATGCTGAACCAGAACAGACATGACAACTGTGCAGAAAGATGCTCTGATGTCTAAATAGTAAAAGTTTACGCACTCATTTTTTTGTTTGTTTGTTTTTAATGTATATAGGAATCTGCATCTGCACATGTCCTGGAAGGAGCAAAGGAGTTGACATATAAAGATAGAAAGTTGTGATTAGTGGCGTGTCACATATTTTGATAGTTCGGCAACAACCACAGAGAGGTAAAGATAAATGAAGTGGAATGAAATAATATATGGCTAACTCCTGATCAAAAGTTGATAGCGGCAGGCTGTATGTTCAGGGAACAAATTTTCTTTGTCACCAGTCTGACTTACATAATAAATTAAATACAGATTTTTATTTATTTATTTATTTAAGAAAGTAATCCAAGCCAATCTAATCATACAGTTTCTGATAAAACTATAATTTCTGAATTGTGCCCTTGGAGAACTTTTTGTAAATTCATATTAAAACGAGTAAAAAAAAAAAAAAAAAAAAAAAGGAAGCTGAAGGTCACCTAAATCTTATTGTCAATTGTATGTATAGTAAACTGCCTTGAGCTACATTTAATGGGTTGAACAATTTCTAGGGACTTCAATTCTAATGAATGAGAATAATTGCATATACCTGGTTTCAAGAATACAGATGTTCAAGTTACAAAATAAACTGCATTTCTGAGACTTCTGTGGAGTCATGAGCATACATGTTGTATGTCAGGTGCTGCATTCTTCCTTCTCTGCAACATTACCAGGAGAACTACATGTAAGAATACAGAGTTTAGTATTCAGAGTTTAGCTTTCTGAGGAGCCTGTGATGAATGATAAATGTGGCAACCAGATTTTCTTCTTACAGTAAAGTTTTCTTGTTTAAGCTTAACATCTCGGAAAAAAGGTCTGAAAGCAGAACATTTTATCTAGGCATATATCTTATTTGAAGCTCATTCTCCTTATGTAAGCTTATGTAAGAACTTTCCCCAGCAGAATGGAAAGTTCATGTGTGCAAGGGGATAAAAAGCATCTTATCAGCAACAATTTCCTTTCTCTCCTAGATTTTTTTAGGTTTGTACTCGGTGAGGCATCCTTTTCAGTTGCTCTTTCCTTCACTTGTGCTGTCCAAAGACATTTTGACCATACCTGGAGATTTCAGGTACCTCCTGGGAGTACACTGCTGCATCAATGCTTTGCGATAGCCCCTAGTGACAAGGCAGGAGAGAAGAGGGATGCCTTATCTAGAGCCTTTTTTCCATCTCCTTTGTATTTTATTTTTATTTCTATTTCAATTGCCTGTTGCAAACCTTGCAGTAAACACCCCAGTACCCAATACTGGTTGAACAAGATGGCCAGTTCTATGTCACTTCGTGTCATGAGGGGATTCTGTAGCCTGAAGAATGTGAGTCTGGGGAAATGGTGCTCGTAGCAAGGTCCTGACTTGGACCTGTCTGTTGGTCTTCCCAGGGAGACACTGAGAGACAGAAGGACATATCTCTGCCCAGTTGACACAGAGCAGGCAAAGCCAGGAGCAGTGATGCCTGCAGCATGCTCCTGTGCACATTCCAGCTGGGCTCCCACACCTCAGCAGTTCTGAAGGTGCCGGTGCCCCATGCTGGGAGCAGGAGCAGCTCCAGGTGGATGCATCTCAGATCTATTGTATTTCACCTTTTGGAGGGACTGTGCTCCTTGTTGAACAAATGGGGGGCCAGAAGAGTGGCTGTGGGTCTGGCTGGCAAATGATTCTGCTGGATTATTCAGAAGTCAGCTTTGTGAAGAGGGAGAAGTTTTGTTTTGAAGGGGAAGTATTCAGTGTGCAAATAGCTAATACTGTCAAATCGCAATTTAATTATATAAAATGTTTAGAGTCTTATTTATTAATAAAGTTGCCATGTCAGTGGCCTTTGTAATACCTAACTTATTTTACTGTGCTGTTAATTTTTCTGTTCTTGGATTAAATTGTTTAACCTTATTAAATTGTCTTTTACTGACAACTGGGGAATCCTGTTTTCCACTGGTGTGGGAATTATCAGTACAGCAGTGTGAATAGCTGGGGAGCCTGTGAAGTTCAGAGAACAGTGATGCTCAGCTCTTTAAATGAATGGCTTGTAGTAGTTGAGCTTTTGGACCCAAGAGTTCTCAAATGTGTTCCACATGGCATGCACAATAGTTTTTCACATATTGCAGAAGAAGAAAGTGGGTCTGAGCAGGTGCAAAAGGAAAGTGTGAAAAAAGTTGGAAAAGAAATAGATTCATTTCTGTGAGTAAAAGTCAGGAAATATGTCCCACTGCATTTCTGTTGAGAAAGTAGTAAGTTTTCCATGGAATGTAGAAGTGAAGCACATCAATATAGTCTTGGTCATGCTTTTGTCACATAGCCAAGCAAGTGAAAGGAGAGATATTTAAGGCTCTTAGGAATTCAGAATTGATCTGCAAATCCCTTTTTGCATCATGTGAACATTGACTGAAGGAGCACAAATCCTTCTATCTCCATAATAAATTCTGGAATGATTTTAATCTTTCTGTTCAATTAGTTAAGATCAGTCGCAATGTGTAGCAATGTGATTGTTAAATAACAGTTTCTGCTGAACTATGAAACTTGCATATATTTTCTCTCAGCGGTTGTCTAGATAATGCCCTCTGATTTCCACTTCTTAAAATAATGCTAAATAAGAGAATCTGCCTCTCCTTTCCCCACACCTCTCTTGTTATTCTTTGAAAGTGACCTTTAACACCAAAGAAAAGTCACTGTTGGTACTTTATCTGTTTTAAGCAGTAGTACTAAAAAGCTTGAAGTGCAATCAGTCCAGTTTGTTGGATATTTATCATGTTAGTTGGCCATCAGCTGTTAGGGTCAAAGCCTAAAGATTCTTTATCTTCTCCCTCCCGTGATGATAGAAATCTGTATTTTTAAGATAATAACGCAGAATTACCATTTCCCTGTCTGAGACCTCAAGAGCTTCATTTTGTTTCATACTATTTATTTATTTTTCTTTAGTGATCCTTTTCCATTCAGTAAAGCTGCATTTGTCTTTGACCAGCTAATGATTTCTTTGGGCCAGAAGCTATAGGGAACTGTTAGCTTTATTAAACACAGTGATAAGGATCTCTGAAATTTCTCTGGTAAGGTACTCATGTACATGGTGGGTCTTCATCTTGCTCTGTAGGAGGTTTTTAAGTTTATAATCTAATTTCTCAAGCATTCATAGTGGTCTGTTTACACACAATTTGGAGGTCTGTCAGATCTCTAAAAATACCCTATTAAATTATTGCAGCTAACTTTTAATGCGGGTCATAGTTAGTTATTGTTCCAGTGGGGAATTAAAATCAAGCTGTTAGCCTGTACATTTTCATTGAAGAACAAAAAGCTGTGACTAATTATTCTGACAGTATGGGACTGCTGACTGACTCATGGAGCAGGAAGGGGACTGTTTGAAATACAGTCTCTTAGGAGCAGAGCTGTGTATTGCATCCATGTTGTGAACTTAACAGGAAATGATGATGCCTTCCTGTCCTGGAATTACTGGCTAATTATCTTTCAGGTCACAGATGCTGCACTGATACCTATGTGGTAATTTAAAATTGCACTCTGTTTCACCTAGTGTTTCTTGAAAGCTGTGATGCAATACCAAGGTAATATAAACTAACTACTGTGGGAAGAGGAGCCATTAGTGATATATTGGGAACAATGATAACATGGATAATTCAGCAGCTTTGATCTTTCCCAACTTAAATTTGCCTTATCAAAACCAGAACATTGCAGTGCAATCTCAAAGGCATTGTGTCAGCCAATTCCAAACTACTGCAGTTATCAGATTATACATTTGGCTTGTAATCCTATTGAAGATGTTCACAATAGTACTCATCATTGCTATAGAGAATAGAACAAGAGCATCAGAGTTGTGGTGAGCATTAATCTGTGCATCTAACTTCTCTGTTGGCATGTTCTTCTCTCATTTCTTACTCATCCTCTTGATTTCATTTCTCTGCTGCAGTCTGTAGCACTTAGCAATTCATTTGTAACTTTGAAATTATTGTTGTAATAAATGTGTGAGTGGCACACACTGATCTTGATAAAATGTCAATTGCTTCAACCAAAATTCCGAGATGAGCTCTGGCTTGTTGAATAAAAAATAAGTGCATCTTTCAGTACTAAAGGAGGAAAATAAAAGGGGAGGGTTGGGGGGAGGGAGGTGCTTTACACATGAGCTTATTAACATAATGAGAGGGGGTTCCATTAAAAAAAAAAAAAAAAAAAAAAAAAAAGGATGACTGCAAGATATATGGTTCTGGGCAGGAATATGATGTAGTAAGTAATTTTAACAGAATATTAATATTAAAAGTCTTATTTGGCTTAAGAAAGACAAGCAGAGCATAGGGTTACATCTTTGTATATCAGTTATGTACTTGTTCTGAGATCCTGTGTATAGGAAGAGAGACTTTACCCACATTCTTTGTGTGTCAACTAAAGGAGAAAAAAATGTAGAATGTATTATGGTGAATGTACCCTGATCACTGTCAGACGGATGGGATGCATAAGATTTTTCTGAACAACTGGCAGCCCAATTTGCAATATATATCTCTGATTACCTAGGTGCATGAGGGGATACCAAGTGGTTGACATCCTTTTCATTTTAGGAGATGGAGAGTAACTAGAAGGCATACTTTCTCCAATATGATTGCAGTCAATAGGAGGAAAAGGATTGAGCATATCCAGGCAGCAAACCAACATAAATGAGAACAAATGATAGCAAAGTAAAAAATGTTGAGTTTTGTGTGTATACGCACATATACAGGACATGGAAACTGAGTCAAGCAGCTAAGGTCAATCAGGGAAATGGACTACAAGTGGATACAAAAAAACAACAACAACAACAACAAAAAAAAAACAGCTAAGCCAAAAAATAAGAGGAAGCTAGCCAGTTACAGACAAAATAGCAATGAGTCATGATAATTAAGTGCTCAGAGAAACTAAAGAGTCAATCCACTTCTCTGTGGAATGGCAGAGCACTTGATAGACACTGCCAGGATTTCTGAAATTTATTCTGACCATGTTTATAGAAAAGGTCAGTTGCATGGAAGATGGTTCACACAATTAATGTGATGAGAGCACAGATGACACCATAATGTAAGGAAGGTTAAAGAGCATTCACATGTTTTGTGGTAAACTTGACTTGATAAATTTCATGCTAAAATATGCTGGGTCTGTTAGAAACCATTTTTGTGACCACAGGTAAGACACCTGTAGATTAGTGTTAGAATCTGTATTTGAAGATAGGGCAAGTAGATGAGGCAAGAAGTTTTAGACATTCACTTCTCAAAAATACACTGCAACAAAGGAGTCAAAGGATGTTTAAGCACCTAAATGGATAAAAGGACGAAAACAGCAGCTGATGTAGGTGTTCAGTGTTTTCATAAACTATGTAAATTAAAGACTTCAAAGAATGATCATTAAATTTGAAGAACACATGAAGTTAAGAGAGACTGTCAATCCCTTGCAGACCAGGTTTAAATTTCAAAATTGATCTGGGCAGGTTACAGTTGCAGTGTGGAAAATGAATCACAGCTCAGTTTGATAAATGCAGATTACTGTAGCTAGACAACAGTAATGAGGACGGGGAACAATTTGCTCAGAACCGCTATTTAGAAAAAAAATATCTGGGTTTATTGTGGATCACAGCCTGCACTTGGAAAAATAATGTTACGTGGTTGTGAAAAAGGTTAGTGCCATAATGAATACCTAAACTAAACTGTTGTGTCAGCAAGACAAATCACATAACCTTTCTGGTTTGCTCTGAAGTTATTTGGCTTCAGATGGGCTCTGTCTAATTTGGGCCCCATGATCCATGAAAGATATAAACCGAAGTCCAGAGGCAAGCACTTAAAATGACTGGAGATAAAGAAAACATGACCTCTGAAGAAAGATTGACAGAATTTAAGCTGAGTCAAAAAAAGCTGGAGGGGTAGCATAAGTCTTTAAAAGGCTCCCACAAAGAGGAAGTAATAATCCATTGTGTAAATTAGTAGGGAACAGGATTACTTGCACTGGCACTGGAAGTAGTGCTGTCAAACAGAGGTAACTGAGTATCTGTCAAGAATGTAAACACCATAAGTGATCCTAATCTGAGGCAGGGGTACGTGAGCTTAGGTAACTTAGAGATTCCTGCCATTCGTCATTTGATTTAGAGGTGACCATGGTGTGACCCCCAGCACAGTAGCATAATTTTGCGCAATCAAGAACACTGAATCTGATTCCACAGCATAGGTTGTAACTGGCTCTTGCTCATTTTAATCATAATTGATTTTAAGTTTTGTTAGAGAGATATATGAAACAGAGAGATGGTTGAGAGAAGAGTGGCATCAGCCTTGTCTTTGAAATAAATCTCTCGCTGTCCACTTCTACATGGACTGGCAATATGTAACTTGCTTAGTTCTCTTGTTGTAATTATGCATATATATGCGTCGATGACCAATCTCTGAAATTCTTTAAACTGATTTTGCTACCCAGATCAAACCTAATTTGGGAGGAATGCACTCATGTGTACATATGCAGCTTATTAAATTCATGAGTGCTTTATTTTGTCTCTCTTTTCATCTATGTGAATGATTTGTAGTTTGACCCTTTTGAACTTTACTTTTGGATGAAGCTTGCTGTAACTATTCCTTTAAGAAGTGCTGCGATAAATGCTGTCCTTTATAATTACAGCTGGATGTAGGAAACTTTCTACAGGGGAGTTAAAATTTGGAAAGAGGGATGCAAGCCCTTTTTTTTTTTAAAAAAAAAAAAAAAAAAAAAAAAAAAAAACAAAACACAGTGGGTGAAGTTTTAGAAGCAGCTGTTCGACTTCAAGATAGAAAGGGAATAATATGCTGTAGATATACTGGGAGGTAAAACTTTAAGATTTCTAATTAAATCTTCTAAAACACTAGTCTTTCCCAAGTTTCCATTGGATCTTAACTTCTTGTTGTTGTTGTTTTTTGTTTTTGTGCACCTTATTTATTGCTTCATTTTTATCACAATTAGCTACATATGCATTTTCATTTAGCTAAAATTCTGAAGCTCTGGGTGCAAAGATGAGTAATTTAATTAAGCCTAGGAGCCATAACTATTTCTTTTTCTTAAAAAGAAAGCTCATCTTACAAATATTTAAAGGTGTGATTTTATGTTATGATTAAATTTCATATAGAAAGCAATTATTAAAATATGGCTACAATATGGTGTGTTTTTTTTTTGTTTGTTTGTTTTTGTTTTTTTTCCAAGTTTGAAATACCTTTCTGTTATTATGGCAGGGTACGTCATTACTTCCTGACTCCTGCTGTACTCATCATTTGAAATAATGTTGTTTTTTTAACTGTGTTTAGAGAGCATCAGATATGAGATTTTTAATGGCATAAATTTGTGCTGTCACTTTGAGTGTCATCTTCATCTTTGTTATTAAGAGATGTGCTACAAGGCACTGAGACATAAGGTTGTCATCTGTTGCTTTACTCCAGTGCTCAGTAGAGCGAGCAAATGTCTTCTCTTCCTCAGTTTTGAGGGCTAATTAGTTGAAATGGTCAATACTGTATCATTACCACATTTGCATCATTACCAACAGAGAGCAGAAAGGAAATTGTCCTTTCCTTTGAAATCTAGCATGCAATAAAATGGCCAGAGCAAAGAATGACAAGGTCTCCACTACCAGGTACGTACCTCATTGTTTGGTTTCTTAACAAGTGTCAACTGCTAAATTGGTGTTTTTCTTGTAAGGATATCGCAACGCACAGGTTAATTGAAAGTGCCTGAGGCACTCCTGTATGCCCACAGTATTGCCCTCTAGTTCCAGCCTTTTATAATGTAAAGTAGAACAGCAACATTCTTTAAAATTTCCAGCAGAGAAGTTATCATGCCTCTTACAAGTGTTACCTAGGATCTGTAGCTCTCGTGAAAACTGGCTGGCCAGCAGCATAGACTGTCTTATTGCAACACTGAGAAGTTGGAGCAAGTTTGAACAGCTGTATTTTCATTGTTGCACTGTATCATATGCCTGTTTTGCAGAGGGCATTTTGGGGAAGTGTCATCGGCTGGGTTCACATCTGCTCCATCCTCTGCAAGTTTGCTTGGGTCAGGGCCCCTGAGCAGAGCCAGGGCAAATGCAGTGAGGGCTGTTAATGATCTAGAGACCTTTCTGCTCTGAGCTGTGGAGGGCTGGCCAGGAGACCTAGCTTTGAATGAGCTTGTGTGTCTAGACAGTGAAGTGCCATGCAGGAATACAGCTGTGGTCTTGGAAGCAGCATAGCTGTGACCTGAACAGCCGCTAATTAGCCTGGACACTGTACCACACTGACGTGGCAAGGCAGCTTCCCGTACCTGAGCTGGCTTCTGTAGCCTTGCACAATGTTGTAATTATATGGTGTAGACTTACCTAACTTGTTTTGCAGGAGCCACAAAATGGTTATCAGTCTGGTAATGATTTTGGCTGCTTGTGACCTGGGGTAGATTTGACCTGATACCTGTGAGCTGGCAAGTTCTACACCCTATTTCCAGCATTCTTAGATGTACAGTGTAATAGTTATTATGAATCACTTTGATTGCTAAGACAGTGTCTGAGCATTTTATTACAAGTGACAAACCTTCTGAGACTTGTGGGATTTAATGTTCTTGACCGGCTCAGTCTCTCAGGGTAGCTGTTTCTTCTGCGTTTGTAATAACTGGCAGATCTCCTTATTAAATTCAATAAGAGAAAAAGCATATTTCCATTGAAATTAATACCTCAGGAATGAATTCTGTTTTAGTGGGAAACACTCCAATCTGTCTGTGTTTTTATTTTGTTCAGCATATGAGTCGTTCCATATATTTTACTATATTTGTTTTTGCACTTATTTGCAGCACTGTTTAACAGAGCCATATATAGGTATGAGTGCTTTTCTGTTTCTAACCCTCTGCTAGTCAGTGTGTGCTTGTCCATGAACGTGCACATACAAACTGAGCCCTCTAATGTGCAATAAAATCCTGATTGACTATTTTATTTAAGCACTTCTTTATTTTCTTTGTGATGTAATACAATTTATTCATACAAGAAATCGTCGATACCCAATTCATTGGCACCACAGTCCAGTCTTAAGATGTCACCCAGTCATATTAAAAAAATTGCTCACTTTCCCAGCTTTTCTTTTTCCCTTAAAGGCTAGACTTCTAGAAATGTTGGTTTCTTTATTGGCCTTATTTCACTTAGAAGAGTCTTTTTTTACTGGAAAAAATGTCAGTATGGGAAATAAGGGATGCTCTGAGTCCTTATATTGCTGCCTGTCAGACACATCTATCTGTCATTGCGTGTTAAGTGTCTACAACAGCCCCATCAGTTATGGGACAAACCTTACCTTGCCACTTGAAAGCTATGTGCTATTCTAAACATTAGAATGAATAATTTAATAACCATATGGTAAATATATAGTTACTTCATAGCTAAGTATATCAATGTGATGTTTTCAGATACCAACAGAAAGGAATAATAGCAGTGATCCGATATCCTAAAAAAATCTGAACCTTCTCTACAGAAGTGGCCAGCTCCCTGCTTCTCACCCTCATCCACCACCACTGCACCTCCCACCCCAAAATAATGAAAAGCAGTGTTTCTGCTAGTAGTTTCACCACCACCCAGAAGTTTCCTTTCTGGTAGTCTTCAGTATCTGTGTTTTGCTGGTTGGCAAGTTAGCCTGGCGAAATGGATTGTCACCCGTGTGTGCAAAAGTAGGCATGTATGTACTCAGCAAACTCTGCTTATCATTTATAGCAAACAAATACTGGGAAGTTGGCCCAGTCTTGGAATGGGATCTGCTAAAGGAAAAATGGTAACTGGTTGGTGTAAAAGATGAGGGTGGCACAAGGTTGTGTTGAAGACAGGGAAGGACTCTTGAAAAGGGTTTTGTACAGATGGCATATACTCCTTTGATTTCCAGCACATGTCCACAACAGTTCAATTCCAGCTATGTTTTTGGATACCTTGTTGTGATTATAAAGATGGGATTTGCCTGACAAAATGAGCTACATTTGAGCTGACTGCCAAAACTTTTTCACGTTCAATGGAGGGAAAAAGGCAGTTCCATCAATCAAGTTCTTATGACCTGCTTCATGACTACTTCATCTTGCTATTGGAGATAACATGGAAATGTACCTTGTTCTCTTCATTTGACTTATGACGGCAACATCTCAAGAAGTAGCATGGATCTGGATATCTATATGATACACGTCCACAGGTAGGAATGATTAATTCCTCCTCAAGTCACTGATCAGAGCTGTGTCTAAACAACATGTCGTCTCCTAATAACTGGCAGATTCTCAGGTCCCTTTTCTCAGATCATAACCTGGCTTCAGTTATTCACTCCCCTGATCTCTCAGCTGTACTGTAGCACTGCAGTTAGTCTTGAAACAAAATGTCCTGCATTCAAGAAACACTCAGTTTCAATGATCTCCTCAAATCTCCTCCACAACATGCAGTGCCATAAAGGTGTGAGTCCTTTTTTATCCTCTTTATACTGGTTTTCAATACAGTGTTAAATCATCGCTTTGCTCAATATCCAAGATGATAACTGATTTAGGCTTGAGTACCTAAAATAACCTGACCTGGAAGCTACTATTGGCCTGTTGAATCTACAAGAAAGATCCTGTGGATCTGTGCTGAACGCAAATTCCTCTTGGCAGTTAGACTGGCAGTATAATAAGTTTCTGGATGACCATGTCAATGATCATCTGTCTGCTTTGCTTGAAGTGGGAAGTATACAGCATCGGGATATATGTTGGAATACATGTGATATATTTGAAAGAAAGAAAAAAAAAGTCTGTAACAATAGAGTGTGCACCACTGTCATGTCATGCATTGCATTTAAAAGCTACAGTTGCTTTGCAAAATATATGTATACATAAATATATATCTAAATTTGAGATTTTTGAAATATAGATTTCAATGAATGATGCCAGGAGCTCTGTTTATTTTGTTCAATATGGAGAACGAAATTATTTATCAGGTCCTATTCATACATCATATATATGAGGGCACTGTTTTATGCAGAAGACTCAGGGATGCGGGGAAAAGATCTGACAAGTGGAATTTCAGTTTAAGGATAAAGCACAAAGGAAATAAGCATCAATCCAACCAGGTCTGGGGGATATGGTAAGTTTGGGAGTTACTATGGTGACATTACTATTTTAAATAGAGTATCAGTTCATTCTTTTAAGATTATCAGGCATTTTGCTATATAAAGTGAAGAATGTTGACGGTTTTGTGGAGAAAGTCTAGGAAATACTCATATTCTGGCTTTTAACTCTGGGAATTTTGTTACAGTTCAGTTTAAAAATGTCATTAAAACATCTTAAAATTAATTTTAAAAGAACTCTTCAAGTGTTACAGTAAAAAAAAAAAAAAAATCGGAACCATCCAATTCTAGAGATCTGTGGGCTCAGTCAGTTGTCTGCAGGTCCCACAGTCTTCTGCCCTCTGTGGAAGAAATCCAGCCAACCATCAGGCTGTGTCTGTCTAAAAGTTAAATTGATTGATTCTAACCCATGTGAATTCCACCATTTTGAGGAGCTGCTTTACATGACAGTCACACAGTTTAGTAATAACTACCAGTGCCTCTCTATACAAGCCAGTTTGGAAGACCAAAGACTGATCAGATAGCAAAGTTGTTTAGTTTTTTGCAGTTGAAACACAGTCTGCTGCTTACTTACTGACCATTCAGTGTATCAGTTTAAAAAGTTACCACTGCTCAGCTGTTTCTTATTTCTCTCTCAATTGAGACCCTAAGTGTCAGGGAATTTCCATTGCATTTTAGAACAGAGTAAAACGGATTAATTTAAGCCACCTTTTTAACATGGATTTGACATTACACTAAAAAGAAACTGCATTTCTCTTTCCTTTGCGTGGAGCCACAGGCAAAGTGGCTTGTATCAGCCTGCAAAATATCATTTGAATGTCTTCTGTCTGGTGATTGGCCAATGATTTTATGACTTGTTAAATGGTCTGTCTCACTAGGGCTTGGAAAGCAGTCCACACCAAGACAGCCACTGAAGTCACTTGGCTTGGACTTTTTCTGTGTTTTTTTTGTTTGTTTGTTTGTTTGTTTTTGGTGTGTGTGTTTTTGTTTGTTTGTTTTTAATATTTCTGTTGGTAGGTTAGATTTGAAGCATGTATTGCTCATAGTTGATTTCAAGTAATATGGGAACAATGGGAAAAAGAAAAAAAAAAAAACTGGTTGAAGTACATCTGGAGTATAATTCCTCAGTGGAAAATGCCTAGCATCACTTGAAATACACAAAACTTTGTCTGGATTGCATCAATATGGAAATAGTAGGCCATTCTCATTCTCCAAGAGTCTCTGTGAATAATATGCAGAAAAAGACAGCAACAGGCTGTAGCTCAAGTCTTTGCTTTGAAGAAGCACAGCACTTCTCTTCTTACATGGTAACCTTTTTCCTGTGTCAGAGGTATTTTCTCAATACGTATCAAAACTAAAAGGAAAGACCTTCTTTTCAAACTTTTAAGTGTTTTTTGTTTTTGTTGTTTTTCTGTTTTTCTTTTTTTGTTTGTTTGTTTGTTTCTGTTTTTAACTGCCTTCTTAAGTGATTAGTTAAAGAACCTCAAAATATATTTGGTATTCTGGAAGGAAAGACTCAGACAATAAAGACAGTGTGACACTGTACCTGATACTTAAGAGAGGCATTCTTCAGAATGATGTTGAAGCCTTGCATGCATGTTCTTTACATCGTACAAAAAGATGCTTGCAGCTAAAGCAGTATAGCTCTGTTTAGGAAGATACAGCTGGGAGCATAAATACATTGCAGTTTGCTCTGCAAACTGGGCCTGCTCTGGAAGGGAGGAAGGTAAATGGAGCTCTGATGCCAGTAGATTGAACATTTGCTTTCTTCCTCGACTATAATTGCATTTACTGTTCAAATTTAAGTGTTTCATCTTGATTCATGCTATGACAAGTTCAAAACTGTGATTGAGTGCAGAGTTGGGGGCTGTATGCTAGAAAGCAAATATTCTGTTTGATGAATGGTTGCTGTGGCTTTCTTGTTTTGTTGCATATTGGAGGTAGGAGGGAGAGAGGTTTATTTCAGGGTGCTGGTTTTCTTTTATTTTGTAGCAATAAGAAACACTTTAATTTAAAAGGATAGATTTTCATGGGACTGTGGCATTTGTCCAATATCTGTTGAACAGCTGTCAGCCTTATGGCTACATGTTCTTCTTATGGAAAGTTTTTGTTATCACATAGGTGACATTGTTACATCCAATCCTGACACTTTTTTTTGGTCTTTTTTAAGAAAACGTATTCTGTGACAGTTGTCATAAATATCAGTCACTTCTGGTGCACTCAAAGTGCTCTGGTATTAGCAGTAGGCAGAATACTGTTAATCATGGTACATTAATGAGGACAAAAGTAGCAACTTCCCTTTTCAGCAGTCCATTAGCACTCTTGACTGATTAGTTCAGAAGGCACTAACAGTTCCAGGCAAATGAGTCAGCAGTGAGTCAGACCAGACCCTGAGTCAGCATCACACCACCCGGCTGTGGAGGCTCACCAGGAAGCCACTGCCCTTGCTAGAGCATAGCTGGCCAGCTGACGGAAGTGATCCTTCCCTCCAGAGCTCCTAAGGCTGCCGTGATGCGCTGTTCATGCAAGAAGTGTCCGTGAGCAGGATTAGGTCAGTGGAGGGGCCAAGGCTGAGAGAAGAAGCTGAAGAATTTGGCTGAGATTTTCTTGCTCTCTTCAGGCTTCCTAAAATGGGATTATAGGGAAGGTGGAGCCAGGTTTATCTCAAAGATATATATGACAAAGTTCCAGAGACAACCAGTAGAGAAAGAGAAAATCATATAGATAGAATTTTTCATATTAACCATAGTTAAAAACACTGGAACACCTGTGTCACATCTACCCTGGAGATGGAAAGCTCACCTGGACCAAAAGCCTGAGCTAACTTAACATTGGTAATAATCTGTGCTTTGACCAGGCACTTGGACTGGAAGACCTCCAGAGGTCTTTTTCAAGCTAAATTATTTGTTATTTAATAAATTACATACTTAAATGGGTTCTCAGCATTTAATAAACTCCTACTTAATCCAAACTGAGATTCACCTATAATCTTTTAATTGTGCTGTTTTCTTAAAACAAGCAAACAAACAAACAAAAACCACCTTTGGGATTTCTAAGCCTGATGGATTCAGCCTTAGATCAGCCTTAGATTCAGAGAGCAAGAATTTTCTTTACATTGATAGGAGCTAAAAATTGTATTTGAAAGAAGCGAGATTCCAGAATGCTGAATGGTTGGTACAAGTTAGTACTGTAAGCTTCAGTCTGTGACCAAATGCTGCATTGTTTGCTCCTTTAGGAGTGCTTGTGTTCATACTGAAATGTGGCAGTGATGCACCAGCTTCTCTTCTGGACTTTGTCATTATGCATATTAACCCCAAATTTGTAGCTAGTACTGTGGGCCTTAGTGGCTGCGTGTGTTCTGCAGTTGTGGTGAGCTGCTCTCTGGAAGTCCAACACAGCAAGGAAATAGCTTTGTGTATCTCCATGTTTGTTGTCTTCACACAGTAAAAAGATAAAATATATTGGACAAATACATTGATTTTAGTAGGCTCTGTGGTACTAGGAAGACTTGCTACTTTTTTTTTTTCTACCTCCTTGTGTCTCGGGTGCCATTGAGGAGTGCTCCCAGGCTCTTATCTCATGGATGCACCTTGTTCCTTCTAGAAAAAGTGGCAAAAAAATGTACAATAACAACAACAAAATAGTACTATTTTTGTTGTTGTTGTTGCTATTTGTTTCTCTAGCAAGTAAGATTCAAAACTGAGTAGTCTAGAAATTTGCAGAGAGATTTGCTTGCTTGCAAGAAAGACAACAGTGTCATGGATTTGTTCTCTTTTAGAAGACTGGGAGTCTTACTGCTCCCAAGTTTCCCCTTTCACTTTTTGCTCAGGGACTTAATTCTTTTACCCTTGACATTTATTGAAGTGAATATTGAGTTTTTGTTTTTCCTGTCATTAGGCTAGCCTACCTCAAGGAAAAGTTCAGACTCTTCCAGGGAGAGGATCAAAGAGGTCAATTATAAATGAAAGGTAGGGGAAGGAGGGATATTTTCCTGTCTTGCTTCATCATTTTCACTGATGGAGTCTGCAGAAGCAGAACAGTCTGGTGCTTGTAATATTTAGGGATGGCTCTGTGTTTTCTGAGCTCATTATGGAAAAGAGCCAGCTAGAGAGCTGGAGAAGTTAGCAGGCTGCCCACATGTTTAGAATGGGCTGGGAAACTGCTTCAGGTTCCTATTTCCCAATCCCTGCCCACAAAAAGGAGGGAAGGGAGGAGGTTTCTCCTGTTCTTTTGTGGGGGGAGGAGAAGGGGAGGAGAAGAGGAAGAAAATTTTGAAAATGAGAGAGAGATGAGAAGAATCTCTCTTTTTCCCTCCTCCTCGGGGGGGCTGGTGCTAGATAGAGCATTTGAATAACAAAATGCCATGTTTGGGTTTTCAAACGCTTGAATTTCAACTGTGTCGTTGGCCTCAGAAACTTGTAAGGAAGTCCAAAAGAAACAGTCTTCCTCTCCAAAGAGCTTTAGCTTGCATCATGTAGGCTCCTTTGTTTGTAGAGTCATATTTAGTGATGTAATGAATAAAAATGTGGAAGTGGTGTTTTTCAAATTTGACTCTCAACCAGCTCCAGACTTGGACAAAAGAAATGAAGAACTGTTTTTAGCCTATACGTGTCACTGTATAGATGAAAGCCAAAAACATTCAGCCTTATCTTGTTTTGTTTCGTAAACTCTTCATAGATTACCCCCCTACACTCCCTCCCTTTTGTGAAACCAGAGAGAGGGAAGAAAAATGTTGATTTTGGAAAGTATGATCTCTCCTCTCAGAGAGGTACTGATGTATGGTTGGCTGCTTTGAATTCTTTTTGTTGTTGTTGTTGTTTTATCCCAACATCACAAGGCAATGCATTGGGAAAAAATGTAAAACAATCTTTAGAGAATGACTATAGCAGCAGCCCTGCAATACATACCTACCTACTGCATCTTGAAGCAGGGAAATAAAATGTTCTGCATCTTCAGCTTGAAAAAGTTTTCCTGCTCTTAAGAGTTTGTGTTTCTCCAGAGAATTTATAATTATCAGGAGTCAAGACCTTTTGTATCTTTTGCACGGTCTTGTCAAGGAAATAATTTTAGGTGGCCTCTGTTGAGCAAGTTGGCAGATTTTTTTGCATTATAGAATTTACTTATGTTAAAATGTGCAAGCTGACCTTGGCTAGCCAGATGTGACTTGTGTGACATCACCATGCCCATGGCAGTAATTAAAAGATACTGCTTAATTTATTTGTACTACTTCAAGCTGTCCAAAGTAGAGTGAAGCTTTAAATAATGAGCTTTAAGTAATGCTCTAGAAAAACATGATATATTCATTCCCTGTCCCAATTCTTTGCTTCTTGCTAGAATTTTGCCCTGGCTGTGTGGGTGTAGACAAGAGGAGGAAGAGGCAGGAGAGATTTTTGCCCAGTCTCTTCACTGCCTTTCCTCTCTTTTCAAGAAGAGGCACTCTCACTTCAGTCATGAGAGAGGGAGTGGGAGGCAATGGCAAGGTTGGCTTGGCCAACCATTCCTCAGTTCCTTGGCTCAAAAGCAAACCTTCCTCCCTCTCATCAGATTTGCTTTTCTGTAATCCCTGTGAGGAGCTAGATGAGGCTAGTCGTCTTGCTCTTCACAGTTGTCAGCTAGTTGGGGGTTGCGTAAAAGAGCCACCAAGGGAGCTCCTGGAATCAGGCAGGTATTGCCTGTTCCCCGCATTCCTTGCATGGAACTCTCTGTCCTTTGCCCAGCTCTCACATTTCTACCTCCTTCCTTTGGGAGAAAGGTGGAACAGATATGGAATTTGAACATGGGAAACCTCATGCATAGAAATGGAGAAAGCAATGATGTTTTGGCCTTTATAAATCTCCCTTAATCCAATATTTCTGATTATATACTGACCATACAGGTGATTGCTATTGTAATAGCCATGTTACCTTTTTACTCCCCCTGCCCTCCCTCCAAATTATTATTTTCATCATGGCACTTGTTGCTGTCATAGACTTTTTCTGATTTAAATCCCAATCTATTTATTGATATTACTTGATGTTTTGTCCACCCTAGAGCTTTTGAGACCTGGATGCAGTGGCTGTAGCATCCCCTGCATCAGTTGCAGCAGAGCTGTTGTCCCCGTGTCAAGGGGGCAGGTGTGTACCAAGCAGATCAGGAGGGATGCCATCATGCTGTCACTGGAAGTTGTGGGATAGTGCCAGAACCACTGGGCTAGCTGGGTCTCTTGCTGACAAAGCGATATGGTCTGGAGTATTGACGTTTCCATATTTACAGTCTTGTGTGAGCCAGCAAAATTATTTAAATTATTTGGCATTTAATTTAAATATTTTGTTTTGAAGAGAGAAGGGTAAGGGACTTACTATTATTACTGAAAAAAACAGATTTTGGATAGAATTCAAATTTTCAGACATAGGTAATTCTTGGCACTAGAACATATGTAGCCAAAGATTTATATGCTTTTGAAAAGCCTTTTTTTTTTTTTTTTTTTTTTTTTGGAGACATGTTTATACTAAGCATTTATTTTATGCTATATATGCAGAGGTGTATACAATTAGTCTTTGAAAGTGGGTGCAAAGTGAAAACAGGTTTGAATTCAAATCCTCTAGCTTCTGAGTGTAAGAAAAAATGAGAGTCTTATGAGGGATATGAAAACATACTTTTTTAATAAAGCAGGTTTCTTCCTATTGACCAGGTAGAACTACTATAAGGGTGTTGTAGGAAGGTGTTATGCTTCAATATGAAGATCCTCTTTGTAATTAGTCATTTTCATATTTTGTAGATTTTCTTCTTGAAACTTGGAATATGTACAAGCCTCGCAGTCTTTCTTTGCTGTAAAAAAATAAAAATTATCTTAATTCTGTGAATGGGAGGGTGGGAGAAGGGAGATGTCACTTATCAGAAGGCTTAAAATCAAACTGAATTTTAAAACTTGTTTTTGCAGTCTGTATGAACTCAGCTAACTGATGCTGCACCAGCTGAACACACAAATGTTCATTCCCTCTGTTTCCCTTGACCTGAGTACAAACATCACCATCCTTGATTAAGTTAGAGCTCTGCTAAAGAGGTAGCCTAAAATGCAACTGCCCACTCAACCATAGCCAGGCTTCATTATAACATTTTTTCTCACTTTGTTTTCCTTTGCTCTAAAGAACTAAATTATATAGAAGTACCAATAACTGAATAACAGTGCATGTCAGAAAAACCTCTGGGAGAGCTCTCTTGAAAGCTCAAGTTTACAAATTATTAGGTTAAAAACAAGGTCTCAGGAAAATAGTTTGTTAGCAATGCAGTATTGGTCTTTGGTGAAGAAATACAGTTAGAAGTTATGAGAGGTGTTTAACTTTTTTCTTCTTAAAGAGAGCATGTGGTTACACAAGGGTTGAATGATTGAAGGGTTGGTTTCTTCCTTCAGTTAGAGACTAATGTTTCTACGGAATCAGGTAAATAGAAGTCATCTTGTCTAACTGAAGAAAGAAAGGAAGAAAAAAAATAATCTGAGCTTAAAGTGATTTTTGATTATATTTTAATGAGACACTATTTCTGAGCCCATTCACACTGGATGATTTCACTTGCTGCTGCTTTTAAATATTCATGAAACTTGAAGCAAAAACAAAGACAGGTCTCACTTCTCTGACTGTATACCTCATAAAACTCCACTGGAAAAAAAAGAAAAAAAAGGAAAAAAAAAAAAAAAAAAAAAAAAAACATTATAAAAGGGTTTATTGAGCTTGCAGAAATGAGGAGCAGGCTAGAATTACGGTAGCCTGCATGAGCTTAACTAGCCTGTGTTACATTCCCCTCCACCACCCACTTCTTGCTCACCCTGTGTCCTAAGTCTTTAAAATACGTGTCTCCTACTCATGCCTCTATATTTCTTTTCTTACATCTTCCTCAATCCAGTCATTGCATGGAATAAACCTGTGTTGGGTGTAAATCTGTGTTCTCTGCTGAGGGAAGCAGTATTTTCTTGGATCACATTTTTGAGGCTGTCAGAATGTGTTTAGAGAATGACTCTGGAGATTGCAGAAGGAAGAAAAATCAGGGTTAAGATAGGTGAATGATGCCCTAGAGTGCTGACTTTTTGTGCAGTACTAGGTAATTTGTTTAAAATCCAGATTTTTATAAGCAAGTTCCTGTTCTTTATGACTGCCTGACCCCTTATCTTATTTACTGAATGCTTTCAGAGATCAATGGGAAGTGTTTTCAATGTGGAAAGTGTTATATAATATCAAAAATTCTCAGAAACAGGCCTCAGTTTTCTCATACTGTACCTTTCAAATTAGTAGATGTATTTGACCTGACACTCTTTGTCTCAGCCCTCTTCCTTAAGGAAGTCTTATTCAAATAAATATTTCCAGAGCTTTCAGATACTGTGGTTATGAATGTTAAAAGAAAAAATAACAAAGAACAGATAGGAAAATTTCCATAGCTTGGAGTTAAGACATCTTAACACTATACACACTGAAGAAAATGCAGCTGCTTGTTCAAAAGCATTTGTAGGCAGCAGCCATTCTGTGTGCTGAATGAAAAAAGGACTCTGTATTGAAATACTTTTTTCACTTCATTAAGCTGTATGCTGTGCCATAGAAGAAAGCATGAAGTAAAACTAGACTTTTAGATTAAAGATTTCCCTGTGGATTTTCCTTTGTTTTCAACATTTATTTTTTATTTTCATTTTTCATTCCTAAGGTTTTCATGTTTTAGGTAAGCCAGTAATTCAGAAGGACTGGATTTCCATACTGCCTTCTGGAGTATGGTCTTGCTCAAGTTGGAAAAGGGTTTTCATTCTATCAGGTGGATGCTTCAGTATGCTTCTCCAGGTCTCACTGCTCTTGACACATCTTACCCGTGTTTTTCCTGGCTCAGATTTCTAACCTTGTTTCTCGGTCCTTGGCCTGCTCTCAGTGTTACAGAGCTCACCAGTAGCACATGTTATTGAAGACCCCAGTGCATACATCCTTACTCCATTCTCATGTCTCCCACTGCACCATGCTGTCTCCATTTCTTTTTGCTCCCCTGGTTTCCACCACAATCAGGCTAAATGCAGCTCTTTGTTGAGTGCCACTGTGGATCGCAAACTCGCACATTCCCCAAATCCTTGATATTGCATGGTTCTTTCCAGGATCACTCCCTCACCCCTCCCATTTCTCAGGTCCTCATCACTTTGCAGCTGCTTGCAGTGGGTGTAGCATGACTAGATTTGAGATGCTGAGGCTTTTATCCAGGCAGTGAGTTTCAGCTTTCACAGCAGAAGATTGGACTTTTTGCTATGCGTTTCCTTATTTTTATCAGGGAGATAAAGTTTCTTATTCACCTTCTCAAAAGTATTTGAAAATCCAAAAAGGAGCATTTCTTCAAGCTCTAAGCACTGAGCACCACTGATAATGAATTAAAGGAAATAAAACCAAAGTGGAGTGGGTGATGGTAGGATGTACCAAATGCTCAGGTAATTTTCCACAAAAGTACAGGGAAGCTTTCAAGCCATTTTAGTGCTGAACATTACTGCAAAAATCTCACAGTGCTTTTCTTCAAAGCACTGGCCCCAAAGAATAAACATCATGGGCTTCAGGGAAGTCAATTCAGCCTCTACATGATGTCTCCCAAGAGTTGTTCTCTTCACTGGAAAATTCAGTACTGCGCGTTCTGAGCTGCCCAAACCTGTGCACACTGCCATCTGCGCCTGCTGCCATATGCTTCCCTCAGCTTGCTGCAGCCAGGAACTGTAAGTGCCCTTTCTGATGGGTTAGATGTAGCAAGAGGAAGATTTTCTATCCTAACACCAAGGTAGCATTTCTTGGAGGAGCAGCAGGGACAGGTGGAGGTTTGTTGGTTTTAACAGCCTTCTCTGCATGTTTGCTACTTGCAGCATTTCAGGATAGTCTTCCTACAATTTGGCAGCCTTGGATACTGCATGAAAAAGACCTTGTAGCACAGACAGCAGGTGCTGCATATGCAAGGAGATTTTTTTTTTTTTTTTACCTCCTTACTGGTGTATCATTCATTTTAAATTGAACAGCTTTTCCTTTCTGCAGCATAGCAGTAATATTCTTTGACACCTGACTAAGTAACCTTGCTCAATAACGCAGCAGCACTTCTTCAGAAAAGTTGCTTCCTCCCTCCTGCCCCCCACCCTATGCCTCTGAGTAGGAGATGAGAGCTGCAGGAGGTCATGCCTCAGGTTTCCCCAGGTCTTTATTTTTAGCTTCATAAATAATATATAAACAAACTTCAGAGATGTATGCAGCTAGTCAGCTGTGTGCATCCGCAGTTTCTCAGGGATATCATTAACTTTGTGAAGGTGTGTGTGTATACATATGTGTATATAGACATAAATATATTATACAAATGTATAATTAAAACTCCTTGAATGATCCCTTCAAAAACATCGCTAGGTAATTTTTACTGTAAGAGTTAAACGTTTGAAGAGTAGAGTCCCATGCAAGGTTCCCATGGGCCTATTTTTAGTTTCTCTTATGGGAAGAATGGCAAAAAATAGACCAGGACCGTGACTTTGGATTTATTGTGCATAATGTTTATAGGTTAGCTGATGAGAGTGTGTGCATGTGTATGTACCACAGGACTTTAGTACTACGTTTCCTGTACATTCATTAACAGAACTCCAGGCAGAGCTGCTGTAGTTTGAGTGCTCATAATACTAATTTTAACATGCTGCTATAAAATGCGTCACAACTCTGAAGTGATATTTTGAGCCTTGATTAGGGATTAGTGACCTGAAATATCCTTATGTCTCCGGTGATCTTTTCTTGAGTTCAGCAGTGTATTTCTGGATTTGCCCAGAGTGCTTTGCTCCTCCACTGCTCTCCCCTCCTACAGAAGATATAGGTGGGGAGGGGATGCACACCATTTTTGTTGCACTTGTGCAGGCAGTGCATTTTTAGCCTACAAGTACTATGCTGCTGATGCTGCACCTTTTAGACTTGGATAATTTTAAATAAAGAAAATGATTTAAAAGTCTCTTTCATTCTTTTTCATTTATTTGGTTATTGTCTTTACCTTCTGCTATCCATGCTGATTTTCTAAATTTTGTTTGTTCTGACAGGTCTTGCTCAGTCTGGAATGCTGTCATTATTTCAGAAGTGTCAATTGCAGTCCTTCTGTGACTGTATGACTCTAAGTGTTCATGCGCTATATTATGATGCTCATTTCCAAATCATGGTTGGCAGGGATCATGTAAAAGACAAGGGCATAGACACTTGCTGTCTCTTGTGTGGAAAAGATGCACATTTAAATATTGAGAATTTTAACAAACTAACTCCAGCTGTTATTAACCTTTCCATTAAAATACCCACCTTGTATTTTCCAAGTCTCTTTCAATTGCAGTTGCTTCCCTACTAAATAAAATATCTTGCTAGCATGGGGGGTAGGCGGGTGGCGGGTGGTTATGGAAGAGGGATGGCAGAGGAAAGGCAAATATTCCCCTGCCTCCAAGACTTCATCTGGGTGGAAGAGACATGCTGATTGCTGTGGTGGCAACTCCAGATTTGGTCTGGTACCTTCTAAGAGTTGACTATGGTGAGTGTTCCTCTCTCCTCTGTGCTTCCAGCACCACAAAAACACACAGATTTGGGTAGCTGTTTCTCCTACATATAGTGGATACAGATTCAAAAACAAAACAAAAACACTAGACAAATCTATTCTGGGGGAGTGGAGTAGCTGTTTTCCTTAAAAAAAAAAAGAAAAAAAAAAAAAGAAAAAAAAAAAAAAAAAAAAAAAAAAAACCTGACTTCATCAGCCAGCTAGTCCCATTTCTCCTCAGATAAATGCTTACACCCACTGCATCACACGCATGGCCTGTGTTTCATTTGTATTTTATAAACTGCACAAAGTATTCAAAATATATTGCAAAAACTGATGGTTGCCCTGCTTGATGTCAGAATTATCACAGATAATGAGGCAGGGAACAAGAATAAAAGGGGGAAAAATCTTTCAGCGGTTTCCATATAAAAGCTTGTTTTTCATTTCTCCCCTTCTCTCGTGTATGTAACAACAGCAGGCAGGCACTGGAGTCCCTCCGAGCAGAAGAACCACTGAGGGAGGCAAGGAGGTGGCCAAGCACTGTTCTTTCTGGCCTCCCTCCATGCCCCTCTGCCAGCCTTTGCTGCTTTGCTGCTGTCAGCCTCCAGTCAGGGCTGGTGGTGACTGTCAGTGGCTTGCAGCGAGCGACCCCCATGGCAAACCTGTGTAGCATTGTGCACAGCAAATAAGAACTCTCTTATGAGGTCTGCAGCTGGCTAGGCACAGGCATATGGCAGCAAGGATATTTTGGAAGAACAGGCACTGCTTGACAAAGAACCCAGTCTCCCGATAAAGGTTTACACTGGCACTTCCCTGTGTTTATAATACTGTATGCCAGGGGCATGGCCTTTTTTTTCATCATATTGTTGCTTAACTGTTTTTAAACCTAATCAGCTCATAGGTCAGGGAGTCTGAGAAGCAGAAACTTGATATCAATATTATTTTTTCCTTAGATTTCTCAGACTGGAGCTATGCTGTTATAACTGCCTGGACTCAAATCTGTTTCATATATAAAGTGAAGTAAGTTTGTCAGGACCAATTGTTTTTGTTATGAGAAGGAAGTTACATTTTTGAAAACATTCTCAAAATAGACTCAATATTGCCTTTTTTTTTTTTTCTTCTTATAGATATTCACGCTTGTTTGCTTGCTTGCATTTTCCTATGCTAGTTTATTATTACAAGATAACATAAGCGTGGCTGTTTTCAAGAGGGATTGTTGCTATTTGAGTGTGTTTTTAGAACTTCTTTCCCTTGCAAACTAACAATCTCAATAATAAGCTTTTCCTAGATCTAGGCGTTAAGGCGTGCATGTCATGCTGTTCTTCTATTGGTTACTTTGATAACTGGCATTTTAAATGATCGTACTTAACCTTTATTAGTCATTCAGGCTGATTGCTTAGTTAAATCCATATTTACACTGATAGCTAGAGAGGTTTTCGGTCTAGTGTAACTGCTCCTTTGGGGTTTCATTATTTGTAAGACAGTAGCCCCTAAGGTCTCCAAATGGGTATACAGCCTCATTGTTTGGAAAGCTGAATAAACCCAGGACAGAAGCATGCTTCCTTCTGTCCCAAAGAACTCACACTCAGAGTTTTTGCTTAAGGAGAATTCTACCTTGAACTGTTTCTACACCACCCCCAGCCTCACACAATATGCAGGGCTTAAATGTAGAGTCCTTCATGGGGAACTGCAAATTCTGAAGGGCAGTAAGTTTGTTTATGGCTTTTTGTGACTGCACTCAGTAACAAAGCAGCTCTTTGGCTTCTGGAGGCTGAGCTGTTGGTACTGCACAGCCTGTATCCTCTTAGGGCTGTAAAAATTCTCCAGCAGTACATAACATTCAACTTGCTGCAGCTTTTTAGCAGTAAAGACTTTATTGGGCAATGTTCTGTGTGAAGAAAAACCTGAAAATATGTAGTCATAGGTTAGGAGAGATGCTAATAATACAACAAGCAAACAAACAAGAAACAGCAAAAGCTAAAAAGAAGCCTGGGGTTTTCTTTTCACTTTCTTTACTGATTACTCAAGATGCAAATCAGTCTCTTGTCCCATGCCAACTTCACATTTCAGGTTACTATATCTACAGCTGTCTGAAATACACAGATAAAATATGTTTTCTGAAAAATCTTTAACAGTAAAATATATATTTTTTTAAATCATTGTATTTTAGTTTCCTTAGCTTCATCAGTCTTGTTTTAAAAAAAACAAAAAAACAAAAAAACAAACAAACAAAAAAAAAAAACCTGCACAATGAAAAAGGACTTTGCAGTTTTCAGGTTGCATTAAAACTTCTTTGTCCCTCTGTATTGAGAATGAAATTGCTGAGTTGCTGTTGATTATTATTTTAAATCCTGGTGCATCACAAGTGACGTGCAGGGTGATTTTCATCCTTGTCTTCTTGGTAGGGATGGGATTCCCTACACAAGTAAAGAGGGCCCAGAGCAAAAGGCAACACAGCTGGGTCTGCAGAGCGTGGGCTATACTTCACACACCTCATGAACTGAGCAGACAACTGTGTACAACTGAATCACTGTGCAATTTTTTCATGGAATTTTTTTCAACAGAATCATTTTCAGCTAGTTGAGTAAGGAGCCACTGCTATCTTCAAGCCTGTTTCTATCACATCAGTGGGACAGTCTTTTTCTATTGGTCCTAGCCAGGAACTGAAAAAAAAAAATAGAAAAAAAAAAAAAAGGGAAATTAACTGCACCCTGGTACAGCTGATCCCTCGGGTTGTTCTCTAAATTGAACTTACTGCTTCCTCTTTTTTTCCACTGGGACTTAGGGGCAACTAAGGAGGAGGTTTGTGAAGAAGAATGGAGTGCCTTATCTGGCCACTTTGCCTCTTGCTAGCTTGCTTAATTTAAAGATGTATCCCATGGTATCAGGGTGGCCTTTAAAAACAGAACACCACCACCGCAAACAGAAAAGCAGAGAGAAGTTGTTTGCTCACTGAGCAGTTATAGGTATCAGCTAGACAAATGATTAAGCTCTGTGCCCTCTCTCTTCTCATCTGTCCTTGGTTTCTTTGGTGTAAAACCAAAAGTCTGGTCATGGCCTGGCATACCTGGTGGTGTTTGCTTTTGATCATGGAAACTTGGGAGACCCTGAGATTTTCTGTAAATATTTCTTTCTGTAGAGTTGCTCTTCATTGTGCAAGATATATATTAATTAAAAGGGGGAGAATTGAAAGACTCTCCACTCTCTTATTAAGAGATGGAGAGGAAATGTGTTTCCTGCCTGGTAAGCCTACCTCTCAGTCCAAATGTATGATCCCTCTGCCACACCTTAGCCACAGCAGCAGGCAGTGCATTTATGCAGGACAAGCCACCTTTATGACGTGGCACTAATCTGCATGTTTGTGTTATTTTGGAGCTGCTGTTGCGTCCAGCCAGGTGGAGAGCTCACAGCTGTACAGGGTGAGCTGGCACTGAGCAGAGGAGCCGAGACATCAAATGCATGCGATGCACACAGGAGATGTTTGGCTCCAAGCCGGCATATAAGCAGCATTAGAAAGGCCTTCTGTTGATATCTGTACAGGTGAAATTCCTCCCTGGTATGAAATCCTAGACCTATGACCCCCCTACATAGAGCAAAACAAAAACAGCCATTTGCTTGCCATGTTCTTAGTATATTTCTGTTTGGGGTTTGTTGTTTTCTTTTCCTCCTTTCTTCCAAGAAAGTTGACATCCTGCTTCCAACCTCCTCCTACTAGGAAATTAACTTAGATGGTAATCAAAATTAAAGACTCCTCCAGGAATAACTGCAGCTATATTCTGTCCCGTCCTGGCCATGAAGATGAAGGCATCTATTTTAGGCCCTGGTCCCCGGACAGAGGTGAGTCTGCGCAGAGGAGGGCATGGCACTGGTGCAATCCTGGCAGAAGATGGCTGGCAAGGTGCAACTCACACACAGAAGAACATGCATCCGCAGCCCCCAAGTCATTTTGCACCATTCTGTTGTTATGTGACGGGAACTGCCAGCTAGCTAGCTGAAGTGTTTGTGCTGAGGCTTAGAGTCATTTAAGTTCGTACCCCTGTTCAAGCCTGCTTTTAAGCGCATATTACTCGGTTCTTGTATGAGCTCCAAGGATATTCCCTCTTCTCCTTCTGCCTCCCATTAAGTAACAAGATTACAGCAAATTGTTGGCCTAGATATAGCTTGCTGTGCTCCCTGGGTCGTAGATCAGACTCTGACCTCATTCTGTCTTTGCTCCCTGACATCTACATCCTGTGAAATCTGCTGGGTCCTTTGTCATTACGGCCATGCACTTTGTACACGTTGCCATCCCATCCCATCCCGTGTCTGGCAAACCCCTTCCCTATGCTCCCACAGTGGCTCACACGTGGCTCTGTGCTCCTGTGCTGGTATGGAACAAGGGTGGGCAGGAGGGCTGCTGGATGAGGCAGAGCCACAAAGCAGCCTGCAGCATCCTGAGCTCACCAGGTTCAGCCTTGCACTGGGATGGTGTGAGTCTGGTGCTTCGTGGCCCCAGGAGGGTTAACTGACCTGTGAGGTGCTGATGTTTGGCCACTGTTATTAAATCAAGAGGTACCCTGTGACTGGGTTTATAAGGAAGGCTGTGGAGGCATTTCAGGAAAGGTATGCAGCTTTTTTCCAATAGAAAAAGCAAGCAAGAATATTTTGAAATACTCTGTAAATGAAGTTTCATTACCACAACAGCAGAAAAACAGATTTGGGTCTGTAAACACTTTGGAGCCTGAAACTAAAGTGTTTGGCTTTTTTTATTATTTTTTTTTTTTTCAAATTTTTAATTCCAACACTACATAGTAAAACAAAAATTAAATCCTGTTTTCCCTACATATTCCCTAGAAACAAGAGGTTCTGGTATCTTATAGGTGTCCTTTTCCCCTCCAGTACTTGCATGCAAAATGAAATCTTCACTGAATTCAGTTTAAATTCAGTGTTGATGAAACCTAGCTTTAACCTAGCTTTAATTCTTGTGGTTAGGTCTACTGGTCATGTTTTTGCTCCTGCTCCTGTGCAGGTGCTCTTTGCATTCTGGGTATGAGGAATTAATCTCTTCTTCTGTGAGTTGCTTCATGACAGCCTGAAATCACTTTTCTGACAATTATAAATGATCAGAAGTCTATTTCATTGAAGAAAAAAAAAAAAAAAAAAAGACAAATACTTCACATAATATTAGAGCTATGGTATCCATGTCGCATATTTTTAACTCTCTCAAGTTCTTCAAATAAAGGCTTAGCATATATTTTTGCAGCAAGGCAGTAGGAATTTCATGCTAATCTGTACTATTGCAATAGCAGATATTTAGGTACTGGATAAGCTACTGGGTAAATTTTCACATGCTTTCTGACCTTTCTGATTCTGGCATCGGCTTGTCTTCTCAAGTAGCAACTGAGATAATTTGGCCCCTGAGATAAAGAAGGAGAGATAAAGACATTTTTAGCAATCTCTTGCTTTAGTTCTGGCATTTTGTTCTGTCCTGTCTGTCCTCCTTGCAGCATGGAAGGATGCAGCTTATTTATTATGTTTTACCATATCTACTGTTCGGAGATACTGTGCAGAGCTGGGGTTTGTCCTCTGGGCACTTTCCCACTGGTGCAGTGGCAACTTGCTGCAAACCCTCAGTTTTCAATCCTGTCTTTATTTGCTTCCTTCTTTACAGTTCTAGTAGTTAGAAACCTCATTTTTTCCATCCTACTGGAACTGAAATTTCTAAGAAAACATGAAATGCTTTGAGAATTAACGTCACTTCAGATATAATCTGTACAACGGCAGAAAATCATCATATGCATTTTCTGTAACTTGCAATGAGAATATTTAGTAAGACTGCAGTAAGAGGTTCCAAATATTTTGAACTTTACTTCTATGTGCAGGAATTACGTGCATCTTTATCCCCTTATTTCTTGAACCTATGTATTTAATATTGTGGAAAATGCTGGTGACATTATGCATCTGGATACTGAACCCCACTTCTAGTCACAGGGCCAACAAAGCATGTCATTATACACTTTTAGAGGGGTGTTGCCTCAAAGCCCTTGTGCTCCTTTGTGGTCATTTCTTCCTCAAATCCGTGCTGCAGGCTGCCACATAGGAGGGCTTTTCCTCTCTACCGTGAATATTCACTTTTGTATAACTTCTTGGTACAAACTCAGTTTCCTCCCATCAGACTGGCTTAACATCGGCAGCTGTTCTGTCCACCCTGAACTTTCTGAATTTCTCTTTAACCAGCACTGGTGTTTTAACATGAACTGTCTTTCACTGAGAACAAATGAAAACACCAGTCCCAGGACCACACTGTATGTGCTGGGGGGAAGGGGCGGATGTGGGGGAAGAAAAGTATTAGGTTAGGAAAAATATTTAGGATATATTCATTTTTGTTTATGTTCTATATTTAGGTATGAGAAGGGAAGTTATTTTTTTCTTCTCTTCTGCAGTTCTCTCAAGCTCATAAAGCATCTGTTTCTCAGCTTCTGTTGCTGCTGCCCGAACCAAGGTTGTTGGTGGCCCTCGTTCCCCTTCAAGGAGGCTTTGTTCCAATCAAAGACCCATTGAGCATGCTAAAGGTGTGCAAGCACATGCACTGTGCCTTCAACATGAGAATTCACAGTTTAGTTCCCGGTGTTGTATTTGTGTTGATGCTAATAAGCTAAGTAAAATGCAATTGTTCACCATTTCTCATTTTGAAAACAGAATTGCATGGAAATAAAATAGAAAGTGGAAGAGAGAAAATACTCTCCAAATTATGGAGCTCTTGTGGAGAACACTTTCATACAAGAGATTCCTCATGCACCATGATCACTTGATTTGATGAGTAAATTGGAAAGCTTCATGAGGATGCTTTTTTCTCCTGGCATTTCAGTTCTCCATCCATTCCCCCTCACTGTTCATCTCCGCATCCCGGTGTGCAGCTGAAGTGGTTTCAACATCGCTTGGGGAAGGTTCAGGTCAAATCTGGGACACAGCCTTTTTTTTTCTTTTCTTTTTTAGCTTTGTTCAAGTAGTTTTCTGTAACAAAAGAACAAAAGTCCTAAGTGAGTAAAGAGTACTGCAGGATGTCCCGCCATAGGCATAAGGGAGAAACTTTCACTATTTTTGATCCTTTGAGGTTTCCTGTCTTTCCCATTCCACTTTAGTGCTTTCTTAAAAAGGAAGACTGTTGATATTTGAAGCCTGTCCTTTCTCTGATATTTAGAGGCCTGAACAGTACATTTTCCAAAAGAGCGATAAGATCTCCTGGCAGCTGAACATGAGAATAATTCTGTTCCCTGGTGTATGCCCTCGACGCCCCCAAAAAAGAACTTGGACATAAATAGTTGGTCAAAAAGAAGTCTATGGTCTGGTCTCATGAACTGGAGGTATTTAGTTTCTGTTCCCAGTTTTGCAGTACTGTGCTGAGTAAATGCCTCAGTTCTCCATCTGTGAAATGGAGATAAATCAATTTTTTTTTCTTACATAGGTCTACAAGTTTGTATGATGGTCTGGAATTAAGTGCTTTAAAAGTGGTTGCTGCTAAGATTTATCTGATTTGCAGCTGATATATAATAGCAGGGAGAGACTCAAAGCTGTTTTACAGAGTCAGAATAATTGTGTTTAACCTAATCTCCTGGAAGACTGGTCTGGTTCCCAGGCATAAGAGCAAAAACAAAGTACAACATCCAGACCACACTGAATTGATGAAAATGTTGTTGCTAGCATTAGTGGATTAGGGCTGCATCTATAATCAATACAGATCTAGAGATCTCTTTATGATAGTCATAGAACCAGATCTGTGCTGCTGTTTAGCACTTGGCAGTTCTGAGTATTTTGTGTTTTTTGTGTTTGTTTTTTTTGGAGCTAGAAACATAAATGCCTTTCCATCTGGATTCTCGTGGTAAAGTGATGTATACTAGTGTCTACTGAAATAACAGTTCTGCTGAAGAAAAATAGCATTTTTACGCAAGTTGAACATACAAAGATGAAAGAAAAATATTTGTGACACAGGAAGAAGAAAAGTAAATCACTTTTTCAGCAAAAAAAGGAAGGAGCTGAAGCAATCATAATGGGATTTAATGGAAAGAAAAGCTCTGTTTCTGAGTGATGGCAGAACAGCTTGTCATAGAAAGAGGAAAACTGCTATTTTGATCAAGTTTGTTTTAGAAGTGTATCTCAGGAACATGCAAAGTCATTATGTGAGAAATAAGATTCTGGGAAAAAAAAAAAAAAAAAAAAAAAAAAAAAGGTCCAGTGGTGTAGGGGGAAGTAATATATATAAAAGAAAGGAAATTTTTGAACTTTCCATTTTGAATAGATAAAGCTTTTTGACATGCAGCCACAGAAGTGCTACTTAATTTCATTGAAGCCAATTTGACAAATGTAGTTTACTCAAAAGGATGGTTTTCCTCAATAGCAGATTCCTTCGACAAGAAAATGTTCCGGCAATTCAGTGTAACAGACCAAATGCAGAGTCCTAAAACAGAGATCCAGGGGCAGCCACACATCTCAAGCCTACCCCTGTCTTCCTACTTCAAAAGCCCTCCTATGGAGGATCCCTCTCCCCTTCACCCTGCCCTGCCACTTTTTCACTCACTGTAGAAGAGCACCCAGTATTTTCATCTTCACCATGGCACCCCCAAATAGCATGTATTCAATACATCCCCCACACAAACATCACAATAGAGACTGCACTTCTCATGGGCTCTGGTTTTGCTGTTGGCAGTAGTGTGACGCTATGGAAACACTGCCCAAGTGACCACATGGAATTAAACACTGGCAGACAACATTGCAGGGGAATGTATTTTATGACATCTCTCTAAGACAACGGGTATGGTTTCATTACTTTTAAAATAAAATCTTAGAAATAAAACCTCTGAAGAGTCATATGGGTTTGAAAGGCAGGACTTAAAATCACAGAAAATAGTGCAGCCATTGTGAAAATCTAGTTTGACTTCCAGAAATCTCCACTGAAACTGGTCCCATTAGAGGGGGAAAAGCTGACTGATGCTTCCCCCCTGTGCAGCACAAGCCCAGCATTCTTGTGACTGACTTTTGCCTGTTTATATCTAGCATCTCTGCAATCCAGATGGGGAAAAGCACGTGTGACAGCGTGTGTGTGATTTGGAGCAGCAGATGGGTGCGAATGACAAATTGTTGCCTGTGTAGGCACCTACCTAGAGATTACTCAGAGTCCTGCCTCTGTGTGTTGTTTTGTTCCTATGCATCTTTATCAAGGAGGGCACTGTCAGGGCTCCTGCATATGAAGCCTCACCTAACTTGACAGGGATCCTGTGCAGATGTCCCCATTTCAGTGCCTTTCAGTACTGATGTCCATTAGTGATGTGCCTGTCATCTAAAGAAACACTGACCATATTAAAAATTGTAGAGAGAGAAAAGCAAGGTGGGACTGACTTTGCATTGCAACTCCCCAATAAATCCCCAGTAAAGACATCCCATGCTAGTGTCTTTTTGTTCCCCAAGTGGGCCTGTCATCCTGCATTTCTTGCCCTGTTTGAGATGCCTTTCCATTTTCTGCTCTTGCTCTGGATGTGCTCCATATAAAGAGAAAAGTGATGGAGAGCAAAGTTTGCTGAGATAAGAGTTGGCTGCTTCTGTTGCTGTCCCACATCGGGAGCTTTTGATGTTCTCAGTGCATGGACATGCCCTTATCAGCTGGTACAGGGTTTCTCATGTTGTCCAACATCATGACTACAATCAAAACGATGCCGTTTCCAGCAGTGGTGAAATTTACAGCCCAAATGTACTTTTACATGCATTTCAGCCCAACTGTCACTTCAATTTTTTTGGACGGGGAAATCTGCTTCCTTGAGCTGGTCCCATGAGCATCAGAAGGGTGATCGATGTTGCGGTTACACATGCATGTGTGCTTGCTAGTTTAGCAATGTATGTGGTGCAAGGTTTGATGTCTGATGCACAGCGGTAGTATTCTGTCATTTCTCTACATTAGTCCTGCTAGCTCTGCTGTGAGGCCTGACTGGGGCATGACGGAGGAACCTCCTCACTCTGGCAGCTCTCTCAGCCAGTGAAGCACCAACATTTGGCACCTCTGATCCCTTAAGTTTGCGGCAGGTAATCAAATCCTAGTGCTGTCTGCCTGAAACATGTATTCTGGGACCAGGAATTTTTGTGTGAATGTCTGTATGAAATTATCATGGTGAATTTTCTGTTTGTTTCTTTGTTTTCTTTCTCTCCTTAAACCATGTGGTTACATGGATGACTAGAAAAGATCCTTGGTTTACTGCTGGATAGGCATCTGAGTCCCATGTAAGCATCCCGCCTAGGACAGCTGGAGGAGATGCGGGAGCTAGGCTGCATGTGGACGGGGTGGGTGAAGCATGCCTCACTGGGAGAAGATCACTGAGCTGATTTAATTAGTTCTGTTTCAGAGGATTCAGTTTTGCTCGGGTCACTGCTACATTCATCTATTTGCTTTTTTCCCCCCTCTTAGCAATAGACAAATGCAGGGTGATAATTAGTTTGGCAGGTTGATTGAGATTGGGTGGCAGGGAGGGAAGTTTTCCTGGATGAGTGATGAAGCATTGCCGGTTGAGCTTAAAGTGAATAGTCTGAAATAGAAAGTAGTTAGTATAAAATCCCCCCAAGGGTGTGTTTAAACTGAATGTACTTTGAATTTTGACATTGAGGTTTTTTAGTAAGCTACCAGGCTGTATGGTAGAATTTTAGGACATTTGTTAGCTGGGATCTAGCTGTTGAAATGTCAGTGCTATTCTTCTGCATTGTAAAACCTCAAAGCTAGGAAAATGGGGTGTTAATGGAGGAAGTTGGTGTGAGCATCAAGGTGGAGTGAGCTTTGGCAGAGTGATGCTGTCTCTTTTCCAGGCCAGTCCTGGAAGCTGAGGCTTCACCCAGCCAGATGCAGCACTGCTGTCAAGGCGGGAGAAGGCACTGCTGGGCTACCTGCTTTGGGCCCCGGCTCAAGAGAAGCCCCGTTCTTGGTGTCTTGGAATTTTTTATTAATAAATCTTAACTATTCCTCAGCATCCTGCCATTTAGGTTAATATGCTTCAGTACAACTCTCTGCTGAAACTATAAGAAATTAAGTTTATAGCTTTCTGCCCCACCCTATTTTAACCTCATCAAGGGCTGATTCCTGTGATCACTGTGCTTTGTGTTTTGTGCCAGTCAGACATTTGGTTGCCAAATTAAAAATGCAAGGTTTGGTTTTTCCTTTTCAATAAGTTTATGTGGTAGCAGAAGAGATCTGGTTTGTTCAAACTACTGAATTCTGCTGCTTACAGGATTTCTGGTTTTGTGGGTGTAATGGCAGCTTGATGTTCATTTGGTTTCTCAGGCCAAGGAGCTTGCGGGTTTTAGCCTGTCCACCACCTTTCTTCTTGTAAGAGTCTTTTTGCTCTGGTGAGGCGTTCTGAGTTGACAGCCATGCCAAAATGCTATCCTGCATGCACAAAGGATGTGCAGTGTGGAGACACAATAAAGTCATGCTTTACACTTCCAGCATTGCCTGGAAGTTTCTATGAGGGTTTGGTTCCCTCATAGAGGAACCAGTTCTGAAGGGTAAATGTCTGACAGAGGTTCTATACCTACTCAGTCCTTAGGTGTTTTTTGTTGTTGTTTGTTTGTTTGTGTTTTGTTTTGTTTTGTTCTGTGGTTTGTTTTTCTTTTTTTCTTCCCCTGCTGAGACTGCCAATAAGGATGTCAGTTCAACAAGGTTTTTCTCTTTTTCTTCTTTTTCTTCTATGAAGTAGACACTTATCCACTGGGAATTGCATTGGGAAATTCCTATTTCTACATGGTATGCCAGAGACTGGTCAGCTGTTAGCATAGTGCATTGATTAAACTAATTGATACTCAGCTGCCTTCAATATGACCTTTCATGTTTTGGGTTAGTATTTTGGGTGATTCACCTAAAATACTCAGAGGTTGACTGAAAATCCTTTAAAAGTCTTCCTGCTCTTCCAGTGTGTTTGTAGTTGCTATGCAAAAAAAAGAGTCTTCCGTATCTTCAAGGAATTACTTTATTTGGAAGCAGAGATCCCCTTGTTCACAGATAAACAACAAAGAATAGCAAGTCAGCTTGTGTTGGGTAACAAAAGAAATAAAAAAGAAATAAAAGTAAATAGAAATAGAAAAAGAAATAGAAGTAAAAAGTGCAAATACTAAACTGGAACCTCAGAAAAGATGGCAAATGAGGGGAAAAACTGTGTACTAAAGAGAAAGTGGTATTTGTAGCATACATTATACAGTGGATTTCTGATAGAAGAATTTTGACTCCTATTAAAAAAAAAAAAAAAAAAAAAAGCATTAGATACCTAAAAAAAAATCTTTCAGAATGTAAGTTGACTTTGCAGCAGCTAGCTAGCTTTATCAAGCTTGTGCCAGGTTTGGTATTGTGACTGGGGTTCTTAATGTGTAGTTAATGATTCCCAATGGAAAAAAGTAAATAAGCTTTCTGACTTTTTTGAGGAACTTAATTACACCAGAATAGACTTGATTGTGTAGCTTTGAAATCCAGGGACTTAATGTGTCTACTTTGAATAGTAAGCAAGGTTTAAATAGTAATTTTCATCTTTTTAACATTCTAACATTCTATTCTTGTTCTTTTGCCAGCTTGTTGCTACACTTAGGAGACTTGATATTGCTGTGTTGTCCTGCCATCCCCATACCAAGGAATCTTCTGTGTGTTATTGTCAGTGAATTATGGCCATGGCTAAGGCAGGAGGATATCAGATAATCATTTTTTATCTCACCAGGACAGCTTTTTTTTTTTTTTTTTTTTTTTCCCTAGGGTTTTAGTTTTCATCACAGTGCCCAGAATGGGAAAGTGAGTAAATGGAAAAATTGGAGATTGCTTTGGCTTGTTGAATACGTGTCCACCAGATCAACATGTCGATTATTCATCCACCAGATCAGTTTAAGTGGATAAGAAATCTACTTATGATCATTTAAATTGTTTTATTTGTTCATTATGGAAATTGTTTAAATATTCAGGTAATGCTATTGACTTAGGAAGCCTTTGCTAGAAGAAATGTGTTCCACATCTGCCAGTTCTTTGTATTGCATCCATCCTTGAGGGGGGGGGAGGGGAGAGGGGACAGAGAAGCAGAGGAGTCCAGGGGAGGTTGAATGAAAATGGTTGCTTTTCTTTAAAAATAACCACAGAAAAATATCCAGTTCTTTTCTGTAGTTTATTACACCTCTGCCTCCAAAACCCATTGTTTAAAATCCTATTTGATGTACGAAAGATTAATAGGGATCTGATAAATTTGATGGTGGGACTGAAAATAACAGAAACCTGTGGGGATTTGTTTTACTACTGTCATCTGTTTAAGTACTTGTGACAAAAATTTCTATAAATCCAGAGACAGGGTGTGGAGGTGGATATTCCCCTGCCTTTTCTTTTTCCCACCTACATTTTTTATTTCACTTCACGCTATTGAAAGTTAAACCTGCTCATTTCAGGCTATGGCATAAAGCAATGGGCACAGCAACTGCCCGCCAAGCCACCACTGCCCGTTGCAGTTTGCTGTGCCATGCATCTCCTTGCCTCCTGCCCCATGCAGGAAGGCCAGCATCCCTGAAGAAGTCAGATGCAGTTTATTGTCTGGAAATATTTTAAAAGGTCATATGCTGCCATGAGAAAAGTCCTCAAAAATGTAGTCTCTCTTGCTGTCTCGCCCAGCGCCAGATATGATCTCATGCCTTTTATTCCTTTGGAGCAGAGTCCCTGGGTAAGTGCTTGGGATGGTTTCTTCACCACGCTCTTGCCTTTGGGGTTGTTCTCCTCTGCCACAGCACCCATCCACCTCCCCTTAGCCATAGCTTGCACAGTGCCATATTTCCTCCCTTCTCTTCTACTCATGGCTCTGCATCACATCCTCTGCCCTGACAGTCTCTGCCTGATGCCTGTATTTTTCCTGATGCTGGTGATGCTGAAGTTAGCTGCCTGGCCTGCCAGCCAAGCCTTCCTGGGGCTGCAGGAGTCAAGGAGGTGGCTGCCTCCACAGCTGCCAGCTTCACAGGGACCCCAGCTTCAGAGGTTTCACCCCACGCCCACACAGGGCTGCTCCTGTGGGGAAGCTGCTCACTGCAGTGACCCATCCTTCCACCTCACTACCCCTGCCTCCATTTCACAGCAGTGCCAAGGTTCAAAGCAAAACATTTCTCTGTCTGTGCCTCAGTTTAAAAATCATCTCTCTGCTTCCAGCTGTTATCCAGCAGCCCACAAACTTTTGAAACAACTTATTTGATTAGGAAGCAGCTGAAAGGCTGTTTTTCCCTCGTTGCTTTATTCATTTAGTTAGTTTGTTGTGTTGTATGGGGCTTCTTTTTTTTTTAAAAAAAAAAAAAAAAAGCCTCCAAAACAGGGCTGACCTTGATGATCTGCAGGACTGAGAAGCGTTGAGAGCATTTGGGTGGAGAGTTTCCTTCCCACTAATGGCACAGCCAGAGGATGCAATTGGACAAGTGCGCAGTTCACATATCTGGCTGAGCAGTGTAACTATGACGTCTCGTGCTGAAGCTGACCTTGGGAGTTGGCAAGCAGTGGTGGAAAAGGATTGTTTTTCCAAATATTGGAGCATTTGGCTATCAGTGTGTCCTAGCCTACATGTGCCTGTGTATGCTCATGCTCACCACACAGCAAGGAAGACGCCTCTGATGCTGTGGATGCTGCAGTGTAAACTGCAGCTGTGCCATTTGATGAAGGAGGTGGTGGGTGCAGCCACAGGGCTGCTCCCCCATTACATTATAGGGACCCACCAGTGCTGGATCTCAGCAGCTATTGCCTGCTTAACTTCTCCTTCTGATGATGTCCACACCAAAGCGATGCTTCCTAAGATAGGCAAGTCAGTAAATCACTTCATTTATTATCAGGAAGGTGCAGGGATCAGCCTATCCAGTATCAGGAGTCCCACTCAAAACAGCATGTACAAAAAATACCGTTAGTTTCTGTATCACCTGACTCTTCCATATTTGTAAAAATAAATATTTCTTCTAATATGCAATCAAGGAAATAATTTGTGCTTTTTTGTTACTGAAAAAGAAACGTATCTGGAACATTTTGTGTCTACATGCTGGTAACAAACAGTTTCTTTTTACCAGTGGAAATGGGATCCGGCCTGAGGCATAGCAAATACTCGTTCAGTCAGAGAATATGTATCATACTGTGCACCATTCAGTGCAAGCTGTAAGGAGGCAGTGTCAAAGAACTCAACAGTGAGACACTGTTTCACATCTTCAACATGCTCATTCAACAAAATCTCTTCCAAAGAGGGAAGATGTTATGCTTGTGTTTAAATTAAGGATCTGCTCTTTGGCAAAGGTTGAAGCCAGGTGCCAGCCTGTGAAATCATTGGATGCTCCTATCTACATGTAGCTCTACTGGACACTGGTTTCCGAATTATAAGCAACTCTTAAAATTGCTGGCTGTCACTAAGCCAAAACTTCTAAGATCATTGGTGATTGATTTTGCTGTTATTAAATGCTCTAAATCCTTTCAGAAGTGGTAAAAAGACTTTTTTTTTTTTTTTTCCTGGTTCTCATTTTTTTGGGGGAGCTTATGTTATCCTATTGCAACCAGTTCAACAGAGAATATTGGATGCTAAGTGTTTGGCTTACAGTCATAGATGGGACAAAGGACCCATTTATCTGTCATTCCTGTACTTTGCTTTGTAGTCACCTTTCATAGTCACCACTATCTAATTATTTTTATAGTGATAAAAAGATTGTATATTTGTAAATGTATATCTAAATAAAATTCCAGAGCAGTAGACTCCGTAAACCATATAGAATTAAAATAGAGTCTGAATTGGTTTAAAGTTTTCTATTAAACATTAAGTATTACTGCTTTATTGGTTCTCAGAAGCACTTAACATGAAAAGATCTGCCCATTCTCTCTAATAAAACTCTGTTCAGTATTGTGTTTGCTCAAATGCAAAAACCCTGTGGTTTTCCAAAGGCTGTTACTGAAGTCTCTTTCCCCCTGCTTTTTTTTTTTTTTTTTTTTTTATCCATGACATAGTTAGCAGTATTGGTAGTACAAGAGTGCCAAAATCAAAACCTAGGCCAAAAAAGATGATTTAAGAGAAAAACAAGACCTAGAAAACTCCAGTTTATAAAGATTTGATTTGTCATTCCTTACTTTCTGTATTTTTATGTATTTAAATCTTCTGCAGTATGTGTGGCTCACATTTCTCTGCAGTTCTCTAATACTGAGAAGGCTTAGAAATATGGCTTATGAATTTTAATGAAAGTTGAGAATTTTATATAATCATATGCTGGGGCTTTCACTAAATCACCAAACAGAAGAAGAAGTGCACTTAGAGTGAGAGCTGAGCTGAAGATGCTAATTTTTAAACGTCTTAGATGTCTAATTTTTTAAATGTCTTTTAATTGTCTTTGTTCTGCTCTAGCATGGGTACTTCAGACAGATTCTCATACTGTTCCATATCCTTCTGCAGGTACCATTTCATTAGTGTACATGTGGTTTATATATAAAATTTGTTTTTACAGCCATGAGGCTGACTTTATAGTGTTTATAGAAAAAGCCTGTGCAGTAGCGTAGAGGATACCACCGTACATATTGCGAGTGAGCTAGCTCTGTTTCACTTCTCTTTTTCTCTCTTTAACTATGATTTTGGTGTTAGGGTCTTCCCTGTTCCTGGCCTCCTTCCATTCCCAAACTTCATACTCAGCTGGGGAGGGAAAGGGGCTGTTTTTCCTAGAGAGCCATTAGTCAGTTTGTAGGGTAGAGTGAACTAGTTGGCTTCCGTGGAGCCCCTGTTTTTATGCATTCTTAACTGTGCGAGAGTTTTTCTTGCTGTTGAGAGCTGCCTTCTTCTTTAAGTGTTAAAACTGTCAGAGCTGGGTTTCCAGGACTGTTTTAGATGAAATTCAAAGTAGATGCTTGCCTTCTGAGTGAGACAGCCTGCACACATGCAAGCATGTGGAAGTTTGATTTTGTTTTTATCCCTCCTTTTCTGATGCTGATATGCTTAGCTCCAGTGGCCTGGCAGTAAGAATAATAAAGAAAAGTAATTGGGTGATATGAGATCATTTACCATTGCTCTGGACCAAACAAATTTCTAGTAGTTTTTGGAGGAAGTGGAGGGGTCTGGAACAAACCCTTCTGTTAGTGATCAACATAAATCCTTCTACTTCCAAATGCATTTTGTCTGTCTCCCTGTTTTCATGCACACACCAAATAAATAATATTTCTTTCTCTTATTCTGGTTTCAAAAGATTGACTCTGACTGAAGTGGATTATGTGCATTCTCTTTGATTCTGACTTATTCTTACTATTACTGTTATTATTTGTAATGCCATTTTCTTCATCTTTTGATTTCTATAAAGCTTGTAGAAATCATGATTTCTGAGTAGCCTTATAGGTCAGATATACTTGCTTTCCTTCTTTTCTGGATGTTGTGCTCTATTCAAATAAATTTTTTCAGAAGTAATCTAGGATAGTGTGGGTTGTGGAGGTAAAGGGTGTCATACCTACACAATCGTCCCAATGTAGGATGGCCTGGCAGAAATTTTGTTACAACAGCTCTGTGTGTTTATTTTCTGTTTTAAAACTTGAGGCTCTTCTGTAAGTGTGATATACTCTTTATTTTTTTCCTCCTTCACTCCTTGGTAACTATGGACCATTGTAGAAATGCCAAGAACATTCTAGCATGAGATGAAAAGTGTTTTCTAGACTGTGAGGAAGAAATATATTTTAAAGCCAAATAAGTTTTAGTAGATTATATAAAACAGTATGACAAAGTTGGCTTTGTAGGGTCGTGTATTTTACGACTATGCTTGAAAACTGCCTAGAATTGACAAAGTCTCATAGTGCCATATAACTCCTCTTCTACTTCCTTTAGTTCACTACTTTAGCAGGTAAAAACCACAGGATTAATTCAGTAGAGCATACTGGCACAGTACATGACATGCAAAGACAGAACAATGATGTTGAAATTCTTTTACACTAGGGGCAATGCATCCATCAACAAATATACAAGCACGTCTGATTCCACAAAGGCACATTTGTAAGGAAATTAAATGAAATGTGGCTTGTGTCATTTGCTATGAAGAGTTAGCAGTTTTCTAATAAAGTGGTGCCAGATTCATTGCCAGAATAAGCAAGGGCTCACTCCATTGGTCCTGATGAGTTTACAACTGGTTGCTTCATTGATGACTTTGGCCTCTTTTCAGTAATTGGATTTGATAGTTAAATGCTGAAAGGTGGAGAAAGGACTAAAGGGCTAATTATTATGGCTTTTGGACTCGTTTTTTCCTGTAACATTAGCTGCTGCTGCCATATCTGACCTCTGACAAAAGGCCCCTATAAGAAGCATAGGATGAGGAGCAGCGGGGCAGAGCAGGGGCTGCCCATGGGGCCAGGGAAATGTGGGATGGCACTCCTGGGATGATGCAAAGCACTGGGCAGTAACTGAGGACCAGGGTGGGTGAACCATGCCTAGAGGAGATGGTATGTTTCAGAGGACTGGGTTTGGGCTTGAGAATTGGTGGTGAGCACAAGTAACATCCCCTGATACATCAGCCCGGTTTCCTGGGACTGGCTGGATGGGAAGCTGCCTTACATTTGGTCCACTTCCTCTAATGGGAATGGTTACTCCAAGCTTGACTCTTAACTGCATTGCTTAGTTTTGTTGACAGCAGTTCTTTGCTCTTCAGTGAACTGTGGACTCAGCAGAGCTGGGAGCATGAAAACCAGTGCAGTGGGGTCTCATGCTACCTCAGGTTTCGAGGGTGTGGTATGTGCCAGAGGTCTGTAGGGCACCACTTCTCCTCAAGGTGTAGGGGCTGAGTAGTTAACACAGAAGAGGTTTTCTTGTTACAGAGGTGCAGGAGACAGGGAGGAAGAATAAGTACGAAGATTTTGGCAAAGGTTCTGTGAGGCATACAGCTTTTGCTAGATGCATCTCTTTGTAGCTTTTGCGCAATGGTTATTTACTGAGAGGCCAGCTTTCATAAACATCAAAGTTGTGTTTAATACAGTAATGAGCAAACATAACAATATGGAGAAACAAACAGGGAAACCTGGCACAGCCAGTATTTCCGTCAACAGGATATGGGAAAGGAAAGTAATTGCAGTAAAATGAGAATGTCACTCATAAGGCTGTATCAGTTTGTTTGTTTGTTTGTTTGTTTTTAAAAAAAAAGTGTGACATTTCTGATCTTTGATGCTTACCTGCATGTGTGGTTTGTCTCCAGTTGTGGGGGTGAGTAATCATAAGTAACAATTTACAGAAAAAAAGAAAAGGAACGGTTGATGGAGGGAGAAAATACAGATTTCATATGAGATGTCTGTGCCTCCCCCCTCCCCCTTTTTTTTCAAAGTAGTTTCAGTCTCTTTAGTCCTGGGATGAGTGTCTTGAAAGGATGTTTCACAATAAGCATAGGCTGTAAATCTCCTTTCATAACTCTAATCTGGGAGAAGATGCTTCTTTTAGGAAGGTGTGCTGGGGGGAAGGACACACAAGAAAATGCTTATGACTGTAAGTCACTGCGTGTCACATTAACCCTCCTGTTTTTATCATCCTAATTTTGTATTTGTATTAAGCTATACTTGTATGAGTAAGGAAAACATTACTGAGATCCCCAAGTAGCTGTAAAACAGTCAGCTCATAAGCTGTCATGCACGTCAACAGAGTGCTAAGAGGCAGGACTTGGGCACTGTGTGGCTCAGGCTGTGTGGCAGCTCTTCCTGGGCACTTGCTGGTGCTTCCATGCTTTTTCAGCAGGTCTGATAATATCTTCATTGTCAGCTGTTCATGTTTGCATATAACCTGTGGATACATAAAACAGTCATGAAGCCTACTGGGTATTCTCTCTCTCCTCTTCTTTTGCTCTGCCTTGGCACATATGAAAAGAGCTGTTGTATGCAAATTGTATGTTGCTTAGAGTAAGAGAGTGAGCACCTGTCTTAGTATACAATTATGAAGTACAGTAGAAAAAGATAGAGAAAGACAAATTCTTTTTTCTATAGATTGGTCCAGCTATGTGTTGTCGACGGAAGGAAGACACAGACGCTCAATATGAGTGAACAATGAACTTCAACTTTAATGGATAGCTCAGTCGCCTTTTATCTAGTTCGAACATAATCAACTCATACATATTGCAAAAACTAAGCTCAGGATTGGCTAACATTTCCCGCTCTTTTCAGGTAGTTCCTCCTTCTTTTAGCCACCGTCCCGCCTTAGGGACTTTCCCCATCGCTCAAGGGCATCGTGTCCTTGAGCCTGATTGGCTCTCAGCCAGCTGCGTACGTGCCAGACTCATGTGAGTTGAGTGCTATGCAATCCAATGCCTGAGAACTTCTCACAACACAGCCTGTTGTGGGGTTGGGCAGAGGATTTGAGAGCTGAAATTGAATATAATTAATACCTCTCTTTAATTTGAGGAGCTGCATGCCATCACAAATCTTAATTTCCACAAGAATCAACCCACCATCTCTAAACTGTCTCTTGCTTTCTTCTTTTATGCAATGACCCTGACATGTTTTCCTGTAGGGAATGTACCTCTACTCTTTTATTACCTTGAGAAGTTCTAGAAAAATTCAGTGGTGTGACAAAATTAAAGCTCTCAGTGACTTTCATGCTGGGTATAAAAAATGCATTGCTGCTTCATCAAATGTCCACTGGTTTTGGTGATCTCATTGTTGATATGTCATCTCTCCTTCTGCCAGTTCAATCATAAACACTTGTCTAATTAATTCAATAGTGGGAATGTTATTGGCATGAGCAGTGTTGTGCTCAAGATGATGCTAGGTGTGATTTGGCTCTGACTGCAGTTATAGTCTGACAAAGTTATAGTAACACTCATGATGAAGCTAAAAGCTGTGTGAAGTAAATCGTGAAAGAAAACCTGTTTGTTTGTTTTTCCAAGGACAAATTGTAATTGATTTAGAGCATGAATGTTTCATTTAAAGCCAGTCAGTGTGATTTATCACTTACCTGTGTTTTCTTTTCTTTTTAAAGCTCATGGGACATTCTGAATGGGATCACAAACGAGGACCCAGAGGATCACAGGTCAGTAGCTCAATATTTTGTGTTTCTTTTTGGTATTTAAGCAGGTTTTCTGTCTATGTTTGGCAAAATTGTTCATCTTATTAATATTCGTAGGATTGAACCATAGAAAGAAATCATAAAACCATGACAGCTTTCATTATTATAATTTTTGAGCTATAATCCAAACAGGTGATCTCAGCAGAGCAGAATATTGCAACAGAAAGAAGTTTCTTTCTGTAGCAGAAAGACAGATTAGATGTATTGAAAAATCACTTACTCTGCTTTCTCCATGTATCTCCAGTATATCAAGAAAAGCAATCTCAAATAACATGTGTGTGGTTTTTTTTAGCCCAACAAACTGGTAAAACTCAGATGGCCCTCCTATCTTGTTCAATAATAGAGGGATTAGTGGTGTTGAAACTGTACAAGCATGTGGGGGAATATTCTGTAGCTCATGGTTTGCTGTTGACTCATCTCTGAAGGGAAGTTACGCTAGTAGGGTTAATGGCATTATACATTTTTAAGTTTTCTGTAGAATAAGAATTACTGCAGAGGAGTCATTGCTACTAATGTGATGCTCAGGAATTTTCCTGTTTAGAAAAAGCAGTCTCTCCCATCTGGTGCTGAAATGATATAAATACACTATTAGCCTTTCTGTATTTCAGATTTTCTTTTCCTTCAGCTGAAAGATTTTTATACAAATGTGAACATCTAAGTCTAAATAAACAGGCTCTGTTACTGTGAAGCTACCTGCTATTTGCGACCTTAATTTCAGTAGGTTAGTTCTTGAAGTATCCTTCATACTCCCCCTTGCAAAAATCACTGGAGGAACTGCTTTTTTTAATGAGAAAATACTGTATGTCAATAACAAAGCTGTTGCTTGTTTCCTTAATGGACAAGATTTACTATTTCCAATGCAGAACTCATTTGTTAAGTTGTCCTTTTGCTTTTTTAGCCTTATTATTGTTGAATTCTACATTTTTTTCTGTTTTCCAAGTTTCTGCCTTGCATTTTTTTTTTCAAATCCATCTTGAAATTTGCAGGATGTTTATTATTCCATTAAACAGTTTAAGATGTGTTGCAGTTCTGATTTTCCAGGTGTCAATATCTGCCATTTCAAAAATATAAAAAACAGAAAGAAGCTAGTTTTCAATGGAAATTTAGGAATTTCAGAAATCCTATCTAGTAAGTGGAGAACTGTTCAATACTTAATCTCTCTGGCCTCATCTAATATACTAGTTCATTATATTGTGTCCTTCTAGTCCAAAGATTGGAAGGTAAATTAGACTCCTAGACTACTGTTGAGTAGAAGTGATCACTTGAAGGAGCCCTATGATGGCTTAAACTTTTCTAACATTATTACAAGTCTTCATCTGATTTTTTTTTTTTTTTTTTTTTTAATGTATATGAAAATATGGGTATGTTTTTGTACGTTCTACATCAGTGCCTTCATGATTGAAAAATGCTTTGATGTTCTTGTTCTTTTTTGGTTGGTTGGTTGTTTTTTTGTTTTGTTTTGTTTTTATTTGTTGGTTGGTTGGGTAGACATTTTTGAAGGTTTAAAGCTATCTAATATAAACAGTAGAGAAAGGGATTTAGGTAAGTGGTATCAATCTGATTTAAATAGATTTTAAATTAAAAGATAAAAATAGATGAATTTGACCATCAAAAAGATATCTTTCTGCAGGAAAGTTGTACTGTTTAATGGATCCCTTTTGTGTTTTCTGAAAAACAAAAACAAAAACAAAAAACAAAATACAAACAAAAAAAAAAAAACTGAGCTCACAGGATGAAACAGTTGCTGAAGAATTTGTTATTTGTTCTGATGAGGCTGATTTCTTCCAAGAAGGGTTCCAGAGAACTACTGGCCTGGATTCTTTCTTTCACCCACTTCTAAGAACAAGGAGGGAAATAGTCACATAGACATTCACTCTGCATATGCAAATGCTGTAAATGCCATCTGCATATAAAACCATTTGTTGGGCACTGTGAGAGAAAGCTGTAGTTGGTCAAAATGAAATAACTGGTTACTAAACAAATACAGGTGGAGTCCTCTGGATTTCAGTGGAGGCAGGGGAGGAGATACTTGTTAGAAGATAGATAGCTCTATACAAACTTTTAAGATTTGCTCAGTCTGACTGAGTATGGTTTTGTTCCTTCCCTGTGTGATATCCTAGATACTCCTCTACCATTTTGTATTAAAAAAAATAAAATAAAATAGAAAAAGTTCAGGGCTAATGGGATAAGAAAAGTTCTTTGGCATTCCCTGCAGGTCAACCTGCAGTAGTTTGAACTTCCTGGAGAATACAGTCATAGTTTTAAAAATGTTTTTCTAGAAATCTCTGTATCAGATTTTCATGTAGAAGTTTCCAGTTGATTGTTTTTTCCTTATGCTGAATGTCTTTTGGTTTTATTTTATTTTTTTTAACAAAATGCACAAAAAAATATTTCAACTCCTCAGATTGTGTACCTTCAAAACAGGAGATAAACTGCATACATGTGGTCTCTTTGATAGAGAATAGAATCTATCTTTAAAAAAATACAAAGTTTAGATCAAGTTCTTTCTTTAAGCAATCTGTTGTTGTTGTTTGTTGTTTTTTTTTTTTTTGTTTTTGTTTTTTTTTTGTGTGTATAGGTGCTCTGCAATGCTTCTAGAAAGCTAAACATCATAAATCTTGGCAGAAACATTGTAAATACCAATTTGTACCACAGAAATGTTAAGGAAACTTGAATAAGGTGGGAAAATAAAATGACCCAAGCTGTGTATAATGTTATATCCTAGTGCCCTGTCACAGGAAATAATGAAGAAAAGTTTCATTAGGGAGAAGAAAGAAATCTAGTTTGTTGCACTGTAGCCTCAGATTCTTTACATGTTTTTGAAAACTGATAGGGACAGTGTTAAACTTAATTCCTTGAAAATTTAGGAAAAAAATAAGGAAGATTGGATTTTCACATACAATATAAAATTTGTTTGTTTTTAATACTTCTGTGATTCAGTTGCATTGTTTCCAATTTGTATCCTTTAAAAAAAAATAAATTTACCCTTTGTTAAATAAGGTCTTGTTTCAAAATTACAATGAGTAATATGGTGGATACACTCAGACATCAATTCTTTAAAGATGGACTAGCAGTTTCCTGCACCACATGATTGCTTGTGATGTTTCCGTAGATCTGCGCGGCTTTACTTCAGCAAGGAAATGAGACTTGGAAGCAGAGGTCTTTTGGCCAGTGGATGGCCAAGTAGCAAGAGGGAAGGAGAGGGTTTTTGGCTTGTGTACTTGCGAGCCAGTTTATTAGTCTTCCATGATCCTTTAAATCTTACATGTATGAAGTGAAGAAAGTGGGAAGATGGATCTTATGAAGCCACCTGTGTGTGTGTGTAAGCAATGTCACTTGAAAGAAAAGGAAATGGAACCACTGGTTTACCATAAAATAAAACTAAATTCCATCAAGATTGGAATTTATTTATTTATTTATTTTTAGAACTAGTAGATTTTCTATTCATTGTGCTTGAAACATAAAAGGAAACTACTACAGTGCACATCATATTTCTTAATGAACCACTTAGAAGATATGTTGCTTTTCTGCTTGCGGGAGTTAAAAGCAAAGTGAAGTAGTTACAGGTAGCACTGGATGTCAAATGAAATATTCTTAGGCTTATGGAAATTTCTTTTTACAGGAGTTTGTCTACTGTGAAGCATCTGCAATTCAATAGGATGTAAATAGGACAAGTAAAAGGCTGTCTTTATAGTGTTTAACTTGCTCCTAACTTCCACACAAGAACCTCACTCAGTCCATTGTAGATTATACACATAAGTGTATATATCTATGTACATTGTAGGTTTCCTTTTCTGTTAGAATAATTTTTGCTTTTAAAGCTGCTGTAACTAGAGTGAATTACATACTGACTTATAACAAGTAGATGAATTCCTGGGTACCTACCTCTTCATTTTTTCCTTCATTTTGTGATTTCTGAAGATAAGAATTCCTGCTGTAAATGCTTCATGTGCAGAACTTATTCTCTGGATTTGATAGCATGAAGGAAGTGCAAAGTGAATTTTATTATGTTCCAAGCTTAATTTTTAAAATCAATACCAATTAAGATCTAGGAAAGAAACTTCCAAAGTAGAATTCCAAATTAAAAAAAAAAATCTAACTGTTTGGGAATGTTTAACCCATCTAAATAAAGCTCTCTCAAACATACACATGCAGTGTGTAAAACTGTATCATCTAACTTGTGTGAGGGGAAAATACCATACTTATTTCTAATATTAGTATGTGTTACAAGAAAATATGAGTGCTAGAATTAATTCTTGGCACGTTATCCCTCCAGACAAAATAGGTAAACTATATTTTAATTATTCTACTAAAATGTAACACTTAATATTTCTAAGACATTTTAGGTGTGATCCACAATACACTTTGTGCAGACATTTTTATGAGGGACCTTGAATTCATGGGAGTTGTTTGTTGCTCTGTCATCAAGCCTTGTTTGGCTTGCTGAAGATGTAGGCGTAGCCCCAGGATTCAGTGGAATCGAGTGATCATTCTTCCAGCAATATAAAAGGATGATGATCGGGAGAGAAACAGAGAGGTTCAGTGTTTTTAATTCTCTTTAAATATAAAAGCTCTCAATTATGTATCTGAGGTGCTGCGTTTTACCACTCCAGTTCCTAAGCAACAGCTATTTTCAGATTGAGTGCGTCTGGTGTTGTCTACCTACTTCATGCTTCTACGAGGTAATTCGTCAGTGAAAGCTAGGCTTTTCACTATCTCACCCGATTCTCTTTGTCGTGGTACTATAAGGAGACAGACACTTTAAAGAAACAGAGGAAGCTTTGGCGAAACCGGTCTGAACCTTGCAGCTTGCAAAACTTCCATACATCGGAGAGCTCTGCCGTCTATAGCCATGAAGCAGAGGAATCAGAAATAAGGTTCTTAACACTCGTTTGGGAGAAGCCTTTTTCTTGAGTGTGAAAAACCTCTAAAGCAGATTCAAAATCATGAGCCGGAAATCTCTGTACTTGCTGAAGCGTAGATGGGAGTCGATTCCCACTACTGACCAGGTACTGTGTTCTGGTGAATCTGTTGTGTCACTGTGTTCCCTTGCAATACCACTGCAAACAGACCTGCAGTGACTTACCTGTGATGGTTGGGGTTCTCCAAATACAGTGAGATCCATCTGATCTTTGCTTTTTGTTTCCATGATGAATAGTACAAAAATGTATGCAAAGCTGCCTTTGCAAGAGCATGTACTTGCAAATGTGGAGTTGCCATTGCAGTCCACTAATGCAGATTTAAGTAACCAATAGGATTTTCCTCTCCCCCAAATGAGATGTTTGTTGAAGATTAAATTAAAAGGAAGATGGATGTTGCAAGTATTTTAAAAAGATCGGCTAAGGAAATGTGTAATTACTGCTGGTAGTTCCTTGGTGCATGTCTTTGTTGCATGTCGTATCTCATACATGTATCTGTGTATGTATGATATCACTGGTTACAAATAGCTGTAATGCACTGGCAGAACCTCAGCTTTTCCAACATCATCTTGGTTGATGCGTCATTTTGAGTATGTTAAAAAGGACTTGTGAACAGTGGACTTATGTAAATGATATGGACCACAAGTAATATAAAAATTGTGGAATTGTCTTTGGAACAAGCATCATCATTATAGGTAGGATTAAAATGTCATAAATGGAAGTACAATTAGTACATTTCCTACTCTTGTGCCAGGCACTGTAGGGTTATGTGAAATCTTTTTTACATCTTACTTGGGATGTAAAGATGCTAAAAGAATTAATTCTAAAAGTAATAGTGATAGGAAAATGGAGGAAGTAGCTTATTACATGATCCAACTCAATTTTTCTGTTTATAGAGTGGTTGACTATTCCGTGCATCTTGGGATGCCTTTACCAATAGGAAAGTAAAAATCTGGGAGAAATTTCTTCAACAGAAAGAAAGATAGAAGAAAGAAATACTATTATTATTTTTTTTCAGAAGGATCATCCTGCACTTTTTTTGTTGAGAGAGGGGAGGGAAGGGTGTGTTACATGCCTTTTTTTTTGTAGAGCTGTAGGTTTTAAAGCCAAATTGGACTTCTGTGAACATCTAGAGATCTCAGACTTAGTAATAGTGAAAAAATATCATGCTGTCACATGCTGTCATCGCAGGCCTATATTTATTGTGTAAATAAGAATATGCCTTTTAGAAATATATCCAGGCTTAATTTAAAGTCTTCAGGTGAATAATAATTCGTCACATTCTCTGATAAAATTTTTCCATTTGTTTAATGTTGTCAGGTTTTGGTTTGTTTATTTTTTTTTTCCTTTAAATAAAACCTTCTCATATGACTTTATCTAACTTAAATCTGCAACCATATCAATTTGCTACACCTTTGAATGTGAAATGTAAAAAGCCCTTTTTCAGATTTTTCTTTTCCCAAACAGCTACCTATGTTATTTTTATACTCCACAGCTATCATTCAAACTATCTAAAACACTAAATTTCAAGGGATGTTCTGGTAACTGAAAATTAAAAAAAAAAAAAAAAAAAAGGCATCGTTGGTAAGCACAAATTGATCCAGCTCAATCAGGCATTCATAAATGTCCTGGTAAAATAGAAGTAAATAAATGCTGTTTCATGATGTGTCATTTGTCATGCTGTTTCTATTAAGGAAAACATAGGGAGACTAGTGCCCCTTCTAAGGAAAGCTATATTTTAGCCTCTTGGCTTCATTCTTTCTCTGACATAAATGCCGACCTTTCACTTATTATGAACAAATACTTGACTAGCAAGGGATGCCTGTTTTTGCATGTTGATTGTTAACCATTTCATTTTTCTGGTGTTTCTTTTTTCACTTGAACCCTAATGTTGCATTGCATTATATCTAGGTATATCATACTATTACAGTATGATATACCTAGAAAAAATAGATATTCCTTACCTAGGTGTGAGGTGTGCTTGACATCCCTGAACTGTGTATCCTTTCCATCATCAGCCTCTGAAAGTTTTTAGAAAGAGAAAATGAAATTTCCCTGGCCCATCTACCACTGGGGGAGAAGCAAGACTCAGTAAGAGATGCATGCAGAAGGAGTTGACTTGAGAGGAGTGTGAATCTGTAGGGATTTTTTGAAGGTAAATTAGGGGAGGAAGACAGTGTTTGATTTCAGTCCCAAGGAGATTTGTGTCTCCTGTGCTGTAGTTATGCTGGGCAGCACAGGTACAGTGGAGCTGCTTGTGCTTTTTCTGTGCAGCAAGCAGGAGCTTTCCCCTTGCTCAGTCAAGCCTCAACAGGAGAAGCAGTTACTGTGCAAGATCACAGCCACAAAGGAAAAGACAACTTCTTCAGCATTTCAGGCTGATCCTGCTCAAATAGTTATCATACAAAAATAAGAGCACTGGAGGCTGTAGCGAGGTGGGGGTTGGCCTGTTCTCCCACGTGCCTGGTGACAGGACAAGGGGGAATGGGCTTAAGTTGAGCCAGGGGAGTTTTAGGTTAGATGTTAGGAAGAACTTCTTCACTGAAAGGGTTGTGAGGCATTGGAACAGGCTGCCCAGGGAAGTGGTGGAGTCACCATCCCTGGAAGTCTTCAAAAGACGTTTAAATGTAGAGCTTAGGGAAATGGTTTAGTGGGGACTGTTTGTGTTAGGTCAGAGGTTGGACTCGATGATCTTGAGGTCTCTTCCAACCTAGAAATTCTGTGATTCTGTGATTCTGGTGAAAATTCATTATTCAGCACTTAAAGGGATACACTAGCTTATTATGTTCCAGGCTAACTGTGAGGAAATTATGTTACATTTTTATAGGTAAGCAGCTACTAACAATGTAGGTTATTTCTCTATTCAGAGAAGATGTTTATGTTAGTGAATGGAAAAAAAAAAAAAAAACTTCAAATTGGTTTACTGCTATTAAAACAAACAAAAAACAAACAAACAAACAACAACAACAAGGAAAGCAATAAAATCTAATTTGTAATGTGGGATTTTTGACTTGAGATTGTTTCTAGTTTAAAATAGTAAGGCAGATCTGACTTTTAAGGACACGAAAGCCATAACTTCACTGTGAAGCCTGGTACTCTATTTAAACATACTTCTTATCTTTTAAAAGTTATCCATTGCTTTTTATTCCTCATTTTATATGCTTTCCATCAAGTCAGATTGACCCAGAACCATTTAGTAAAGGCATGGATGAGCAGGCTCCAAATAAGTGGAGAGAAAACCCATGAGTAATTATGATGAATATAGACAATACTGTTTGAGGTCAGGGGGTGTTACATAATTTTATTTTTGATCTGAGAATCATCATGTAAGCTCACAGAGACCACACTACAGAAGTCTATGGTTTCTAGTGTGTAATACACCAAACCTTTCTGTTGTTGTTTTTTAGTGTGTGCATGTATGAAACAGTGAGGGAAGTGGGTTTGGTTTTGAACCCTGAGTTAGAGCTTTATCATTTCAGTTGGTGAGAAATGTCTTACCTAGTTAAACATTTTTATGTGTGGGAGAGCCTGATCCTGCGGGCGTTTTGCATGGGTAAATGTAAGCAGTATGATGATGAATAATATATTAGCATCTTCAAGAAACTGTGGTATCTCATAGTGCTTGATCTTGAATGCTGTGTAGCTCTCAATAATTTCAGGAGGAACTACCTTTATAGATCTGAGAAAAGACTTTAGGAATGTTTTTCTTTCTTGCTCATCCTTCAGTTAGAATTAACCGAACATCATCTGCATTGGAAAATATTTTCTAAAGCTGCTAAGTTTGAAGTTTCAGTACAGTTTTGGGGGAGATTCTCCAACTGTTGTTTTTATTTGGTGTGTGTGCCTGAGGATCTTGTTTTTTGGACTGATGATAATTTTTTATCCCTGGTAACTACAACTGAGAATGATTTCACTGAACAGATACACATTTAAAATGCTGTGGTAACCAAATGCGCCAAAAGTGGTGAAGTGGTAAATATTTGCTGTAAGGTTGTTGAGTATTTCCTCCTGCCTAAAATTCCCTGTAGATTACATGAGCCATAGTCTTTGAGTATAAATTGGATTTGATACCTAAGAGAAGAAGTCTTCACACATTTGCCTATGGCGTAAAACTTAATAACATTGTCTGTCATTGATTACTTTTGAGTTTAAAAACAAGAACTGGATTTATACAATATAGAAGCCCATTAATTGATATGCAGATTTATATAGCTATAAAGAGTTCAAAGGGATGTACAGCGCAGCTAAGCAAAGATATATGTAATATTTCTTTAGCTAGAAATGCATGCTTGTAAGAGTACAAGCAATGGTAATGTTTTCTGTACTGTTAAATTACTAGATTATATTTTGACAGATTTGTGTAAAACCCAGGAAGTGTTGCCTCTCTCACCTGCCAGTGGTTTACTACACAGCTATGCCTACTACAGCTTGTAATGTCAAAATCCTGATCCTTACCACTGTTCCATTAGATAGGAAAAACTTCCATAACCTGTAATCCATGCAGGGTGTTAAACAACAAAGAAAAATTGATCCCAGTATGACTTAAGTCATAACTTTGTGAAATTATAAATTCAGGATTTTTTTGAGAAAGTCTGATGTAACGTTACATCATGCTGCCCCCAGACTTTCATTCTGTTCTGTATGAATTCATTCTGTTGGACTAAAGCTGTTTTGAAGAAATTGAAGGATTTTGTCTTGTCACCATTTGGAACTATGTTTCTATTTTTTTCCAGGATTTATTGCTCACTTAGATATAGACTTTTTTGCTAGTTGTACCTTGCCTTTCTGCCCTGAACGATCCTAACCTCTATGCATCCCTGAGGATGTATACATCATATCAGATATCTTCGTGAGATCAGAGCTCCTGTGTTTTATTTGTCTCTGAGATGTCCATTAGATTTGGACTCTTTTTTGCCTGCTGTCCAGCTGCATACAGAAGGTTGACACCAATGTGGCACTGCTTATTGTCTTTGTCCAAAGCCAATTTCACTGGGAAGTTCATGCTGAGGAAGCGTGTGCCCCTGCAAGGCAGCAGTTCTTGCCTCTTGGCAGCATTAAGGAATGCATCAACATGGATGATTGCACAGGGGACAGCCATGGCTGAGATTTACAAGCAGGCACAGTACCAGATGACAGGGCAATCACCTTCCATTCCCTTGTTGAAAAGGGCACCATTCTGTCATCTTTTGGGACCACACTGAAAATCTTCAGTGCAATGGAGATTCTTGGTACCCGCATCCTTTCTGTGCAGAAATCATTAAGCTCTTTACAGACAAAGGGTTAATTGGTATGGGCAAGGAGGCCATAGAGCAGTTGGTGTGGGCCTGTCTAGGTCTCCTTGGCTGACAGATTGCCTAAGGATTGAGAAAACATAAACAACAGAGCCATCCTTTCAAGTGCCCATTACTGGCGGGTTGTGCCTGGTTATTCCTTTTCCACAAAACCTCTCCCAGGAAGACTACACCAAGTCCTTGAAGGACACTTACCATGGCACTACCACCACAAGCGCACATGGTCCCTTTGGGAAGTTTCGGTGTCAGAAGAAGAAGAAACATGCACAATTGAGGAAGAGAAATGCAAATTGTAGTTGTAGTCATTGTATCTACTTAGAAGGAGTGCATACAGACTGAGGGGCTGCAGGAGCAGCAATGAAAGTGACCAAGGCACTCAGCAGAAGCCCCAAACTACCCTTGTATCTTCATCTTATGCCATCCATGCACCCAGATCTTATAGCTTTTTCATTCATATATTATCCCTCCATCACCTCCACATCAGAAAGGCCCAGGGAGAGTACATGCCTGAAGCCAAGTTTCCATGGGATACATGACAACAGTGATCCTTGTATCTAACCCCACCTGAAAACAGTTCAAAAATTTGTTTCCTATTAAGTATATTTTTGCAGTTTACCAGTTATTTGCTGTTAATAAAACCTTATGTTATCATTTCATTCAGCACATTTCATAGCTTTTTTATGGCAAAGCAGAGATTTGTAGAGTTTGGATATTAGGAGAAAGAGGCCTTATGGGAGGTTTGTGGGTTGGTGGGAATATGATGCTGAGGCTGGGAGAGAAGAGTTGCTTTTGCACAGCAGGCGAAGTGCAGAGAGCTGAAATTGAGACCCAGAAATGATGTATAAAAATTTTCTTCATTTTCTAATGCAGGAAATGAATAATATAATGCAGAAAGTTATCTCAAATAAATAATCTGCCTTAGATTTGGCCTTGCTTCTCTCAGAATTGAGGTGTTGAGCCACAGGCAGTAGTTGTGGCTGTGTATCCATTTCTGCTTGGCCCCCAGGCTTTCTACCCTACTGCTGTAGTGAATGTGCAGGAGGTGAATAGTGTGGCAGTGAGCTTGGCACCTGAGAGGCAGTGCTTTCTTGCCCATGTACAACCACCACTGCTTAGCAGATGACCGGTGGTGATCACAGATGTTCTGGAGGCAGTCAGGATTGTCAAGATGTACTTTTAGGACTGGGAGCCAATGTTTCCAAAGTGCAACAGAGGCCCAGTTCATTTCAGTAGGATCAGCTCCAGAAATATGCTTGTCATCTTTCATGCCTTTGGCCAGGCAAGAGCTGTGAGGGGAAATCTTGGCACTGTATGTCCTTCTATGCTGGCAAATGACAGTAAAATGTCCAAATTGATTCAAAAGAACCTGAAGTGTGATAGAGAAATTGCACTTTCTGTTGATGTAGAGCTGAAAGAGACTGGGAAAACAAAAGATAGGATCTGTCTCACTGACAGCTGAGACACATGATGCAAACAAACCTCCTGCAACCTCTCATATCCATCACTTGTAGGGTAGAGAGAAAAACTTTTGCATGGCATCAGACACTCTCTGAATCACCTACTCCATCAGCTTCTCTGTTCCAATATGATTGGCAATGGGACATTGGAATCATATGGAGTAGAATGTTAGCTTGATAATGACAGCCCTCTTAAGACTCAGTCACTTTGTCATGTCAATATTCTTCGTAGCTAATCAGGATCTAACCATAGATTTCCATAAATATTGCCTTTCTTCTTGAAAATATTTTTCTACCATTAATCCTCCCAGGTTTGTAATGCAAGTCCTGCTGCTATTGGGGCAATCCAGTTGTGTGAAATAGAATCTGGCTGATGATACTTAACTGCAACAATTGTATTTTACTTTATTGGATAAGCAAGAAGGGATGTTCCCAATTCAGGAAGGTTGCAAATTGAAGGATCATAGCTATGCTGCATTTTGTAAAAGAAATCATTGTAAAAGAAAGCATTGAGATGCACATGACAATCTGAAATGTCTTCCTAGGGAAATGGTTCCTTGAAACTACATTTTAAGAGAATAAGCAGTTAGGGAGCATGGCATTTAACTTAGTTTTTTGAAAAGCAGAGATAGTGGAAGAAGCTGATATGCTGTCTTCTTTTTCCCAAGCATTGCCTTAGAGTGGAGAGTGCATATCCACTTCTGTGATGCAAATAGAGATTGATTATGACATTTGGATTGGGAGGACAAGATTGTGAACTGTCATCATCTGGAGTAGAGGAAGTGGATCTTTCTCTCTCTGGGTTGATCATATTCCTGAAATACTCATTTATCTCCCTGCATTTCTTTCAGAACCTCAGTGTATCTTTCCAGTCCAGCAGTTTTCAACATTTGTTGTTGTTGTTGTTTGTTTGTTTTCAGATACCTATTTTTTATACAATGTAAGTTTTCTGGCAAGAGCTTGCATGTCTTACTCTTCTAGCTCAGAGTCTTCTCTTTAAAAGACAAAAGTTAAGAGATTATATCCATGTGTACTTTTTGTTTTTAAGGTTCCCATTTACAAACTGTTATAAAAAAATGCCGCGTGCATCAGTTATACTTGTTTGTTAGTTTTAGGGGGGTTGAAGTATATTGGCATCTTGATGGTTAAAGTTTATGGCTACCTTTAAGTACATTTACAAAAAACTTGAAGACTTTCACAGAGTAGCTGAAGCTAAAGCCCTCTGCTTTAGGATAAGCTAAAGCCATCGGTAGGTTTTCAGATTGCAAATTCTTCAAATTGCCAAAATTTGGGTGTCCATATGCCAATCCCTGAAACAAGAACTGCACTGAGAATGTTATGAGTACACATTGCTGCACCTCAAAAAGGTTAGCAATTAATGATGAGCAAAACAGTGTCCCTTAGTTTTCTGGAAATGGCTATACTGGATAAAATTTTCCAAACACCAGTTAACATTCGCAAGGAAAACTTTAGTGCAAACATTGAAAGTTTGACAGAAAGTATAAGCAAACGAAAACAGGAAATCAATGGAATTGATGTCCAACGTAAGAATGGGTTATACGGATAGCTTCCTTGTAGTAATTATATATATACTGATATATATATATATATATCAGTAAATTTTTGTAGTGCTGTAGCTTTTGAGATGATGAGAGAGCAAATTTCAGATCCTCCTAACTACTAATGCTGAGAGTTGTGCCACAAGGTGTTCTTTTTATTTCCAACATCTTAAATTTCACTTACTGCATATGTATGTTTCAGGTATTTGTTACCTTCCTAAGTAAAGTGTTGAATAGAGTCATTATGAATTTTTGCCTTCCTGTTTTTAGAGATGAAACCAATTATGGAATGAACACAGTTAATGTACTCAATTTTTTACTGAGCAGCAATTATGCCCAGTCTACAGCCAGAATGCTTCCACTGGTATGTTAATAGTAACACTACTAGGGGATGTGGGCTATTCTTCCTTACAGAGTTTCACAATGCAGCAGTCTCTTAGTTGTCGGAAGATGTCTTCGGTGATGAGGATAAAATGAGGACTGATTGTGCTCTGCAACAACAATTTAGGTTTAAAATCATTTTTATTAATACTGTGTTTTGTTTTGTTTTTCTTCTGTGCTTTGTTTTGATACTGGGGTAGACATGTATGCTGTAATTGCTGCTCTATGGGATAGTTTTAAAGAATAAGTAAGTGAAAGCATTTCCTATTGTTCCTTCCTTACAGGAACACATGCTGAACTCTCTAGTAGCTCATTTTATTAGTTTCCCAGTGGAAAAGCTCACAGCTGATCAGCTCTGTTCTCAATACCAGATGTTCTTTTTCAGCTTGACTTTAGTAGTGAGCCATAATTTTGTTCCGTGTCTGATGGATCAGTGTTCAAAATTTCAAAATGAATTATTGGAGCAGCCTCCTGAGATTTTTGAATAAGCCAGAGTTGAAGTAAATCTTAAAGTCAAGTCATAAAAAAGAAAATTTCATGTTGGGTTAGATTTTGCAGATCAAAGGTTCATTGTGTAATAGGTCTGCATTGCTCAATTTTCAATTCCTGAATAACCTTGAATGTTACAAGAGCAGTATGAATTCTTGCAGTCCATAAAGGAAATCTGGAGATTATAAGACCTGAATCTAGAGTTCACGAATTTTGAGTTATTGGGCTTTATGCAGAACTGAAAAAGCTACTTGTTATGGTGAGTAGACGAGCCTCTAAAAGAAAGGTAGAGTCACCAGCTATTGAACTACAGAAAAAGGCAAAAATGGCTCAGTTTGAAAAAGGTATCATCATTAATTACCTCTGTGATGGGCAGAGTGCACCTTCAGCAAGTTTGCAGATGATACGGATCAGGGAGGAGTAGCTGATACTCCAGATGGTTGTGCTGCTGTTCAGGGAATCTCAACAGGCTGGAGAAATGGGCTGGCAGGAATTCATGAAGTTCAACAGAAGAAAATGAGAAGTCCTCTCCACATATGAGGAGAAGTAACCTCAAGCACCAATACAAAGTAGGGGCTGACTGGCTGGGGAGCAGCTTGGCAGAGAAGGATCTTGGGATGAACCAGCAATGTGCCCTTAGAGCAACAAAAATCAATAGCATCCTGGGCTGCATTAGGCAGAGTGTTGCCAGCAGGCTGGGGAAGTGTGCCTTCCCCTCAGCACTGATGAGGACACACCTGGAGTACAAGGGAGACATGGAGATTCCTGATACTTGTCTCTGATAATATCCACATATTTACTGGTATCAGAATTGCCAAGAAGGTCTTACAGAGAGTGATGCGACAACGTACCATTATGTGACCCTTGCAGATCATAATTCATCAACTGATGTCCTTCCCATTTCTGGACGATGCTGATAAAAGGATCAGAAAAAATCTAGACTGAAGGGGAATGGAGTCTTTTTCTACCAATCCTTTGCAGCTCACAGAGTGAGTGAGGTATACAGTGTTAATGAGCCTATCCTGCTTGTTGAGATATGGAAGTAGAAGGTGAGCTGAAGAGTTGTAAATACTCTTCCTCTCTACATCTCAGTCCCACCCAGTAGCTGGAAGACACGTGGCAGTAGCAGATGTTTCCCTTTTCGTTTTCTCTGCATATCCCACACACAGAAACCACACACACCAAATTTGGGAGGACGGGAAAAAAGCTGTAGTTGGAGAAGAGAAGCCAGAAAAAAAAAATAAAAAATCTTTCCAAATAGAGCTGGAGCTTATCCCTTTTCAGTCTGCATAGATAGTATTTTGGTAGAAACCCAGGTAACCTTTCTTTCTGTTGCCAGTAACTTTGCTTCCGAAGCACAGAGCCCAGTTCCCCCCCAAAAAAGACCTTAAAAATGAGAAAAATTCACTTGTTAATGACATCTATTCTTCTTCTGGTACCTGACAGACAGTTTGAAATCTTTAATGTATAGTTTTGAAAGTTTGTATGCTGTTCTCACAAACATGGCCTCAGCTTCTGAGTAAACCTCACACATATGGCATTTTCAGTTTTCACATCCATGATAGAGGGACTCAAATCTTCAAAGCTAGGTGACGTGACAGAAATGTGGAATGGCAATGGGCTTTCTTTGTGTTGTATAATCATGAGCCAGTTTTTATAAGTCTAAAAATAATAACTGTCTGCATACAGAGATTGTGTTTTAGAACTCCTGGAGGGTTTTATATGCTTGCTTCTTTTTAATTAACAGTTGGAGTTGAGTGAACAATCTGCAAATAATTATTTTAAATTACATTCTTCATTAAGATGCAGAGAATAGAAGGGGGGAGTAGCTGACAGGAGAAGCTGTGGCCTGAACTTTCTATGCCTTACAACTCTGCGGGAAGTGAAAGTGATAAATATCTGAAGTCCATGATTAGAATCTTAAAGGATCAAGGTTTCATTTGAGAAAGTGCTCTCTCAAAATGGAGTTTGTTGCTAGAAGTTTGGTGTGGTTGCATTCTCATCACAGAAACAGGCGCTGGACAAAATCACATTGTAGATTTTGACCCACTTCTGTTGAGATAGTTGTTAGAAAGTGTGATTGTCCAAGTGGTTTCTATGTGTAGCTGCTACTTCTTGACTTATAAAGAGACCAGCTTTCTGTTTTGAGCTGTTTTTGTTTGGTTGGTTGGTTGTTTTTATTAATATTAGTATCAATGATCAGTGCAGCTTGATGTTGGTGGAGGAGCAGCACAAGGCACGGGCTCTCCTTCATCAGAGGACACAGTGCAGATGGACAGTGGCATGTCAGCATCTCAGTTGTGATAGCTCACACCCAACACTCTTAGGCTATAGCAGCAAAGAGTTTGCTTTATAGTGTAAGTTTTTACTGAAGAAAAAACAGAGCATGCAGGAGAAGGAAAAGTAGAAACTGAAATGGAAGTACCTTAAGAGGGGTGTGAATCAGTGAGGTATATTATCTTATCCTGTAACAGACACATTTGCTGGAGCAAATCTGATAATTTCTTGGCATGGGGTATCCCATTGGCTTTGGGACTGCTTAGTCAGCACCTTTCTTTAAAGACTGTGATACTCCTTCCCCCCTACTCCAGTGCTGAGTCTTAGAGTTGGGAAGAAGAAAATGGAAAAGTTATGCAACTGGTTGGTGGATTCCTGAGATGCTCGAGGTCCTAGAGATGTGCTATTTTTGTTCCTGCAGGCATTTAAAAAAATGTGCTTCCAACATTTTGTTTTGGAATTATTGCTGGAGTTCTGAAGTCCAGGAATTTTTAGCAAGTCTTCACCATGGGAGCAGAAAGAAACAAATCCAAGATATTTTAATATGGCACACATAGTTCTGCTGTTGCCAAAGGGAAGTGCTCTACTTAAATGTCAAGACAATGTTAGCAGCAGCTGACTTGAGAGAAATAATTTGGTGATCCCACTCCAGTTTGTAATGGTCAACTGTCTTTCACAGAAAACTCTATCACAGTCTTTCAATGCTTGGAAGGTACTTATTGTGAAATGGACATGTAAACTGCACTCTGCTTGTTTCTTCAAGCTGGGCTTTTCAGAGCCCTTGTAGTAGGGTAGGTGAATCTTCCTTTCTCAGCATCTCTCATGTTCTAGAGAGAATCATTGGATGTGGCAATCACATAAAGGCACTGCACATTTTTGGGGTCAGACTTTTCTTCTGATGATGGTGCACCTTCTCTTTCTCTTTAATTAGAAATCCTATTTCTTGATCTCAGTTGCCTTTGCAAGGGAGGTAGCTAATAGTTCTATTTTAATTGGCATGGTTCTTGCCATTGTGGTACTTGATGTTATTTGGAGGACTTCACTCTGTTTTACTCTCACTTGCTTGATCATACCTTGTGGTATGACCACAAGCTATAACCTGTCCCTCTCATGTCTTTTGCCATGTTTTAGTACCACTGTTGACTTCAAAGTATTTTTTTGTCTGTTATAATGAAATTGGAATTTAACTTAGTCTTGTCTGGAATTTTCTTACAGTGCCATAAAATCTTACATGCATGTTGATCCTGGATCTGTTTTAAATGCAAATTTTTATTTCAGTAATACACAACTGTTATTTTTCCAGATACTACTTCATGGACCCCAGTCAGACTACTTTTCCCATTCAGATGTAATGACTGCCCAGTGCTTTATGAAAATTACTGTGTATTATTGGCATTCTAGACCATGTTTTCATCTGACCAGAGTGCATGTTAACACTCACTAGCTTTTCTTCAGCTCCACACTTGATGACCCTCTAAATGCTTACTATATTAGACTCTCTATCTTCTCTTTTTCCCTTCAAAAAAATTCTAAAGCCTCTTAACTTTACTTTTTGATTCACCAGAAGCCAATTCTTAATAGGAACACAGACCTAGATGCTTCCTTCCAGTACCCGTTTAGATTTCTTACAGGCTTCCTTTGTATCATCTTTGGCTCTGCATAGGCCCTTGAATCCAAGCAAAGTTGACTTATCCTTGCCAAACTTTTTTCTCCTTATGCAACATCTTTAATCTGAAACTTTTCCCATCCACAAAATGAGGTTTGGGTTCTCAGTGTTTAAGCCTTTTTCCCTGCAATATTCATTGCTTTGAAATTTAAAAATGCCCTTTTCAGTTAAGGAAAAAATCTTCAAATGATTCTCATAATTCCTGTTCATCAGCTACTATTTTTAACAATTTCACCTGCTCTTATCAGATCATTTCAGTTTTGTCTAGCCTTGTGTCTAGCATTAACTCTTTCACTGTGACAAATCACAGAATAACAGAATCACAGAATTGAAGGGGTTGGAAAGGACCTCAAGAGATCATCAGGTCCAACCCCACTGCCAAAGCAGGTTCCTTAGAGCAAGCTGCCCAGGTAGGCGTCCAATGGGCCTTAAATATCTGCAGAGAAGGAGACTCCACAACTTCCCTGGGCAGCCTGTTCCAGTGCTCTGTCACGCTCACCATGAAGAAGTTTGTTCGCATGTTGGTGCGGAACTTCCTGTGCTCTATCTTGTGACCATTACTCCTTGTCCTGTCCTCACAAACCACTGAAAAGAGGTTGGCCAAATCCCCGTCTTCCACACCTCAGGTATTTATACACATTGAGGAGATCCCCTCTCAGTCTTCTTTTCTGCAGGCTGAACAGACCCAGGTCTCTCAGCCTTTCGTTATAGGGAAGATGCTCCAGGCCCCGTATCATCTTTGTGGCCCTCCATTGGACTGTTTCCAGGAGCTCCCTGTCTTTTTTTGTACCGGGGAGCCCAGAACTCGACACAGTCCTCCAGGCGAGGCCTGACCAGGGCAGAGTAGAGGGGGAGGCTCACCTCCCTTGACCTGCTGGCCACGTTCCTTTTAATGCACGCCAGAATCCCATTGGCCCTCTTGGCCACCAGGGCACACTGTTGGCTCATTGTCAACCTGTCGTCCACCAGAACCCCCAGGTCCTTCTCCTCATAGCTCTTCTCCAGCAGGTCATCCTCCAGCCTGTACTGATATATGCGGTTGTTCCTTCCCAGGTGCAGGACTCTACACTTGCTCTTATTAAACCTCATTTGGTTTCTTCCTGCCCATCTCTCTAGCCTGTCCAGGTCTCACTGAATGGTAGCACAGCCTTCTGGCGTGTCAGCCACTCCTCCCAGCTTTGTATCATCAGCGTACTTGCTGAGGGCAGACACTATTCCCTCATCAAGGTCGTCGATGAAGGTGTTGAACAAGACCGGACCCAGCACCGAACCCTGGGGAACACTGCTAGTCACAGGTCTCCAGCCAGACTCTGCGCCACTAATCACCACCCTCTGAGCTCGGCCAGTCAGCCAGTTCTCAACCCACCTTACTGTCCACTCCTCTATCCCACACTTTCTCAGCTTTGCTAGCAGGATGTCATGGGACACAGTATGAAAAGCCTTGCTGAAGTCAAGGTAGATGCCATCCACTGCTCTCCCCTCATCTACCCAGCTGGTGATGCCATCATAGAAGGCAACGAGGTTGGTTGAGAAGGACCTCCCCTTGGTGAATCCATGCTGAATACTCCTCATAGCCTTCTTCTCTTCCAATTGCTTGGAGATGGCATCCAGAACAAGCTGTTCCAACACCTTTCCAGGGACAGAGGTGAGACTGACTGACCTGTAGTTTTCCAGATCCTCCTTCTTGCCCTTCTTGAAGACCAGAGTGACATTGGCTATCCTCCAGTCTTCAAACGCTTCTCCTGTTCTCCAGAACCTTTCAAAGATGATAGAGATCGGTTTGGCGATCACCTCTGCCAACTCCCTCAGCACACGTGGATGCATCCCATTGGGACCCATGGATTTGTGTGTGTTGAGCCCACTCAGATGCTCCCGAACCATTCCTTTGTCAACAAGAGGGGAGATCTCCATTTCCCAGACTCTTTCTCCTCCCTCCAGGGTTGGGAGTCCTTGAAGCAAAGACTTCCCCCTCCTGGGGAAGAGTCCTTGAAGCAAAGACTGAAGCAAAGAAAGCATTCAGTATCTCCACCTTCTCAGCATCTCCCATTGAGAAGGTGGAGATATGACTGTATCATAACCTAGTGAAGCTCTCTAAAACAAGGAAACAAAGGATGACTCTTAAATTCATTTATAACTTCATTTTCTTTCTGCAGAACTTTCATTGACTTTTTTCTATTGACTTTTTTTTGTTGTTGTTGGGGAGGGGGGTGTTGCCATTATATTTTATAAGTCAAATCCTATGCCTTTATTGTACTACAACACCTGTTATCTTACATGAGGATATCAATAGTTTACAGATCAAAAATTGGTTCTCATTGTACTGTATATACAAATATAGATATATATTAACTTAGGTGACAAAAAAAAAAGCCAGTCTCTGCAACAGAAACATCATAACAGATGATGTGACCATGTTTTTAGTGTTTTCTGCAAATTTTTTGGCTTGCCACCCAGAGAACAAAGTGAATTTGGCATTGCTCTTTCCGTTTGTAAAAATATATTCTTTGCCTTTGAAGTAGTTTAACTTCATTTTATTTTCCTTCTTTCTGTTAAAAAAGTCACTTATCAATGAATATTTTTATTTTATTTTACTATATCACGATTTAACAGCGTGACCAGCAGGGCTAGGGAGGTGATCGTCCCCCTGTACTCAGCTCTGGTGAGGCCGCACCTCGAGCACTGTGTTGAGTTTTGGGCCCCTCGCTACAAGAAGGACATCGAGGTGCTTGAGCGGGTGCAGAGAAGGGCGACAAAGCTGGTGAGGGGCCTGGAGAACAAGTCCTACGAGGAGCGGCTGAGGGAGCTGGGCTTGTTCAGCCTGGAGAAGAGGAGGCTCAGGGGTGACCTTATCGCTCTTTTTAGGTACCTCAAGGGAGGCTGTAGCGAGGTGGGGGTTGGCCTGTTCTCCCATGTGCCTGGTGACAGGACGAGGGGGAATGGGCTTAAGTTGAGCCAGGGGAGTTTTAGGTTAGATGTTAGGAAGAACTTCTTCACTGAAAGGGTTGTGAGGCATTGGAACAGGCTGCCCAGGGAAGTGGTGGAGTCGCCATCCCTGGAAGTCTTCAAAAGACGCTTAGATGTAGAGCTTAGGGATATGGTTTAGTGGAGGGCTGTTAGCGTTAGGTTGGAGGTTGGACTCGATGACCTTGAGGTCTCTTCCAACCTAGAAAATTCTGTGATTCTGTGATTCATTAATGAGGATAAATAGTTTTAAAGTACTTGAGGGATGGAATTATAAACAGGAGTAGGTGGTGAAAGCTCTGAAAATCCAAGGTTGGGTTGCCACTGTGTCTAGGGGGATAGAATAGGCTGCCCTGTATATAATAAGCTCTGGATGCCTTAGTGGGGTGTAACCTGGTTTCTGAATTCCTGGCAGCTGGAAATATTGCTCTGTGAGAATTGCCATCCAGGTGATGCCTTAATTTGTTATGTCTGTGTAAGGATATTATATTAACATCAAATAAGATTTTTGCATAAGTGCAAGAAAATGACTCACCACCCCTTTCTACGTTTTGCCAGCATCTACAATACAGTCCGTACCAAAGCATCCAGATTTCTTTTATGCACTGAGTATACTATGGTATGAGGGTGTTGTGGGGACAGTAGCCCAGTTTGTGGATTTCTGCTGCTGCCAGGATGCCAGAGGACTTGCTGCATACCCAGGTTCCAAAATAAAACTTGGCTGAAATCTCCCCTCTCCTGTGTCAGAGAATCCATCTTTTCAGCAGCAATTACCTTCTGGGCACAGTCTTTGTCAGAAGACTTCTCAATCACTCATTTGAAGCCAATATAGATGTGGATGGATGTGTTGCAAGAACTTGACGTCACCATTTGCCTCATGTTGTCCACTTCATGATTCTGTGGTTTAAGTTCTGAGGCCACATGCAAAACTCGACCAGTTTTCTCCTGTGCTAGCTTTCCTGCTACAAGGGATTTTTTTTCCTGTTCTCCATGTCTGATGCAGTATAGAAGGAAGAAATAGTTGGCACTATTTACTTTTGAGTTAATGAACAAGGAGAAATCTTCCAATGCTGCCTCTTGCTAGAAAGAGAGCACTATGTAATCCTTTCATAAACATAGTACGAGCTCTACCTTACTGTTGCTCCACTTGTTTTTCCCCTCCCCAAATTCTCCTTTAGTGATAAGGAACAGTCTTCTCATTTCCTACCTGTATTTTTGTGCATCCCATTTGTCCAACATTACTCTGTAGCATAAACAAGACCCCTCTCTGAAGTACTTTATAGGGCAATCATATCTCTCTCAGCCATCACACTACTACTTTTAATAGGGTTTGCTTTTTCTATTCTACTCATATAATATTTGCTTCCTTCCTTCAAAGACAGTTCTCTGTGTTTGTTGCAGTTAGGTAGAATTCAACTTTATTCAAAAATTGGATACAAATTATAGTCCTAGTTATCTATTTAAGGAAAAGGACATAAGTCAAGTAAATCTTGTTCAACTTCAGAGAATAAAAAAAAAATATATAAAAAATCTATGTATTATTCCAAAGACCTGGGTTTTGTACAGTGGCTTAAAACTTCCCTGCATCTAGTGAAAAGCCTTTTTTTCTGAATTGTCTATTATGTTTTATTTTGTTTTTGCAACATCAATACATGATATTTGTTCTTGAATTGAATTGTGAACATGATCTTGGCCATCTGAAATGAAGAATCTTTCTTTGGACAGATCGAGTGCTCTTATTGATAGAACCTGTTAGTACAACTTTTAACTGCTTTACTGGATTTTGTCCATTTTTATCACTCACACTCTTATCCATTTTTGTTCTGTTATAGTGTCTCAGTTGTCTGTTGTGCGGACAATGAGTTCCAGTGCTGTCATCAGCACGTGTCATTTGCTGACTCTGCTTCTTGTGAAGTATCACTGATAACAATATTAATTATTGTATTTCCTAAAACTCGTCCTTGATTATTTTTTTTTTAGTGAAACTCAAAAAAATAATCTCTATAATCTACACTGACATTTCCACATAGACAACTCCTCAGAAGTCACCAGTTTCTTCAGCAGCAGGCAGGCTGATAGATTTCTATCTAATGTAGGTAACAGAAGCACCACAACTGTGAAGAAAAACTGAGTGTGAGGTGGCAGAGGGGAACATGTGAGGGGACTCAGACAATGAGTCTGTCTTTGCTATCCGGAGTACTGTAGTGAGAGGAGAAGCTGCCATTCAGCTACATAGAGGTGAAGATCTTTAGGGACAAATGTGCAGTCCAAACTGGCAGGTCAATGGGCCATATGTGTTCTGTATGGTGAGCAAAAAGCAAGGCAGAGGCTTTGCAAAGTGTATTTAGTGAACATTTTATATAAGTGGTAGCATTCTTGGAAATTCAGAAAAACAGAACTCTTTAAGTTAAGCCATAAATATATATGTATATATAGATGCTAATTAGCAATTATAAAAGGACTATAAAGTTGGTAATTAACAATTAAAGTTTTCTAATTAGCAATTACAAAAGAAGTATAAAATCCAAAAGACTGTGATTTGGATTGTGGTTGCCGTATTCACATTTGATTCCAGAGAGAAAGAGAGCAGGAGCATCTCAGTAGTAGAGAGCAAGGACTGAGTTTTCATAGCCTTTTTCTTCCTGAAGTTGAATTTCAATAAGCTATACAAAAAAATAGCTGAAGAAAAAGGTAGGAGGAAAATAACGTTTTGCACAATGGGATCAGAAGCTTTCTTAAGGGCAAATAGCCACAGGAGGTGGAGTAAATTGGTAGTCATCTGTTTCTGTTTCCTAGGTTAGTGCTTGATGCATGGGATCAGTTAAAGAAGAATCTAGTGCTTAAATGAAATCGAGAGTTGCATTTTAGTGTAATAATTTTGTTATTACAGCTTTTCTGTTAATTTGTAATCAGGACCTTGCCCTGTTACTTTTAAGATTTTTTTTTTATCTGTCTAAAGTTTAACATGAAGGCAAGAACTGAGAAACTGGACACTTTGAATTCTTGTCTGATAAATGGCACAAATCATGACTGCAGACAATTGTAGTGTAACCCATAACAAGTTTGGGAACCTTTGTTAGTGTTCCCCACCAAGCTGTGTAAACTGGTTGGAGAGCTAGTAATGCCAGATGCAGAGTCCTTTTGGCAGATGTTACCCAAGGCATTTCTGGCAGAGGTTCAGCAAGAGGAGGACAGCACTTAATGCCTGTGACATTGGATGACCTCATACTGTTACAGCTTCTAGCGTATGTTTTTATGTAACTAAGAAAGGGTGTTTGACGCCATTACTTTCTCACACACGGGTTGCCAGATATTTTGGGACAAATCTAGCAGTTCAGTGCTGCTGTGTTTTTTTTTTTTTTTTGGTTATTGTTGTTTGTTTGTTTTTGTTTTTGTTTTTTTTTTTCTCTCTGGAGTTTCTTCAGATTTGCAGTTTTTGTGCATAATGTTTAAATAATATACTTTCCATAGATATATAGATAGACCATATATGTAGGCACATGGGAGGAATGTGGGTGTACACTGCATTAAAAAAAGCCATCTTATATAATACAAAAAAATATATATTTTTAAGCATGAGGAAATGTCTGTTTCCTTTTGGAGCACAGAGTTCAAATGGAGAGCAGTAAGGCAGCACTCCTAGTGTAAATGTAATCATTTTGATTTAGATGGCTTGCAATTACAGCTTAACCTAAATGGGTTGCTCTACAGGCAGATAATCCAATTAAGCCTAATTAGTCAGTAATTTATGTTTCACATCCCCTCTACACCCCAATTCCCTAATGCCTATCAGTACTGTAACTCCACTAGGAATCAGCAGAGAGCAGAGGGTCAGGGCTGGCTGACCAGGTCACTGTTGGCCTCGTGGTGAAACCTTTCCCTCTCCCCTTTGGAAGTCACACCAAGGCATTGCCTCTCGTCAAAGGTCATGATACATAAAGATGTCTTGCACAAACAGAAATATATTTGGCTTTTGTTTTGCTGTCAGATTGGGTTGAGCAGCTAAGGGGTTGAGAATAGCTATGAGGGTTCAACTCTTGCAGGAGAAGGCTTCCAAGGGATGGGCAGAAAGAGGACTATCTACCACTTTAGCTTTATTTCTGTCAAATGCTGCATATGTATATAAAGGGAAGGTCATACGCTGGGCATTTTGTATCTATTAAACTATTATAAATAACTGATTTTCAGCCAAGAATATTTTGTTGTGGCTAGAGCATTCCTTTAACCTCCTCACGTAATTTTTTTGGTTGCTATGTGTTGCAGTTTGTTGACATACATAGGAGCATACAGTACTTCCATGAGTGCTTATTAATCATGGATTAGCATGTATTTGTAATTATTGTCCTGATTACTTCCCTGATTGAATGTAAAATGAATAATAGACTTGGCAGCGTTCATGTAAAATGTACAAATTAGAGAACAGGGTCATAGGTTTTTCAGAACAAGTTTTGCAGTTCCCAGCAGGAGGACAGTTGAAAGAATATATATTTTTTTTTCTTTGAGAAAGACACATCATTAGTTGGTACCACAGCAGATACAAAGTTTCTTTGACTGTCCCACTGAAATCAGATGTGTCTTCTGATAAAATTAATACAATTACGTTAACATTAAAAAGAACAAAAGGAGCATGTGACCACAGCAAGGGGGAACAGTAGCAAAACAGATTTCAAAGCAGATACCACCTTTTGTGCAGCCTAAATCATGCTGACTTCCATGTGAGCCTAGAATTAGTATTGATTGTGGTGGTTTTACCGTGCTGGGCAGCTAAACCCCACAACCGCTCTCTCACTCCCCCTCCTTTAGATGAGGAGGGGGAGAAGTAAAGCAAAGAACAACTCACAGGTTGAGATAAGGATAATTTAATTAAAGGGAAATAATTATAATAATTAAATAAAGACTACCATGAACTAAACAATTTAACTAAGGGGAAATAAAAAGGGAAAGGGGAAAAGGGAGGGGAAAAGGAAAAATAAAAAGAAGGGAGGAAAACAAACAAACAAAATAAATGAAGGCTATATGGAAGTGCAGAGGAAAGAAATTACTTTCTACTTCCCACAAATGAGCGATGATTGACCACGTCCTTGAAGCAAGGCCTCAACGCACGCAGCCGGTGTTCGAGAGGAGGACTGACATTTTCCCAAAAAGAGTCCACCCCTCCCCTCTTCTTCCTGTTTCCACCTTTTATTGCTGAGTGTGACATCACACGGTATGGAATATCCCTTTGATTGGTTTAGGTCAGCTGCCCTAGTGATGTTTCTCTCCTCACTTTCTGCCCACCCCCTAGGAGGGTTAGAGAAAGGCCCAATGCTGTGCCACCGCTGCTCAGCAGTAGACACAACACTGGTGTGATAACACTGCTGTTCCAGCTACAAGTACAGAGTACGGCACTGTATGGGCTGCTGCCGGGAAAGTTAACATTCCAGCCAGACCCAGGACATTGATTCATAAGACAAAGTATAAACCTTAAGATCTAAATTTGTTTATAGAAGTCGGAGTGATTTTTTTTTTTTAATTGTTTTCAAAGAGTGTTTCTATTCTGATAGAAACACTGATAAGATCTGATGCTTAAACTGATATCCTCTTTCATTCTGGGGTGGATTGTTTTTTTGCAGGGCTGTGGGGGGCATTGAAAGGGTTAACTGCACAGAATAGATACTGCACAGAAGAATCTGTTGTTCTGTCTCAATTTTGATTGCTCCCACATCTGATTTCTTAGCCTATCTTCAAATAACAGCACCTATTCACTACTTGAGGTTTTAGGCATCTGTATTTGTTTGTTTATTTGTTTGTAAGACTTCCAAAGAGTATAAACTTCATGGTGAGTTGCACTAAAGGATATAGGGAAGAGGATGAAAAATTTAAAATGTCTTTAAGTGGAGCTGGCTTGCAAGCAATTGTAAGATAAAAGTGCTCTTATAGTCTGGTGGGTTTATTTCTTCCTACTTCACTGAAGTCAACCTGTCTATGGGAAGGCTTGATTTTGGCAGTACAATGATGTGTAGATATAAGGCAAGTTAACGTTGGTATTGAGAATATCTCAAACAATGTGCTTGGCTGAGCTCCTGAGCAGCTGGAGTAGAGGGGAGGCGAGGGGAGGTGACCACGTGTCGCTTCAGGCATGAAAACCTACCCCAGCACCTGTTCCAGAGCATGGTGGGACTTCTATCCTCAAGCTGATTGACATAAATACTTTTGTTCTTATTTAGATCAAAGTATCTTGCATTTGTGTTGAACAGAAAAGGTCCAATATTGTAGGATGTGAAAACTCTACACATCCTGTGCAGAATATGATACTGGACAGATAGCTCTTCCTGGCCTCCTGCAATGTCAGCTACTGCCCCTGCACTAAACAGGCAGTTTGTGTCAGAGGAGTGAGGGCTCCTTGAGAAGTGCCCATGACCCAACTGGTCTGCTTCCTCCTGTTACTCCCCCTGCCAGGACACAAAGAATTGCTCTGGGCAAGTGAACCGACCGTAATCCTGCCTATAAACTATTACCACCACTGTCTTCATAGCTGGCTGCAGAGTGTTTATTACCAATGAAGCTGTGGGAACAGGAAGAAAGCTGCCTTTGATTTACCAGTCACAGATGACGTAGCAAAGATGTCAGGAAAATCGCTTAAGGACCAGTTAACTGATCAGAGTTACTGAGTTTGTAGCAAACTAGAAATGGTATGACATTGTGTTGGCACTGCTCCTTTTCCTCTGGTAGTGTTGTAACCCTTTTGGGGAAGTGTCTGTTTTGCACGTCACTATGCTAATCGAGTTAGGTTAATGAAGACACAGAAGGCTTAGTCAATACTTCAATACTTTTCTCAGAAAGCTCAGTTCCAGCTGCATGCACAAATACTTTTCTTGTATATAAATCTTCTTTACAGTAACAGAACTTCTGAAGAACAAAATAATTTTCCTGATGTCTTCTGTTTGGATTTTTTTTTCCTCTGCATTATTTTGGAAAGGGCAAAATGCCAAAGACCATGTGCATTTGCTTGTGTATGAATCAGTGAATGAATGTATGTTTTATTCATCTAGCTGTTTTCAGACAGGCGCTGCTGCAGCACCTAGCAGGCGTGACTCAGGTGGATCTGTGCGACTGCTGAAGTACTCTGGTGTTTAATACCGAACCACTGGCCCCATCTGACTAGTCTCCTGTTTGAAGTTACAGTGTTGCTCATTTTTAAAAATATTTACAGTACTTGTGGAGATTCCCCCACACCTCCCTTCCAAAAGCCGATGAAGTAGAAAGCCACGAAGAAGGAGGTAATGCTGAGGCAGGGAACTCTGTGTTGCAGAAGAGCCTAGATAGGAATGGAAGATGAAAAAGAATAAAGATGTCTCTCTGTCTCATCTTCCTGCCAATTTTGGATTCATCTGTGCAGGTTATCCTGTGCCACCCACCAGTGAGATGGCAACAGAAGCAGAAGTTGTTGCTGGTAGTTGTCATCCACCCCTTTCTTATTCTCTTAGCTTGAATTTAAATATTTTGAAGGTTAATACACTTACATTCACATGCAGATTTTAACAGGAAACCTGAGTTTGTGGGCTTCAATGTAAATTATTAGAATGCCAAATAACTGAGGTTAAATTTTTGAATGGTTGTTTATGCCAACATTTTATAAGAGTGGAGGAAATAAACCTTTTCTGAACAGCTTTCCTAACAGAAAGTGTGACTTAAGCCAACAGAAATGTGCAAATACATAGCTCAGTGCCAAAACTGCCGTACATGAATTAGATTTATTATACACCAGACAGAAAGAAATTCAAACATTCACTTCAGCCCTCGTTCTACATTGCAATGTGAGTATTGGGGGTGTAATCTGTGAAAGATACACTGTCTGGGAAATTAAACTTCAGAAGACCTCCCCCCCCCTTCCTCCCCTCCCCAATCCTTGGATTCAGGCTCATGTGATTTGCTGTCATTACAGTGTGGATGAACTTCCCAAACTTCAACATTGCAACTCTATTCAGTGTCACAACTACAGTGTGTCAAGTTTATAATAAAATAAACCTTCCACCGGAAATAACTTCTCTTTGAAGTTCAAAAGTTGTTCTATTCTCAGTTTTAAAAAAGCAGTATCATATATCAAATACTCTGAAAAGTTATTTCAAGCTACTTTTCTATGATAAAGCACTATGGTTTGGCCAGTGCTGCAAGTGGAGATGTATTCATTGCATTCCAGTCTTTGCCAGTGCATTATTTTATTTATGGCTTGCTCCCTTCCGTTTTTATTTTTAATAAGTGTTAGTAAAATTTGTCACATTGCTCCATGCTAAAGACTTCAACACGGTGGTAAGTAAATTTAAAACTCTTCAAAATTATATATGTGCTAGATTGACTTGCATAGCAGAGAATGCAGGGGTTACCAAAAAGGCAAGATCACAAATGTGAATCAGCTACCCTTTGTCAGAAATAATTTTGCCTTGTTAAAACTGGAAAATTAAAGCAGTAATGGCAGAGGTCAGCTACAAGTACAGAGTGTTTCTGTATAAGCAAACACTAGACATACTGACTTCCTTCTCTTACTTGCAGTGGCCCTGATTTGGTAAAGTACTTGACTGTAAGCACAGTTGTAGCTTGAAATCTGCACATGGCTTCTCCATGGTGTCTTACTGAAATCCTCTCTTTCTCACTGTGATGATAGTGAAAATGGGGCTAAAGTTAGGTGTTAGTTATTTACCTTACCAAGGTGCACCGTCACTAGTCAAACTGAAAGTATGTTCCGTGGAAAAAATCATAGCTGTGTGCATCTGTGCTTAGGTTTCTGAAAGCTGCGCTAAAGGTGTCAAAGGACCTTTAGTATGAGAACCAAATTTGGTAATATCATTATGAATAAATTCAGTAAACACCTATTTTAAAAAACTTGTTGGATTGCAATCTGTGTTAACTTTTTTTTTTTTCCCCTTCCCCTTCCCCTTCTCCTTCTCCTTTTTTTCCCCTCTTTTGTGTCTTTTTGGAGAGGGTAAGATGATAGTCCCTAGGTGATCTACAACTTTGTGTGGTCATTATATCAGTAATGTAATCAAATTACCTGTGATGTCTTACTGTTGCTTGTCCTAACAAAGATTTTACCCAGAGCCTTTTGTTGTTTTTACTCTTCCTAGGATAGTAAATTTTCTTTACTTTTGGTCTGGAAAGCTTAGTTAATTTGTTTCTTAATGTCCTTTAAAAATGTGAGTGTAGCACCTGCATTGTAAATCTTTGGTTGACTTCTGACTGTGATTTGTAGTGATGTCGTAGGCCTCTCTGACGCTGTTCTCAGGTGATGCCATGCAGCCTTAGGAGGAAGTTGGCAGGGGCTCCATGGGACACATGATAATAGTGGTGTTTTCTGTTTAATGAGTGATGAAAACAAAATCAGTATCCATTTTGTCCTTCAAATTTAGCCTATTACATAATAATATTGATGAAATACTGTCATGCTAAGCATGAAATAGTCTATTAGTTACTCCAGTTATCACCAGACATGACAAAAAGCCCAATATACTGCTGCAGAATGTGATTCTTTTGTGTCAACATGCAATGATTCTGTAGCCGTAGGTTTTCTCATCATCTTCACAGCATTTTACAACCCCTCTGTCCACCTCTTCTTGTTCCCTTTCACTCCAAGTCTTCTAAAATAATATTCTAGGGATGTCTGAGTTGGTGCCATGGTTAAAGAGCAGCTGAGGATGTTTGCAGCTATTACCTAGATCAGCCAGATGCCTCTAGAACTCTTAATCTAGATGTCATGAGGTAAGACTCCTGGGCTAATGACCTCTGAGGACTGGCTGTGAGAAGGGTCACAAACTGCAGCTGGTGAGTTGGATGTGTATGTCCATTTAGCAGGATATATCCAAAGGGCTGGATGAAATCCGTGTTGTATTCTGAGTTCCCCCTTGATTCTTCATTGAAAGCCCAAGACAGAAGCAATAAAGCTCATCCTGTTTGCCCTGGTGTTTTGTTTTTTGTTTTGTTGGTTTTTTTTGGATCCCAAATGCAAAACCTTGGTTCCTGATTTTCAAGTGTGTGGACGTCTTCAGATGGGGACAGCAGGTGCCAAACTCATAACACATCAAGACTTATGTACAAATATTGCTAAACAAAAGTGAACTGTTTTTAAAATGTATCCTTCAATGACCTGTGAAACTGTAGTGAGGAAGTGTAAGAATCAGGAGGAAACATTTAGGCACCTTACACAGTATTAAACAATGGATTTATCTGTTGAGCGGAGATGTGGATTTTTCAAATGCCCCAAAACAAACTGTAAAAATTAAGAAGCACTATCCATACAAGAATAAACAAATGTTTGTGGAAAAGAATCCATACGTGGCATTGATTTCCTCCCATGCCACTTCCTTTAGTCAATGACAGCATCCCTTTGAATAAGTTACATTAAGTGTATGCAGAAAATTATGGAAGGATGTTTTTTATGTATTTTAAGAAGTCAGCAAAGAAATGTTAAGCATAGCATTTCCTGAAATGGCAGCAGAAAATACCTGTATCTCTTCTCCATTCTCTGATTCACTCCCATATCGGGATTTATGGCTAACTCAGTTAAACACATACTTTCCTTCTAATTGCCCATATAGTAGCAGACAGTAGTCACTTGTTGGGGGTTTGTTCACTTCTGGGTTGGCTGCCTGAGAACATAAGGATTTGCAGAGAAACTGTGGACTACCTGTAAATTTTTGTAATTGAATTGAGCGTAAGCTTTCAAGCTTAAGATGTGAGCAAGGAAAACTTTCCAGTTTCCACACAGAGCTGTCTCACTGCAGTTATTTACAAAGTGCTGCTTTGACTTGCTCTTAAAAATTTGTGCTAACGCAGAGATTAGGAATTCAAAGAGCAGTTTAGTAAGCAAAAATGCCTCAGTTTCATTCAGTAAGAGGACATGTGGTCAAGGAGGGAGAAAACGGTGAGTGAGCAGGGGAAAAAAAAGGATTATTACTTCAGATAGATTTACATACATCAGTCAGAGAGACCTTGGTCCTGTAAAGCCATAGGAATATGCTTTATGTGATGCCACTCCAGTGGGACAACTTAGAGTATGTGAAGTATGTCATAGGTCAGCCTCCTCCCTTCATCTCTCCCCTCTAGTCATCACCCATTTTGGATGGTTCTGTTGAGAAACAGAGTTGAGGGTATTGAGTTTCTTTCTGAAAGCTACTGTAAAATTTCACATCCCTCACTGAAAGTTGAAGCTCCTCACTTCAAGATTTAAATATGACACATGGAGGAAACATCCATCCTCTTGGTGTTTGGTTTCTGATCCTGTCCTGTTGCCCTTTTCTGCATTTTTGAATGACTTGTTAGTGGAGATCGGAAATAACTGAAGGAGTCTTTGCTAACAGCAGAATATACATTAATACAAAAAGATGGCTGGCTTAGTCTGCATGCATGCGTGTTGACAGTACTATTTTAGCTCATCACAGGAAAGGGAATTTGCCTTAACGACTTAAAATGTTGGTTTTGTGCATGAATGTGTGTTGGTTTTTTGCTTTGTTTTGCTTCTATGTTCATGTGGCATATAATTATTGGGAGCAATATTATGCCTTCTATTAAATATAATATAAAATTAGTAGCTGCAGCATATAATATTATTCCTGCAGGATTTGAACATTATTCATGCGGTGTCCAGGGTCATTTATCATTTGTCATCTTGAAATATTTATGTGAAATTTTACATAAATAGTACAGAACTTCTTTCCTCATGTTCCAGATGAATGTGCAAGAAATTAAGTCAAAGTAGACAAAATGAGTGGTGCTTTTTCCATACTCTGCAAATTTACCAGCGTGTTGTTGGAAGCCTTATATCTTTCCCTGCACTCTACCCTGAGAGATTTGTTCCCTGTGCATAAACTTTCAGCAAGCTGACTGTGACAAGACAAAATAATGGAGAGGATATAGTTCATGTAGCTTAATGCTTTGTCTCTTAAACTGAGGGGCAAGGAACTCTCAGTGATATAAAAACAAGTTGCTTTGATGTTTGCTTTCTGTGTGTGCTTTGGGACTTGTCAATGGAGGGAGAGTACCACGAGGTAACAGACTCCTGCTTTTTGCCAGGTCAGAGATTAGATACCTGGTGTTCTTCATTACCCTGTGTACTTGCAACAGTTTCCCCTCCCTAAGAAAACTGACGTCTTTTTCTCATGAGACTTAACCAGTTACTCTGAAAATCTTCAGTAGCTTAAGGAGAGCAAGAGAGACCCCATTTTTCAGAGGAGATCTGCAAAGGTGAAAGCAGGAGAAAATAACATGCTTGCCTGCGCTGCCCGCCACAGAATTACTGCTCTGTCAGCTGACAGTGCTGCTGCTGTAGCAGGTTTTTAGTAACACCAGCCTGAAGTGCACATGCATGGAGGAAGGCTGCATTCCTCCCCCTCCCGCTCAAGGCTTTTGCTTTTTTGGGGGAGGTGGTTGTTGTTTTTCTGTGCCTGCTGACGTCAACAAAATTGCCAGATGGCATTTCAATGCTTTGTAAAGAGACAGGAGCCTTTTATTACTGGGATCACGTGGATCCTATTCATTTGCATTCCCAGAAGTGGTCTAAAGCTTTTGCTAACTGTACAGGCAACGAGTCCTCTGCGACTTCCAGAAAACCCAGAGGACCTTTTGTGGGATATTGTTACCTTAAGTGGATCTGATAAGAGGTATGCATAGATGAAGGTTTTGCTCTACATTCATTTGGCTACCAAATATTGAAAGCTTCCAGATGGTTGTGCTTTGCAGTTTGTTTTTGTTTTTAATGACAGAAGGATACTTTTGAGAACTTAGGGCAATAAACAGACCTATGGCTTGGCTCTGAGGTGATTTAATAGTCTCTCAGATGCAGGTGACTCAGTAACTTGCAGAACAAATGTGCAAGCTGAACACTGTGATAAGCACTAGCAGCAAAGAGCAGCTATTTAAGTTTAGATTTTGAATTTTTCAGACAATACCATTGGAGTATGGATTCTGACATGATCTATGCACTGACATGGAACTTAGTCCTTTTATAATCCTTTAGAGATGACTGGTAACTCAGTACCAGATGCACAAGATGTACATAAAACCAATTTAGTTTGCTGTGCTTGAGCCATCCCTACAGTAGCTGTGCAGGGGACCTTGCAGAGTTTGAAGTCCACAACAATCTCCTGCTGACATGGTAACTCCGACAGCAGCCCTTGTCTGGCAGCTAAACCAGAAGAGAAGGACTGTGATTAGATTTCCAGGGGACTGAGCCCTTTGGGAAATGATCCTGGATGAACCCACAAAACCCACAGGGGAGCACATGGATGTTGGGGAAGGGAAAGCCTGCTTAGACTAGATATTGAAGAAGAAGGCTGTGGAGGCCTCATGCTTCTTGCAGATGACCAGTCTGGTCCTTGAACTGGTTTCTCAGGACAAAGGAAGGAGAAATGCAAGGTGGGAGCACTTGTTATTTTTCCATGAAGCAAGTGGCTGGATCCCATGGGCTCTGTGGTGATGCAGAAAGGAGGCAAAGTAGTCTGGTTTAGACTCAAGCACAGTTTGAATCTCCTCTAAACCAATGCAAGATTTCCAAAGGCTCCAGAATGTGCAATAATCTTTGTTCTCAAACCAGCTTGTCATACATTACTGTTTTATTTTCTACCACTTTCAATTTCCCCCATGGTGCTTCCTTGCTCAGAGTACACTGCAGTGTCAAAGATGTGTGTAAGTTACCAAGGGGCATCAGTCTGAAAAAAAAATAATACAGGGCAACATAACTCTATGATCTTTCCAAGTGTGAATATTTTATAGCTTAACAAAGTGCTATTGAAAGGCATGAAACAGCAACATCGCATATACTCCCCTTTTTCTGCTCGATAAGCCATGTGTTAATATTGCTTACCCTTGTCTTACCAATTTTCCAGCTGTATGACATGCACTAAGTTCTGGTGATTTATCATGGTATTCTGTGTATGTTAAGCATTGCTGCAATTCACATGGTGTTAAGTGGTTACAGAGGAACACACAAATAAATATAGTGAATTATTGGACTCTTTAAATTTGGTACCATTATACTCATGACTAGGAAGTGGAGAAATTATTTTAAGCTGGCTCTGAGCAGACTGGTGGAGGTTGGAGACTACAAAGAGTAATAACCAACTTGACCTTGCTTTCAGAACTCCATTCTTCAGCTGGGGGAAGAGAGAGCACAGTTTCTTTAGGGCTGGCATCACAGGGAAACTTATTGCTCATGCTGTGCTCTGATACCTAATTTAATTTCACAGGGGAGTAGCAATTGGCATTTGCATCATGATTCACAGATCATGGAACAGGAAGCAGCCTGTCAACTTCTAGGAGCTGAAAGGGGGGGAGTTGCTTGGAGAAAAACAAAAAAAAATAATTTGTGAGGGAATTCAACTCTCAAGCATAGCAGGCAAACTTCAGTTCTTCTGTGATACCAGCTGAAGTTAGAGGAGTCAATCTGCAGGTAAATTTGCCCCTAAAGTTACCAATTTATAAATTCTTGAGTGCAGATGAGTCCTTTGGTGGACTGGGAAGAAACAACAACAACCAACAACAACAACAAACACAATACCTGTCTAGGATGAGAGGGTTTTGAGACTTCAGTTTTAATGTGCCCTTTCTGTACTTCCAAGTCATCTGCATTCTGGATTTGCTTCCATAGCCACTGGAGCCTTGTATGTAATAGCAAACTTGGTGCTAAACAGTTCATATCTTCTTGAAAACCACATCCAAGAAGCTGACATAAATCATGCTTACATGAGCATGCACAGGCAAGCACTCTTTCAGCTTTTGTATTGTTTCATTATTATCATTTTTTGCAATATTATTTAATTTTCTATCCTCCAATACAATTTGTTTGTGGATACTCTCAGCAGCTCTATTTTACAATAAACAGATAAATATTAAGTAAGTAAAATAATCTTCAACCAAGTTTAGGGAATGCTTTCTTACTAAACACAGCATAATTATTAATTTAGCATCTTTAGCAGCTCTGGTAGAATACATAAGAAATGGAGGGTAAAAGGATATATTTGTGTATGTATATGCTATCCTTGACTTACTTCTTGAAAGACATTCTGCTTTCTTAATACAGTTGTCAAGCACTGCATTTATTGCTGGGGAGTTCTGTATTCCTACAGAAATATCTGTAATCCTTCTACTGCAGAACATTTTTACATGAGGGTCAGTTGAAAATGTTATGAGATTCCCTCCATGTCCCCCAGATGCAGTGATTTCTATGTTGTTTATACAAGGTTTTTAAGATCATTGGAAAGAATGAAAACTGTAAGAGGCTACTGGACTAATACTTATATATTAAAGCGGGAAAAAAAAAAAAAAAAAATAGGATTAAGAATTTTTTCCTCCCAAAACGATGGTAGCATGGTATGTGCACAGCAGAGGTGAAGTCATGATTTGAAAGAAGAATAGTGCCATCTGCTGATCCCTAGGAAAGGCTTTTTCACGCATAAAACTGCATGATCGTAACAGGATGTATTAAAAGTTCTGCTCAGCTGCACCGCTGTCGTTATGCTGTACCCTTTCTGAAGGCCTGACTCCTTTTAAGCAGTTACCTAGCATCAGGTATCCAGGTGCTGTGGTGTGTTTATTTATGGAAGTATCTGTGCTTTAGCATTGATTGCGTATTTAAACCAGCTGTTCCACAAATTTCTCGCTGTCATGCCCTCTGTGAAGCTCACATCCCCTTCTCCCATTGTGCTTTTCACATCAGCAGCTGGATGTCCTCATATTTGTGCCACATAGCCCCCTCTCCCCTTTTCCTGTTCTGTTGACACCAGCAGACAGTCTGGGAGCCAGCGACCATCAGAAAGAGGAGTGACACTGCAGCTTTCCTCACTCCATCCCACTGGGAGCTCCCAGTTGGCATCACTCAGTTTACAAACGAGGCAGTGGCTCCATTCCAGCAGATGACCTGTGCTCTGATCTCCTTTCTCTTTACATTCTCATCAGTAACAAAGGGCTGGTGTCTGGACCGTTGCTGCTGCTGCTGCTGCAGGAGGGGAAGCAGAGGCCAGACAGCTTTTCTGGAGCCATGTGGGGTTTTGCTCTGCTGTCAGCTCAGTGCATGGAGGAAACATTGTGCTGTGCTATAGGTGGATTCATAAATAGTTTATACAGACCTAAATGAATGTCATTTTACAAGCAAAAATAGTTACTGTGTGTGGTTAGAAGTATGTCAGTGGAAGGGTTTTATGTAAAATAATTTGTACTGTTGACTTGGCAAAACATCTTTTAATTGCTTCTCATTTAGGCTGATCACATAAGCAAGCCCTTGAAGGAGAGAAGAAACCCCTAAATCATACATAGAGTTAGAATGAGATTTTTATCTTTTTTGCCTGGTTACTAAGTACACCTAAATCCACACAAATCAGGCTTTGGAGTTAAATATGAAGTCCTATTTGCAACTTGTCTGTTTGTTCTTAACTGGCATGGGCTCATCTGGTTCTCTTTATACACAAAGGATTAGCTAGCCTTTAGAGACAGCTTTTGATTTACATTTTTTTTTCTCTGTTTATAAAAAGGCCAACTAAATGTTAATTCCTTTCTTTCCAATTAAGTCCTATCCCCCAAGTTAAACTGAGTTATTAATGTCTTTAAGTGTGAGTATATTACTTTGAGTCTGTATAGAATTAGATCATTAGACAGTTAGTTATGGCTTAAAGGCATATTTGTATCATGTCAGAGAAATCCCTTCCTGATTGAAAGCATCTTTCCTAAAAAGAAGAACAAAGTGGAACTTCATCGTGTTGCCTTCTTATGCCACCTTGATTTTATTGACAGGAAATCCACCATATATCTTTGATCTATCGGTGAAGATTAAAAGGGCAAGTGGATAATTTTTGAGCATGTTTAATTTGGTGAAGTTATTTCGTTTGGCTGTAATATCAGATAGAATGTTTCTGCTCTCTACAGCCATTTTTGCTTGCAATAAAAGATGAGATGGATACAAATAAACTCATATTCAGATTAAGGGCTGGCTTCATGTTACTGGCAAAATGCCAGTGCTTCACAGTGTGAGCATTACTGTTTTATGTTTCCTGCTCTGTATTAGCATTTTGTTGGGAATTACAGGAATCTGCATTTTGCTAAGAATTTGTTCTTTTAAAAGAACAAATAATTAACTCATTTTTTTATTATTTTTTTATTCTTTCTGGAGAACTTTGATTCCTTATTTTATTGCCCCAAATCCCACCAAATGCATTAGGAGCAGCAGAGGTGTATGCAGAGAGAATTGGTCAGTAAACTTATTTATATATATTTTTTAACTTTAATAGAATAAAAGGGGTGTCTGGGACCACCAGTCAGACTCAGACTGAAGCAGTCAGGGAGATAATGCAGATGTAGGAAGACTAAATGCACATCAGCTTTGTTAGAGTACTGTATGGCAAACAGTTTGGCTCATTGTCTGTTTCAGTAGGTTAACAAATATGATTACATAAAGCTTGGCAGTGAGAGATGTACATGGCTCTTCAACAAGGTAAATGGTAGGAAGTCAAGTGTTTCTTTGTGATCAAAGTGGTCTTACGTGTTTGTTATTCTGAGTCACCTCTTAAAGTTAAGCTGACTGTGGAGGGAGACTTCTAATTAAATATCTTACACTAGGTCACTACTCTTAGCAAACCAGAATACTGAAGTCATCTTCAGCATCTAGACCATTATGGATCAGTCCTATTTAAATCAACAATGAACCTGTGAATGTGAGCGACACACTAAGGCACTGCAGAAGTCTGATGTGGCAAAAAGTGCGAATGTGGGTACCAGGCTGTTTTGCAGACAAGAAGTCATAATTTTTCCGGATGAAATTAAAAAATAAAATAAAATAAAATAAAATAAAATAAAATAAAAGCAAGTTTGTTTCAACATTTTCAAAGTGAAGATTTAAATTTTGCAAAGTTGAAATGAATTCCCATTCCTATATTTTAATAAAAAATGTTTTAAATTTTGCTGAAACAAAGCTAAAATAAGCCCTTTAAGTTGTCAGAAATTCCCAAGCCAGTACCTTTCTGTCATGGTACATAATACTGACAATAAAGTTGTCAATAAAGTGAGAACACTTGAGCTGCCTAGTTTGAAACCCAGTTTCTAGTTTCTCAGGACACTGTTCTTTGTGGAAGACAGCTCTGTGGCAAATTTGTGTGACTGAAAGTGAAGTGTTATCAGCAAACAGATCAGTAATAAGTCCACTGATTAGTAAGATTCCTGGTGAGTTAAACTACCAAAACTTGCTACTGATACACCTTTTCAAATAGATGATTTTCAATGATAAAGGAGAGATTTACATGTTGGTACTGCTTTCCTACACACCCTTTTAAAAATTCAGAGCAGCCTTTTAACCCATCTGCCAGGAAACATGAAGCTCTGTGTGGTTTTAAGGCACTAATGCCAGCTGATTTGAAAGTAGCCCTCCTTGTGTCCTCCTCTTTGATTTCAACCTATCAATATGTCTCCCTCTTCCTCCTGATCCCTTGTCCTGCTTTTATGTATTCTCTATACTTCTCCATAGTTCTTTAGGTTTCCACACTTGTTATTTTTCTTGCATTCAGATGAACTGTGTTGATGCAAGATCACTACACTGACACACCCAGTGGTAGCTGGTGGCTAGGTTGTGTATAGGACCTCTCTTCTGCCACTGGTGGGCTTCACCCCTCAGGATTTGGTACCTGTGTGGTACGCTGTGTGCCAGCTGCCTGGGCAGTGTAGTATACTCTCTGTGCTGCTGCCACCCTCAGCAAAATTTGCATGCTCTGAAATGCATGGTTCAGCATGTACTTGCATGTGCATGCCTCCTGGCAGAAGTACCTTATTACTTGTCTGAAAAGTAATAGATGTCAGTGCTGCAGGTGACTTACCCATCAGACGGTGCTATTTATTTTGAGTTGACTCTGTGGTAATGTAGGACTTGATAGTTAGCTTCACCGTAGCAGCACATGGTTCTTCAGCGTCAGCAGAGGTAGGAGTGTTACAAGCCTCACCTGTACCAAAGTATGAGTACCAGCAGGCTGCTTGCCTGAGTATGGGCAGTGTGCTCAGAAAGAAGCAATGTCTTAAGCATTCACTTGTTCTCTTTTAAATGTGATTTTGATATTTCTATTGTGATGCTTCTCAGAAAAAGTCCTGCTGCTGGGGTTTCAGTGGGTCATCTTGTCCCACCAAATTCAGCCTACTTAATCTGTTCAGTAATCATAAGGGCTTATTTTGCACTCACTAATGTATCATCATTCATTTCTTACTGGAGTATATTCAGATGAATCACTGAAATTCAACTTTGCAAAGCGATTTAATATCTTAAGTAATATGTGTACATTTAACATTTTAAAATTTAACATTTTAAATAACATGTGTCACATGTGTAACCACAATTGATTTTTTTTTTCTTAACACCTACATCCAAAAAGAAAGCGTAAGTCAGTGTAGAAATTTACAATGATTTTGTAGAAATCATTGTCTAGATGGATTGCCAGTGTAAGCACAAATGCTTCATGATCTGCTTTTTGGTCTCTATGGCTTTGGTTGTCTCTTGTAAATGAGAAGCCAATGCTGCTAAATTTAGATGTGAATTTGAATCCAAGCTTTCCAAGCATAGAAGTGTTTTGACCCTCATCAAAAAGTGGAGATCCTGAGCCAGGTGCTCAGAGTTCGGTATGGTGAGATGTTCATGAATCAGAAGCGCAGATGGATGAATCTCTAATTAGAATTGAGAGGCAATCAACATATAATAAGTAGGGTTATTATCTGCATTTTATTTCTTTTTTTTTTTTTTTTTTTTTTTGTCTAAAGTGTAAGTCAAGAGATGTTCACAACCTAAAAGCCACCAGCTGAAAGGAAAGGAGGTCCTTACTTAGACTAAAACTGTGCTAACCCAGAACTAATCAGTCACCAGATTCAGAAAAGAAATTAAAGATTGATGAGGTTTCTTAGAAAGTCACAGAGCCTTTAGCATCTGGGTCATAGATTGTAGGCCAGAACTCTGGACTGAAAACGACCATTTTATGCAGCCATTGACCTCTTGCTGTGATCAGCTGTACACCTTATATCTCAGCATGGAAATGTTTTTTCTCATTTGTGACAACAAAGGCAAAGTAAGCTTATAGTATAAAATAACCTAGTGTGTCTTTAAGTAAATCCTTGCAGGTCAAGAATGAAGTAGGTTGGAAACAGTCTTCAGGGCTTGCTGGTCTGTCAGCTTGTATCTGTGTTAAGCACAGAAAATCATTTAAACATCACGGAAGACATGTAAAGGATAGTGTTTTGTTTTTCTTGCACATGAATTACTGTTTCTCTCTTCTTTGATCTGCTGCTTTACTGAAGTATCTTCCTATATGTAATTGAGGAGAGGTAGGTGATTTTCACATATAGTGAGTGCATGCTTAGTGTGCCATTTGCATGTCCTGGCTTTGGATGTTGAAGTAGCTTGCTCTTGAGAGAAATCTCAACTCTTCAGTGCTGATGATGGAGGATTTGGTGGTTGTAAGTCCGTAAGGTAAAAGATGCTTGTCTTGAATGAGTCATAATGTAAGAATCCAAAGCTGAGTCTTAAAGAAAAATGTTTAATTCTTTTCACAGAGTTCATTAGTGACTAAGTCATGAGGAGGAGGAGGAGGCTAGATGGTTATTTGACTGGTATTAGTGTGAGCACTCTAAATCAGGAGAGAGAAAATAATGCAAACCACGAGGACTGATGGAGAAGGAAATAGTGTTAAAATTTGACCGATTTGATTACGGTGAGGCAATCACCTGATTTTCATAACCTCAGATTTTATCTTTTTCAAAAAGTTCAGAGTATCTATGCCTGCCTTTGGTTTAAGTGAAAGCACTCTGAAAACTCAGCCACTAAATATCATTAGTGTTCTGTCTGCCTGAAGAGTTTCATTAGATCTTCCTGCTCTTTTTCCTACAGCACATGCAAAATACAGCACAAGATACACAGTTGGCTAATTTCCAAATCCCTGTCATAATTTCAGAAAGAACAAACTGAACTTTAAAGACACTTTAACTGCAACTTCAGTGATGAAGATTTTCTAGATTCTAATTTTTGTTTTATTCTGGTTTGCAAGACTCATTGAATTGTTCTTTAAACCTCAGAGTTCAATTTTTTTTCCCCAGTTGCTTGATTTCTTCCCCAATTTATGCCAGCTCACTTCTAGTATTTAAGAACATATGCGATGCTCTCCGTAGCAATTCTCTGAAAGCGCCCCCCACCCCCCAAAAAACAAACAAACAAACAAACAAACAAACAAACAAAAACTTTTATCTTAATATATTTGCATTATTGCTTTAGTGGTATTTAATCATACTGTTCTGCTTAATGTCCATGGTGAAGGACTGAGGTGGACATGAACTTTTAGATGGGGTAGTTTTCATATGTATTTCTGCAACTTGCTGATAATTGTGATATCACTTCCCAAGCTACATCCTGAAAGAGGCTGAGATATTTTGAAAGGGATAAAATACAGGAGTATACAGTTCCTTTGGCTTTGTTCTAGTGTAACTGAGACTGTCAAGTTGAAAATGTGGGAGGATTAGTTAGTAGGCAGGAGGCAGAATGGTGATTATTGCTTTCAATGAATCTTTTTTTAACTCATGCTGTGTATTTGGCTGCTGTGTTTCAGTTCACCATAGAATCAAAATAGCTTCCTGTGCTAAGCAGGCAGTTGGGTTATTGGAACTGTAAACTCACATGGGTAAGATCACCAGGTATTAATAGATGACATATCCTCCGCAACGTGTGCACCCTGCATCCTGCTCCTGCTGGGCCAGCTGATATTGCTACATCTCAAGTTGAGACTGAAGACGGTTGTCACTGTTTTCTTCACATGAATGCAAACTATCAGCTTCAAGCTACCAATTTGTGACCATCTGATGTACAAATTGAAGAACAATAATGTAAGACAATTGAGGACAGTCTCTGTAGTACAGAATTGTATTCCTCAGTCTGTGTTATTCAAAGCAGATTTGAACCCCATTTAGAATTTAATTTTTTCCATCTGCTGTGTTTTAAAGAAAAGTAATAATTTTTAAAGTTCTGAGTTTAGCTGGAGTTGTGTCTACTTCTTAAATAATAAGCCCCAACTGTTTATGGCTGATTCTGTGATCTGCTCTACATCGTCAAATAGTTCTTCAGACTGGGATAGTCATGATAGTTTAAGGTTTTTAGGCAGTCAAATCACATGGAAAGTCCCTGGGAATTGGGTGACTGAGTCCCTGAGGCTCTGCTGAGAACATCAAGCATAAGCGTAAGAGTTTCCACAAGGTTTCCAAGATGAAAATGGTGGCTCTTTGCCAGGAAGTTCACCCTGTGCTCTCGCCTCCATCCAGGAGCTGCTCACCCTGGATCCTTCTTGTGGAATGCCTTATGCAGACAGTCACCAAAACTCCTCCACGAGTCTTTTTTTTTTGAACTGGGACTTCCCCTGGACCTCGAGGCCAAGCCCAAGTGCATCTCGTTCCAGCTTGCCCTGCACTGTTCTGGTGTCCTGCAGAGCAGTGGTGCTACCAACAGCTCAAGCTCTGGGTGACAGGCCCTAGCCCCCTCCCTCTGTGGCTTATGGGGGGAAATACTTATGTCCCACTGGGGCAGAAGGGAACATGGAAAACTAGGTACTACTTTACACTGGTGCTGGTGGCACTGGTAAATTTAAGGTGCCATCTGTCAGATATAGACAGTGGGGAATTCTTCCATTGATTTGGGTTACATCCAGTATGTGAACTCACTCAGATGCAGGCTTCCTAGTTTTGGGTCTCAAATCTTACCAAAACTAATGACCCCACTCCTTGAGATGATTTGTGCATTTGCATCTATCTTTGTCTTTATTTGTTTGCCAACAACTGCAAAAAGATTTTCTTTTGTTGCATTTTAAAAATCCAATAAAGCTTGTTTAGGTGACCTGAGAGCAAGAAGTGAGTTTCCCTTGAAAATTACAGACGGCACCAAAACTTCTTAGGACTAAAATGTATTCTAAGATACGTTTTTTTTTTCTTTGTTTTTTTTTTTTTTTTTTAAAGTACCCCCTGAGTATTCATAATATCAGGTTGCCTACTACCTATGATATGCAAAAGAGTCTCCTGCACATTGTTGCTTTAAAGCAGATGTTGCTGCTAAAGCTCTGATACAGACTTCCCTCTGAGCAGCTGTGGCCCATCAAGAGAGATGCTCACCCAAGCCTAGACACTGGAAAGAGGAGCAATCACTGCAGTGTGATAACAATTATATTAACACTGCAGTGATAACAATTACCATGACCTTGTCCCTCAGCAAGAAGGGAGAATAATTGAGGTGTAAGTCTGAGCTAGAGACTGACAGTGCAATTTTGGATTAAATGTGTTGTTCCTTTGCCCCTTCGGATGTTGTGCACAGCACATGAGGCATGTGAGTAGCGTGTGGAGGTGTGCGCACATAGGGCCAGTGGCATCCTCAGGCAGTTTGGTGGTTGGTTTCTGGCCAACCGCAGAGATCATGTGAGCTTTTTTTTTTTTTTTTTTTTTTTTCCGGGGTAAGGCAAAAGGCCTTAACGCACACTCAGTGCCTGCTGCAGATTAAATGGTATCAGTTTACTAAGATTTCTTAGCATGAATAAAACACTCCAAGAGTGTTCTTGTAAATGTCTGAACAATTTTTCTCAAATGTTGAAATAATTCACCCCAGGCAAATACCCGGCACAAGCCAGTTGAGTCTGAGCTTTTTGGCTGACAACGTTATCACAAACTGAAAGGTCCTGTAATGGAAGAAGTTAAGTCAGCTTTAGCCATGAGCTCTGTGAATGTTGCCACCTAAAACAGGGGTGCAGGACGTCAAGATGGTGCCTGCAGCCACTGATGAAGTTTGCTGTAAACATTGAGATGCATTCCACAGATCTTGTAAGAGAAGCAAAGTGTTTCTTCCTCAGACCCTGCCTCTTTCTGAAAGACTCCATATTCATGATTTGCAAAGTCCGAATAGATTAAATGTTAGAGCCATTTAAAAATGGTGTTGTTTTCATACTGGTTTTCTGAACAAAGTAGGCTTATGTGATGGTGCCGTCTGATGGTTTAAAGCAAATTTGACAGATGGGAAGAAGCACCAAAGATTACTATCTTCCCAGAAATCTTGTTACGACGTATGATGGGATATCAGAGGAAGATCCAAATTAGTGGCCTTTTTTGGTAGTAGCTAACTGGAAGCTTAACACAGAGATGGATTATGGGAGAGAAGTGTAAACCTGCTCCTCACTGTGCCCATAGCTCCCAGCATGTCCGCCTGCTGCTGACCATGCTCCTGCAGGGCTGTTGTCAGGAAACAGGGTCATCACACTGCAGCAAGTGCCGAGGGGGCACAGAATACAGCCCTACAGTGAGCCCCATTTTACTGGATCTCCTGTCTGCAGAACTACTACTAAAAATTTCTGCTGGCTGCACTTTGGTCCTAGGAGCCCCTATGACATGGGGCAGGTGAGTGCTTTGGCTACAGGTGCACCACGTGTGTTAGTCTCAGCATTTCCTCCTGAGCAGACCAGAGTTCAGCTTAACTGTTACCAGGAAAGGCTCAGTTGTTATGGTGATGCCAGCCCAAATGCCATGTACCCAGATTACAGTCAGAACTGTAATCCCTATGGCTCACACAAGATTGTTTTATGGTTACACGCTTCTGGGTGCTTTAAAGCATCAACAGTAAAATCAGCGGTCACATTAGTGATTAGGGAAAGTTTTCTCTGATCAGTATGCTGGGACAAAAGGAAGGTGTTATATTCTGTTATATTTGTTATATATAGGTGTTATATTTGGTATATATTCTATATACCAAAGAATATGCCTGTTTGACAGAGCTTGTGGCATGTTCACCTCCAGACAGAAGTGGAAATGCTATGCTTCACGAGAAAAGATCATCAGAAATCTCATAACTGTTCACAGGCAAAGAGAAAAACACAAATCTTGTGTTAGGACAAGATCAGAATAAAATAAAAATAAGAAGTCTGAGTAAGACAGCAGTTCTGCAGCTTTAAATGCAGAAAAGCAGAATGTCAAAGAATTGTACACATGATTTTCTTTTCTCCTTAGTCATCCAGTGAAAGGTGGAGTAGTTAAGTTTGTGGCGCCTTTAAAATGATTCATTATTTCCATAGAAGCCAATTCATGTTTACCCTTCAAATCGCTCTGTGGACATTAAAATAATGGAGAATTATATTTGCTTTTAATTTTGTTTCCAGAGAGCTTGGCCTGGCTGCTCATGATGTGACTTGGAAACTATATCAAATTGTGATTTATTGTTGCTCATAATTGTGTGAAGATTGAAGATATGCTGGATGCTGCTCTTTTCCTTTTTCTCCTCCTGCCTCCCGCATTCTTTCACTTACAGAGTGTTCTCGAGTGTAATGTGGTGAAAGGCCAGTATCTCTGCCTTTAATGGTTTTTCCCTCTACAAGCCACAGCAAATGAATATTTTATTTTTTTAACGTGAAGTTATGTGAAATGATTTGTGGTTTGTATTTGATAACTGTTTTATTTTTTCCTTTCTCGTATTATTATGTTATTATTATGCTTAAATTTTGACTGTTTTGTGTAGTGTAGTCATGTTAGACATCCTTTACTGTGGGGTGGAAAGAGAGTAGTATTTTTTTAGTTAAGCTAGATGAGTCCAGTTTCATGTAAAACATATGCAGAATACTAATTGAGGAAAGGTGGGGGACAGAATTTTATTTGCAGTAGAGCATCCATTACATATAAAAACATCAAATTTGCTTCACTGGTGGGTCAACTGATCAACTTCTAAACCAAATTTACGTATCAGGTCTTGTGAATAAAGGATTCTGTTATTTTTACTTTTTTTTTTTTTTTTTTTTTTCTGCACAATTTTATCTGCTTTTTCCCCTAGTGAGTAAAAACTATTCTCAGATTTTATTTTATTTTATTTTTTTTGCATAATATAATATAATGGAAGAAAATAAATGGGATTTTGCAAAATGTAATATAAAAGCATACAGAAGGTTATGCAAATTTTGCAAGTTTTTGTTCCAGCCATGTTATGGAATCCAAAATGAATTATTCAAGTCTGAAAATGCCAAGTGATCATTAAAATTTACCAGAACATTGTTTTCCTATTGCACTTAAGAACATTCCTAGAAGATAAAAATTCTCTGCTCTGACAAAAATTGTCAGTGTGACAGTAGGACATGCTGCCTGTGATTTGGTATTGTAAATTGGCGGTAGTATGGGCACTTCATGGGCACTTCTTACAAGTTCCCCATAAGCCCTCACCTATGCAAGTATGGATGATTGCAGCTGGTGCTAGGAAATGTGTGGGTCTGTCCCTGCTCTGTAATGCTTTCTACCATCATATTGCCACCTTTTTTTTTTTATCCATATGACTTTTTTAGGACAGAACCCCTTTCTTTTATTTCTGTACCTAAAATGAAGCCTGAATACAGACAAGAAGTGGGAATCCACTGGGATTCCCAGGTGTTATCACAGCCTCAAATACCCACCTGAATGCCAGTTTAAAAATAGAAGGAAAAATAAAATAAAATAAAATAAAATAAAAATAAAAATAATAAAATAATAAAAACAATGCCAACTGTTTTACAGCATTGTAAGGAACATATTTTATCCATTAACTTAGTTATCAAAGAGCATAGTTGATGTGGTCTTACTTTTGTTTCTTGTCTGTTCAATTTCTTGTTCTCATGCCCTAGAACTCTTTGGTTTTAGTCACTGCATGACATCGCTTAAATCAGAGTGAGAATGAAGTCACAAAGTGAGCAGTAACCCAGCCTTCTCCAAAATGCTTGTGAGGAAACTGAATTCACAATTATTAGCATAGATTGATAAATGAATACTCACCAGTGTGAAATTAAAATTCACCTTAGCACGGGTGTTTGCTTTTGGTTGGTCAGTTTGTTCTATTTTTATCAAGTTAGAGGGTTGTTTGTTTTTTGTTGGTTGCAAACATTATTCATGCCTGTATTCCCAAGTATCCGGTCTTTGTGTTTAGATGAGTAAAGTGGTTTGGAAAGAATCCAGATCAGTTCATGCAGAGGCTATGCACATTAATAGAAAACCACATATCAAATCTGAACATGTGTTTTTTATGCACTTTTACCCTTAAAAAAGACTGTACATATATCTGTACATGGGTGTATATGCATATATACTATGATGTCAATCTAAAATTGTCAGCAATTTGCTGTTTTATATTAGAGAATCAAAAAATACAGTTTTAAAAAAAAAATCATGCATTCATTTTATAATGGTTTTAAGGAAATAGTCATTTAAGTATCTGTATTTTTTCTAGTCAGAGTAGTCTGATAGTATTCAAAGTTCATTCTGAAATGGATGAAATATTCAAACTGCCAGGAAATCAACCAGCCAAACAACAACAACAACAGTAACAAATATTTTCCTATATAGAGGTTCAATTCAATTACATTTTAGCATACAAACTATAAATTTAGCATATGTTGTTAATGTGTTAATGTACTGAATCTGGTGAAAGAGAGACGTCCTTCCTGCTTTTTTCTTCAAACTGATTTTAAGCATGATCCTTCTCCTTTAAAATATGCTGTAAGGCTTGAGTGTGTTAGTATTACAAGTAGTTCAAACAAGACTGTACTACAATATATGATATTTATATTATAATAATTGTACAATATATACAATTATATACAATTATATATATATTGTATTAATTATACATCATGTTATTTTTATTATATTTTTAATTTTTATATTCTTATATTTACATTTTTATATGTTATTATTATAATATTTACTATATTAATAATCAAGTGTACATTATAATGTATATTAATTATTATATATAAATAAATGTATTACATATTATATTAATTATAATAATTATATATAATACAATATATAACTTATTTTCCCTGGCAGGGGTATGGGCAACAGCAGTGTTGCTGTTTGTAAGGTGCCTAACCTGATCTGAGTGCTGGCTGTCCTTGGCAGTGAGGTGCTGACACAGCCCAGGGCAGGAGGAGACCCAGAGTGTAGCATCCCTGTTCAGGGGCCCTGTGGCCCCTGCACCAGCTCCTCACGTAACACAGCAGAGCCCATTGTTGGAGCTGGGCAATCCTGATGGGTCATGGATTCAAGGCCTCCCCATGTGTCAGAGGCCATGTGGCAGAAATACACCATTGAGAAGAGCAAGGCTCTCCCTTGCCCCACTTGGTGCTTATCAACAAGAACAATGCTGGCTGCTTTGCAAAATATTAGTACTGCAACACAAAATCTGGGCCTCTGCATATGGCCCACTGAGTCAGACGTGTTTACTTCATTGAAGTATTAATCTCTATCTCTGATCAGCAGTCAACAACTCCTGGCTCCAGGCTTAATAGAATTTCAAACTGTAGATTATGCATTTTTGCTGAAAGTATGAGGCTTCTATCGCACTTCGAATGATGTATTCTCCCTCTCACCCCTTTGGTCTGTTTTACATGGTGGAGGCTAAGATAGATAATTAATTCCTCCTATTCCAAGCCTTGACTTTTAATTTAAGAATTTTCTTTAGCATCTGCCAGAATCTTCAGCATGGACTCCTGAGAGATTAAGCAATGAAGAGAGCCATTAAATTAACTTCAGACATTATTTTTTTTTTTCAGTAGGATAAAGAAGCACTTCATTATATCAAGTAGTTTCTTTTCTTTGTCATGATAGCAAATTAAAATCAACCAGAAATGTGGGGAAGAAGCTGTTTTTTTCTGATTGTATGACAGGATGGGGAATGTGGAGTCCGGTTTTCTGATACTGCCTTTGTGTGAACAAGAAGTAGGACATGAGGACTGGATCAGTGGAGTGAAACAGCTATTGCCAAGGACATGATACCCACACTATGTGATTGGGAAGGTAGAGTGGAGAGGTTTAGCTACACCTAGCTAATGTATCAGTTTCCTTAGACTTGCTCTGCTATTGCTTGTAAAGCCTTTCATGAGAGTGAAGCTATGTAAAGCTCTGTTTTGCTGTTCTTTGATGTACTGTGAGGTCCATAAATGATGTCACTGGTGAGTCATTCCTGGCTGGGACTCTGATCACTCTCCTGCTAAGCAGTCTGCCCAATTCTCCATGCTATGTACCTGCTACTCCAAGAAGCCCATATGCTCTTTTCACAGGCATAACTTCCCCATTTGGAAAACAGCGTATCATAGATTTCACTAAGATATACACGAAAACAAATGAGTACAAAATTGTCTGGAATGGAATCTCAGGCAGACTGCACATATGTCTACTGAAAAGCCCCAAACAGTAGGACTGGGTTTATGTTTCAGAAGCACAGCAAAGGAAAAATGTTTGGTTTTGGAGCGTTTTGAATCAGTGACTCCACATATAATTTATAGTGATTTATAGTGCACCAGCTAGTGAGGCTGAAATGTCACTGCTGTATTCACAGTTCATAACCAACAAACAATGTGCCTGATGCCTTCCTATTTATTCTGCTTCTGTACAGATCCAGTCTCCCTCCTAGCGGATTTTAAAAATCCTCAGTCTTCTGCAATTATACCATATAGTTGTCAATTCACGGATTTGACACCTATTGTGCTTTTGGCAATAGACTGTTTCTTTCAGTGGTAATATATTGCCCTACTGGGTTTCAGGAAGGATGGCAATTAGAGCTGCTGAATGTTGGGAAATCTGGAGAAGTTCAAAGATGCAGTTATGAATCAAGCCTCTTGTGGATGTGCTGGAAGCCCAGTGCTCCAGCTGTGTTAGATTCCCTACATGCATGATGTATGGCCTGGCTACATGTATGAAGGCAGTTTGCCTGGACCACAGTTGGTTTGCAGTGTGTAATGTGCAGAACAATTATGTACATGTATTGAGTAAGGTGTGCAAGATATGTCAGTGGTGCAAACTGCTTCTTGGTACTATTTCTGCTTACACATCACTTTGGTTAATAATTCTTTTTAAATGATATATGTGAAGTAGGTATATATTTCAAACCAAAGGGAGACTAAGGACCACCTGAACTGGTCATACAAGCCTGTAGAGTAATTATTCTCATTACTTCTGTCTGAATTAAAAAAAAAAAAAAAACCTGGAAAGTCCACTTCTCGCTCTATTCTCACTCTATTTTGATTTTGGTATAGCTGCCCAACACACACTTGGTTGGAGAAGAATGCTGTATTTTAACATCATGGAAATATTTTTAAAATCTCAGAATATGCTTGGGATTCATTTACTTCATCTAAGCATAATCACTGAACATAAATTACTTGTCCTAGATCCCTCTGTGGACAGTAGAAAAGCATCTTTCAAGAGGGACTACTCCCATCCTAAGCTATGTCTCACAACTTATTTGTGCAAATAGTCCCTGGCCATTGACTATGTATCTGTAGGGAGCCTGAACAATTCATTCAGATGGATTAAGTAAGCTGCAGATGCTGAAAGCTGATAAATCAGATATGATAAAATTCTAAACTCATCACAGACTGTGAGTGTTATGTCTGATGCTCAATCTATTCAGTATAATTTATTTAAAGAATTATTTCATGCTATTAATTTTCCATTCTGTTTGTAATGGATTTAATAAAAGTTGATAACAGAGTTCACCATTACCTCTGATACTGCTCAGGAGGTTGCTCATTTCTGTTGCCTTACCTGTACTACTTTTGTTTTCTTCAGTCTTCTGGTACCAGCATCACCGTGGATATCGCTGTCATGGGAGAAGCACATGGGCTCATTACAGACCTTCTAGCAGACCCTTCATTGCCTCCCAATGTGTGCACTTCGCTGAGAACAGTGAGCAACCTGCTTAATACGCAGTTAACCTTCCAGGCCATCCACAAACCAAGGGTGAACCCTTTGGTGTCCTTCAGTGAGAACTACACTTGCTCTGACTCAGAGGAATGTCCAGAGAAAGGAGAAAAACTAGCTATTCCTAAGGTAAGTACTGGACAGTAACTCTGATCTTTTGTTATGGGAGAGCAGTAGATTAATGGAAGATCTCTCTGGAATTTTTGATTGTTTGCTTTAGATTATCATTTTATGCACTAATCATGCTCTCCAATATATGAACAGTTGAACAGACTGTGGTTTTCATAGCAAGACAATCCCTGTGTATCTTTCAACTCATGGCCAGCTAAGCTTTGATTCAGGCATCTTTAGAAGATGATATTTGACAAAAGATAATTCACACAGATGATGTGTGTGTTTTCCTCATGGGTGTTGGTTGGAGCTTAAGTGAGAGAAAAATGATCAGGAGCAGAACAAGCAAAAGCCTTTCAGCATCCAAATCACAAGTCTTCCCCATTAATTCTTGCAGAGAAATTCCCCTCACACTCAAAATATTTGAGCCGCTGCGTGTGGGGTGACAATCCTACTCAATGTATTAAGCAGTAATGTAAGGGACCTTTTTGCCCACTGTGAAGTTTGGAATTTTACATTTTTGTACAAATTTCAGCCTTTTCTTCCTTCCCTTCACTAGGGGTGCAAAACCTGTATAAATCAATAAAAAAATTGCTAATGATGACCTCTGTGGGCTTTGAACCAAGTTCAAAATGATATACCAAACAAACAAACAAAAAAGATCACAATACTTAGTTTGACAGATATTGTGACCTCATGAGAAATAATCTTGAGACAAAAAAGAATACTGAACTGGAAAAATATATATATTACTGCTTTGACAGATGGCTTTAGGAATGCTCAGGAATTCAACAGGGATATTAATGTTGTTAACCATCCACATTTAGGAAGTTAGGAGCTAGAAAGAATATATCAGCTTTGAAGAAGTTTGTATTGCATGTTCATTGCTAATTAGCTGTCCTGCGAGGCCTACATTTCACTTTCCAAACCAAACTGAAATACTTTTTTCATGTGATTTCACATGTACAATTAAATGTAAGTATATTGCACAATAAATGCTTTTAACGTTTGATGGTTCAAATGTCACAGACAGCATTCATTTTAGCATTTCTTGGCATCTGAATTGCAACACTTGTGATTCTTTTTGAAATATATTTTAATGATGAAAATTATTACTCTTCTTGCCTGTGTAGCAACTGTATATAAGTGGATGTTCACAGGTTTTGAAGCACATGTTCCAGTTAAGTTTAGTGTACATGTTTGTAATGGCTATACTCTACTCTGTAAGGAGAAAAAATACATGGAAGAACACTGCCATCACATGAGCAAACAGTGAACACATACCAGTTTGTAGTTGCATAACTCTCAGTGAAAAGAGAAATGAAGGGTGAAGAAATGAGTTAATGCTACAGAGGAGTAATTTGACTGAAGAATTCACTGACCTGAATGCGTTATGGTTCACAAAACTAATGTTTGCAGTCCTTTATTTATGTGTCTAAATATAGATTTAGGGTCTTTACCTTAATCATCTGACACTGAGTATTTTGGGTATGGAGTTAACATGTTAACATATTTGTTTGTATGCTTGAGCTTCAGACCCACATGTATCTTCCATTTTATTTCTTAACCCTCTTGCAGAGTCAAAGCTCTCTATTGCAGAGACATTTATTTTAGTTATTAACTATAAAAATGACATAATAATTACAAGAAAAACATCTTACAAAATCACGGCAGAATCCTCCACAAAGACATCATCACCCCTTATTATCTGTCTGTCTTGAAAGCTTTGGAAAAACAATACAAGTCCTATTACTGGAGAAAAGGAAGAATCAGATGAAATAAAAATGTAAGGTGGCCAAGAAAAACCTTCTGTAAAGTGTTGCTTTTTATAAGTTTTTCAAAATGTCAGGTCATGAAAGTTTTATTATAAACTGGGGAGATATAGCAGGAAAAATAGGAAGAAAGTAGGGAGAAAGTTCGTGTGGCCAAAGCACACCTAGAGTTGAAGCTGGCTGTGTCTGTGAGAGAAAATAAAAAGGGTTTTTTTAGATATGTGAATGGAAAAAGGAGAACTAAAGAATACATAGGGCCGCTCCTTGATAGGGAAGGTCTCCTCACAGACAATGACATAGGCAAAGCAGAGACGCTTAACGCCTTCTTTGCCTCTGTCTTCAATGCCGATGATGGGCTTCGGGACCCAGGGTGCCCTGAGCTGGAGGACCGGGACGGTGGGGATGACAAACTCCCAACTGACCCTGAACGTGTGCGGGATTTGCTACTCCACCTGGATCCCTACAAGTCCATGGGTCCGGATGGGATTCATCCCCGGGTGCTGAAAGAGCTGGCAGACGTCATCGCGGAACCTCTCTCCATTATTTTTCAACGATCCTGGGAATTTGGAGAGGTCCCGGTAGACTGGAAGCTGGCAAATGTTGTGCCGATTTTCAAGAAGGGTCAGAAAGAAGACCCTAGCAATTACAGGCCTGTCAGTCTCACGTCAGTGCCTGGTAAAATCATGGAGAAGACGGTTCTCGAACTTATTGAGGCGCACCTGGGGGACAAAGCAGTCATTGGTCCTAGCCAGCATGGGTTTGTGAAGGGTAGGTCCTGCCTAACTAACCTGATTTCCTTTTATGATAAGATCACCCGTATGGTGGACCAAGGGAAACCAGCTGATGTGATTTTTTTGGACTTCAGCAAGGCTTTTGACACGGTTTCCCATAGGATCCTACTGGACAAAATGTCCACCATACAGCTAAATAAAAACATCATACGATGGGTGAGCAATTGGCTAACGGGCAGGGCCCAAAGGGTTATGGTAAATGGGGCTGCGTCAGGCTGGCGGATGGTCACCAGTGGGGTCCCTCAAGGCTCCATTTTAGGGCCAGTACTTTTCAATATTTTTATAAACGATCTGGATGTAGGAATAGAAGGTATTTTGAGCAAGTTTGCTGATGACGCCAAACTTGGAGGAGTTGTGGACTCGAATGAGGGTGGAAAGGCCTTGCAGAGGGATCTGGATAGGTTGGAGAGCTGGGCGATCACCAACCGCATGAAGTTCAATAAGAGCAAGTGCCGGGTCCTGCACCTGGGACGGGGAAACCCTGGCTGCACGTACAGACTGGGCGATGAGACGCTGGAGAGCAGCCTAGAAGAGAGGGATCTGGGGGTCGTGGTAGACAGCAAGTTGAATATGAGCCAGCAGTGTGCCCTGGCAGCCAGGAGGGCCAACCGTGTCCTGGGGTGCATCAAGCACGGCATCGCTAGTAGGTCAAGGGAGGTGATTGTCCCGCTCTACTCTGCGCTGGTGCGGCCTCACCTCGAGTACTGTGTGCAGTTCTGGGCACCACAGTATAAAAAGGACATGAAACTGTTGGAGAGTGTCCAGAGGAGGGCTACGAAGATGGTGAAAGGCCTGGAGGGGAAGACGTACGAAGAACGGCTGAGGTCACTGGGCCTGTTCAGCCTGGAGAAGAGGAGGCTGTGGGGAGACCTCATCACAGTCTACAACTTCCTCGTAAGGGGTTGTCAAGAGGCAGGAGACCTTTTCTCCATTAACACCAGTGACAGGACCTGCGGGAACAGGGTTAAGCTGAGGCAGGGGAAATTTAGGCTTGACATCAGGAGGGGGTTCTTCACAGAGAGGGTGGTTGCACACTGGAACAGGCTCCCCAGGGAAGTGGTCACCGCACCGAGCCTGTCTGAATTTAAGAAGAGATTGGACTGTGCACTTAGTCACATGGTCTGAACTTTTAGGTAGACCTGTGCGGTGTCAAGAGTTGGACTTGATGATCCTTAAGGGTCCCTTCCAACTCAGGATATTCTATGATTCTATGAAAAAAAAAAAAAAAAAAAAGTAGAAGCTTCCCTAACTTATTTTTCTTGCAGCCTTTCTTGCCTTGCCTCTTTGATGTCTGAACATTCATGACATTTTAAATCACAGAACAGTTGAGGTTGGAAGTACCTCTGGAGATCATCTAGTCCAATTCTCCAGCTCAAGCAGTTTGAACCTGGAGCAAGTTCTCTAGAATAAACCTAGTTCAGGTTGCTTAGGACTATGTCCAACTGGGTTTTGAATATCTCCATGCATGTAGAATCTACAACCTCTCTGGGGATTGCTTCCAGTGTTTGATCATCCTCACAGTAATTTATTTATTTTTTTTACATTTAAATGGAATTTCCTGTATTTTTTGTGCCCACTGCCTATTATTCAGTCAGTGGATACCACTTCAGAAAGCCTGGCTCCATCTTCCTTCCCCTCCTTGCATTTAGGTATTTATTCACATTGGTAAGATCTCCCTTAAGATTTCTGTTCTCCAGGCTGAACAATCATGGCTCTCTCAGCCTATCTGATGCTTCAATCCCTCACTTATCTTTGTGGCCCTGATGACATACCTTTGGCCACATCATTTCTAAAATTTGCAAAGAGCACTGTCAAAACTGACTGTCTCCAGTGACCTCCAAGTGTTGAACATCTATGGCTATTGGGCTGTGGATGCATAGCTTTTCTGTAACATAAAATAAGGAGGAAGGTCAAGACTCTCTAAGTGTTGAAAGCACCAGCCTGTGGTGATTTCAGTGGGAGGTAGGCACTGTAATACCTGGGCAAATGCAGACCAAAGGTACCTCACCAGGTATCATCAGGCAGAATTAATCAAATGCTAGCAACATTTTTCTTCTGCATATTTAATGTTTTTATAAGCCTATATAAACTCTAAGCAACTGATTTTTCTCTAGCGCTTACGGAGAAGTTTGCCTCCAGGACTGCTGAGACGAGTGTCCTCCACTTGGACCACAACAACATCAGCCACAGGTTTGCCTACACTGGAACCAGCCCCAGTGAGAAGAGATCGCAGTGCCAGCATCAAACCTCATGAATCATCTTCATCCAGGTTACAGATTACTTCATCTCTCTTTTACAACTGTCTTTGGGCATTTTTTTTTTTTAGTTCTGTGCAATGATGTCCATCATTTAAAAGTTCTGACTCCAAAATTTGGAGTTAGAACAGCTCTGTACTGTAGAAAAAGAACTGCATAAGGACAACTTCCACACATCTCCATGAGTTGGGTTACCGAAGAAGTGGCTAAGTGGCTTTCTCAGTTTGTCAGATCATTTCCAGTTTGCTTCCTATTACTGGGAAGCAAAACGAAAAAATAAATAAATAAATAAATAAACTATTTAAGCTAGAAAAGTGCAGAATTACATAATAAAATTGGAAACAATGAAAGGTTATGTGGTTAAAGTCCTCTTGATATGCAGATTGAGGTTTCCTCCATGGATATTGCTTAGCCAAGAGATAAATCTAACAGGTAATCCAAGTGCTGAACATCACTTTTAAGAAAACACATAATGATGTGTCCCTGTCAGTAAACCAGTTGATCTCCATCCTCTATAAACAGTAACTTCCAGAACACAAACCCTGATTTGGGGTAGAACTTCCTAAAATATGCAGTTCAGTGCTTTTCTCTCCATAGAAATAGTGTCATAAGACCCTACATCACTGTACAAACCCTGCATCTCATGTACATACTTAATTCCAGAATATCATGAGTGCTTAGGGCTTCCTAAATGTACTAAATGTAATCCAGTAGCAACCAGTGAAGGAAGGAGTTGAATTGCTGTTAGTCTTTTGAGAAGGGTGTTTGTCTGTGAGAAAAGAGAGGCTTGGGTCCTAGGCATCATTAACTATGATATATTGTGTAGTTATTTCAACAGCATTTCCTCTTTTCTGGCTCCATTATTGTTTTTTTACTATTATTATTACAATCAGAATGGAGCAGAACGTTCAAAGGAAAGATGGAGAGCAGCTAGCCTTGCAGCCTAGTAGTTACAGTGCCACCCTGCAAGAATGAAATTTAGGTCCCTTCCCTACCTCAACAAGGGCTATGATCCTTGGTGAGGATAGAGTGTGCAAACATGCCTTGATGCCAGGGAAGGAATTGCAGAGCAAAGGCACTGAAGTCAAGAACAGAATTTCAGGCTGTGGTCTCAGAAAACTTATGTGTTTGGTTTTTTTTTCCCTCCCTCCCTCCCTCCCTTCCTTTCTTCCTTCCTTCCTTCTTTCCTTTCTTTCTTTCTCCTTCCTTCCTTCCTTCCTTCCTTCCTTCCTTCCTTCCTTCCTTCCTTCCTTCCTTCCTTCCTTCCTTCCTTCCTTCCTTCCTTCCTTCCTTCCTTCCTTCCTTTCCCCCCTTTTTTCTGCAATTCAAAATCTGGAGCCAAAGGACCTGAAAAGGCCCAACATCCTCAATGTTTGCTGTTGGATAGCGTGGGTGAATATACCCCTAGAGCACTGTTTTTCTTATACAGGGAGCCTAGGTGCTCAAGGCAGTCTGCAGAGTACACTTCAATGTCTGGTGCAAGAAAAATACATGGCTAGCCAAACTTCCCTTTGCAAGGAGTCCCATGTATCTAAGTAAAAGTAAATATAAAGAAGCTATAACCAGATGGAAATATTCTTCAGTTACCCGTCTGTGGTTCCCAGAGTGTATTTGATTTATACTCTTGTTCCCAGACTCTCATGTAGTATGTAAGCATCCTAAGATGGAAATCCAAGGGGGAAGGAGAGCTATTAAATATTATTGTTGGTCCTTTTCTACAGTTGTTATATAACTACGCTTGATGAGCCAACGAAGCAGGCTATCAATTCTTCCTATGTTTAATGTCGCCAATTGTATAATTATAGCTCTGTCAAGCCTTCCAGCCTACTGTTTGCAGTTCTTCTTTTACAGTAGGAGAAACAATGAATTCCAGAAAGGGGAAAAAATGAAGCCCATAAGTAAGTCTAGCTTTAAAAATTCTGGCAGACCAATACATATTTGCTTTCAAGGAAAAGAATTTTGAACTGAAGGGGAAAAAAATCTTGATTATCTGCCACTTCCTCTGTACCAAATTCAAGCATGCCATAGAACACAGAAAAAGGATCTTTTCATCACTTGAAAGGGATAAGAGGGGGAATAACAGTAGAGTTGATCTGTGGTAGACTCTGTGATTTGCAAATCTGTAACTTCTTCCCCATAGTCTGGAAAATCACTCCTAGGTTTTAATAGTCACAGATTTCCAAAAATCACCCTTAAAAATCACCAAACAGCCTTAGGAGTTGGACTCAATGATCCTTATGGGTCCCTTCCTACTCGGGATATTCTATGATTCTGTGAAATCTCTGTCTAAGATTAGAAGTCTTGTCTTCCTGTATCCTTTTGTCACTAAAATATTAAGACATGGTGCTCTTATAGTTTCAAATGATTCGGGAAAAATAATAAAGCTTCCATATTCCTGTCCTCAGTCATCTCTATACTGAGTAGATTTCCCTTAAGAAATCAAATAATGGGTTTGGGGTGCTTTTTGTTTGTGTTTGTTTTTGTTTTTCTTTATGGTGGACCAGTATTTAATATTCTTTCTACCAACTGACAACACCTCACTCCCTCAAAAAAAAATAATTTTCAAAAGACAACAAACATTTTTATAGACAGTGCTTGCTCTTCCAACACAGTGAAGTGTTAGTAAGTTAAGATAATGTTACATACTTTTCTTCTTTCAGAACATGGTTTTTTTTGAAGTTTGGCTAGGACTAAGCTGTTTTAAAAGGCTGTATTCTGCCTTGTATGCCTTCTTATCACTTGATGAGGGAAGGATGGAAGACTGTGAAGAAAAAAGTGGAGACTTAGAGGCCTAGTGGATCTGTGCAGAGAAGTGTTTGGCCTCATGATAAAACCCAGTGCTGCATCATTGCAAGAAGCTGACATTTGATGAGTGCCATTCCATAAACAATGATCAATACAATTCTCTTACTTTACAAAACTATTTTGGCCCTTCCGGTATGCAGCCTTAAGGCTGAAACCATGCACCCATTTTGTATATAGAACCAACATTTGTTCATCATTGCCACACCCCTTATTACTTCAGAGAGTTTAGCTTGGATCCATGACGAATGTCTGCAGGGTCTGTTGGCAGGGTTTTTTTTTATTTGCACCATGTTCTTAAACTGGTGACAGCATAAAGTGCTTCACCCAGCAACAAGGCACACCACCAGTGGCATCAGTACAAGGCTCTGCTGAGCCTCTTCTGGCTTCCTGAGGAGCTCTTCTAGTGCCCGAAGGGTTAATGGGTGTCTGTCTTCACAGTTGCAGTAGAGACATCGAGGAGACTGATTTTCATTTATAATGAGAATCATAGAATCATAGAATCATAGAATATCCTGAGTTGGAAGGGACCCTTAAGGATCATCAAGTCCAACTCTTGACACCGCACAGGTCTACCCAAAAGTTCAGACCATGTGACTAAGTGCACAGTCCAATCTCTTCTTAAATTCAGACAGGCTCGGTGCAGTGACCACTTCCCTGGGGAGCCTGTTCCAGTGTGCAACCACCCTCTCTGTGAAGAACCCCCTCCTGATGTCAAGCCTAAATTTCCCCTGCCTCAGCTTAACCCCGTTCCCGCGGGTCCTGTCACTGGTGTTAATGGAGAAAAGGTCTCCTGCCTCTCGACACCCCCTTACGAGGAAGTTGTAGACTGTGATGAGGTCTCCCCTCAGCCTCCTCTTCTCCAGGCTGAACAGGCCCAGTGACCTCAGCCGTTCTTCGTACGTCTTCCCCTCCAGGCCTTTCACCATCTTCGTAGCCCTCCTCTGGACACTTTCCAACAGTTTCATGTCCTTTTTATACTGTGATGCCCAGAACTGCACACAGTACTCGAGGTGAGGCCGCACCAGCGCAGAGTAGAGCGGGACAATCACCTCCCTTGACCTACTAGCGATGCCATGCTTGATGCACCCCAGGACACGGTTGGCCCTCCTGGCTGCCAGGGCACACTGCTGGCTCATATTCAACTTGCTCTCTACCACGACCCCCAGATCCTTCTCTTCTAGGCTGCTCTCCAGTGTCTCATCGCCCAGTCTGTACGTGCAGCCAGGGTTTCCCCGTCCCAGGTGCAGGACCCGGCACTTGCTCTTATTGAACTTCATGCGGTTGGTGATCGCCCAGCTCTCCAACCTATCCAGATCCCTCTGCAAGGCCTTTCCACCCTCATTCGAGTCCACAACTCCTCCAAGTTTGGTGTCATCAGCAAACTTGCTCAAAATACCTTCTATTCCTACATCCAGATCATTTATAAAAATATTGAAAAGTACTGGCCCTAAAATGGAGCCTTGAGGGACCCCACTGGTGACCGCCCACCAGCCTGACGCAGCCCCATTTACCATAACCCTTTGGGCCCTGCCCGTTAGCCAATTGCTCACCCATCGTATGATGTTTTTATTTAGCTGTATGGTGGACATTTTGTCCAGTAGGATCCTATGGGAAACCGTGTCAAAAGCCTTGCTGAAGTCCAAAAAAATCACATCAGCTGGTTTCCCTTGGTCCACCATACGGGTGATCTTATCATAAAAGGAAATCAGGTTAGTTAGGCAGGACCTACCCTTCACAAACCCATGCTGGCTAGGACCAATGACTGCTTTGTCCCCCAGGTGCGCCTCAATAAGTTCGAGAACCGTCTTCTCCATGATTTTACCAGGCACTGACGTGAGACTGACAGGCCTGTAATTGCTAGGGTCTTCTTTCTGACCCTTCTTGAAAATCGGCACAACATTTGCCAGCTTCCAGTCTACCGGGACCTCTCCAAATTCCCAGGATCGTTGAAAAATAATGGAGAGAGGTTCCGCGATGACGTCCGCCAGCTCTTTCAGCACCCGGGGATGAATCCCATCCGGACCCATGGACTTGTAGGGATCCAGGTGGAGTAGCAAATCCCGCACACGTTCAGGGTCAGTTGGGAGTTTGTCATCCCCACCGTCCCGGTCCTCCAGCTCAGGGCACCCTGGGTCCCGAAGCCCATCATCGGCATTGAAGACAGAGGCAAAGAAGGCGTTAAGCGTCTCTGCTTTGCCTACGTCATCGTCTGTGAGGAGACCTTCCCTATCAAGGAGCGGCCCTATGTATTCTTTAGTTCTCCTTTTTCCATTTACATATCTAAAAAAACCCTTTTTATTTTCTCTCACAGACACAGCCAGCTTCAACTCTAGCTGTGCTTTGGCCACTCAAACTTTCTCCCTACAAACACGAACAGCATCCCTGTATTCTTTCCATGACACCTGGCCCTCCTTCCAGTAGCGAAACACTCTCTGTTTCCGCCTAATCTCCATTAGAATGTTCCTGGTCAGCCACGCCAGCCTCCTGCCCCGCCTGCCTGACCTGCGATATTTAGGAATTGCCTGATCTTGTGCTTCTAGGAGGCATCGCTTAAAGAATGACCAGCATTGGTGGACATCGAGGCCTTCAAGAGCAGTTTCCCAGGGGACCTTGGTGACTAGTTCCCTGAGCAGCCTGAAGTCCGCTTTCCCCATATCGAGGGATGAGGTTTTGGTGGCACTTTTCCTTCTGTCACCGTAAATTTTGAACTCAACCACTTCATGGTCGCTATGACCGAGGCAGCCACCAATCACCACATCTCCCACCAGACCCTCTCTGTTTTCTAGCAACAGGTCTAGGAGGGCACCTTTCCTAGTTGGCTCCGTTAGCACCTGTACCAAGAAGTTATCATCTAGGTGCTTCATGAACCTCCTGGACTTGCTCGTGTCAGCCGTGTGGCACTCCCAGTTAACGTCTGGCAAGTTGAAGTCCCCCATAAGGACAAGGGGAGTTAATCTCGAGGCCTCTCTTAGTTCTGTAAAGAATAATTTATCAGCGCTATCGTCCTGGCCAGGCGGTCTGTACTGGCCAGGACGAAGTACCAGAACTTCTGGTACTTCTGGTTGTTCTAAGAAGGCATTAAAAGAGAGTATAAATTTAACATATTTCAAGTCTACTTTTAAGTGTCTTTGTGCTGTCAGAACAATATGCCGAATACATTTTGTATAAATAATATGAATAGGGCTAAGCATTGAAGGAAGTCCAGCTTTGGAGTGCCTACATTGTAAACATTTTTTTCTTAATACTCCTCACAAATAGCAATTCAGCCAGCAGATAGATGCTGGTTTCCTCCTCAACAATATTTTGCCATCTCAGTACCACATAGTTCTTGCTGTGGCTTCTAATTTCTTCAGATTTTCCCTCTAGGCTTTTCCTACATCAAACAACACTTGTTTGCACTCTCATTTTACAGCACTGACTCCTGGAACAGCTCCCTTCTGATGACAATCACAAAGAGCCGCTCCTTCTCCACATCTTATGCCATGTCTCCTACCAACCACCTGAATGCCAAAAGACAGAGCCGGCAAGGTGAGTGGGTACCCATGACTTTGTCAGGCTCACTTAGCTCCCAAGGAACTTGGTGATGAGCACATGCAGCTGCTTTTGGTCTCTGTGTCTCTTCTTGTTTTTCCATCAGTATGAGTAATTTACTTTATTTAAAAAAGTAGTGACTTAAAATACTGTAACTCACAGTGATGCTATTGTAAATGTTTTGACATTTATGATTTATAGAGGTTAGTCATGACATGATGTGGAAAGTGTTATACTAAAGCTTGTTGTGATTTATATCCATGCAATTCCAGTGACTGCAATGGGGCTGAGAAAAGAGTTTTTCTATAACATATGTTAAATTAAATGCCTTTGTATATTGGCTCTCTGAGATTTCCTACATAAGCCCATTTGGAGCTGAAGGCAGCACATGATCCTTCTTGCACAAGCATGTCCAAGACAAATCCATTATATAACTCATAGGTATGTCAATGCATGTTCATTATCAAAAAAAAGTTCAGCTAGCTCTTACAGATCTTTAAAGAGAAACATTTTTTGTTTTGTTTTGTACTTTGTTTGTTTTACTTGGCATGTAGGGCCTTTAAAGAAACAACTTCTCTTTTGAGTGAGAAAAAATGGAGAAGGTGACTTCTTCACTGATAATGGAATGTTCAATAAGACAGTCACGAAGTAGTCAATCTACAGCAGCATGGTTCTCTTCCCTGTACAAGGGAGAGATAAGATAAAATTTACCCATGCTTTAAATTGCAGTTGAAAATGATCACAAGGCCTTCCTTTTTGTTTTAAATGAACCCTTTTTTTTTTGTTGTTGTTGGTTTGCTTGTTTTGTTTGTTTGGTTTTTGATTGATTGGTTGGTTGTTGTTATTTGTTGGTTGTTTTATTTTTCCAAACATGGAATAATGCTGGGATACTGTTATTTGGAGGTTCTGGTCACCCAGACATCAGATAGAAATTGATAGATGCCTGAGGCCTGACATTGAAAAATTCAGGGAATACAAACTTAGAAATTAATTTAAAGAAATGGCTGCACAATTATTCTGCATATCTAGCTCTGTCACATTACATCTCTTTTTCAAACTGAAGAGTCTATTAAATCTCCTCTTGTACGGAATCTGTGTTATGCCATAGTGAAGATTAACTAACCCAGTATTATCTTAAAAGAGTAGCAAGAAGTCAAATTAAAAAGAAATAAAAATAAACTGGAATAATGGAGTTATACTAACAAGAATCCAGGAATTTATTGTAGAACTTAACAAAAGAAATTTAGACTTGTGATTTTCAGAGATGAACCCATTAACTTGGAAAAGCATAGTTAATATTTTCTACCTGGAAAATGAGACTTAGCACACATATCAGTCATCTTCACATTTCATCTGTTCCACTTTCAGAAAGCATTAGTAGCAATCTTTGCTGCCCAAAGATGTGAGCTAACCAATGATGAAGGGAGAGCTTCGTTCCATCACAAGTAATTCTTAGGGGCACCGATTCACAGGAGTAAAAATTTTGGCCCAGATTTTTATGCTGAAGATTGATATTTTGCTTTAAAATATTTACAATCATGCACTTTTAATTATGATTTGTTTTTATGTTTCAACTAAAGAATTGTTTCAATTTGCCATAATTATTATCAATTAAACATTTGTGTATTAGCTCCATTGGCAATATATACTAATTCTGCTCTAGGATTTGATCTAATTAAATTTGTAAACCTATTAATTTACAAAATGTGTTTTCAATTAAGTTTGAAAGTTTTAGCATTTTAAAATACTTCTAGCTATACCTGTTTTAGCAAAACTCTCAGGTAAAGTCAAATCTAAGTTCATATCAAATCAATGTTAGGAAAGTTATTGTGAAATTGTGTCATCATTTAAGTTCCTTGGACTTGCTTTAAATTGTTGAAATATTTTACTCTTTGACAGTCATAAAAATTACCTGGTAGCATATACCTCAAAAATAGTTAATAATCCAACTCAATCCCTTGGGCAACTAACAGACTATGGAATGTTTTTAAAAACATATTTTTGTTGGAAGGAAAGCAGATATCTCTAAGGATTAGAAAATCTAAAATAGAAGATATCTGTATTTTAATTACATTTCCACATCATTGCCATTTGATAACTTTTTAATTCCTTCATAGGCTGTAGGTTTCTGATCTCAAGACTTAGTTGCAATTGTTGAATTAAGGCAGCAATATATATAATGTTTTCTGAGGAAATTGCCTAATCAAAATGTAGGTGTTGTTGAATCTCAAAGTTATACTGTAGCAACTTCACAGATTATTTTTAACTCTTGGATTGTCAACAGTAAATCATATTTTAAGCTGACATCACAGTAAGTTATCAGGATAAAATGCTGGAACTTTACATGTATGTACTGCAAGGTTAGTATTTCATAAACTTAGATCAAAATAGGACCTTATTCTAAGTTAATTGTGTCTGGAATGCATTTAGGTAGTGGGCACAATTCAAACATAAAACCAGTTTGAAGTTCCCAAGGTCTTTGTCATTCAGCTCTGAAGATGAGCATGGTAAATGAACTGGAGCTGTGTTCCTTCAAACTTTAGAACAAAGGTCAGGAAGTATGTCAATTTAAATGCATTTCCTTTTAAGAGAGATATTGTTTGCTCCCCTGTGCATTATTGTACACTTGGGACCTTTCCATCTGAGACTGGAAAGTATAAGGTGGATTCAAAGAGTAAAGGCATGGGTGTGGTGCTTAGGGACATAGTTTAGTGGTAGGTAGATTTGGTTAGGTTAATGATTGGACTTGATGATCTTAGAGGTCTTTTTCAAATGAAATGATTCCGTGACTCTGTGATCTCACATGTAGAAGTTCTAATATGATAGGAATGGGGGTAAGCCTTTCTTGTCTCTCCTGTACTGGTGGAAACAGTGAAACAAAGACATTCTGCGGAACAGTCTAGTTGGAGTCAGGTGCCTCTGTCACTAGAATAGTGATACCTGTAGTGATACCTCTTATGCACATCTTTCATTTCATGCCTTTCAGCTAATGTCAGATCTTCAGAAGGTAGAAACAATTGATGATGGAGCTTCATCATTCTATGACAGCCATGAGTTTGACTCAGGGTAAAGGAGAGTTTTCTCTCTATTTTTCATTTTGGAAGCTATGCTAGTGCCTTCATATTGCACGAGGAGTATTTATGCATGGTAAACTCATACAACCATCTGCTGCTACTGTCAATTGACAAAGTTCTTCTTTTCTCTTGCCAGGTATCCCATCAAATATCTCACCTCTCACCTCCCCATGCCATTCGCCTATTCAGGGAACGCCTGCTACAAGTCCTACCGGAAAAACATCATCTGTGTCATTTCCAGACTCTACAGATACTGACAAGAAGCAAGGTTTAAAGCCACATAAAGTCTTAACTGCTACTCAGAGCGCACCTAGCCTGTCAGACCCTATCATCAGCCCCTCTGTTATCTGCAGCAGGTAAGATGGTAGTTTGACATGAGTTGGATCATTTCACATTGTCTCTGCAAACAAGCTCTTCTGGTGCATATGTAAATTCTCATAATTTGCTGCAGTATTGATATTTTAACATTATTTAAACACTTTTTAGCATGTGAGTAATTATGTGGATTGATGATACAAAGTGCTTTTATAGTGCAAGACAGTTAGCTACATTTTCAGCTTTTACTCATGTTTGACTAATGAACAAATTCCACATCAATAACTTTCAGATCTGAAAGTTGTATTTCATGTTAACAACTTGAGTTTCTCATGCCATGCTGCTAACAAGAACAGTCACAGGCCTAGTCTTTCAAAATGGGGTTTAATACAAAAATCTGACTGCTATGGTTTAAAAGCTGCTGTCCTGTAGCCCTGTGCTCAGAGTCTGTGATACAGGTGTTTTAGCAATGCCTGAAGAGTAAGTGATTTTGAGCACTGGCTTGGAAGGGGTGAATCCTGACCTCCCTAGGGTAATGTCAGGTTATATCCTACTAGGATTTTTTTCAGAAATCATCTGCCAATGAGTTCCTCCGACTGCTAAGAGTTGCAGTAATAGTTTAACTTCACACTTTAGGCAGACCATTTTTAGATTTGTTAAGTTAGATTACTAGAGTTTTCAATATGTGTCTAGTTGCAAATACCAGTATTTAGAAGCCAGCTCCAGTGCAGTTTCAAGGTAACTCTACTGCTTAGATGTTACTTTTGGTCATAGTAGTGTGTGATATTTGTGGTTATCAGCTAGACAGCAGATATCGTCTGACCAATATGCTGGGTTAAACGTTACCAAGGCCTAACCATCTTTGAAAATAGTTTTTAGTTTCTTAGGATGTGTCTTGCTGTGTTGTTTGTGTACAGGACTAGGAAGGACATTTGCTGAGGCGATCGGCTCCGGGGCAGACATGTTCTGCAGCGGAGCAGGGGACCGAGGCGGACAGGGCTTTTTGTCCGGCATCGAGGCCACTCGGGGGAGCCGCCGGGACCCGGCAGTCCTCGCGAGGGAGGCTGACGAGGCGAGGGCGGAGCCAGCAGCGCCCCCTCCCCGGCTGCTTAAAAGCTGCCCCTAGGGAGCGCGAGCGACCAGGAGCGCGGCGAACAGGACGGGCAAACAGGGCGTGGCACGTCGAAGGGCGTGGCAGTTTGCGCGGCAGTTCGCGCGGGCAGGGCGAGCGGGGGGCTCATCGTCGCTCTTTTGCAGCTGCCTCTCCCTTCGGTGCTTGTAACCTGCTTGCGTAGAACCTGACCGTGGTATCGACCAGGCAGAAAACCGTGGCCTCCGCATCTCGTGCGGCATCTCCAGCCACGGTCGCCAGTGTGGCTACTCAGACGGAGGGCTCGGGGAAACACGCAGCCGTCCAGGTCCTGGGCTGCAGAGTGTGCCCCAGCCTTCTGTCGGTCTCCGACAGCAGTGGTGGGTATGCCTGTGGGAGGTGTGCCCAGGTTGAAGAACTGCTCAGCCAGGTAGCGGAGCTCCGGGAGGAGGTGAACAGGCTCAGGAGCATCAGGGAATCAGAGAGGGAAATTGACTGGTGGAGGTGCGCTCTACCCTCTCTGAGGCAGGCTCACGAGACTGCCACGGCACAGGCGTCTCCTGTTATGCAGAAGACGGAGGTTCGCTCCTCCAGCCAGGCAGCGGGAGGAGACCTAGATCAAGGGGGGGAATGGAGGCAGGTGCCTATTCGGGGTGGTAGGCGAGCCCTCTCTCTGCCCACCTCACCTTCTCATCTACACTTAAATAATCGATATGAAGGACTAGAGCAAGACAACCTAAATGACAAAGTAGACAAACACCCGTCCCAGTTGGAGGGGGCGCCTAAGACAATGCGACCTACACGTCGCATTGCCACATCATCCTTCAAAAAAGAAAGAAGGGCTATTGTTATGGGGGGCTCCCTTCTGAAAGGGACAGAGGGACCGATATGCCGACCGGATCCAACCCGCAGAGAAGTCTGTTGCCTCCCTGGGGCTCGGGTGAGAGACTTTGCCAATAAAGTCAAGCGCCTGGTACGGCCCACTGACTACTACCCGCTACTGGTCTTTCAGGCTGGTAGCGATGAAGTAGCAACGAGAAGTCCGAAGGCGATCAAAAGAGACTTTAGGGATTTGGGGCGACTACTTAGAGGATCAGGGGCGCAGGTGGTGTTTGCCTCTGTCCTTCCGATAGGGGGGATCGAAGCTGAAAGGCGTGCTGTTCACATAAACTCGTGGCTTCGAGACTGGTGTGACCGGCAGAATTTCGGTTTCTTTGATCACGGGAAGGTCTACGCTACACCGGGCCTGATGGCACCGGATGGGATGTGCCTCTCTCGGAGAGGGGTAAGGATCTTAGGTCAGGAGTTGGCAGGGCTGATAGATAGGGCTTTAAACTAGAGTCGAAGGGGGAAGGGGCTAAAACCAGGCGCGCCGGTGAAGACCTAAGGGATGGTATGCTAGAATCAGAGGGGCTGTGTGCCAGTGGGGTCCTTTGGTCAGATCCACAAGGTGCTGAGTGTAAGGAGACGCACCTGAAGTGCTTTTACACAAACGCACGCAGTATGAGGAATAAAATAGATGAGCTAGAAGTCCTGGCCCAGTCCCGCAACTACGACATCATCGGCATAAGCGAAACCTGGTGGGATGAGTCCTGTGACTGGGGTGTAGCGATAGATGGTTACAGGCTCTTCAGGAGGGACAGGCAGGGTAGGCGAGGTGGTGGGGTGGCAATGTATGTGAAGCAGGGGCTGGACTGTGTGGAACTTCAGGTCGGCGATGGCAAAGTTGAGAGCCTCTGGGTAAGGATCAAGGGACGAACGAATAAAGGGGATGTCGTTGTGGGAGTCTATTACAGACCGCCTGGCCAGGACGATAGCGCCGATAAATTATTCTTTACAGAACTAAGAGAGGCCTCGAGATTAACTCCCCTTGTCCTTATGGGGGACTTCAACTTGCCGGACGTTAACTGGGAGTGCCACACGGCTGACACGAGCAAGTCCAGGAGGTTCATGAAGCACCTAGATGATAACTTCTTGGTACAGGTGCTAACGGAGCCAACTAGGAAAGGTGCCCTCCTAGACCTGTTGCTAGAAAACAGAGAGGGTCTGGTGGGAGATGTGGTGATTGGTGGCTGCCTCGGTCATAGCGACCATGAAGTGGTTGAGTTCAAAATTTACGGTGACAGAAGGAAAAGTGCCACCAAAACCTCATCCCTCGATATGGGGAAAGCGGACTTCAGGCTGCTCAGGGAACTAGTCAGTAAGGTCCCCTGGGAAACTGCTCTTGAAGGCCTCGATGTCCACCAGTGCTGGTCACTCTTTAAGCGATGCCTCCTAGAAGCACAAGATAAGGCAATTCCTAAATATCGCAAGTCAGGCAGGCGGGGCAGGAGGCTGGCGTGGCTAACCAGGAATGTTCTAATGGAGATTAGGCGGAAACAGAGAGTGTTTCGCTACTGGAAGGAGGGCCAGGTGTCATGGAAAGAATACAGGGATGCTGTTCGTGTTTGTAGGGAGAAAGTTTGAGTGGCCAAAGCACAGCTAGAGTTGAAGCTGGCTGTGTCTGTGAGAGAAAATAAAAAGGTTTTTTTTAGATATGTAAATGGAAAAAGGAGAACTAAAGAATACATAGGGCCGCTCCTTGATAGGGAAGGTCTCCTCACAGACGATGACGTAGGCAAAGCAGAGACGCTTAACGCCTTCTTTGCCTCTGTCTTCAATGCCGATGATGGGCTTCGGGACCCAGGGTGCCCTGAGCTGGAGGACCGGGACGGTGGGGATGACAAACTCCCAACTGACCCTGAACGTGTGCGGGATTTGCTACTCCACCTGGATCCCTACAAGTCCATGGGTCCGGATGGGATTCATCCCCGGGTGCTGAAAGAGCTGGCGGATGTCATCGCGGAACCTCTCTCCATTATTTTTCAACGATCCTGGGAATTTGGAGAGGTCCCGGTAGACTGGAAGCTGGCAAATGTTGTGCCAATTTTCAAGAAGGGTCAGAAAGAAGACCCTAGCAATTACAGGCCTGTCAGTCTCACGTCAGTGCCTGGTAAAATCATGGAGAAGTTGGTTCTCGGACTTATTGAGGCGCACCTGGGGGACAAAGCAGTCATTGGTCCTAGCCAGCATGGGTTTGTGAAGGGTAGGTCCTGCCTAACTAACCTGATTTCCTTTTATGATAAGATCACCCGTATGGTGGACCAAGGGAAACCAGCTGATGTGATTTTTTTGGACTTCAGCAAGGCTTTTGACACAGTTTCCCATAGGATCCTACTGGACAAAATGTCCACCATACAGCTAAATAAAAACATCATACGATGGGTGAGCAATTGGCTAACGGGCAGGGCCCAAAGGGTTATGGTAAATGGAGCTGCGTCAGGCTGGCGGGCGGTCACCAGTGGGGTCCCTCAAGGCTCCATTTTAGGGCCGGTACTTTTCAATATTTTTATAAACGATCTGGATGTAGGAATAGAGGGTATTTTGAGCAAGTTTGCTGATGACACCAAACTTGGAGGAGTTGTGGACTCAAATGAGGGCGTAAAGGCCTTGCAGAGGGATCTGGACAGGTTGGAGAGCTGGGCGATCACCAACCGCATGAAGTTCAATAAGAGCAAGTGCCGGGTCCTGCACCTGGGACGGGGAAACCCTGGCTGCACGTACAGACTGGGCGATGAGACGCTGGAGAGCAGCCTAGAAGAGAGGGATCTGGGGGTCGTGGTAGACAGCAAGTTGAATATGAGCCAGCAGTGTGCCCTGGCAGCCAGGAGGGCCAACCGTGTCCTGGGGTGCATCAAGCACGGCATCGCTAGTAGGTCAAGGGAGGTGATTGTCCCGCTCTACTCTGCGCTGGTGCGGCCTCACCTCGAGTACTGTGTGCAGTTCTGGGCACCACAGTATAAAAAGGACATGAAACTGTTGGAGAGTGTCCAGAGGAGGGCTGCGAAGATGGTGAAAGGCCTGGAGGGGAAGACGTACGAGGAACGGCTGAGGTCACTGGGCCTGTTCAGCCTGGAGAAGAGGAGGCTGAGGGGGGACCTCATCACAGTCTACAACTTCCTCGTAAGGGGTTGTCAAGAGGCAGGAGACCTTTTCTCCATTAACACTAGTGACAGGACCCGCGGGAACGGGGTTAAGCTGAGGCAGGGGAAATTTAGGCTGGACGTCAGGAGGGGTTCTTCACAGAGAGGGTGGTTGCACACTGGAACAGGCTCCCCAGGGAAGTGGTCACTGCACCGAGCCTGTCTGAATTTAAGAAGAGATTGGACTGTGCACTTAGTCACATGGTCTGAACTTTTGGGTAGACCTGTGCGGTGTCAAAGAGTTGGACTTGATGATCCTTAAGGGTCCCTTCCAACTCAGGATATTCTATGATTCTATGAAGCCTGCTAAAAACTCATAACTGAGTTTGTAGGCTTACTGTATGGAGCCATGTTCGCTGGAATTCAGACTGGGATCCTGACGTGTGTCCTGGTTTCAGTTAGAACAGAGTCAATTTTCTTCTGAGTAGCTGGTAGAATGCTATGTTTCGGCTTAGGATGAGAAGAGTGCTGATAACACCCCTATGTTTTAGTTGTTGCAGAGCAGAAAAAAGAACCCTGACCAATGTAAGACTGCTGTAGGTAGTAATGAAATATATTTACTTGAGAGGTGTAGAATTTGATTTCAATATAATCACTGGTAAATGTTTATTAACATTTATATAGTTAATGTCTTGTTTGATCTGTGGAAGTTGCATAGCATACTTGGGTTCTTAATTTCCTTCTTTTCAAATGCTTAGACTGTGTAAGAACTTCCAGCAGTGACATTGGCTGGTATAGACTTTGTTGTTGATTATTTGAAACAAATATGTTATTTAAAATATTATGGTATAATGACTGCTAATAAAACTGACATCCACTATTATCACTGTGCCTTTAATGTCTATTGAAAAATCATAACCACTCCCACATTTCTAGCCATTACTATACTGGGATGTCATTTCCACAGATACGAACTGAACTGCACGTAAATAATGCACACTTCAGTAATATAAGTGCAATAAAGTAACAAAAAAAACCCACATATAATATATATATATATAAAGAAAACAAACAATTAAAAAAAACAACGCACACAATAAAGAGATGAAATGGCCAAGACAAACTGAGTTAAATTAACAAAAACTGGAAAAGAATTTTTTCATGTTTGAGTATTCACAGTGTAACTTGCTGGTCTTCATGGTGTGCAGTGCTCTACATTTCCTGTTAAAATAAATAAATAAATAAGTAAATAAGCCTTGCTGCAAAATAATACTAGAGTCAGCAAACCTCTGCCACCAACTCCTTCCCCCAGCAACAACAGAAGAGGAAATAAAGTTTCAGTGGATTCAGTGCTTTAAATCTGATCTACTCAGGCACTGGCATCAAGACAGAAGTTTTACTTATATACAAAGTGAAATGTGGTAGGACATTGGAGTTTGAAGGCTATATTAAACAAGAATATATACCAAACAATGCTATTAAAATACTTTTTAAGTAATCACTCTTAATTCTGCTTAGTGGATGAGGCAGGGATCCTGTGGAAAAAAAAAAAAAAAAAAAGTTAAACAATCCTGTGAAGTACATGTATATTATAGTACTTGCATATGAAGGGGGATTGGGTTAAAGTTGCATGGGCGCATTTACTTCTGACAAAGAGCAGATTTCAAGTGTTCTAACAGGTAAAACACTTTCTAAAAATACCTAAAAAAATTGGTATTATTTATTTATTTATTTATTAATACAATTTTGTATGTGGACTGGACATACTAAATCAGTAAGAGTTTGTATATGTTCTGGAAATAAAGAGGTGCACTCATAATAATGCAGAAACCTTGTAGTATCACAGCCAAAGACTCTATTTCTCTATAACTTTTACATTTTGACTTGTTATCATTGACCTTATGGCAACCACAAGGAATTTTGGAAAGATTTTTTTTTCATCTTGTTTATAAACCTGAGTGATATGAGATTTATTTGTTTGGCAATGCACCATGTGCATCGTTATTTGTGGATTTGTACTGTTATTTTGAATTCTTTCAGGGACATGGTAGGTTTGCAGGGTATACCAAATTCCACAATATGTTTTTGACCCCATCAAAATCATCAGGCATAGGATTTCAGCCATTTTTATATGGTGCACTAACAACGGTGCAAAGTTTCTTATCCAAAATTTGACCAATTTAGATAATTCTATAATTGTTTCTTTATAAAGACTGTTATATATAGTTTATGCCACAAAATACTAAGTCCAAACAGATAGAGATATTAAAATGTCAGTTTTTCATGGGAAGACCTGATATAAATCTGATATATCTGATATAAATCTGATATAAAAGCTAAATGAGTCTTCAGACCTTAATTTCTCTTGTGATTTCATGCTATATCATTCTTCCTTCAGGTCTGAGATTCAATCATATTGGGACATAGTTATTTGAGATATTCCAGCTGGTAGTGAATTAGTGTTTAGGGCTTAAAGGGAATAGCACACAAGGAATAAAGAATTTTAGCAGAAGGGAAGAACCAGGCATCGGAAAGGCCTCACTATTGCAATCCTTCCCACAATGTCTTTCCTCTCTGGCAATGATGAAGCAAACTCTGTCTGCTAAATGTCTGGATACTAAATCACCCTCCTCTTGTTCTATCCAAAATGCCCATTTTGGATATAAAATAAATGTCCATTTATGCTGTACATGGTTTGTTGTCACTACAGTAATGGCAAAACAACTATTTGCATTATTAAATAGGAATGTATTCAAACTTTGAGCAAAGAAGCCTAAGCATGGTTGTGTTCAAAACATAAGATTGTATGGCACTTTGGCAAATTTTTACTGTTTTCTTTAATTCATGTTTATAGTACAGTTGTAGTACAAAGCCAGCTTTTTGTTTGCTTGTTTTGTACTGATAAACTTAGAAAATAAAGAAAAAAGGTATTTATAAAAGATCACATGGTATAATTTAACTGTTGGCGACATTAATGGTGTTAGCCATGTCGAAGGTATAAACCTGTCTTTTTGCATTTCTGACTTTCAGTAAAACTTCAGCTCACTCTTGTAATTTTGTCTTTAGAATGTAGCCTATGCCATAGCTTAAAATGTGTGACGCAATCATATACTGGATTTGGTCAACAGGAATATGTTTTACATAAGACTATCCAACTGTTATGATTCTTTATAAGGTGTATGTTTCCTGATGTTGTATTTCAGCTGTGGCAGACCCTATAACCAAATAGAAGCTGGTGATGGGACACTAGATAGAAGTGATGGTACCACACACTCCCTGAATAGAGCAGGTAATTCTTTGTCAATCAAAAACTCCTCCTCCTTTAAAATTTAATAATTATTCACTGGAAGGGTAAATATGCCTCTGTCTCACAAAAGGAAAACATATGTAGGTGAGATTATTCAAACTGCCTTTGAGGCTTCTTTCCTTTTTGCTTGTTTAAGATGCAGAAAATGCTCATGAAGAATATAGATACAATGCAAAATAAATATGTTTTTCCATATGGTTTTGTCTAACCTTGCCAGTACAAATAACAGTCACCAAGTTTTTTCCTGCTCTTCAATCCCTAATCCCATTTTTCACTCTCTGCAGGATATATGCTTTAATGTCTTTGGACAGATTGTTCAACATTAGACACAGCCAAGCAGCACATATGTATTATGAGTCAGAGATCCTGTTGCTATTATTCAGAAGGTCTGTTCACACAACAAGCTCTGTGATTTGTGTTGTAGATGATCCTGCACAAGCCACTTCTGACTATGAGACCAACAACAGTGACAGCAGTGATATTGTACAAAATGATGATGAGACAGATTGCTCCAAAGAACAGACACAGAAGGGATCCGTCTGTAGGACGTATGCGCCTGAGACCATCATTCTGCATCCCTTGATACCACCTGAGGTAGCTTGTTTAAATTCCACTGTCACCATAGACTGAATGTATATGGAAATGAAAAAAACAAACACAACCCCAGAGCAATCTAAAGATTATGGCTATGGTTTTAAGCAAAAATTTCAGCAGCTAAACCTTGTAGTAAGAGGTTTGACTGAAGAATTGAAAGGACCCACTGAACTGTGTGAGAGGTCCTAAGCACTGGCCACTTGTGAGACACTAACCATCTATTTTGAGGAATGAATACAGGCTTATAGATCTGTCATTAGGCACTTAAGAAATGTTTGGCTTCTGTATTAGTATTGCCTTTAAAGGGAATAGATTGGAAAGAAAATAAATGATAATCTCAAACTACTAGCACGATGTATTGTATTCCTGTTCAGCCACTTCAAATTTTCAATGGCCTTGCAATCCTGGCTGATATATACAGTGATTCTTACTTTTAAAGAAATTGACACTTCCCTGAGAGTGCAGCATAATATTATTGTCTTGAACAGAATAACATTATAAGCATGCATATAACTTAAGAACATTGCAGTATGGTGAACATTAACAGGTGCTGATCTTGAAACTGCTGTTATATTTGATTTGTAAATTTGATTCAGAGGTAGAAGGAAAATTTAGGGTTTTGTTTGTTTGTTTGTTTGTTTTCCCAGCCTTCTGTGGAACTGGATTAATAAATTTTAACATGGTTTGAGCTCTTGAAAAAAATATTGTAGTCTGTTGAATTGGGGTTGGACATGCTGAGAGAAGATGTCCTTCTTGAGATATTTTAGGGTTCACTCATTTGCAGTTCCTTAGTAATAATGAAATGCAATAAAGTGTTTAGGGAAAAATTTGAACAAAGGGGAATGCCCAGTCTTTACTTTGCAGACCTTGAAAAAGAGGTAGGTCTCAGTTTAAGATGGATAATTCTTCTCATGGAACATGTTCCGTTAGCTGTGATACATGTCGATTATAATGAATGTGTCCTGATGCGAAAGGAGAAAGTGAACATTTTTGCCTCTCTACCCCAGCAAATTTAACAATGAAGAAGACAGACTCACTTGGAAATGAATGAATGATTCCCATGAATGAACGAATGAATGTCTCTCATGCCTAAGTTCAGAAAATGATGTTTCATATACAGAATCTCCTCTTCATTCAAGTGAAAAAAAATATATAAAAAAGAGTGACTAGCTGTAGGGCTGGTAGAAATGGGAACATCTCTGCTGAGCTGAATAAAGTACCATTGGCTTAGAAATGATGCTAACATGGCCTTAGTTTTTAACAGCACAATTTTTTCTTTTGCATGAGATGCTTCACAGAACTAAAACTTAACTTTATTTTACTTTCTGCCATAGGACAAGCCTGTGCTCGCTCCTGAGCCTCTGGTTATGGACAACTTGGATCCCCTGATGGAGCAGCTAAACAGTTGGAATTTTCCAATCTTTGATTTGGTGGAAAAAATTGGAAAGAAATGTGGTCGTATTCTCAGTCAGGTAGGAAGGGTATCTCATCTGTGATGACTGGCTTGATTATTGATCTAGAGATATGATTTAGACAAAGTATTTTTATGACCTGTAATCTGTTCATTTAATAAATTATGATCCCTGACACCTAATTCAAAGCTGACAATATGAACTCCTTCTCATTAAATTCCTTACTTTTGAAATCCCATCTCTTTTAATTTAAGAATGTGAAAGAAAACAAAAACAAAGAAAGAAAAAAAAACAACAACAGACACCTATTATGACTGTTACTGTTCACCAATGAGTTTATGTAAACCCTTCTGAATATTCTCTCCTTTCTGCAGGAGTTGTTCTAGTCCCTTACCAAGTATGTAGTGAAAAGATTTATCTTGAGCCCAACATTAGAGGGCTAAACAGTAAAAATACTCAGTTGTGATGCAGGAATTTTTTTTCTATACTGGAGATTTCAGTCAGGCAATGCAAGGCATTATGTTGTGATGAGTGCTGTTTATTGGTATGTTTGAAAATTAACCCCAACACACAAACACAGAGGTTAGTGGGTCAAGCAGATTTCACTGCAACAAGCTCCAGGGAATGCTATATCAAAATCAAATGTTGTTCCCTTTGGGGCTAACTACTATTCAGCTATATTCCATTATCCAGTGGTCAACCAGGAAAACCACAGCATGAATTTAAATTTACTTGTGGTCTGTCTTTTATCATTCTGTAGCTTGGCAAGCAACATCTATGTTTAAGCAGCCTACCAGCTCTCTAGGTTAGTTTTAGACAAATAGGCAAAATGTGTCTGGATATGGGTAATGATATACATTCACCAGTGGTCGTTGAGACAACTTTGCAATACTTGGAGAACAAGTGATTAAAATTCCCTTCTAGGTCTTCTTCATCATGTTTTTGTCTAGCAGTAAAGCATCTTACAGAGTCATAAATGAAACATAAGGAAAAACAGAATGCTTTTGATGGCAAAAACAGTAGTTTGAATGAGTCAAACATTCTTCTGTTTTCTCATTGGTACTTCTATGGGTGTTAAGGACTTTATTAAGTTACGTGGAGTTTTGAACCTCTTGGGACAATTTCCCTCTGCTGCTCACAGTTTCCACTAAAGCTCCACACTTTGTTTCCAAATATTTGCTTTTTGATCAGGTTCTGAGCACATTATCACCGTTTCAGTGACACAAAATAAAGCCTGTGAAATATACTAGAAAAGCTTAAATAAATAATATTCAAGATCAAAATTCACTATCTTCTGCAACAGCTGTTTGTATTAACTCTCATTCCTTAAAAGCAGAAAGCAGCAAGTTCAAACTTGTTCATAAAATAAAGATTGTTCCTTTAGTTCTTTTCCCCACTTACTCATACGTTCCTAACAAAGTAATTTTTAGAAATAAGAAACTGAAACAAATATATATTTTTTTCCTGCAGCTAAAAGTATTATTTTTCTTGTGTAATTTTTAAATCCTGGGATATTACCAACAAAGGAAAACAAAAGCACTAATGATTTATTCTCTGATTTTTCTGTTAAGTGGACTCATCCATTAAAAACAATAAGTAAATTAACAAGCTGGGTTAACTATGTTTGCCTTGCTAGGTTAAATTTATGAGATGGAACAAAGCAAAGTTGACACGTGCCGCTAGGGAAGCATTTGGTTTAGAAAGCAAATGCTGGCATAGCATCTTTAATGCTGCTTGAGATGTCTGTTTCTTCTTTTTGTAAAGTTAAATTGATTTAGACATGTAAAGAGACCTTGAACCAGTCAGCAGCCATAAAAGCATGTGTGCAAAATACAGTGGAAAACACTCTAAATGTGGCACTAACGAATATGCATAATAGGGGCTAGGGAGGAATTTGCATACCAGTCCATTTCAGAAAGGAACAACAAAGCCCTCCAGCTGAGCTGCTGCTTCACAACAGGCCATAAACGTAGATAATGTTTTCAGTCACACTTAACTCTCTTCTTACATTTCCTATAAAAACAAACAAACAAACAAACAAAAAAACTGCAGAAGAGAAACTCATTTGCTTTGAAAAGCAAATAATGAAAGTGAAAAAGGACAGGCTAAAGTTAAGATCTCTCCCCAGCATTTATTGCTAGGCCCATAGGAACAAGAAATGCTGGTGGTGCTCCTACACTGCTTGTACTCCAGCATCATCAAGACAGAGTGGCATCACTGCAGTGCGTGTAAGTTGGTCCCTCTGTGATTCCAAGAAGAATACGTAGTCATCATGTATGATTTCTGTAGAAAGAAACTGCAGCCATTACAAGGGAACAAGGGAAATCTGTCCATGGGGGATGGAATATTCCCTGGATCATTACAGCCGCCCTCATGAGAAGTTATGTTTGTCACAGCTGGAGACCAGGCATTGACGACTTAAAAGGAACACACATTTGCAGAAATTACATACAAGAGCCAAAAAAGGAGTTGTAGCCTACAAGCAATGAATAGGGAACCACTAACCTGAACCTTGTACATGTCCTCCAAGATATTTACGTGTGCCTGTAACACTCCAGAGAGGAGCTACACGTGAATGATGGTCCCCATTTCTAAAAAAGTTTCCCTTAGAAATCATTCAGGAGAAACACTTGTTCAGGCAGCAGTACTAGAAGTATCTGAGTTATAAATGATTCACTTGAGCATTAGCAGTCATTGCACAGATGAACAGAAAATGGAGGCAGGAGGGAAAAGGCTGTGTGGAGCACCCTATGTCAAGTGGCTGGATGCTGTCAGAGCTACCCCAGGGCTTTCCCCTGGCAGTGGAGACCACACCATGGCTGCAAGAGCACTGGGGTCAGTCTATGGGATGGTGACTGCCAGGGAGCTCATGAAGCAGCATGCAGTTTACAGAAGAAAGATTTTTAAAGTGGAAGCATTTAAAAGTGTTTAATCCAGAGCAATGAATAATAACAACAACAACAATAGAATCATAGAATCATAGAATATCCCAAGTTGGAAGGGACCCATGAGGATCATTGAGTCCAACACCCGGCACCACATAGATCTACCCAAAAATTCAGGCCATGTGACTAAGTGCACAGACCAAACACTTCTTAAACTCCACCTGGCTTGGTGCAGTGACTACGTCACTAGAGGAGTGAAGAACCTCTTCCTGATGTCTAGCCTAAACCTCCCCTGTCTCAGCTTGATGCCATTCCCATGGGTCCTATCACTGGTGACTAAAGAGAATAGATTGGCTCCTTCTCCTCCACTCCCCCTCGTGAGGAAGCTGTAGACTGCGATGAGGTCCCCCCTCAGCCTCCTCTTCTCCAGGCTGAACGGGCCTAGTGACCTCTGCCACTCCTCATATATCTTCCCCTCTATGCCCTTCACCATCTTCATCACCCTTCTCTGGACGCTCTCCAACAGTTTTACGTCCTTTTTGTACTGAGGTGCCCAGAACAGTACTCGAGGTGAGGCCGCACCAGCGCAGAGTAGAGCAGGACAATCACCTCCCTCGACCAACTAGCAATGTCGTGCTTGATGCACCCCAGGATACAGTTGGCCCTCCTGGCTGCCAGGGCACACTGCTGGCTCATATTCAACTTGCTATCAGCCTCAACCCCCAGATCCCTCTCTGTGGGGCTGCTCTCCAGCGTCCCATCGCCCAGTCTGTACGTGCAGCCAGGGTTTCCCCGTCCCAGGTGCAGGACCCGGCACTTGCTCTTATTGAACTTCATGCGGTTGGTGATTGCCCAGCTCTCCAATCTGTCCAGATCTCTGTGCAAGGCCTTACCACCCTCATCCGAATCCACAACTCCTCCAAGTTTAATGTCATTGGCAAATTTGCTCAAAACACCTTCTAGACCTACATCTAAATCATTTATATAAACATTGAAGATGACTGGCCCTAAAATGGAGCCTTGGGAGACCCCACTGGTGACCATCCGCCAGCCAGATGTGGCCCCATTAACCACAACCCGTTGAGCCCTGCCCATCAGCCAATTGCTCACCCATTTGATGGTGTTTTTGTTTAGTTGTATGCTGGACATTTTGTCCAGTAGGATCCTATGGGAAACCGTGTCAAAAGCCTTGCTGGAGTCCAAAAAGATCATATCAGCTGATTTCCCTTGGTCAACTAGATGGGTGATCTTATAAAAGGATATCAAATTTGTTAGGCAGGACCTACCCCTCATGAACCCATGTTGGCTGGGACCAACGACGGCATTGTCCCCCGGGTGCGCTTCAGTAACTTCAAGGACCATCTTCTCCATAATTTTACCAGGCACTGACATGAGACTGACAGGCCTGTAATTACCAGGGTCTTCTTTCTAGCCCTTCTTGAAAATTGACACAACATTACCATAGACCATTACCAGGAAAACGACATAAAAAGGACAGAATTTAGCTAACAGCAGTAATTAAATAAAGAAGCTGACTTGTGAAAGAAGTGAAGAGGTCATACAGTAATTCTACAATGTCCTATTGTTCAGCATGTCAAGTTCAAAGTTGCCTTGAATCTTGTCTGTTTTTCAGTTCCTCCTGTCTACATTTCTGAGCTTTCCTCTCTCCTGAACGCTCCCTCATTCATCCATCACATTCTCCCTTCTGATGTATCCTCTCCTGGATGTCTGTGGTCATCCTTTCATGCATGAACTCTTTGAGCAGCTCTGCCTCCTAAGCTACTTGCTGCCAATGAGATCCTGAAGTCGGTTTTACCATGTCACTGCCAAAATCTGAGTGAGGGAAAGGAGATGATGTAGAGGATCCAAATCACCCTCTCATTTTCTTATTCCTTCACTTGCTTCCTTTTTTTTTTCTGGGAATTGAATTGACTCATGAATATTCCTTGGAGAGGTTTTTGAGGATTTTTTTACTATTATTATTTTTTTTTCACAAGACTCTGGAAAGGAACTCTGGGCACCTTCTTTTATGTATATACACTTCTGAGGTGCCTGCAAAATCTGGGGGTCCATATGCCTGAAAGGAAGAGCAGAACATTTGGAAGGGTTCAGTGAAGGAATGAAGAGGACTGTTTGGTACTAATAGGTTGTGTGCTTGTCTGTGTAACCACATCACTATGGAAATGTGAGTACCTGCTGCTATAGCTGGATGAGGTGATACACTTGAGAAAATACTGTGAAGAAAGTACATCTACATGGGGTGATTTGACAGAATGAGTTTTGTATCTAATTTTTAGATTCTTTCTCGTCTATTTAGCAGAATGCTGGTTTTCATTTTTTCAGGTATCATACAGGCTTTTTGAGGACATGGGGCTGTTTGAAACCTTTAAAATTCCAGTGAGGGAATTTATGAACTACTTCCATGCCTTGGAATGTGGATACCGGGAGATACCTTGTAAGTAGTAATTCCCAGCAGACAATAGTGCTTCCTTAAAGTTTTGGGTATTTTCTACACACTTTGTTTTGAAGACTTTATTCTCTCAATATATCAGATTTTTTTTAATGAGATGCCTTTTTCATTAAACCTTCAGATGTGTTGGCTGAGACCATATTCAAATCATATATTGCTGATATTGATTAATATTATAATTTACCACAGCAAACTGCTTCAGAAGATAATGGTGCAATGTGTAAACCAAAAAAAAAAGGGGGGGGGCACAAAAAATGAAAAAAAATAAAATTCAGTAATAATAGCAGACTCTACTCAATGCATGAAAGCATACATGCTTTCTTGAGCACTAACAGAAGAATATTTCTTCAGATTTTTCTTCTGCTATGTCACTACCAAATGGATAGCTCTCTCTAGTCAGGGGGTGGTTTTTGCACCACAATTCCATTTGTTCTTTTTCATTGCATTTACTATTTCATGTTGCATAATAATAATAATTCATGGGAAATGTTGTACAAGCCTGCAGCCATGTGAAAATGTTATACGTACAAAGAGCTGTTTCCTGTTGAAGTGTGTATTCTTGATTATGCAAGTATGCCTCTGCCTCTGATGTGTTATATTGAAACATTTCCCCCTCAGTAAGAGATCTGGATTTTTTTACACAGTAGCAGTGCTATACTACCAAAAGAGACATATTTTGTAAAGCTGAAATATACCAAGTAGATGAGTGTTTCCTGTTCTTCTGCAATTACAGCTAAGCTGGTATTTTTCAGTGTGAATAATTTATTCACAGAAAACCTTGCTTTCAGTCATTTTAAAAGTATTTACTAATTCAAATCAAACTTACCAAACCCCTTCTACTGCAAAAGACTCTTTTTTTCCAGGAGGATGGAGGCAGTTATTCCCCCTTTTAGCTGTCAGATATCTCCTGTGCTGAGGAATATAGGACACCCTGTTTTCTCCCACCTCCCAGAAAAATGTCTGAAACATTGGCTTATAGTCTCAGTCTCGAAATATTAAATACAAATTGGAACAGCTACAATGTAAGGGATTGAAGGAAAACTGCCTCAAAATGCCTTCAAGCCAGGTGGTTTGGACTCTCTTCTGGGAAAGTAAGAGACCAAATTCCAAATCTTTCCCTGTGTTTGAATCAGAGAAGGGATTTTAAGCAGCAGATTATAGCCAGAGGGGTTATAGGTGGATGTTCCATAGTCTGTCCTTCCTATTGAAGCTGTTCCTCTTTGGTTTAAATGCTTTACTCATAGGGGCTCTGGATTTTTTGTAAATCTAGCTATTTACAAAAATATAGCCTCCATTTCCTTGATTTTTCTTATGTGTGTTTAATTTTATAGTCAAGAAGAATATTTTGTCTAATACATAATTAATTTACCTTCCAGTTTTTCATTTCTGTGAAGGAGTAAAAACCAAAGCAATTTGTTTTTATTGAACCAGTCTTTTGTCTTGGTTGCTGAACTAAAAAATGAGTTATTCATACAAAATTAACTATGACTATACCTGCTGGATTAAGTTAGTACAATTTTTACAAGACTTTCATCCAGCCTTTACTCCAAAGAAAAGCATTAGACCCCTATGCAGGACCATCCTCTAGGTTTTGCATAAGATTAGTTTCTCAAGATAGATGTTCTTAGTACTTCAAAAAAGGCAGCAGGGAGGAGATCTCTTCCATATTTTATTTTGTGTTTTTTTTTTTTTCAAAAAATATCCATTCCTGTTCTGCTTACTGTTTTACTTAATACTACTAATAAAAAAGTAGCTAAATATCTAAATGGAGAAAGTCACAGAAGAGCAAGAGATTAAAGTAAGGGGTAAATACAAAGGCCAAGTGGCATGACATTATGCTCACATTTGGTGAGTAAGCGAAGTGACTGAAAAATGTGAATATAATAAGCCTTTGTGTTACACCCATCTGCCCTTGGTAGGCAGGATTTTAGGCCAATTTTAGAAGTAGACAAAGTAGGCAGTTGTCTTGAGCATCGTAGTCTTTGGTCAGCAAGATGGCGAAGCTCTTCTTTACACCTCTTATGCCAAAACTGAGCAAATGCAGGCAGAGAGCTTTTGCCCCCCTGATGACAAGGGTTAGAAACATGGTAGCAGCATTGCTTCCCTGGAGGAGGCAGATTGCTGCTCCCAGCAGGAAAAGAAAATCATCCATCCCTCAGCAGTGGCAAAGCGACAAATCTGGCTCCCTAGGATGCTTTCTCCATTCCAGCTCTCCTCCTTTCTTCCTGTTTTCCCACAGAAGGGTGGCTTTAGCATGAAGTTCAGCTTCAGTGCTAAGAAACTCTCTGTCAGCTGCATACTGCCTGTCTTAAAGATGAGGCAGGTATAAAACCAGGTTGCTTACACATCTTGCTGCCAGACCATTCTACATCCTGCAGAGTACAGAGTTTTTGTCACCTTCTCCTGTGAGTTATATTGATGGGGGCAACCCAGTGATGGAGTCCCACATTTCTGTGCTTTGGCCTCTGAAATGCATATTTCCAGAACTGCAACAATGATAGCGTAGCCACAAGTTAAAATTCAGATAAGCAGATTGCTAGCAGCATTAGTTAGTCACTGTAAAATACACCTATGCTCTGCCCAAAATTAGCCTGAATCACAAGCTGAAATACTTCTCTTTCAGTGGTTCTACTCCAGATGTAAGTTCTGGTCCTCGTGCAGCAAAGTGTTACTCCTCTTTCAGCATCATGTTTGCTTTTGCCAGTGTATGTTTAGATGATACTTTGTGCTGAACTAGTGTGTGATTCCTTTTTCAGTCAGTTGTGTTGGTTGTAGGATAGTTTATCTGGCCTTAAAAGATTTGGTGGGAAGAGCCTTGGAGTGACTTTTATCTCTCATTTCTGCAAAGACAATTTGTAGCAAGCCAGATTACAGGAGTCAGGGCCTAAAATCTTATCCCTGGCCAGAAAGCTGCAGAAACAACTTGTTTTGACTGTGCAGTGTACACATATCCTGAATTTGACTTTGCAGTGCAGCCATTAACACAGCACCGACATTTGCTCAAGTAGAGTCAGGTAAGTCTTATCTGCCTTGTGTATAGAAGTTGGGAGAACCATCTGCTGAAGCAGATGGGGTTTTCCTAATGATTTCATTTGAATCAGAGGCTAACAACAGATATTTAGCCTACGACATTTAACAAGTGAAAGGCAACCACTGGAGTAAAGGAAAGGAGCTGGAAGTGCGGTTCAGACTCCTTGCTTAATGCTTTCTTCATGAAGTTTCCTACAGTGCAGGTACCACTGCTTTGCTGTTGTTTTTCTTTTTTTGGATGGGTGTGAGACTTGCTAATGAATTTGCTTGAGCCATAGTGAAAAGCTGAGCATTTACATTATGCAGATGGTTTTCATGGTTGTGATACCATTTGATTTGTTTCTGCTCGATTGACTGTCATGCAGTACCCACTAGATGGTGCTGATTTCCCTCCGTCGGAAATACTCATGTTTAATAACAAGGTCATTTGCTTTGTATCACAGATCACAACCGAATCCATGCAACTGATGTTCTGCATGCCGTTTGGTACCTTACTACTCAGCCCATTCCAGGACTGCCAACTGTGATTAATGATCATGGGTCAGCAAGTGATTCAGGTATATTTAAATATGCTACTGTATATGTTGTACTTTTTTAAGCTTTTGATGTGAAATTTGCTGGAAGAAAGCCCACAATTCAGAGCTGAGTGCAGTACTTGCTGCTATAAAGACTTTTAAATTCAATAGCCTGTTGAATGCTGCATGTATATTTGTATAACATTGAAGAGAAGGTAGCTGGTCCTCCAAAACCTAATATTCTACATTTAATGTGTGAATGGAAACCTTTGTGGTCACCCATAATAACAGATGTTTATAACCATTTGTTTTTTTCAATAGTTTTTCTTCTAGGAAACTGTGTTAGGAGTGCTTTCTAGTGCTGCTACAAGAGACAGTGTAGACTTTTTATTCCTCAAATCCTGCATTGTTTTGCTATTATGAAACTACTGGGACATGCAGGTAGTGGCATGTACTGCTACTGTTTGGCTGTTGTGAAGTGTTTCTTTGCCATTCCTCACTGTCTCCAAAGAAGGAGAGTTGTTACCACCTTGCAATTAGTTTACAAGTCTGCTTGTAAAGTACAAGTCTACATTGTCTGCTGTTTTATGATTGCTACTTACAGGAAGCTCTTATTGCACATTTATATTAACTTCACCAGTCTGAGCTATAGCAACTAGAGGACCTATCTGTGTTTTGTGGGGATTCTGAGGGAGCTGTTGAAAAAACAGGAGTTTGGTCCACAGAGAACATTTCCACTTTGCATGTGTGTGCATTTGTGTGACATTAGAACATCATTTGTGAAACTCTTCAGGATGTTTTGGTGCTGGAAAAGGTTGCTATTCCTGGAAAATTTTGTCACTAATCATATCAGCAAATGTTGGAGGCTTTGTAGCTGAGGTGAACTGGGTGGAATGAAAGGACTTGTGTTTAGGGGCTTTTGATGTTTGTAACTTGAAAGATGTTTTCATTTGCATGCAAGTTCCATTCATACATCTCCCTCAAAATCTGCCAGTGGCATGTTCAAGCTGATTCAAAAAGAGGCTGGTAAGAGAGTTATTATCAAAAAAGTAAAGTCTAGACATTGGGTTGAAAAATATGCACCTATACCAATAAAATTAACAAATGCTATTCCACTACTTTAAATACTGATAGTATTTCATAAATTAATCTATATGATGAAGCACTTAGAGGAAGGAATGCGAAGACTGAGTTACTCACAAAGCTAAAGCATGTCTGTTGGCCCATATCTTATTGTTAATGCTTTATGTAGTTTGAGACCAGGCTCTGCTGGATGGCTGGAAGTTCCCTGGGGGATCTGAAATTGTTCTTTTTCAGCAGCATGTCTTATTGTACTGGGTCATGTACACAGCATCATAAAGTGTTCAGCACAGGACATGTTTACTCTTCAGTTAGGTACTATGAATCCTCCACTCCTCTTCCTGCTTTGCTGCTCCCATCTGTTTCAGTAAGTCACTGAAAAGGTGATGAGAAATTTTTAAACCTATTTATTTCTGCTCAGATTCTGACAGTGGAATCACTCACGGCCATATGGGTTATGTGTTTTCGAAGACATACACACCTACAGATGACAGCTACGGATGCCTAGCTGGCAACATCCCAGCCCTTGAGTTGATGGCTCTTTATGTAGCTGCAGCCATGCATGATTATGACCATCCAGGAAGGACCAATGCCTTTTTGGTAGCAACAAGTGCTCCTCAGGTAAATAAATCTCAGGCAGTGTTGCTGCCAAGTTTGGAAGGTCTGTGGTAACAGCTTCTACTTGTCAGTGATACCTGAAGCTTACATTAAGCACAGTTATACCAAATATTTTGAAATAGCTTATCAAAGTGAAAGAAATAATCACTTGGGGATTGCCAGTGAGTCTCCTTACACACCCTCACTACACTCAGGGGGAGTGTTAAGAAACGTATAGATAAAATGTCTTTGTGAAGGAGAAGCAAATGTTCTGCTGAATGTTGCAGAATCTATAACTGTTTGTGAAATTAAGGGAAATATTATTGTACACAGTAAGGCACAGAAAGATTAAAACAAACTGACAAACAAACTATGTAGTTTCCAGTGCACCATGCAAGTGAGTTTGAGCACAATCATAACATATATTTTCTGTTGCTTCTGTAGTATATGAATTGCTGCAGTCTTTTATGAATGTATCTTTGCACTATGACTCTACAAGGGGAAAGAAAACATCTCTGTTTTACAAATGAATAATTGAGACTTAACTAAGGTTACACAGAAGTTGCTGCCAATGCTGGCAGTTGAATTCAGTGATTCTGAGTCACTGTTTATTGGCTTAATTATGAGATCATCTTTCCTTCGTTTACATAGCTGACCTGCCTGGCTTCAGTGTACTCTGCTGAAAGATATTTCTGTGCAGAAAGAAAGAACAAAAGGTGGTGTAATGATGAGAAGTTGGTTAGGGATGCAGAAATTAGGGATTTACTCCCCACCATGGATACAGAATTCGTTTCTTAGCAAAAGGAATTTTTTGGATCCAGAATTCATTTCTTATCCACTCTAGCTGAATAAATAGACTGATAGAAACTACTATTCCTGCCAAAATAACATTTGAAACCTCAGGAAAATCTTGAATAAAAATGAAATCAACCAAACCTGAACGTCCCTCATGCATTATCCCCACATCTTTCTTATTTCTGTAGTTGTGGTGTTTCTTTTGCTGAACATCTGCCCATGTTGTTTTCACAGGCAGTGCTGTACAATGACCGCTCCGTTCTGGAGAATCACCACGCTGCTGCTGCCTGGAACCTTTTCATGTCGAGGCCAGAATACAACTTCTTGGTCAACCTTGACCATGTGGAGTTCAAGCATTTCCGCTTCCTCGTCATTGAGGCAATTTTGGCTACTGACCTGAAAAAACACTTTGATTTTGTTGCCAGATTCAATGCCAAGGTAACAAGATTCATTTGGGTTTCTGGTGGATAGTCAGAAAAGTTTCCAGGGCTTGGTAGCATCACAGTGAAATGATTAAAAATGCTGCTGTGTTGCTTTTTCTTCCGAATGGCCTCTCAGCTGCTGTAAAACATGAATATTAATCTGTCATTTCTTTTACCTATTTGAATTTAGTGCCACAGCTTCTTTTCTTATATATGCTTGTGTTTTTCAGAAGTTGGTTTAAGGCAGTATTTGTTGTCTTGTTGACAACATAAAAGCAGATTTAGAAAGGCTACTTTGCCCTGTTGAGGATATTATGTAATATAGGACAATTTGATGAAAATCCCAGTTACATCCTACTTTTCAATATTGTTTTCTTCTCTGCTGGTATTTTAGACATTAGCAAAACACTCAAGGGAAAAAAAAAAAGAAAAAAAAAAAAAAAAAAAAAAAAGGAGAGGTTTTACCACATTTCCCTAATGTCTAAATACTTAATGTGACTCTTTATCTGTTTAATTGTACTGTTCTATTAGCAAAACACAGATATTGTATGACTTTGAAATTCTGATCTGAAATGCAGTAAAAGATCTTTCTTTCCTACTTTGTTCCCAATGGGTAAGCCCCTGAGGAAGGTCAGTAAAGATCTTTCCTTTATGCTCAACTCAGTGAGCATAAAATCACAACCCTAGGAACCTATTTTTAAAAAAAATATTGTACAGTTTCATCTAGTTTCAATTTATTGGAAATTACTATTTATAAGTTTATTTTAATAAACTCCATCATCTATCCAAGCTGTAGGTACGTTACCTGGATAATATCTGCTTGGGAGCTGATATTGCCTACTTGTTCCTTGTATAAAACCAAACACAGTGTGTTTCTTGTCCTGGATTAGGACCTCCTAGCTGTTTTACTTTCATATGTTTTCTTGAGGTATTGCTTAAGATGGACCTGTATCCTGAAAGTCTGAAGCCTACAGATGTATGACTGGTTTTGTTTTCCATTACCCTAAAAGATATCTCTTTGTTCGGCTCTAAGGAGCTGTAAAGAAAGGCCTTAAATTATGGTCCAGGGTAGACAGAGAACTGATCTGAAGATCCATGGAAGTCTTAACTCCTTTTGACCCCTGTTAGACATGTCCCACATCACTCCTGGTGGTATCAGAGGGGCTTCTTTAGGTCTTAATTTTAAACCCCAAGGCCATTTTCACCTGTCTAATTTCCTCTTAAAGTATTGAACTTACTGGCAGATTCTCAGCTGCTAGGGCTCCCATGACAATAAAGCACAGTAAATTCAGGCTGTCTGAATAAATCCTTTGCCTTTGACAGTTTGGACCAAAACCTTCACTTCTGTGAAAGTAAGTAATATGAAAAAAAAAAAAAAAAAAAAAAAGAAAGAAAGAAAGAAAAGAAAAAAAAATGAAGAGAAGAAAGTGAAAACATTAAGCAGTATTTGTGGCTGATCCTAGCTTTCCCTGAGTCATCACTGTCTTAAAAAGAGATTATTTACACTTGGTTAGAAAAACTTCGTTTGTACCAGAGTAGCCTCCAAGAACAGACCTCACATGTTTGTATCTGAGTTTCTGCAACTTTGATAAGCTGAGCTATACATGATTATGTTATTGATTGAGTTGCTGAACTGTAGTTTAGTGTATTGACCATAGTCAGAGAGACTGTAGAAGTCAGTTTAAGCACATGTAATATAATCATCCTCCTACCAGAAAATCTTGCAGTCTGGAAAGTACAAGAAACAATGAAGGAAACTCACTGTCTGTCACTTTGGTGATATCAATGCATCAGAGCACTTACTGTCTGTCCTCTGACACTAGTTATGTCAGCTCGTGTATATTAAAAGCATAGCCCTCAACGTTGTGGACCTACTCCTATATGAGACAGGGGACTTGGTGACAGAGGACACGTAAGTTTTGTCTAGTCATAACACAACTTTCTATCCATTTTCAACTACTGAAAACTTGAAAATTAAAGCCGTGTTTCAAGAAGGGATTTGAATTTAAAGTTAATTAGACAGTAGAATAAAGTCCCTCCAACACTTGGAGATGTTTTAGGAAAAAAACCTGGGATGGGAAAATGTGGCTAATGACAGCAAAGGTTGGTATCACTGACCATTGGAAAAGGCCAAGGTCCTCAATGCTTTCTCTGACTTTGTGGGTAAGACCTGGCTTCAGGAATCCCAGATCCAAGAGATGTCAGAGAAAGTCAGGAACAATGATGACTTATCTTCAGTGAGGGAACACTGTAACAAACTCTGCATATACAAGCCCATGGGAGATGCAGAGTGTTATGGGGTGACAGGGCAAGAGTCAAGGGGTACAAATGGAAACACAGAAAATCTCATTAAAAATAGGAAAGGCCTGATTTACTGTGAGAGAAGTTGTATACTGGAAAAGGTTACTCAAAGAGGCTGTGGAGTTTTCCTCTTACTAGAAATACTCAAAATCCAACTGGTTGCGATCTTGAGCAGCGTCTAATAACTGGCCCTGCCTTGAGTAAGGGGATTGGACAAGTCCAGAGGTGCCTTCCAACCTCAGCTTTTCTGTGACTCTTTGAAGGTTATACTTTGATTTTAAGGCAGTTGATAGCATATATCACATTTCATTGTGGAAGGTATGGGAAAAATTGAGAAAAGGAAAAAAAAATGAATCCTGTCAGAAAAATTTAGATGAAATAGAAAAATAGACCTGTTACATGCATCTTCATGCTATAATAAAATCAGCATGTCATTTAATGGCAATTTATTTTTGTGCACAAATTAGGTAGTAATTTCTTGGAAAATGTCATGGAAAGGTTGCATTTTTTTTTGTTTTCCTAGTAAATGCTTTCAGACAGACACATTATTTGCTAAATATTAATGTCTCATAATATATCTCAATGTTCATTGTTTTTCACTTATTTTTCTTTTTATAGGATGATATGCGGGTAATGGTAAATTTCAACTTTAAGCTATCTCACCCGCTTACACTTGTGATTCTGTCAAGTAGCTGAACCACAAGGTATCCCAGGGCAGAATTTCCTCTGTGGATACATTCTTATTGAGCATTACTGTCACGGTTTTCCTTTCTCTGCCTCACAGGTGAATGATGACGTTGGGATTGACTGGACTAATGAGAACGACCGCTTGCTGGTTTGCCAAATGTGCATCAAATTGGCTGACATAAATGGGCCTGCAAAATGCAAAGACTTGCATCTGCAGTGGACAGAAGGCATTGTGAATGAGTTTTATGAGCAGGTAAATAAATCATGTCCAAGGTGGTATCTGCTGGTTGCATGTTGTGGGCTAAACAGTCCTGCAGTGTGCTAATGCATGATGAGTGAAAATTGCAGAGAACAGGACTAAAGGGAATGCCTAGAGTTCAAATTAGACCATTTGTTTGCTGGATCAGTGATAGTCCATATGGCACTCAAGCTTCTAATTTGTCCTCAAAGACATCTGATGATGGGGTTTTGTACAGGCTTAGCCAATCTAGTCTGTCAATATCCTTACCAGGTACATGGTGAACAAGTTGTTCTTTTCCAATTTTTTTCTGTTGGCTTGTCATCCTTCTTTCAGTGTTCTTTAGTACAAATGATCTTTTCATCCTTTCTTCCATATCTTTTCAAGACATCTACTGGTTCTCATTGCTCTTCTCTGCAGTAACTCCAGGTGGCTCACACTTTTGTTGACATGTGCTCTCCAAAACTGGACATGACATCCTTACTGAGATGATCTAAACAAAGAAGAGGGGTTATTTTAGTTTCCACTTGGACCATGTCCCTGCGTGCACACACACAGAAAACCTTTATGTAATGAATATGAATGCCATTGTAATATTGTTGACTTTCAGTTTATTACAGACTAACTATATCTGCTCCCTACATGTTGATTCTAGCTCATACTTTTTTTTTCTTTTTTTTTTTTTTTGACATCACTTTCAGCTTTCCAAAGGTTTGTTAGTACAACAGCAATAATAAATGCAAGACTCAGCTGATGGTAGCACAAGGAAGAAGCAGACACAGACTGATTTACAAAGACCTGGGAATATAGCCAGGCACTGGTGCTCTCCTGCCAGGTATAAGGGTGCTCTTAATTGAAACTTTTCTCATTATAATTTATTTAGGCATGCTGAGTGCAAGAGACAGAGCTGTTCCCAGTGGAAAGACATTTTGTTTCCTGAGTGGAAAGACATTTTGAATGTGCTGGTTAGACTGAACTTCACATCCTGTCTTTTCAGGAAGAAGCGTGCAGGCTAAATCACTGGATCAGACACTGGATAGTCTTCTAGGAGTGGGCAGACTGACTTAAAGTCATAGGATAAACCCTTTTAAAGTCTTGTCATCTTCACTCAAATTTACTGTACTTAGAGTTTGGAAAAATTAGGATTTTCTTCTGCTGCTGCATTCTGGAGTATGTAAAGAAATGGAAGAAGGGTCAAAATTAAGACATTGCCCTGAAGGTCCTTCATTTCTTTAAACAGTCATGAGGAAAAGAAAGGGCTAAGATTCTTATATATATTACAAATATAGTTAGTTCAATTTTTCTTTCTTTTTTTTTTTTTTTTTTCTTTGTAGAAGAGAATGAATCCCATAACAGAAGCAATTAACCTTCATCTCCCACATTTTCTTTCAGGAAATACTTTTCTTTGCTTATTCCCATTAAAGTTCTTCCAACAAATTGTACTTCACCTAATTCTGGTGATGATCATAGCTTATGTGTGTGACCACTGCATGCAAACAAAACTTGGTAATCATGTATATGATATGACTTTTCTTTGGTCCATAATAACTAATTTCAGAGGGCAGTAAGTGCTCCAATACAGTGGTATCATCAGAGTGTCAAAAAGTGAGCTCTGTGTTGAGCTTGGGAGGAACATGTGTGAGAGGATGCTGTGTTATCTGTTCCACAATAAAATCTATGTTGTTGTCCATCAGTCAGAAAGTTGTGCTATTAATATTTTCATGCTCTTGGAAGGTGCTCCAAAGGACTGCTGCAGATAATTTTCTTGTAATGCTATAATTAAAAATAAATAAACTTAAGATTTATCTTCTCTGCAAATTTTGATTCAGAATAGCACAATTGTTATCTTCTTTACTGACTTTACTTTTAGTATGGGAACTGTGGGCAAAAGTCTTTGAACCCTTCACCTGCAAATTACAAGACATTGGGTGGTCGGTACGATTTTGTTGGTGGTGGTGGTGGTTTGTTTTAATAAAAGATGTATATTCACTGTACTGAGAAATCAATATGTACTATTAGATTTTCTATTTTGTCTTTTGCCTGACATGAGTTGCTGTCCTGACAGGATACTGGGACTTATGAGAAAGCTGTAGAGGGACTCTGTCAGGAAGTGTACTGCCAGGAAGTGTAGTTAATGGTTTTAAACTAAAAGAGGGTAGGTTTAGATTAGATATAAGGAAGAAATTCTTTACTCAGAAGGTTGTGAAGCACTGGAACAGGTTGCCCAAAGTTGTGGATACCCCATCCCTGGAAGTGTTCATCGCCAGGTTGGATGGGGCTTTGGGCAACCTGATCTGGTGGGAGGTGTCCCTCCCCATGGCAGGGAAGGCTGGAACCAGGTGGTTGTTAAGGTCCCTTCCAACACAAACAATTCTGTGATTCTATGATGGGGCTGAAAACAAAGAGCATATTCTTCCTAGGACCTACTTTTGACATTAATAACAATAAGTTAGATTTTCAATTTATTTAACCTAGGTTAAAATCTGACTTTCTTTAATGAAATATACTATATATGTTGTATTAAACCATCTTCGCAATGCTTTTGATCATCAACTTTCTTCTGAGTAGGGAAAAGCATTACTTTTCTCACTTCTGAAGAGGAAAATTTTATGGGAAGTTTGAACTTCCCCAGAACTGTTGTTATCAAAAAGCATACATTCAGCTTTTCCTGTGAGAATAGTGAAATATTTTTCTTGGGTTTCCTTTAATAAACACTGATTCCTCTGATGAATTTAACTCCCATAAAATAACAAGTGTATTGCATATAACTGTTGAAAAACCTGTACCATATTGTTACAGTATGTTTCATTTTTTCCCTCCGTGTGTTCAGTATATTTATTCAAAGTTAGGCTAGATTTACATTAAAAAGAATCAAAAAATGCGTTGTAATATATTTCACATAATAAATCATGTTTTAACTGGACATGAAAAAAACTTATAAACATTTCAATACTCAGCTTTCTTTCCACTAGCGACAACTTACAACTATGAAATCTCAGATATGTTACTATGAAGAAGAGGGAGTTGCCACTTCTTTTAAATTTGCTTGTTATTTCAAGGATGGATGACGTTTCAGTGTTTTGTTAAGACAAATATTCTGCATTTAATGATTGATTATAATGTTTTTGGTAGGTTATGATAAAAATAAAAAGAACAAACCACAAGGAAGTGAGATGTTTGTGGTACACGCTTCAAAATCGAACTCTCATTCATTGACTTTCCAACCTATCAATGAGTTGTTGACCAGATAACATTGTCTCTGACTTTTGGAAAATTTAGATTGCCAGAAAATAAATTCAGGCAACATGTAAATTCAAGGAAAGTGAATATGTCTGCCCAGATCCTAATCTGTATTCTCAAAAAATAGATCTCCATGTTGCATTAATGTCTTAATTTGCATAACAGGTTTGATTAAAGGGGTGTGGGGTTTTTTTGTTTGTTTGTTTGTTTACTGGGGAAGTGGTATTCTGTCTTGACATGTCTACTCAGCTGAAAACTCGCTGATATCACCAGAGTCTTTGCTATGATAGGGGTGAGTGAGAATGTCAGACTTTGTACTTAGAGAAAGTTCGACCTTTTTCACATCATGAGAGGAGGCAAATAAGTCTTCCTATACCTCCTCTCAGCCCTCTCTCCCCAAGAAAAGATAGCAAAAAGCTTTATGGGAAAGATTTACTGCTTCTGAGTTATGCCGACATTGATGGGGATCATTCTAGAATTTCCAGAAAGCAGATAATTATGACCCAAAGCCAAAAGGAGCTCTTTGTTTTAAGAGATGTGTAATAAGGACAAAATCCATAAGAAAACTAGGTCAATGAAATGGCTCTGGCTTGTAGCAATTCAGTCTTGTCCCCTGCAAACAGTTGGCTGAGTACAAGGAGAATAAGCTAACAATCACAAAATCAGAAAACATTTCTGAAAATAATGTAAGGAAAGAAGGAAATCATCAGTTTTCAAACTTTCAAATTCAGTGCAAAGTACAGGACTGTGGTGATGGGCATCATTTTGAGCAGTGATCACAGTAACATTCTTGTTAAATTCACCCTGTTGGTAGTGGGTTCTCTTACAAGAAAAGAGCTGTAACTTCAATGAATCATTTGACATGATGGCACTGTAATAATGTCACATTGGCATGGTATGGAAGTGGCATTACAGTAGAACTATTTTTCTTTCATCATTTTTAATTGGTTTGAAGTGCATCGCTCCTTTTCATTACACGGTTTTTCTTTCATTCACTTCAGAGAAATTACTGCTGTTTTTCTTCTCCAGGGTGATGAAGAGGCTAGCTTGGGCCTTCCTATCAGTCCTTTCATGGATCGCTCTGCTCCTCAGCTGGCACACCTCCAGGAATCTTTCATCACTCACATTGTGGGACCACTATGTAACTCCTATGACTCAGCAGGGCTGATGCCAGGAAAATGGATAGAAGATAGTGATGAATCAGGAGACACTGATGAGCATGAAGAGGAAGGTACAGCAGAAATGGAAACGTATGAAAATGCTGAATCCAGTAAGTTACTCACACTTATTTTTTTTCAACAGAAAAGTTCCATATTGTGACCAAAAACTAAGAAGTCATATTGTAAAAGCATAGAGACCATGAACTGGTCATGTTCCACGTAGACCTCTCCAGAGTTAGTGATTCAGTGCTATCCTTGGTGAAGTTGTCACGAGGTTAGTCACATTGGCACTCCCTTCCCTGTATCTCATCTGTCTAGAAAGCACCAGCCTTTATTGCCCTAGTGATACATAGCCTTTTCTCTACAACCTAAACTTTTCTATTCTTCCCCAAATCGTTCCATGCCCAAAACTCAAAGTAAACATTAAATAATATAGTGTGCACAGGTTTATTTTAGTATCTACCAGCTCTACAGGATCATCTCTCTAATAGCAGACAGAACTACAGGTTTCTGTGGCAGATTCACATTTATGGAATTGTCTACCAGATGGAAAGCTATGAGGTTGATAACCAACAGAGACTACAAAGCATTGAAACTGATGTTTTTGGATTAAAAAGAAAGACGAAGGATGTTCTCATTTATCCATTCTAGGGTCTGGCCTTACTTTTAAATTCTTAGTCACCATTCATCTCATTGCTGTATTGTGTAATATTCTGTGTCCCTGCTAGTCAAGTTCAACAATGCTGTTTTTAAGTTTAAAGCACAGGCCATCATTAACACTTGCCATACTGAAAACCAACCATTTTTAGTCATCTTCTGTTTCCTTTTCTGTTTTTCTTTTCATAGAATCATATCATAGAATCATAGAATGGCTTGGGTTGGAAGGGACCTTAAAGATCATCTAAATCCAACACCCCGGCATAGGCAGGGATGCCACCCCCTAGATCAGGTTGGCCAATGTCCCATCCAGCCTGGCCATGAACACCTCCAGGGATGAGGCATCCACAACTTCTCTTTGCAACCTGTTCCAGTGCCTCACTACCCATACAGTGAAGAATTTCCTCCTAATGTCTAGTCTAAATCTACCCTCTTTGAGGTTAAGACCATTCCCCCTTGTCTTATCATTATCTGCCTGAGTAAAGCGTCCTTCTCCATCCATAAAGACCCCTTTATGTATTGAAAGGTCTAAATTAAGAGTCTGAATTGAAAGGTCTCACTTGAAAGGTCTCCCTAGAGCCTTCTCTTCCATAGGAGAGGTACTCCAGTCCTCTGATTATCTTTGTAGCCCTTCTCTGGATGGAGAGGTGCTCCAGTCCTCTGATCATCTTTGAAGTCCTTCTCTGGACTCACTCTAACAGGTCCACTTCTTTCTTGTGCTGGGAACCCCAAACCTGGATGCAGTACTCCAGGTGGGGCCTCACAAGGGCAGAGTAGAAGGGGACAATCACCTCCCTCGACCTGCTGGTCACACCTCTTTTGATGCAGCCCAGGATGCAGTTGGCCTGGGCTGCAAGCACGCACTGCTGGCTCATGTTGAGCCTTTCGTCCACCAGAACTCTCTATTCCTCCAAGTCTTTCTCTGCATGGCTGGTCTCAGTGAGTTCTCTCAGGCCATACTCCTGTCTTGGAGTGTCGTTACCCAGTTGCAATACCTTGCACTTGGACTTGTTGAACCTTATGCAGTTCATGTGGGCCCACTTCTCCAGCCTGCCCACGTCCCTTTGAATGGCATCCCTTCTTTCTTTGGTATCAACTATACCACTCAGCTTGGTGTCATCTGCAAACTTGCTGAGAGTGAACTCAATCCCATCATCTATGTCATTGATGAAGATATTGAAAAGCACTGGTCCCAAGACAGACACCTGAGGGACACCACTCATCACCAGTCTCCATCTGGACATAGAACTATTGACCACTACTCTCTGGGTGCAGCTGTCAAGCCAATTCCTTACCTACCAGCAGGTCCACCCTTCAAATACATATCTTTCCAATTTAGAGATTAGGATGTTGTGTGGGACTGTGTCAAAGGGCTTACAGAAGTCCAAGTAGATGACATCAGTCAGTCTTCCCTTGTTGACTGATTCAGTTAATCCATCGTAGAAGACCACCAGATTGGTTAGGCACGATTTACCCTTGGTGAAGCCATGCTGGCTGTCCCAGATCACCTCCTCGTCCTGCATGTGCCTTAATATTGCCTCCAGGAGGATTCATTCCATGATCTTCCAAGCACAGAGGTGAGGCTCACCAGTCTGTAGTTTCCCAGGTCTTCCTTTCTACCCTTCTTAAAAATTAGAGTGATCTTCCCCTTTTTCCAGTCGCTGGGGACTTCACCTGACTGCCATGATTTTTCAAATATGGAGAGTGGCTTGGCGACTACATCAGCCAACTCCCTCAGAACCCTAGGATTCATGATGTTCTACCTCATTATAATATTTTATTATTCAAGCTATTGCTTTTACGTTTTGTATCTTTTTCAGAAACTTAAAAATGAAAGTATCAAAGGTTTTGAAATACCCAGAGAAGTTCTTCCTGCTTCCTTCTTACTGAATGTGAGGTGCTCATCTCAGTCATACCAACATATTAAAAACTGTTTTCTTCGGGTTCCCTCAATTCTCTGTGACTATATGGATCTGCATTAGGAATCTACAGAATCTTTTGTGTAGATATAGAGGTCTTAAAAGTTATTAGAAATTTGTTCCTATCATCAACATAGTTATGGATGTTCTAAACCTTCACAAAACTTACAAATGAAAGGTTGAGATGTGAGATACATAAATACTATGTGTTGTGGAGATGTTGGTAGAGATGTTTTTCTTGATGGAAAAAAAAATAGGTATATGGAAATATACAGTTGTTGCAGAAGATGTAGCTCCTGATAATTCACTGAAACAGCAGAGATATATGTAGAGTTATGAAAATTTAAGGTAGCCTAAAATTGATTTATTTTGTTACTATACAGGAACATGTAATTTTCTCAAAGTTCTGTTGTAAATATAAAAATTAAACAGTCTGTAGTTATTCAGACAAATTTTATCACCACAGCAAATGCTCAGTGGTCCCTGCAGAGAGCAGCAAGATGCAGGTCACCCAGGAAACCCAGAAGGGAATGTCCTGCTGTGGTATTGGCAGAGTAGCGGCTTCTTATTAGTGCTAAACCCAAAGGTTTCATACAGAGAACCAAGGGCTTTCTAATGAAGGATTGAATTGGATTTGGTCTGTGCTCAGTGAAAAGCTCTTTGTTTCCAGTTCCAAAGCTTCAAGGGCTAAACATTTTGGACCCTGACACAGACGTACTTCAGGCAACCTGCAAATGCTAATCCACGCAAATTTATTTGGTACAAAACATTCCTGTACGTCACCTTCTTTAAAAAAAGAAATCAGCAGTTGTCTTTGGAGGGGTTATTATTTCAGTTCTATCACTGACATTGCCACTGTTAATGATCAGGGAAAATTTTCAAGCTTTGTAGTGTCAAGGAGTTAACAATTTGTGTTGGACAGGCTATACAGGCATAGGAAAAAAAAAATCCTTCAGAAAGCAAAACACTTGTGTCAGGAGCCCTGAGAACTAATAGTGACAAAAGCATTTTTCAGATTAATAGGAAGGGACTGATGAATCAAAACCAGAGATATGAGATACTTCCTGATAGTCTTTAGCTATGTGACCACTTCATCAGTGATCAAACTCTGTTGCTGGAGCAATGATGTGTAAAGACTTTGTGATCATCTTCACTGTAGTGGTAGAGTAGTAAATCTCAGTCTTTGATGAGGGAACATAGGAACGGGTTCCCTCCTTTGATTACTAATGCTTAATCAGTTTATTACCCTCCCACAGCACTTCTCAGATCAAAGGCAAAATGTGAGAAAACACAAACAGGCAAACAGGATTTTTTTATATTTTTTTTCTAGAGCAGTGAGCAGAGATCTGTTTTGTGATAGGGGTTTAATGTCTGTGTTACAAAATAAGATGATCACTGTCTTGAAGCACTTAATCCCAAAACAGTGAGTGGAAACAGCTCAGAAACATATTTTGTGCATAATTGTTCAAACACTAGATGTCTCTGTGAGCTATACGGTAAGTGACAGCATGCAGTCCATGAGCAGACTAGGCTGGGGCTCAAACAGTGTAGGAAAAGTTTTCTCCTGGAGGTCTGGGTTGACATGACTTTCTGAGTTTTTAAGAATCTTTAAGTTTGTGATTTTAAAAATTTGTTGGTGCAATTCCTGTATGTTATAACACACCCTACTTCCTACACCTTCAGTCTGTTCTACTTCTTCCCTCACAGAACATTAACATCACATGGTATTTTACAGGAAAGAAGAAGTTCAAGAGGAGGAAAATATACTGTCAGATCACTCAGCACCTGCTCCAGAACCATAAAATGTGGAAGAAAGTAATTGAGGATGAGGAGAGGTTAGCTGGGATAGAGAAGCAAGGCGCAGAGCAATCCACACTGCACCAATCTTCAGAACAAATTCAGGCCATCAGGGAAGAGGAGGAAGAGAAAGGGAAGCCCAAGAGGGATGAAGAGGAGAACACAACTGCAGAACCAAACCAATGACAATATTTACAGCAGTATTTTAAGACAGATTGACTCATGCACAAACTCTTTCTCAAGCCAGCACAGCATTTAGACACAACACTGTAGAATGGGATTATGCGCCTACAGCTGTTTAATTTGTTTCTCTTTCTTTTTTATGGTGAGGTACATTCTTTAAACTCCTATGCTCAAGGAAGCTTTCACACTGCGACACCGGCTTTTACAGACTTTCTTTACAGAGATTTGGAGGTGGGGGTGGGGGATGGAATTATATAAATATATATATACATAGCCAGGGTTATTGGCTGCGCACTTCAGCAAAATACATTTAATGATATATTATGGTCACTGTGATATTTACAGAAGGAAGTTATCTAAAGAAATGCTGCTTCTAAAGCACATTTGCAGTTAACAGTGAGGTACCAGTTAAGTAGCTTTGCTCTTAATGCTGAGGGATAACAGTTCCAGAGCTTTACATGAATGCCAGTGTATCCTGCCAACATATATGTGTGCGTGAGGGGGGTGCTTGCGTGTTTGTGTGTGTCATATAGCATAGTTTGAGTTCTTATCAGACTAGCTGTAGCACATGTCCCGATACATGACAATGAACAGGAGGCCTGCATTTTAGAGAATTTGTGCCCATGAGGAAGGCGGAGCCCTTTGTGAGGAGCTCTGTGTTTCCCGTCGTCCTCCAAGTCCTGCATTGCACACTGGCTGCAGGCAGCAGCCTTGCAGTAGGACCCATCCTAGCTTCATCTCTGTCTCAGATCTCCTCCTCTTCTGGCATTTCTCAGTCTGCTGGCAAAAGAGAAATGCCAGGGCGTTTATTTCCAGGGAGATTTATGAGGGGTTGTGCAGCACACTGCTCTTATAAGGATCTGGCCCTCCGTCCACTTCTGAGTACGTGAATGGCATATATGTTTCAGCAGGAGAGAGAAGAAAGCAAATGTGCATGCGCACATGGAAACTAGAGGCACACTGCCATCTTTCCACCCTAACCATATGCCTCCATGCATCAGTGGCCAAACATAACAATTTTGGAGCAAAACTAAGCCAACGTCTCTTGAGAGCAAAAGAAGGGGAGCATGGGGGTCATGCCTCAAAATAAAATGCAAATGTTGCAATAGGAGAGGGGTGGGAGAATGGTGCCAGTCCTGCGTATGTCTCAGCAACCACTCACATGAGCTTCAGAGAGCTTGTTTCTTCGGTGTGAGGACTGGATGGGAGCAGTTTGTAGATGGCGTTCTGCTTAGAAGCAGCGTGTTTGATCCCACCAATATATTTACTTTTTGTTTGCTGTTTTTTTTGTTTTGTTTTTTGTTTGTTTGTTTGTTTTTTAATGAGAGGAAAAGATCAGGCCTGTAGAAGAGCAGATCTTTTTGTTTTGTTCTGTTTGTTTTTCTCTGTTGTTTATGCTGTGAGCCAAATGTCTATTTAAAAGGTTGAATATTCACTTTCAATATTTTATTTCACAATATTATATTTGTCAATGATTAGCTATCTAGATGTAAATATGGAAATTTTTTTATGGGTTCCTGTAGATAATGATATCTTTAAGAAAAAGAAAAAAAAAAAAAAAGAAAAAAAGGGATTTTTTTTTGTAAAGCTAATTTTTTAAAGAATAAATACAAAAACATTTTTATACAGTGTAGCCATTTTCAAACCCAACAAATAAAGTCTTGAATACATGTAAAACCTTCTGGGAAGCCACTGGTCTACAGGATCACGGCTTTAGCATACTAATGCTCTTTGGGACTGGCGGCACCAACCAGTACCACACAATTTACAGGTTGTCGTTGTTGTTTTTCCCCACAAAAATAATTACACGAATATATATATATATATATATATATATATTATATATATGAATATATATATATATGAAGATCTCTCAAAAATGGTTTGACTACATATGTTTTTTATATGCTAATCTTGCAGTCCCTTGCCAAAAAGAGGATTGCTTGTTGGAGTGAGAATGCTTGTGAAAGGAAGAGTTTGTAGAAGTCCTTTCTATACATGTATTAAATTGCTGACATTGCATCCATCGCTTTTTGCCATTGTTATACATTTGCAGTATTTCCCAGTCCTGTTGATACCTTCCCCAAAATGTTAGAAAACCCTCTCTATCAAAGCCAACATGTGCTGTCAGAGTTTCTTTTTGCTTTGCGTAAAGAGGATTGTGGTTTCTTTCAAGCAGAGAAGATGTTTGCATTTTGACAGAATGACTGTAGAGCATGGCTCTGGATGCTCTTACCAGCAGAAAAATTTAGTGAGTGGTTTTCAATGAAATCAGAAGAACAAAGATCCAAATTTCACTATTGTTTTACAGGGAAAGTATAAAATTAATTCAAAAGAAAAAGTGCCATCACTTGAGTGTCCTCCAAGATCTAAGCAAGTCTCCACCAATTTCAGCTTGCATTGTTTTCATGCCTTTTCTGTTACTTCAATTAACCATTTAATTTGGGGTTTTCTTGTACAAGTGACATGCATATGTTATAGTACCAGAATTATTTAATGTGTTTCATTCTGCCCTTAAAAATTAAACATAGAGATGCTTTAAAATATCACATCTCTAAGCATATTTTTCTTCTTTTTTTTTCAGTGCATGCTCACTGGAACTGGATTTTTTATATTGATTTTATATTGCTTTTGCTAGAAGAAGAAAAAATTTATTACACAAAGTGTCAGTGGGTGCCCGCTTGGTAAAATTAAGATGAGCCAGAATGAGGTCAGTTCTTGTGACTAAAGTTTCATTAACTCATCTAAGCAAATATACAAGGTTGAACCAAGAAAAATTATCCTAAAAATGTTCAGAAAGGGAATTATTATATTTTTCTTATTCATCATTGTCAATAGGTTGTCAATAGGTAAAATCATTGTCCACTCTAATTTGTTAAGCTTTCTTTCTATAATAACAATGCAGCTGTTATAAATTACTACATTGGTACACGAGCCTATTTGTGGGTGCAGTTTGATTAACTCAGGACTTTTACAGTATGGGAATTGCAGACAGGCGATTTATCCAAACTGCTAGCAAAGAAGCAAAAGTATCTGGGACTGGGACTGGTGATTTTTTTTGTACTCCACATAATTAATGGTAAAATCCGATTTCTGCAGGTATTCACTCCTTATCAATCTGATTTTGCATCTTTGCAATGTATTTCTGGAAAAAAATTAACAGGGAATTCCCCAGGATGTAACACAAAGAAAATATAAGAGATATTTTATATCAAATGTGTGAATACATTTGTTTGCTTTTTTTTTTTTTTTTTAATAGATAGTGAAACAGTGACTTGTTTTTAGTTTTTATTTTTGTTGTTGGTTTTTATACCAGTTTCTTGTCCAAAGGAGGCAAACCTTTTGACCTGCAGTTACAGCACTGTTTTTGAGGTTAGACCTTGATGCTTTTCCATTTTGTGCAATCCTTTGGAGTTGCAAACCCTAAACAAACCACAACCTGTGCAGTATGTTGGGGAAAAAATAAATGGGAAAAAAAAAAAAAAAGACAGAAAGAGAAGAAAAAAAAAAAAAAAAGAATTGTATCATCGAAGTGTTCAGAACTCTGGTAGGATATTTAAAGAATTGATATGGGTTTCTGGTATGTACATTGTGTAAAGGGGTTCATCAATTGCTAGAGAAAGTAAGCCCTATTTAAACAGTGTTTTGCAGTTTAAAAAAAAAATAAAATATTTTAGTTTTCAATTCTTTAAAAACAGAGAGGAAGAGAAGTATCAGACTATGTTTTCCAGATTCAATGTTTTGCTTTTTCCACTGTAATGGCACCTGGGGGCTGATCCTGTTCCTTTGAAGTCTAGGAGGTTTGCTGTTTCATTAAGTTGGAGGCTTTTTGTAGGACTTGCAGCTTCTTGTGCAGTGAGAATAATGCTCTGCTAATCACGTGGCAATTACATATAAACCTATTTGTCCTTATATTCCCAGTTTGCTTAGTAGTCATATGATGTTTACTGTGGAATATAACTTCTCTCTTTATGCTTGTGGTGCAGAAGGAACACAATGAAGTAGAGATTATGAAAGCCTCAAATTAATTATTTGATTACCTTTTCTCTTATGAGGAGTCTAAGATTTTGGTTTTCAAGAACCTAAAACAATGTCTGGAAGTAAAAATTTCTACCACTTTCAAAGTGTCATAGTTTACTTCTTATGTTCTGATTTTTGAGGGAAATTGGCATTACGTGTTTCATTTGATGTACAGATTGTGTTGACACACCTCTAAAAATCAGTTGCTTCCTCCAGTAGAAAAAGCAGTTGATGTGATTCTGTGAGCCATAGATCAGAAATAAGTTTTAGGAATCTACTAGGAAAAAGTAATTCTCCAGCATTTCTTGCAGCATTTTAAATTTCCTTCCTCTGTACATGAAATCCCTTACAGAAAGGTAGATAAATGACTGTGTCACCAATACCCTCCCCTGTGACCTTGTACAGGGTGCTGGCTCTCATAGCAAATGACTGCCACATTCTGGGTATAGATGGTTCCTAGGCAGATGTGATTAGAGACTGCATTTTTAACATGTGTTTTTAGATACAAAAATATTTTTGAAAGTCTAGACTGTCATCTCTACTTTCCTTCCCTCCTTCCCTCCAAAATGCCTCAGGTAGTAGAATGCAGTGTGGACAAGCCAAGGTTCTAACCAAACTGAGCATCGGTCGGTGGTACAGCTCACGAGCACTTCCCAGCCTATGTTCCAGTCTGGGCACCTCCACACCCGCTGCTTCATCCATGCTACCAAGCTGTGAACTGAGTAGGTGTGGAGTGGCTGTCAGTTTAGGTACTTGACAGGCTGGGACTTAGGATGTTAGAGCTTTTTGTCTATTTTCAAAATGAACCTTAAGCACTTCTGAAAAATTTTGTCATCAGCATAATTCATCCAAAGGTTTGTGGTTGGTCCCAGGTTTTAATGAAGTAGTTTTGCAAAGCCTCATTAGTTACCTGGCACATCCCGCTTGGTCTGTGTGGGGATGTGATCCTGTGGTGGGGTGATGGTGAGGGGGTTGCTGCTGATGTACATGGGTGGAGGTTTGGATCCACCCTCTCACTGTCTTTCCATTGGCACTTCCAGAAGTGCCAGTCAATGTGAACCTGACTGTGACACCTGACAGTGTGAACCACTGCAAACCTGGCTGTGCGCAGGGCTGGGACCTAGAGCAAGCACAGGATGCTTGACCAGCAAACACCCCAGAGATATGCATCGGCTGATCCAAGTGTGGGAGAGGCAACACAGGTGTACTGCAGTTCATTCTAGAGAGGAACCGTCTAATAGAAAGGACATTCAATAGGCTGGGAAGGCAGCAAAGAGTTTGTGTCTTGTCTTTCTCAGAAAGCAGAGGCTTGACTGTTGGAAAACCTTGTGATTCATAAAAGGTATAGTAGTTGCTATTTCGTTTTTAAGCACTGTTATGGTTGAGATGTTCCAGAATTACATGTTTAAAGCAAAAAGGTTTCAGTTTAAGCATGAGCATGAGAATCTTGAGTGTTAAATCAGAGCACGTGCCTCTCCCTGGTCTGCTGCAGGTTGGAGGCAGGTGTGAACACTTGCTTGTTCTCTCTAGTCTTGGACCTGGATATTGGTTTGAGAAGTTGAGTATTCCTTTTCTTTCAAAATCAAATGTTAATCCCATTGGAGTGAAGTAAACCTGGAGTTTCAGGGTTTTTAGTTGATGTTGCAGCATTAGTTAAAATGGTCACAGCATTAAAGAGAAATGTTCCCATTAACTAGGGCAGAGGAATCTTCTTTTCAATTTTTAAGTGACTCAACAAATAAAAGCACCCTTTGACATCTGAACAATTTTTTTAAATTTATTTATTTATTTATTTTTAATGTTAGTAGGAGTAAAAGCCTATAAATTTGAAAGGAAGGAGTAAAGAAAATATGCTTATGATGTGTTCTCAGTGTTCAGGCCTCCTGAAGAAAATGTACCTGTTAAGTGTTGTTGAATGGATGCGGAAATAATTGAAATCAAGGTGAAAACTATTTTAAGCAATCATTGGAAAAACTAGCAAAAATATTAATTTTTGAAGGCAAACTTTGAATTAGAACAAAATAACACCAGTACATTTGAGAACAACTGAGTAAGATAAATCTTTCTTTGAATTTCATCACTTTCATTTAGCAAAACAACATTCCTGTGGAGGTAAATCAAAGCATGGTTTTAGCCCCTGCTGTGGAAGTTATTGAATCTCCATGTTGGAGGGAGCAGTGCAAGAGTTACCCTCCATTTACTTCCTAATTATGATTTATTCAGAGTCTTTTAGTGTGATTTGCTTGGCAGGCATTTTTGATGAAAAATTCATCACACCTCCTCAGTAGGATGTAAACGTTGCCCCTGTAAGTCCCTGCCTGAAGTCTTAGGGAGATGCAAGCTCCTCAGGAGCTGGCTGGCAGACGAGCACTGATTTATTTCTGGAGAGTCCATTCTCACAATGGCAGATGGGGGCAAAAGCTTGAGCTAGTTAACAATACTTCTTTGGCAAAACTGAAACAACAGTAAGTATTGCACAGCTTGAAAGCTTGCCAGCATCATTTGAGGTGTATGCAGAAATTCCCCTGAGTGCTTGCAGATGTAAAACGATTCCTTCTCAAAGGTGATTAGTTTATGTATAATCAACTGGCCATGTCAGTGGTCTGTTGAGCTGAAGTATGATGTAAAAGAAGGATTTCTGGTTGAAGTGTTCTAGTCCTCTGTAATCAAAGAAAACTTTTATTGGTGATACAGGATGAAAAAATGATAATATTTATTTCAATTGAGATTTTTTAGGTAGCTGTACTGTGCTTGTTGTTTCTTACTTACAAAGCTGTGCTTTGTGGTATGTCCAGTTTGGAAATTGGACAAGAGGTGAGAGCTGTCCTGCTGCTGCTGGCATATGAGACCTGGGTGCACTAAGGAGCACACCAAAATTTGCAGACATGGGAAGTCTTTTCTCCCAGGAGTGACTTGGATGGGAAAACACATGCATTTCTGTTTTCTGGCTGTGTAGAAGCATAAGACCAGACATAATGGACTTTGCCACAGCTGTAGGCTGCATATCCTTTTATGACTGAAATCTGTTCTGGCTCAAGGGCTGTAGAAAGCAGATTAAACAAGCAAGGTGCAGCACATGCCGTGGCCCCAGCGAGGCAGGCATGCATTTGCTCTCACATCTTCAGGCCTGCAGCAGGAGCTGTGCTCACACTGTCAGCCTGTGTGAATGGTAGAGGATGCAGCAGGAGGGAAAAAAAGTCAGATTTCAGAGCGCTGTTGTCGAAGTAGCTGGAGAAATACCTGTGGATAAAGCAATCCAACTCTATACCCACCTCGCCATGGTTGGCTTACAGCTGTAGTAGCCCCAAGCACAGTGGGCTTAGATACTCTGTTTCCCAACACCGTCTTCCTTTATCACATCGAACACTTGCAAACAATTAATGTGAATTAGCAATTGCTTGTTGCTTTTAAATATTTATTTAAAGGAGAATTGTTTTTGTTATGTTGTTCCTTGACCCCAGTCATTTTGCACCCATGCTTTTATGAAAAGGAAAAATAAATATAAAAATAGGTCTGTAATGTGAGCAGAGAGAAAGCAGTTAGTTTGCCAGGCATGTACATACTTTTTTGGGTAGAAAATCCATCGTCTGCTAAGGCTATCTTCCCTTTTTGAAATTCCTCCCTGATTCTGACACACAATAAAAATCTATATTTGAATGCAAAATTTTCATTTTAGGTCTTTATAAACCTTAATGCAGTACTGCAGATGGTATCTAAAAGATCAAAGACAGCATTTATTACTGCTATATGGTGTTGATGATATTTTTAATATTTCAGCCATGTCAACATACATTTGGTCATTACTTTTCTAAAGTCAAGTCTTCTTTTCTTGAGTAATCAATGTAAGATGTTTGCATGATGGAAAGTAATTTAAGTTCAATTTTTAAAAAGATGTGATTCATACTGTATGTTATGTTTGTTTATCAGATAACATTTTCACTGAGGGGTGGCAGTTTATTTTTTCTTAGTGCTTTTGATAGATGAACATCTGGGACATTTTCCAACAGAAACACATTTTCTAACCCTTGCCTCAGCAACTCCAGTGGAAGTAGTACCTTTCAAAAATAATGGTTTTCCAACACAGTTTTGCTATCTGGCTAAAAATATGCACGTATGCACAACACATACAAGCTATATTTAAATAAATAAATAAATAAATAACCCATTTTCATTGAAGTAATTAAAAAAATCAATCCAGCAAGGTCAAAACACTTGCTGAATGAAAATTTTGGGTGTGTTGATATAATTGACATGCTTGCTTCCCGACGAAATTTTTGGGCCAAATCATACAAATTTTGTATTTTCAAATGCACAAAAGGCCAACTGAGGTTTCTGAGTTCAGAAAACCCCTAGGAATTGTTATCTCCCTTTATATCCTGTGAGCCCTTACTCCTGTTGACTCCCAGTGCTGCCTTGGGACCCCAGGGCACTGCGCTCCAGACAGATTTTGTGATGTTCATTCAGATTCACCTTGAGCAACACATTTCTGCAAATCTCCACTAAATTTCCAAATTAATCCCTCCTGAATTTTTTCACCTCAGAAGGTGAGAGAAATCGGGGAAACGTAATTTTTTTACGGCTGCATTTGAAAAGGGTTTTGGATACCTTTGTAAGTCCTTTGAAGCAATATTTTGAAAAATAACTGCCAACCAAAGTGGCAATGCAGAAAAGTGCCATCTTGTTCAGGATTTGTACACACCAATTTTTAACACAGTGTTCTTTTCACTAAGTACTACATATGTTAATTTATATTTATATATTGTCAATATTGTTGTAACCAAGCTTCTCCTTTTTAAACACTTCAAGAAAAAGGCCTTGTATTTTTAGGTGATTTTCATAAACGGAATAATTCTTTTCCTTTCACTAGTATCTTGCACTCAGTACATGTAGCAATACTTAATATATTCTCTTCACAAGTATTTGTTAAGTGATTTAGTTAATGGCTGATAAATGTTTTGTACAAAATAGATTCTGTACAGGAAAAAAAAAATCTTTTAGATAAACATTATTTATTTTTACTGTTTTGTAAGTTAGACACTATAATGAAGCTCCTTTTTGCCAGAATTACTGGAAGTGCCTCTTGGTAAAATGTATTATACAGTAAATATGTATTCAAAATTATTAGAAATACTTGTCACAAAATGAACAATGTGGATGTTGCAATGTGAAGACAAATGTACAACATAAATATAATTCTGTGGTATACTGTTTGCTGTGTTTCTTCCTTTATCGAACAAATTTGCTTTCAGTGCTCAGCTTTCTGCTTAAGTGCCAGGCAGCAGATGATCTATCACCTCTTCAAACTCCAATTCAGTAAGGTTGGTGGGAGGAGTTAATCAAGTTTTATATCATGTCCAAAATCACGTGTTCTCTCTGAGCCTTCAGGTGGAGGGTATAAAATAGGTGAGCATCAAACTGCAGAGGTAACTGATAATACTAGACAATCCTGAAGAAGGACTTTTCTTGGGCATCATTCATACTACATAACTTCCAGCATAGACAAGGCAGATTTCTAATTTGTTTCACGGCCAGTTAGGTGACTAAACACCGAGCTGAGCAGAGGGTGAGGTGAGGGCTGTTGGCTTTGTGGTGGCTGCCAGGCACACCCCTCTCCTGCTCCGCAGTGTCCCTGTAATCCTCTGCTGAACTTCCACCAGCTTGCCAGCAGCTGTTTGAAAGTGCAGCCATTAAAAGTGTTCGCATTTTGCCATTGTGTGTCCTGCCAATGCAGAAAGTGTTTACCCTTTCTCCATCTTGTTTTTTCTCCTGTTTGGGTATGACAGGGTTATGCTGGTGCATATGTATCGTATATTCCTTCTTCTGAAATGTTTGACTATACCATAAAGCAGGTAAATATTGAATTACCATTCTATCTGCCAGCCCTGCTCTGTATGTGATTGTGACCCTTGCTCACGTTTATTGGTATCTGATTATTTGTAACTTTACCAGCAGAATTCTGCACTTTATTTCAGATCACTAATAAATACCACATTAAATGCCGCATGACTCAGACAATTTGTTAGAAGGCTTCATTATAAACATCCTTCTTTAATGAAGACCAGTACTTCAACATCTGTCGTCTACTTTTCAGTCCAATATGGACCATACTGTTTGAATGTGCTTTATATGTTATGGAACTTTTCAGTCTTAGTAATGCAGAGTAGCTAATGTTTCCAGAGAAAATGAAATGTGTCACCTTAATAGTGTTTCCCTTATTAATCACAAAAATAATGTTAAAGTGGAACATCAGTAAGTTAAATCAATTTTCATGCAACTGTTTTGACAAGTATACTGTCATTCTACAGTGAAAGATTTTGTAGTCCATAATGTGGACTAGCATTGATATCTATTATGAAAATTAAATAAATAAATAATAATAATAATAAAATAAATAAAGCATTTTACAGCAATCTAATTTTCCCTATTTTTTCTTAAGTTTTATTACCTACTTTCATCAAAATTTGGAGAGCTTTTCAGACACCTTGTTTGAAATGTTTGACTAAAAATTTTCTGTATGTGCAATCTATTCCAAGATTCTTTTCCTATAACTTAAAAATTACAATTTTCAAAATATGAAAAAACATCAGCCACAAATCTGTCTGCTAATTTTGAAGTGCCATCAGTTTATCTGTTCTCTGGCTTAAATTCTGAATGGCAAAAATGTAAGGAAATTTGCACCAGGCAGTGATTAGAAATTTATTAGTTGGGAGCATTGCCAGCATGAAAGTAAAATATGGATATACCTATTCTAACCAAGATGCTCATAATCACAGAATCACACAGAATTTCTAGGTTGGAAGAGACCTCAAGGTCATCGAGTCCAACCTCCAACCTAACGCTAACAGCCCTCCACTAAACCATATCCCTAAGCTCTACATCTAAACGTCTTTTGAAGACTTCCAGGGATGGTGACTCCACCACTTCCCTGGGCAGCCTGTTCCAGTGCCTCACAACCCTTTCAGTGAAGAAGTTCTTCCTAACATCTAGCCTAAAACTCCCCTGGCTCAACTTAAACCCATTCCCCCTCGTCCTGTCACCAGGCACGTGGGAGAACAGGCCAACCCCCACCTCGCTACAGCCTCCCTTGAGGTACCTATAAAGAGCGATAAGGCTGCAGCTGGTCTGTTCCAAGCTTTTAATAACTCCATAGCATGCAATCATTTGATCCAGAGATTCAGAGCTGCCAACAGAAAAGCACACTGCTGGAGTGACAGAGAAAAACCCTTTTCATTCAATACACCTCATCACAAAGACGAGACTACCAAGGTAAGAATGCACTTGTCTTTAGAAATCACAGAACTCTCTCTGGAGCTCTTCAAACAGTGAGAGGTTCCCATGGGAAGGGATGAGCAACAAAACACAGAGTAGAAGCAGTCAATCTGCTAATGAGACCACACATGAGCATGCCTTTCCTGCAGTTCTGGTAAAACATAAAGGAGACCTTGATGCACAATCAGTAGCAGCTCAATTAAATGCTGCATTTTCCAGGTGCTCAAATTACTCTCAACTGCTCAAGTAAATCTACTGCCTAAACCTCACTTGAAGTGTCTCACTAAATGTAGAAAGCTCAGAGAATTCTTGGCACTCTGCTTAACATTACTTTTTTTTTTTTTTCTTTTTCTTTTCACCTTTCAATTCTCTCACTAAAATCCTGTGGAAAAGACATTATCCCTTATGCCACCATGGGCTCCCTTGGTATCATTGGTGTTTCACACATGACTAATATGTCAGCTGCCTAATATCTTGGTGCTGCCCTGACTGATGGGGCGAGTAGCTCTGGGATAGGCATCTCATCTGAAGGCGTCTTTTAACTACTCCACACTGGGATCCCCAAAAACTAGCAAGCTAAGGAGAAAAAAAAGCCAGCTACTTTGTTGAGCAGCTTCATAATCAAAGCTTCACATACAAAAACTTTCTTAATTCATGATACATGGGCTAAAACATGCAAGTTTAAAGTCTTACCTAAGGCTTTGATGACTTGTGCCATGCTCAGTCTGGACTACTAGTTGTGATCACTAAGTAACCCAGAATAGATGCAGTTATGATTTGGAAGCTTGATATGGATAAAAAGCTACTGCAACCTCTGCTTATCTGCAGCCAGGAAGCAAACAGAAGAAGGGTCCTGTTTGATCTACATGATGATTTCATTTATAGTGACTGTTGTTGTTGCTAGTAAATTACTTCTCTTCACAAGCTTTTGCACCTGGCAATTGTTTATTACCATGCTTTCCGAAGGCATCGTATTCAACAGATTCCACACCTTCAGCATAATAATCTGTTCTTTAGAACTTTACACCTTCTCTTTCCAAATTTTTAACCTAAATCTTATGGTTTAACCCTAATTCAAGGAACTTATCTGCATTACAAAAAGTGCTGTGGGATTTTATTAAGATTACTGGTGTTAATCCCTAGTACTTGGCCAAATACCAGTTTCTCTTATTCTATTATTCTAAATTAAAATTCTGCCAAAGCTACAGTTACCCCCTGGAGTAACTTTCTGCCCTGAAGAGCTGTATCATTTTGATGGATCTCTATTTCTCCATTGCATCCCCTCAGAACTGCATTTCCTCAGGGTCCACTGGGATCTTTACAAAGTGTGGTTTTATATAGGTACACATATTGCTTCCCTTCTCCTTAAAACTCTAGTCAAAACCTGTCTGGATCTGTAATTTGAAGGACCTCATCATTGAAGGACAACCTCCTACCACTTTTACCTGATCTTTTACTTGGTTACCTTGTGTGACTGCTTTCAAGATAATCTACAGCCATTGAGTATGCTCCTATATATTAACCTAGCATGGAGAACATACATGGTAAAGGTGGTGTTGTTCCATTGTAGGGCTGCAGCAAGTACTAAATTGAACTCCAACTGCTATTTCCCCAAGTGCTTCTAATAGCCACTGTGTATCTATGCTTTTCCAATATGTGAGTTTTGTTCTGACAGTGGTTTTCCTATTCATTTATTTGTCTAACAAGGATTGCTTTATCAGCTAATTGCAAACATCTTTGCTGCATCTGCTTATCACTGACTCCAAACTATATAATTCCCCGAGAATCACAAAAAGCAAAAATGTATTTTTCATAAATTTTGAAGTGAAATTATACTCAGAGACGTTTCTTTAAATGAAATTGTTGCTTCCAACCCATTGTGCTTTCTAAATTGCTTTTATTCTGGCAGCTGCATTTCCGGACTCAAGGGTGGTGGAATGCCTCGAGCTTACTGCTCATTAGACAATGATTCAGATCTGGATCTGTTTGATTTTTTTTTTTTCCTGAGCTCTGCACAAACTTCCTTCATGGTCTTCAGCAATCATGAATGATTTCAGTTCCTCTCCTTCAAAGGTAGTTATTACTTGCTATTACTTTACAGACAAAATGCTTGTTTTTGTCTTCTGCATCTTCACTCCTGCACTGTGCTCTCTGAGGGTTTAGGAACTCACCACAGTAGGGGGACTCTGGGCCACAAGCAGTTACTGCCACAACTGTCTCTCCTTTTGCATGAATCATTGAAGGCACAAGAGGGCAGCTCAGAGTTGGAGCATTCACAGAGTAACATAAATAAAATAATAAAAGATAATTTGGCCAAGTGTCAAGCTAAGTAGTTGAGAACTCATTCTGCTGGAAGTCTGTACATAGCTCTGCTTTCTATGGCTTGAGAATGTGCTCTCTGTCAGACCATAGAAAGTACATGATCTCAAATTTTAAGATAAAATGACAACATGGTCTATCAAAATCTTGGTTATACATTTTCTGGGTTTCTCTCTCTCTCTTTTTTTTTTTTTTTTTTTTTTAAGTCAATATTTTCCTTTTATCAGATAAAACCAAAAGTTTCTTTGCAGTATTTATGTGTGTATTCAGGTTTCAGTGTAATGTTTATATTTGCAGGCAAGCTCCTAAATGTCTGTTAGAATATGTTTTGACATAACACCTTTTACAAAAGAAGAAATTCATGTGTCTGAACACTGGTGTTGTTTTGTTGTTGTTTTTATTTGGGGTGGAGGGGGTTGAGATTTTACAAGGTTAGCATTTTTTCATGAAACGTGCTTAAAGAAGCAGCAGCCAGTTCTGTGGAGCTTCACCTTAGAGACCTGCTGTTGGATGGTTTAAATACTTACTCACAAACCTGCTGTGTGATTAGAGTATTGATTTGTCTATGCATTAAGATTACTCTTGTCCCAGCTATTCATCATGGCTAGACTAGGCTTTGTAAATGTAATTCATTTAACCCTGTACTTTAGAAATGAAGGTGGTCTGGCTTCTAATTTCCTGTAAAAAACACAAAGTAGGAATGCAAAGAAAATGGAAACAGACCTTGAGGAACAGCATTTATCTGATCCTTTGTCCTATATCTGCTTTCAAGGCTTTGTTTCAATTATAGAATAAGCATTATAAGTAAGCAATTTCTTTTGGGACTATGGGAAAGCAAAATCTTTCTTTGATTAATTGTCTAGTGAGCTTTCAGGGAGTTGTGACATTGTGCTTCAGCAGTGCTTTACTGTGGTAGGCAGTGAAAAGAGAAATCAGAGTGAGGATTGCCATAACAGGTGTCATGTGCTGCATCAGAATTGGTAGTGGTTTGTTTCCCATGTCTCAGATCTCGTTAATAAATCAAACTAGGGGATCTACTGCATCACCTTCCTATGCAATATCTGTTGTGTGGGAGGCTTGTGAGACCGATAAACTCCTACCTGGATGACACTTTCTCCTCTGCCAGATGGACTCAGTTTTAGGGAGGATCTTCTGTTCATTTTCTTCAAGCTTCTGGAAAATAACTGTAGAGGAAATAGATATGACTGTTGCTGAGGACTGTTATAATTAGCTCGTAAGTGAATGGTAATGCTCATTTGGAAGGTGTAAGAAAACTTTCCATAATGGAAAATATCTCCCTTAGGGTGGTTTTGGTAAAGTTCCAGTTAAGATATTATCTACACCTATAAAGAAGTCAGAGAAGGGTCTATAAAGGAATTCCAGTAAAAGACCAACTGTGATAGAAAGCTGATGTTGAGGATTTACAGTGACACAAAAATCCAGAAATGATGAGAACATTGCACTAAACCTGATAGGCCTCATTCTTTAAAGCATTACTTCATCTTAAACTGCATAACACCCCCCACACCACCCCACCCCCCCAGTTTTTTTTCTTTTTTTCTCTAAGGGTTGAGAACTATGCCCCAGAGCTTAATGATAAAATTTGTAGCGTAATGAGGTCTCAGATGAATTATGTGAAAGAGATTTATATAATGAATATGCTATTCTGAATATGAACTTCACCTATATTAAAGGACATTGTGGTAAAGGCTACCAGTGGCAGAAAAACTGAAGTTTGTCAGAAGTCATTAGAGGAGACAAGGTCAGCAACAAAGATTAAAGATTAGGCAAAACTAGTACAGATACTGTACTGTGTAAACTCCATTTTCCTAATAATTGAAGGAAACAGGCTAGAAGCTGCTGTCAGAAAGAGGCTGAAAGAACTCTTAGCTCTACTAATCGCTATGGGCTATTAGACACACTGATATCTCTTAGAAAAGGGGAAAAGAGATTTCCAAGTTTCCAAACCAGCCAAGTAAGGATACAAGACATATTAAAGAACAAAATGTGAATTACGTGCAGTGTAATAAAATTCCAGCCACATTAAGAACCCAAAATGGAGATATAATGAAGGAATGGATAATAATTTGTATTAAGACTAGGAAAACAGAAATCTGCTCCAAGGTGCTGTGTTTGGCACCTCACCATTTTGAGTGTCAGTGGGGTTTTAGCTGCCATGGCAACATACCTGGCTGCAGAGGGTAGAAGAGAGCAAGGAGGGGGAAGGAAGAAGAATTTGTAGTTAATACCTCCTCTGTTTGTGTAATGAAATCTCACAAGTTAGCAGAACATGCAGGATTTATAATCTTTCTCAGTTCAAGTGACTGTGCTGAGAACCACATCCCTCCCTATTACATGAACTTCCTATTTCATGTTGCCATTTCAACAGCCATAACCATCTGACGGGAGAAACACAGGGCTGGAATGAAGTTTGCAAAATTTTCCTTTAATTTTGGCAAAGAGCTTGACTGATTATCTAGTACAATTCTGTCCTCTCTTTAGATGGATCTCTTCATGCTGGTTTTACTTCATGTTGGCAAGGGCTTTGCCCAGGGGCTTTGTGAGAGTACTGGGCATACTGGGAAGAACCAGTGCCTGGATTGGAAAGTTCTGTAAATAACCTTTTCACCCAACATCCTATCTTATCACTCACAGTCGTGTTTCTCTCTCTCCACCCCTCCCCCCCCCCCCCCCTCGCTCCCCCCTCCCCTTTTCTTTTTTCTGGTCCATTCTGCCCTGAAATCTTTCTTTTCCTGGGAATGAGCAATTAAGAAGATCAGGATTATTTTTTCTCTCTCAACAAATCTTTGTCACGTGCTCCATCAAACTTGTAGCAGGTTCCAAAGAAAAATACCCCAGGGAGGGCTTAAGTGCTCTCCAGGATTTTGAGTTAGGGCACCCGTCATTGCTGCTTGCTGTATGCCCGATGTGCTGGAGTTAATAGGAGAGAAGGAGGGAAGAAAAAAATGAGGAGGTGGGGAAGGAGGTTGGGGGTAGATGAATACCAAATTCTCAGGCAAAACAGGAGACAGCAGCCCCCCTCCCCCCCCCCCCCCCCCATGTTTATTCCTTTCTCTACCTCCAGTATAAGTTGTACTGTCCTTAGTCTGGGTAGTTTGTAAGAGGTGCTCTTTCCCTCCAGCTTTTCCTATTTCTATTTCAACCTGTGAATTGTTCTTTACTTTACTTCTTTCCCTCCTCATCTAAGGAGGGGGAGTGAGAGAGTGGTTGTGGTGTTTAGCTGCCTAGCACAGTAAAACCACCACAGACCTGAGCGTGTGCATGAATGTATGGGTAGGTGTAAGCGGTAGAGGGAGCTTACCTAGAAAAAAGGGTAGGCACCAGCTGTGGAGATTTCTGCTGCCAGGTAAGATTTGTTTTTTCTTCTTTTTGTTGCATTGCCTTTTTGAGAGGATGTCTCTGTACCTGTCTCCTGTGGTCACCTAGTCTAGCAAGTGCAGCCCCTATGCCTGTGGGCTGCCACATAACAAAGGCATGTCTAAGGAGGCTTATTGCAAAGCAGACATGTTTCCAATGGGGGGAAGGACTTTTTTCATTGCCTGGAGTTTGAATGAATGGAAAGGCACTCCGGGAGCTGCCTGGTGGTATCTCAGCCCACCGCATGCATGCTTGAAGGTCTCTTCCTTGGACCTGACCACCCAGCACAGCCCTACATGCCAGCCCTCAGAAGGGTACAAGCCACTACTGCCCGAGCTGTCTCACAGGTGAGCTAGTGAGCCTGCTCTCAATGGGATGGGAAGTGATCCCATGGGAGGGGGCTCCTGTACCCTGGCTGGCTAGAGCCAGAAGTGCGAGGAGGGATCAGTACTCCAGCTGTGAGCTCTGGTGATGAGCAGGGAGATGCTGTGACCATGTAGTGGTCCTTCAGACAGTGTCACCAGCTGGGGTGTACACAGCTGTAGAGAGCGTAACAATGTTTGCAAAGCTCCCTTCACTTCAGAGCACCTGCTCTAGTGACCTCCATTCCCATTAGAATGACTGGTGATACAATTCCGCCCAATTTATTTATTTCAGTATTCCCCCACACCCCCCCCCCAAAAAAAAAAAAAAAAAAAAAAAAAAAAAAGGCAATTTTAAGGTGGAACTCACATGGTTTTATTTGATTCTTCATAAGTGTGGTAAAATGCCATGTTCTTCCCACCCTTATCCTCACAGAAACTAAAATATTTCTGGTTTTGATAATGTCTACTTTGGTTGTGTCCAAGAGAACCTCTGCTAATTTGATAGTGGCTGATAGTACAGAATGCATTAGAATAATTATGCACTGTTTTCACTTATGTACCTACTCTTCTTTGACTATTATGGAGAAGAGCAGCCTTAAATAAGGGAAGCATTTCCTAAGATACTTTCTTAGTCTCTGGTAAAAGTTACAAAATGGATTTAGAAAGACTAATCCATGGAAGATCCATTTACTAAATATCTTCAGAGATCCTTGAAGACTTCGGAGTAAGCTTCAGAAGATGCTTAGGAAATTAGGAAATACTTCTTAGAGGGTATCTGGTTGAAGGAAGAGAAAATACATTGTCTGTATGTATACATATAACTGTTTGTGCTTTGGTAAACTTGTTTTGTTCTTACCATATGGTTTCTTGCTTATGAAAGAGCTGAATACTTTTACTGCCAGAAAACCTACATTTTGGAAGATTGTGCGCAGGTTTAGTAATAAGGACACATAAAGCCAATGAATATATTTTTATCATTGCACATATTACATAGTAAACATACTTACTAAAAATAAATAGCAAATCTAAATCTAAATATTGTGCCAAGGTAATTGTTGCTCGGGTCATACTTTTAAACTATTAGTGAGTAGACAGAATACACTTAATCCATATAATAATATCCTTTCAATTAGGAGTTTGTCTTCCAATAGATATAGCTTTAAGAAATGTTTGTGTATGTGCATGTACATCCATACATAAACACTTTTGCAGTCATTAATAGATCAAGTAAAGAATGTATGATTATATTCATCTCAACTGAGTGTGCACAGACATACATAGATTTTCACGGGGAGAACTACATGAAGTTTGCGAGATACAGGATGCTTTAATTTAGCTCTGTAAACTTGAGGGGGTTGAATTTGGTGACTGCATTTCTCTTGTATTGTCAACAAAATGGACCTTTCTTAAACAAGGAGAGTGGTGCAGGCTGAACTCCAGATCTTTGTCATTATCAGTGTAACTGGTCCAGAAACCTGACCACAAGGAAATGTTGTGCCACTGTTTGGGATTATTCTTTCCAAGCATTCCTGCCACATCTGGGATAGAAGAGCTGACATGGATTAACTGTCTTCAGATTTCATGGCACACTGGAAAAATATGGTGTCCAAGAAGACAGGGCAAAAAGCTAAGGTTGTTGCTATAGTATCAGTGGAACCAAAAAAAGTGTTTGAGCAGCACTAGACAAGTTTGTGGTCAGTGAAACACTCATCTTTATACTTGTTGCATGAAAGAGGAAATATTAGAGCTAACATTGCAGTGGTTTGTGGTACCCCTGGGCCCTTTACACTGCTCTCCATTTTGTGTTAAGAGCTTCGCTCAGAGATATTATTAGAGCATCTAGAATGATGCTCTGAGATACAAGGTTGGAGGTTGCTCCGGGTCAGAAAACTATTGTCCTCTGTAAGGCTGTACCATAGTTACAAGTAAAACCTACAAAACTTGTGCAGCTATCAGTCCTTCCTAGGACATTTCTATTTGACACCCAGAGTGCCAAAATAAATTGTAATAATTCTTATAATTTGTTTATACTCTTGAGCATAAGTCTTGTTTGAGCACCACTGTTGATTCTCTGTCCTTTCATGATTTGTACCAGGTCAGTGTGGCCTGATGCAGTCAAGCATCACACATTAACTTGCATGACGTGGTCAGACTCAGGTGTGTCACATTCGATCTCCACACCTCCATGGCATTTCTCTTTTTGTCCGTCACTGTATATGGGGTGCAGTGGAGGAGACTGTGCAGGCCCATGCAGAGCATTTCAAACTGTAAGCTAGAAGCTATTATTTCATGTGCTTACCTGGCAGCATACCTTATGTGTGTGTCTTGCCCATACTCACAAGTTTGAATTAATTTATCCTCATGTGAGTTCTGTGAGGTGTATCCTGTCATTTTCCATTGTAAAAGTCTGTGAGAAGGGGATGCAAAGTAATTTTTCCCAAGTTCACAAACATCACCAGTAGAGTAGGAACAGTTCATATGTTTTCTGTAGCAAGCACAAACCATCCTTCTTTTGTTATTGTTGTTTTAAAAAATATTTGTATACTCATTAGTGCTGACAAGGAAAAGCATTACAGTCCTTGATGTGGCAGTATCAAATGCAGTTATTTCTCTTACATGCAGTCACTACCTTCTGTTTCATCGGATGCCATAGAGAATTCTCACTGGAAATTTTGGTACCTGATTTATCTCAGTCTTTTTGCCTTGCCTATATACTAACAAAGTCTAGATACACTTTTGTTGTTTTCACATTTGTGAAAGTACAAGTACCTCTTGTACACACCTTGGAATTCGTGAATACAAGTGTATATAATGTGTGTGTGTGTATATATATATATATATATATATATATATATATATATTCTTAAAACCATACCTGTATCTTATTTGTGTAAGATCTGTGCTTTAGATAAACATAAAAGAATAGGAACTTCTATTCCTATTTTCAGCCAGCAGTTCTATAAAACATAATGCTGCTCGAAAGTGAGCACAGGAGTTGATTTCATAAATATTTTCAGACCTGATTTAGAGAGATTGAAACTAAAACCAAAGTAATGTACTATGTAAGTAGAGATTTAAGAATTACTGATATCTTTGGTTCTCAAAGTGCAGTATTTAGATTTTCTTTACTTCTTTGTATTTACCTGCAAAGAAGCAAATTCACATTTTTCCTGTAACAATTGACAAAACCACTGAGCCTTTAGGCCCTATCTGAAATGGTAAAGGGAACTAAACCTCTTTATTCTTGTGTAACTCATTAGCTATGATCAGACGATTAGAGCTAATGTTTCAATCTAAAACAATTCAAGTCCCTCATTAACAGGGCTAGATTTCCTTTGATCTAATTACTTAATGTCCCACATATATAGGAAATTTAGAGATCAACTCTGAGAAATCTCTGCAATAATAGTCACATCTAGAAATGTGAATTTACATAGAGATTCAAGAAATGTTATTTAAAATGCCTTATTTAGTCTGCTGGTGATGCTTGGCCAAATGCTCAATAAAATCACATTGATGATAGCTCGAAAACGAAGATGAAAACAGTTTACTGAGTATGGTTTAATCTTCATTATTATAGGCAAGTGGATTGCAAATTTCCATAATTAAACATCCAGTGCACGGGTCAGATTCTCTTGTGAAGTTTGATAATTGCTGTTGTTGAGAAAACAGTACAGCAGGGTGTTGCTGTCACATGACAAGCTTATGAGGCTGAGCTAATAGGATGTCCTTTTAAAATGTTCTTCATGTTTCCTGGTTTAGAGGCAGAGTATACCATTATGGAAATTTCACCAAAAGAAAATGCTCAATATTTCTCAAACAACACAATCCTGCCTGTTGACCGATCTTCATTCAAATCTGAATCTTCTGCTTCCAAGGAGAAACAATCATGTTGTGGAGGTATAAAGGTAGAGTAAGAGTTTTTGAATATCTAGTAGGGACTTAGAAAACCTCATTTTTATTTTATTTTATTTTATTTTATTTTATTTTATTTTATTTTATTTTATTTTATTTTTGGAATAACCCTTTTTAAGTTGTGATTATGTGTTGGTGAGTCAGTACAAAGCTATTGAAGTTACTTCAAAGCCACAAAAAATTTACTTCTTATCTGTATTTGCCTAAGTTTTGGCAGTATTTAAATATAAAATGTTGGTTGAGGCTTAGGTGTTATGAGATCTTCAATGCTGATCCTGTTGTATCATCCTATTTTTCTGAAGTTAAGAACATAGTATCAGAAGCCAGATACCACAGACAGCTGTTAGCACAGATTGCTTTTTTAAGATTGTAGCCATGGTAGTCTTCTGGGCTCTGGAAAATAATATTTGTATTATGGTCTCAACATTCTGACTGCTATGTTACTATAATTTTCCTGATTTGAATGAGTTCTGCATGAGAGGAATTTGAAACTAAACTGTAGCAGTTTCACTGCTACATTAAACTGTAAAAAAAATCATTTGCAGATTCTGCTCCAGCTTCCAATAAAGTCACTGAGTTCAACAATAGTTGAACTGAAGCTATATATTATGCAAAGCAGTTAGGATATTGTCAGCTTAATGGTCTAACAACTGATATATATGTATATATATATTAATTATTGAGTATCCTCCTTGATTTTGCCTGCTCCTGTAAAGGCCCAGAATTGGGATCCTGCTTTGAAATAGTGGATGAGTTGTATTAATCAAATTTGTAGCACAATAGTAATTTTATCATTTTTCCTCCATTTGCTGCAATGATAATCCGATTCCCTCATTGAATAAAACTTCAGTCACAGATTAGCCAGTCAGGAATCAGCTTATTAGATCCAAAAATAGAAAACCAATAATATTTCAGCTCAGATTTTTTTCTGTGCAGGAAATTTATTTCTGTGCAGGAAACCAAACTAATATGATTAACCTTTAGAATACAAAAACAACATGCAGAGTCAACAAGTGTTTTTTTGTTGCTGTTGCTGTTTGTTTTTGTGTGTGTGTGTGTGCTTTACCAATCAACAGCCTTCATATGTGTTAAAATTGCCCTTATAAACCAAAAAGATGTGGTGAAATATTTTACTTTCCGTTATTCAAAGATGACTGAAAAAAGTGAAATCCTATGAAGCTTTCTGTCCCAGCTCTAAATCAGGAGCAACCACCACTGCATGAGGTCTCCATCTCCGTCCTGGGACAGCTCCAAGCACAGTGGAAAAAACATGTGCCAGAGGGAGATGGAGACGTTTGAAGTTTACTTTAACCTGTACGATTTTCATGTGGAAAATTGTACTTATTTTCACATTGCTATTTAAAATCCAACAGCATAAATGCAAAGAAAATATAAATTATTATGGCAATCTTTTTAACTAGAGAGCTGTTTGAGAACTATCACCATGGAAAATAAAATGAGATTCTATTTACCCACAAGTGCTCCTGAAAGGGAAATAACCATCTCTTTATAAAGAAAAACTTGTTGAATGTCACACAAAGATATTTTTGAACCTTGACACAAGAATTGGCATTCAGCATCGATGCCAGTATCACTACCAACGTGCCTTGTCAATTGTGATGTTGTAAGACGTGTTGCACTGGAGGAGGGGAAGTTGTTCCAGGGCTCCAGCTTGCTGAAAGACTGATTGCTCAGAGAGCAGGCCTAAAGAGTAGGGCAAGGGTCTAGGCCTCTCCATATACCAAACATTACTTTGTGTTTTAATTTTGAGTTTAGGGCTTTTAACACTTTTGGCAAAGAGCAGACATACATATTCAGTCAACCCAGCCTGCATCTGAAGGCAGAAGGCAATGTGGTTTCCAAGATCAATTGCATGGTGTGTGAGTATCCCTAGAGTTAGTAAACTTAGTAAAGCTGTGTTTACATTAGGCAATAGCACTGTTGGAGAGGAACTCTCTCTGGTCTCTGAGGACCTGCATTCACCCTACATGCACTTCAGGGTGGGGAGTTACATCAGGTTAAATTTAGTTCTGTCACAGAGACTATGAGCCATTAGTTATTTAAATGAATGTAGTGCCCTTTTGGAGTACGGTTAATTTTGTTTGCAATGAATTCAGTCTCCTTGTTTGTAGTAGGAACCAAATGCCTGTGACTATGTTTAAAAATGCCCCCAAACCAACTCCTCTCTCTGCCAAGCCCCACTTAATAATTACCTTTATCGTTATTGCTATGGGAGATTGGGAGGACACTATATTTATCAGTCCTTCATCAGTAACCTTGGCATCTACCTGAAATTAGCAGTGGTGGATATCAAGATCTGTATAAATTGTTATAACTAATAGTAACTATATAAATAAGCAATCAAGCATATTTCATAGAGTAGGAGAATATTGACATGTTAGTCAGCAAAAAGAAGTGGGAAAGAAGTGGAAATGTAGAATGGTTTAGAAATAATTAATGAAGTGAAGCATTCTGTACTGCCTGATATTAATCACTGTCACTTTCTTTCACAGATATTTCTTGGTGCATTATCTTTTGTTTATTTTGCTAAAGCACTGTCAGGAAGTTATCTAAAAAGTACTATCACACAAATAGAAAGAAGATTTGATATCCCTTCCTCTTTGGTTGGCGTTATTGATGGCAGTTTTGAAATTGGTATGTGCTGTATAAATCCATTTTTGTTTTCAGGAAAAAGAAAGAAAACAAATAGTGATGAAATTTGTCATGAATTGTATGAATCTCCTAGGACTACCAAGCAAGGTTCACCTGAGAATTATATGACTGTCAATACGATTACATTGGATAGGATAGGGTTGCTAACATAAGCAATCTGACATAGACCTAAATATTTTGTGACTTGATAAGCTTAGCTGGTGGTTAATATACATTTTAACTCTTGAACGAGTATTAAATTGCTTTCAAAGATTCTAGCTTTCTCTCTCCTTTTGTAGAAGTACAAAACTCTAACTGTAATCTATGTTCATTGTACAGTCTTGTACTAAGGTTTCCAGTGTGACATCATCTCTTGCTGTTTCAGATTACTGGATTTATCTCTTGGCTGTTCAATGGACTGTGATATTCATGGGAATGAAATCTTAGCTTGTGTATAAAGGTTTGCTGCACTCTATCATCTGACATAATCCCTCTTGTCTTTTCCAGTTGCTTTTCCAAAAGTTTATGGTTTTCTTATCATGGAAGATAAGAAAGATAAGGAAGATATTGGGCTCCTTTAAGGATGCCTGGAAAGAGGCTGAAGCACCAAACCCATGCAATCAGCCCTCTCCTTCTGAAATGGCTGTATATGCTCCACACTAGGAATACTTTTGCTGGGGGAGGTCTTATCAAAAAGCTGTAAAACTTAGTTTTCCTTTTGTACTTTCAAAGGGAACCTCCTAACTATAATTCTTGTAAGCTACTTTGGAGCGAAGCTTCACAGGCCAAGAATAATTGGAGCAGGCTGCTTAATTATGTCAGCGGGAACATTCCTAATTGCAATGCCCCAGTTCTTCATGGGACGGTAAGTGCAAAGTGATCAGTATTTTCCAGCTGGGCTATGCACACTGCATGTTAGCTCACTGAGTTGTTTAGGCATTAATCGTGAAAAGGCCCATAGAAATAGGCATATGCAGATGTGGTTACTCAATTTAATATGCATTACAAAGACAAATTTTATTACAGCAGAGTTAATAATTTAACATATGTTTTTTTCAGCTTTATTCAATGTATCATTTTATTAGTCTATGATCTCAATTGATCGACCATGTTTCGACATGGCTTAAGAATTGTTGAAGCTTTGATGAAGTGAGGACTAACATCAGGAAGACAGTGTTAAATACAAGCCACAGGATGCCCTCACTGTCTGATAATTTCTTAGTACAGATTCACATATCATAACCGAGCAAAGTGCCTGATAAACTGAAATACATCACTTTGAAAGAGAGAGAACCAAAAGGACAATTTTCATGTACTACCACGGTATGAACCAAGTGCCATTTATTCCCTGCAAACCAAAAGGAACACTGGCAACACTGGATGCAGATGAAATCTACATTATGTGCTGTATTCAAGTGCTCTCTTCCATGGTAGCAACAGATTTATTTTTTTTTATAAGTTGGGAGAGTAAAAAATAACTTCTGTTTATAAACAGATATCGATATGAAAGATTTCCTTCTACCATGAATTCAACTGTTAGCATCTCTCCATGCTTGCAGGATAAAAGCCAAACTCCACTCTCAGCCTTGGAAAAATTTCAAGCCAAAATAAATGCAGGTGAGAGCAATCTCTTTTGCATATTGCGATAAGCACAAAGCACAATAAAACATATTAAAAGGCTTTCAAGCTCTAAAGCAATAGTTTATTAGAATGCAAGAAAAAATAAATGGGAAACAAAGATCTTCCCCAGAGAAAATCCAGATCTACCTGATGAAACAAATGTATTGAAAGTAAATTAATAACTGCCACTGCATACTGCTAAGATGTCTTTTCAGGCTGACAGCTTTCCTTCAGCCTTGCTGCTTCCTCCAACACCTTTCTGCAGCTTCATGGCTTGTAGAAATACCAGATGATGTCCCATGGTGGCATAGGAAACTTCTGGTCTTCCCTCTGTCATGAGATGTGCCTTTGGGTCTTCATCCCACTGGAAATAGCCACTTGCATCTCCCAGACTGCAGACACAGCTGCTCATTTCCTTCCCTGCCTGCCCATCCCTCTGGGCTCATTGAGCTAACTCCTCACAGGTGCCCACCTGAGCTGAAGGGCAGCAACTTATTGGAGCTGAGACAGCCTTCCTCCTGGATGTCTGGGCATGACATCCATACAGGCTGAATTTATAGACTAAGCTACAGATGAGCAAATCAGACCCTCTCTGGACCACAAAATGTGTGTATGTGTTTTGATTGTTGGATCTGGATTAGATGTGGCTTGTAGCTTGTTATCATCAGTATTTCCCAACTTTTTCCATTAGAAAATCCCAGTTTTGGTTAAAATCAAGTGCAAGAGGTTTCTAAAATGGATGTAGTAAGAAATTTTTAAAACTGGATGACTTTTAATATCTTTTACAATTTGCTTGAAGCAGTTCATACTAAGTGTGTGTCCACCTCAATCTGGTTGGGTTAAAACTCCACCACAACCATGGCCACCACAACAAAATGCTCCGAAACATTTTTCTTAATAATCACTGCTTTTCCTACACTAGAAGTATTGTGCATTCAGTGTCCAAATGCTGTGGAAAAACACATAATTGTTGTCTCTCTTGTGATGTATCCAGGATGTGAAAAAGAAGCAGGCTCTTCTATGTGGATCTATGTTTTACTGGGAAATCTTCTACGTGGAATAGGTGAAACTCCTATCCAGCCTTTGGGAATTACATACATTGATGATTATGCCATTGAAGAGGATGCTGCCTTATACATTGGTAGAGTAAATAAATCACTGTTTTGTTTTATTTTTCTTAATGGATTTTTCCCTAGAGGAAACAGAGTAATTTTGGCTAATGGAATGAGTGTTGTTGAATTAACTTGCCCTAATTGTTTTGCTTGCATTATTTCCAATATTAAAGTTTATTTAACAATCATGTACGCTCAAGGGACCAAGTCCCCTTTTAATCATACTAGCACAGTTCCATTATCTTAATTTGAGGAAAGAATTTGGCCTTAGGTTCCTGCTGTTACCCTAATCTTCCTAATTCTTCTGGATGTGGACTGCTGTGCCTCTGTGCACATTCAGTTCTCTGGAAGGTGATAAAAAAACATGTACTCTTTTAAGCATTTTAAATAGAATTTCATCAGGCACTCAAAACTTTACCTCCAGAATGAGGTAGGATTACAACCAATAGTGACTGAGGCTTGAAGAAGTTGGTGTCAGTGTTTCTTTGTTGTGTTCATTGTGTGATGAGCTCTGCACTTTCACCTGAAATATCACCAGAAAGTCCTTGTCCATCAGCACCTTGTTTCAGAAAGTTTACAGTCTGGGAAAAACTCAGAATTTCTATGTAAAAGATTCATTCCTACCAGATTTCCAAATCAAAATTGAAAATTTAGAATATGTGGAAATTTAGGCTGGAAATGCATTAACATGTATTGAAATGTGTTAGTATTGGGTACCAAACCAAAGTGATTTTTCAGCCTGTGCTGGGTCCACCACAACCTAATCTAGCCAGCTAAAGTGTTTATAGTGGTTATAGATTGGTATTATTATTGAGTTTAGGCCGTTAAGCTCCGTGCTTTTTCCCTTGGTCTGACCTTCATTCTTTAATTGGATGATAACAAGGGAAAAAAAAAAAGTGTTGTGTTTTGTTTTTTTTTTTTCTTGTAAAAGTTCTAACTTGAGTAACTAACATGCCTGAGAGAATACTTTGGCTCATCATTTTAAGACTGTCCCACTTGTTACCTACCACATTGTACTTTGTTTTTATGTGCAGCAAGAACAAATGTTCGTTTTCACTCAGAAAAATAACAGTCCCCTGGTTTCTATTACAGGCTGCGTACAGACGCTTGCAATCATAGGTCCAATATTTGGCTTTCTTCTTGGATCCCTATGTGCCAAACTTTATGTTGACATTGGCTTTGTAGATCTTGGTAAGTCAGAAAACCCAGATTTAAAAAAAAAAAAAAAAAAATCAGTCAGGCTCCAATATACCTATTTTAGGCATGTATTTTAGACAAAGAAATATCTATCTAGTTCCTAGGGATAAGGGAAAAGTGGGTACTTTATAAGGTAAAATGGATGAGAGCAAATCAGTGCCTCACACAGAAAAGTCTAGCAACAAGGACAGGTGTGGAAGAAGTAGGAGGTCTGACTCTCCTTCAGCCCAGATCCACAGCTGGTGACCCCCAGGAGACGCCCTGATGAGGAGGCTCTGGACAGACAATAGGCACCAGGAGAAGGCAGGACTGTGGCTCAGGATCCTGCCAAGAGCTGTCTGCATTCATTTTGTAACAGACCACCATTGCTGAGAAAATAGGTCTCTCACAATGAGTACCAGAGCTCATGATTGCCTTCCTCTTCACACAACTTTTTCCTTCTGGTGACTCTTATGTAGAACAGCCCAGGTGGGAGCAGGTGTGTGGTCATCCAGAGCATTCCATGCCCTGGTCATTGCAGCCTCTCTGGGGGTGTGTGAGCAGCATGGTCTGGGACCCCATGGCATCAGGAACAGGCCACTGATGTGTCACAGGAATCATCAAGTCCTTATCATCTCTCTGCAATCACTCAAGCACTCTTGTTACACCCATAGACACATCACACAGCTAAATCTAGAGGCAGGCGAACAGACTCCTCTGGAGAAACTCCCTGCAAAACTACCTTCCTAGTTATCAGAAAACATTCCCTAAAATTATTATTTTTATTTTTTTTTTGACTTTCTCCAGACAGCTTAACAATAACTCACAAGGATGTGCAGTGGGTGGGAGCCTGGTGGCTGGGTTACTTAATAGCAGGTGCGATCAGTGTTGTGGCTGGCATCCCTTTCTGGTTCCTGCCCAAACACCTCCCAAAACCAGAGGGCAGAAAGGATTCCAGTACCTCTTCTGAGCAGTCGAAGTTCATCACTGAGGATAACAAGGAACAACACACATCTTATCAGCAACAAGTGAAGATTGGTGAGATGGCAAAAGGCAAGTCACTAGAGCTTCTGTCCTCACTGTTGGGTCTTTCTCTCACTAATTTTTATACTGTTTAGTGGCCTTAACATTATTTTTTCCCTTGGGTGTCATTCTCCACCTAATTAATATTCACAAAAAGGGTCTCAATTGTTCTCTAGACCTGCTGTTGCACAACAAATTTCTTCACTTTCAAGTTTTTGAATTATGCTATTGATGCACCAAATCTCATGAAACTCAGCAAAAAATATTCACAGATCTGAGCTGTTGCAGATGTGGGACATCATAAAGTAACAATCTCAATTTCTGCTAAACCTCCTTTTTCTTTATGGTTATCCATTTATGGAATACATACAATAGCTGATCAGAAAAAGGATGGGCACAAACCAGACTCTGTTTTAGGAGACTATTGTTATTTTAACAAAAGCTGTTTTACAAAAATGAATTTCCTTGGTCTTATTTTGCCAAAACTGTTTTCCCTCAATACTTGAAATCACAACTCAATATATCTGTGCTTACTGTCAGCTGTGCGTAGTAACCTCCACTCCCAAATTAAGCTAAAGGATGCTGTGGCTGTTGAGGGGCCAATGAAACAACTCTGCCTGTTTTCTGAGCAAAAGAAAGTACCTGTAACAAGATGGATGTTCTAGAAAATTGATTCTTATTATTTTGGTCCACCATTCCCCCCATCTAGAAACACAGCTCTTACAAGAACCACAGGACTTTGCTTATTCTCTCTGAAATATCCTGCAGTCCTCCTCTGGAAGGTTACAAAATATTATTCACAGCAGTTATTCTCTCTCTGGCCTGGTTGTCATTTCTGCTCTTTTGTCTTGCAGACTTCTTGCCATCACTGAAGAACCTCTTTGGGAATCCAGTTTACATTCTGTATTTGTGTGCAAGTATCCTTCACTTCAATTCTTTAATTGGCATGGTGACATATAAGCCAAAATATATTGAGCAACAGTATGGGCAAACATCTTCAAAAACTAATTTTGTTATAGGTAATGCTATATCTGCTTCTTGATACCCTAAAAATGGACATTTTAGGAGTGGTGTATACATACACACAGGGAAAAGTGCTTTTGAGGCTATGTTTATTCTTCTCCTTCTTTATCTGGCTTTTAAGTAGTAGCTTATAGAATATAAGTTATTTCATTTCTGCTTTAGCACTAGTTTGCTCTGAGTTTATCTATGCAAGTGTTACTGTAAAAGATTGCACAACTTGATACTTTATTTACCATTCTAATGGAAATTTGAAATGTCTGTACATCAAAAGAGAAAAAATTGAAAAGAAAATTCATTTTAAAATACTTAACATAAATTTGTCATCAGACAGATCTGTTTCCTTGCTGGCTCCCCATTTATTTCAACGAAATGAAGATCAACTCAGTGCATGCTAAAGGACTGACCATAAAGTAGCTGTGATATTGACAGTGATTTCTTACTTTCTGAAGAGGTTGGTGTTAAATAAAAGGAAGTTAAAGTCATATTAGTGATCACATGATACATGCGTTAAAAGATTAACATTATCTCAGTGCAATGCTGGTAAAAGAAAAACAGATATTTCTGAATTAACTTTATCTAGGATCCTTTTCCTATTGGAAGTTGATCTCCCAAAACCCCCACGTGGCACAAGAGTGAGAGATGCTGCTTCTGCCAGCATTACTGAGCTTCTGCTCTGCCAGACCCATAGGAGGAAGGTACCTCTCTCAATTAATTGCAGAATCAGCTTGGGGCATTAAGGTGGCCATTTGTTGAGGATGCCTTCAGGATGGTGAACTTCACCACCCAGTTGTTGAACCTGCAATCTTGGATTCAGTTTCTGAGGTCCAGTGATTCAATAGCATTAGACAGCAAAGAGGTTTACATCTATCCAAAATGGAGGGAACTGCTGTGTTTCAGAGCAGCATTAGTTGCGAGGCAACGGAGGTATATATGTGCAGAAAAGCTGTAGTGATCCATTGTGCTATGTTAATTCTTTAAAGATAGAGGCTGGAATTTCCTGGCACAGCACCCCTAAAAGCAAGGAGAAATCTTCAAGCATAGGCAATGGCCAGAAAAAGTCCTGAAAACAATCCCTACATTTAGTACAGTACTTCTCATTGTATTTACAGATTTTCTGGAGCTAAGCTTTCAGGTATGTGCAAACTGAGTGAGGATTAAGATCCATCTGATTTCACAAGCATAGGGACTATATCCAACAGGGAATGTATGATGGCTTGGCTAGGGAAGGGTCCTGGCTGAGTCACCATCCCTGCAGCAAGGGTTTTTTCCTTCCTCCCTTTCCTTTCTTTTTCAATCTGTTCTTGCTAAGAAAGCTGAGAGCTTGCTAGTACTATCAGTACCTATTTCCCCTCCCCTTCTTTATTTTTTCTTTTTGTTTTTGCAATTTTTATCACTATCTATTTGATGAATATCAGAACTGTCAGAGCAATTTGAAGCACTGTAACAAAACCAAAAACCTGCTGGGCTCTCGAAGAGGGCATTTTTTGTTAGTCACAAATGAAGGAACATACCAGAAAATAAAAGGGTACCTGCTGTGTTTGTATGGCTTTCTTTAAATATGTACACAGTGTTGCTTTCCATGAAGCCAGTGACAAGCAGTAGAGCGATCTGTAAGGCTATGAAACAGATGTATGGATGAAAGGGGTGCATATGAATGGGCAAGCAGGGTGTGTGTCCTCTGGTGTACACAGCTCTCACAATCAGTCAGAGTCTTCTCTTACAAGCAAAAGAGGACAGGAAAAGCTGCAGCATCAAAGTGTTTGGATAGGGCACCCACATGCAGTTATCTAGTGACTCTTCATTTACATATGCTGCACTTTGAATGCCACTTCTGAAATCCCCTGAAGTATAATTTCCACGTGCGTGCAGATGAAAAATGATGCTCTTGAAATCTTGCTCATTGAAAAATGCTGGTGTCTTGAAAGTTAGCAGTAACAGAACAAGGCTCTCATGCTTGCCAAGGTACTAACTTATGGTTTTGCTAGATGGAAAAAATGCTTTTCCTAACATCAAGCATACATTTCTTCTAAGCACTGTTTTTTCCATGCGTGCAGATGGATCAAACACTGGCTTGAGAGAGAAATTCAAGGTATCCCTGTGCACTTCCTAGCAGGGAGATTAGAGTCCTGTGTCATGATCTTGTATATTAATCAAGTCATTTTAAATCATGTTTCAAAACCTCTGACCCCCTGAGGAAAAAAAATAAATAAATAAAAAATCATCAACTTCATTTGCTATTTGAATGCATTTATGCTTTTGTACTTGCTTTTGTTTTGTATGCTTACTCAACTCAGCACCAGTAGGTGTCAGCATGAATTAAAAGCTGCAAAAGGCATACATATCCCCGTGCAAGTGTAATTTAATGTGCTTGACTGTGTGGTTCTTTTACAGTGCTCTCTATTTATATCTTTTTTACATGTACTTGAAGAGATTTATTTTTTGGTCTTGTCCATGTCTATCAATATGGACGCTGCTTTAAGCAGAACTGTTCCAGTAAGGATTAATGGTCACCCTATTTTATGTGTTCGCTGCCTTTTCGCTTATTTCCTTGAAGCCTGTTACAAGAAGACTGCCCAGAGGGTGTATGTATATTTTTGCTGTGGCAACACTCACCCAAGGGAACATTTCAACAAACAAAACTGGAGGAATACACTAAATGTCCTGTGTATGGAGAAGATGGCATATTGCTGGCTCTCTCCCTCTTGGGAGATCTCCCTAGGAGATCACTGGTTTCATGGTTCAGTAAAAACAGAAAAAGTAGGTCTTTCTCCAGACGCGCTAACACTAGGTAGAACGGAATTCCCACTAGGAATGAGGAGTTTGGGCTCCTCCTGCCAGTGGATGAGGGAAGAGAAGCTGACCTTCTCAGAGTGGGACAGCCCCAGAGCATGGCCCTTGCTGCTCCTGCTATTGCTCCATAGTGAAGGACTCAGATGGGGCCCCAGGGAGGATCTATGCCTCAAGGAACTCTGGCTGTCTTGGCTGCCCTCAGCAGCATGATGCCCCCAACTTCTCTGAGCCCGGAGCACCTCTCATGAGAAATGACACTAAGAATATTGGAATTAACACTACATGATACCTCCGCTGACAAACTAGCAATGCAGAAAATCACCTAGCTTAAGAAAGAAGAAGATCATTGCCTAGACCTTATATAAAATGGGATCAATAATAATCTGTCTCTCAAAGAACTGGCAAAGCTGCATTTCCCTAGGAACAAGTTAAAAGCAGTCCCAGCATGTTCGCAGGAACAATCCAAATCTGAACAATAAATAAATAAATAAATGGCCCAGCTTGAACATGTGTAATCTTTTGCTTTTTCATGTTACCACTGCTGCTGTTTTTGTGGCTGAGGAAGACAGTCCTTAGAGATGGGATATTCACTAATACAGATTCTTTCTGTTTAATTTCAGGTCTTATCAACATTCCTGCTGTGGCCTTTGGCATATTCTCTGGGGGACTGATCATGAAGAAATTCAGAATCAGTGTTTTAGGGGCTGCAAAACTCTCCCTGGGATCATCTTTCTTTGGTTACCTGCTGCTCCTCTCTTTATTTGCGATGGGCTGTGAGAACTCAGATGTGGCCGGACTGACCGTGTCCTACCATGGGTATGCTGGGAAGAGCAAACTTCAGCATAAAGTGCTACTGAGAAGCAAACTCCTTGGTCATTGTATTCCACAAAATATATATTGTTGAAAAAAGAATGACTGACCTAAATATGCTTCCCAGAAATGTGATTCAAAATGGAGGAAACTATTCCATCTATTCCATTGGGCATTGTGTCAGAATCCATTTGTAATTGCTGCCTTCAACTCAGAGAGTTTTATGCCACAAGTGCAGATTATTTTTCTGATTACTTTTTAATTATTATTGCCATGGGACTCATCCTTTCAAGCTAGAGATTCCTGGAAACATGAGGAGCTCAGCAGGGGAGTGAGATTCAATTAATTGTTCCTTGCTTTTGCATGCTGCTGAACAACCCATGATGTTTAATAGCCTCCAAACTTAAGTATTCATGAATTAACTGTGACATTATCTATGACGTACACCTGAGGCTAGCCCTTCTGTTACAGCCCCAGCAGCTGCTTGGCTGCTGAGCTCAGCAGCAGCTGGCTAAAGGTGCAGATAAAACTGTCATGCAACATAACAGCTCCATTGGATAAATACCATTGGATATCCATTGGATAAATACCATTTTGATTGTTTCCCCATCAACTTTTGCAGTGATGTAAGAGTAACTCACTCCCCTCTCTGACTCTGGAATAATCAAGCTTTTTTTTTTTTTTTCTTTTTTCTTTTTTCTTTTTTTTTTCCCAGTTTTTTTGTTATAAATGCATCAAGCCTCAGAAAATCAGAAAACTGCAATCTTATAAAATATGAGAAAATGCATGAATAGAAATTGTTAGCTGTCCGCCCTTAATAAAGTAATTACCATCTCACAGTAGGCATGTGATATTGAAATAGTCATGTGAGGAAATACTTTTGATCACTGAGAAAGAAGAATTTACCCTCCTGTGTGGATAGGAAGAGACAACACTGTAATGGGCTAAAGACACAAGGCCTGGCCAGGTGCACCTGGTAGAAAGCAGAACTTATGAGTTGATAATGATTTCTTCCACATCTGCCAGAAAACATCATCATGATTCCTTTTTTCCACAGAACCAAGCAGATGTCTGGATATGAGCAAGGCCTGTTCTCAGACTGCAACTCAGACTGCATGTGCTCCCAAAATGACTGGGATCCCATCTGTGGGGAAAATGGCATTACCTATGTTTCTGCTTGTCTCGCTGGCTGTCAGGCATCCAACGGAAGTGGGAAAAACACTGTGAGAGCTTTTCATTTCTATATGTGATGTGGTAACTTTCCTATTATAAATAATTCTGTCAGAGTGAGCAAACTAAAATTGAGTAAGGCACATCTCATCCAGACATAAACTCCTGAGGTTTTTAGCAATCTATCATCCATGTTCAAAACTCTCTCAACTACTGTTTCCTGTAGAAATCCCAAGCAGAGAATGTAGGAGGCTTTTTTAGCTGTTGGCTACCAAAAACACATACAAAAAAAAAATCTAAATACATTCATCAAAAGTAGTATTTCTTTATATATAAAATTCTCCTTCCTGTTGAAAAATCTTTTCCAGTTTGGATTTAAATTTTTGGCTAACCGGAAAAGTATGATGTGCAGTTCCCAAGCATTCACTTCCCTGCTGCTTTGGCTATCATACAGTTTCACCTGCTGTTTTCCAGGTATTTTTTAACTGCAGCTGTGTAGGAATTTTAGAATCTCCTTCAAGAAGCTCCTCAGCTGTGATGGGACCATGTCAAAAAGGAAATGAATGTCCAAAAATGTTTCTGTATTTCCTGGTAACATCAGTTATTACTTCATATACTTTGTCAGTAGGTGGCACACCTGGATACATGCTTCTTCTAAGGTAAGCAATCATTATTTCTGCTAGTATGTTTTCAGGGTGTTTTGATACTGTACCTACTTCCATTTGCTAGTAGAGTTAAATGTTTTCAGCTATGTGAAGTGGCTTTTAAATTATTTTTTCACTTATCAACAGGCATCCTCATAATCTGACAATGAGTTTTCTACCATTGATACAACATGACTACAATTATCTCTGCCTGCTATACATTTCTAGTTTTAAAGGTGATATAGGAGGCCTAGCTGTCATTTCATATATATCAAGTTCCACTTCCCTTAATGCCTTTTACATTACCAGAACAGTGTTAAATGGCTGCTGCATGAATGGAAAGTAGCTCTCTAGTATACTCATAGGTAGGTGATTTTCCTGATTTGCTATGGATTTCAACATACAAGGTAGAAAGAGATGACTTAACCCAAACTTTCCATATACACTCACCTCTCAAATCTGTAGTATTATTCCACGTAATTATGTCCCAGATTTGTATCTAAAATAAATTTAAAAAAATAAATAAATGTATCTATCTGTTTCTGCTGTAACATTCACAGCTTTATTAAAAGTTATTCCCAAGGGATTGTTCCACTACGTACTAATCTGCTGGATCTATTTGCCCATCACAAAGTATAAACTTTTAAACTAATTTTAGAAAGTGCAAAATAAATATAATACTTCCAGTGATTAATCTGGATTTTTGTCAGCTTCTTGCAAATTTTGGATTTTAAGTACTGCTCTGCTATGTCTTGGAAGGCTTTCTTTCTCAGTTTCTTTCTCCAAATTATTTCCAGATGGGCATGTTCTACTTCTCAAACAAAACAACAGTAAATACTCTCTAAATAAGCTTTATTGTCATTGTGCTTTCTTACCCCAAAATTTTCTTTGCTTTTGAATTAAATTTTCTGGAACTGTCTCAGTGCCAGTGTCTTTATGACTGCATGGTAAAAGATAGTGCTAAAACTGGCTGAATATAGACTATATGGAAAGAACTAAATAAAGAAATGTAACTTCAGCTGTGATTCCAGCACAACCCTTGAGCCAGAAGCAATATTCACACAGAGACTTACAGAAATGGTTGAAGTGAGGATGTTTTTCCACTGCTCTCCTCAAACACCACCAGTAAGGTTTACGCTTTAAACCTATACACTGCACCGCTTTCCCCACCCACCGTGGAGCATGTTGCATTGAGTACTGCAAAAACACATGGTGTCTCTTCAAGGAGTAACAGCAGGAAGAATAATCATGTTAAAATCCAGTTTAGACTTTGTATACTGAAGCTTATGCACCATTGAAAACTATGCACCAAGAGGAGGATGATTAGCAAGTTGAGAGCTTGTGGTTGCTCCTAGCACAGCGGGAATTTTTGTTGTATAAAAGAGGTCAGGGATTCGGTTTCTTTCCCATTTCTCCCCACATGACGTTTACCTTCTATGAATAAAACACATTGCTGGGAATGTACAGCTGTGGTATCACAAAGGGCCTTGGCACTATTGTTGTCATGATCAACCTCCAGCTCTCTGTCTTGTCTCCACTGCAGAAATGTATGGGAGGAAATGCTTGTAGCTGAAGACTTGAGAGCTTAAATCACACAGAGTTGCCTGCACTTAACTACTTGCTCCCAGGGGACTGACTGCCTAATGGATCTATTTAGAAAAGTTTAGAGAGATTTTTCAATAGCAATCCAAAACATTTTGTTATATGAAAGGTGCAAACCAGCTTTAGTAGTTCTGCTCCAGTAGTCTTTATTTCTGTTGAAATTCATTTTACTTTGAGAGCCACTTAATTGAAACTGAGAAGTTATGTGTTTTTCTGCTGGATTGAAAGCATCAGAATCTGATGAGCAGCTAACTAAAATACATTTCCGTAAGTTCAATCCACTTTTTTTTTTCTTCTTTTTATTGTTCTCTGCAAATGACCTGTGGGCATAAATCCATTTTAAGCTCATGCTTGCTTTCCTGAAGTCCATCACTGACTGGCTTTCCCTGAAAATCTGTCTGAACTGTGTGAAAGTGTGCTTCTGTTCCCTGAAAGAAAACTTTGAAAACAAATAGTGCCAAGGTCTAAATGCAGACTTCATTTAAGTTAATTTTTGCCAGTTATCTGTTTGTAAAATTATTCCATATTGTCAGATTTGATAAAATTCCATAACTTAAGCAATTTGCCAATTTGAGATGAGCAGATATTGTTGCACCTGCCATGGAGCAAAATACAGCTAAATCCCTCAATTCTGTAAGATTTAGTGGCATATACTTTAGGGGTTTACATGACTGGAATCAGTGAAATACACTTGCAGCAAGTGACAGCCATTTTCTGAAATGTCTTTTTAGTGGCATTAAGCTAATTACAGTTGCCAGGGAGCCTGGGAAAGATGTTAAGTTTCTGAGGGAAAAAAAAAAAAAAAGGGAATTCAGATAGCTGTTGATTAAGCACAAGCGATTAATAGAAGGTGATTAGGCAGTGAAAATGGAGTCTCAGATCTCCCTGAAAGGTTTGGCTCTCACTTAGGGTCTCGAAGAATTACAGTTTCTGTGGAAAGGTATTACAAATGCTTGAACATTCATCTTTTTCCATCTGAAAAAAAAATAAAATATATATATATATATATATATAAAATCTACAAAACACATAACAAATCTATGTTTTGGTTTAATTTTCGAGTTTTTCCTTTCTATGCTCTCACACTTGGACACTTGGTTAAAAGGGCTTCTAGACAGAGGCTTGCTTGTGTAGCATGGCCATGTGTAGCATGGCAGAGACACCATGGAAGGTGTCTCTGCCCATGGCAGAGGGGTTGGAATTAGATGATTTAAGGTTCCTTCCAACCCAAACCATTCTGTGACGCTATTATTCTATGATCAGGTAAGAGGGCAAAACACTGTTCTTCCAGATCAGTATCATTTTACATTAATTTCTGCATAGATGGTGGTGCCTGTATAAACCATGATGTAGCAGACTGCATGATGATAATCCATAACAGGATATTGGAGAACAAAGCACTTGGGTTACAAAATGAGAGGCACGCAATTATTTTTTGACTGTCAGTACTTTGGTGTCATTTTCCATACATGTGGTTCTTGTCCTTTTGCTTTTTTACTAAATCAATGGAGGATAACCTGAATATTACTTACAGTATGGGTTCTTACTGCTGTCCAGGCAGCTACATTGGGAAATAACAAAACATTACTGTTGGGGAACAAAAGAGCAAGTTCTGCAATGACTTTATTAACATTAAGGGGTGTTCCCAATTACATGAATTTCTGAGTCTATCCTGTTTCAGAGCACATAGACCATACCCCCAAAGTGCTATGTTTAAATCCAAAGTGACAGCTGAATTTCAGCCTGTTTTTATACTGAACAGGATGGCTGAGACAACCGGGCATTTCATCAGTTACCATAATGATTCACATGTGTTAGTCACCACACATATCAAGCATGTCCCAGTCCAGCCAGGTGACTGGGACCATTCACGTGCTAAAAGTTAAGCAGGTACTCAGGCTCTTGCTGGATTAGGTCTTGCACTGGGTAGTCTGAGTGAAACAACATGCTTGGAGTGGTTCCATATGCACTCAATTGCTAGCATGGACATGAAGAGTAACTGTTCTCCTGCCCACCATGCTCACCCTTCTAGATGAGCCACCTACCCAAGGCTGGAGAGTCATAAGGACTGATGTCTGTGGTGGCCACCACTGCAAGCCCAGAAATGTCAAGATGGAAATGGTCTTGATGTGGTAAATGGTGTGATCCTGCTCCTAGACGTATGGCAGGGAAAGTATTGGGCCTAGATACCTTTTACTTGTCTGGGTCATTAGCCATAATTTCAGAAAATGTTTAATTGAAAGGGACTAGCTAATGACAAATGATTTCACAACCAGTAATCTTGTGCTGTGTTAGTAACTTCAAAGTGCTGGTCTTGTTTGAAAGCTTAAAATGTGGTATTGACTATAGGTATTTAGAATTCCTTGTTTCTGTTATGATTTTAATCACATTATTTTTATGTATATATATCACATTATTTATATATTTATGTGATTCTGTTGAAGTTGGTGCCATCAAGGAGGAAAAACTTACATATCTTTCCCTCTCATGCTTTCTATTTCTGTTCAAATTATCCACAGTCAATTCTTTATTTAACACTTTTTTTTTTTTTTTTTTTTAGATGCATCAAACCACACTTGAAATCATTTGCACTTGGTATCTATACCCTGGCAGTAAGAGTACTTGGTAAGTCCAGTCATACTTATATGTGTTTTAATGTCACTAGTCACAAGGATTGGAAGGGGGGTGGAGGGATGCAACTTTGCATTTGTACAACTGCAGGACTTGTCCTATGAGAAGAGGCTGAGAGAGCTGGGACTGTTCAGCCTGGAGAAGGGAATGCTTGGGGGATCTTACCAATGTATATAAATACCTGAAATAAGGGTGCAAACAAGATGGAGGAAGACTATTTTTGCTGGTGGCCAGTGCCAGGACAACAGGCAATGGGCACAAACTGGAACTCAGGAGGTTCCCTCTAAACACCAGACAAACCTTCTGTGCTGTGTGGGAGCACAGGCACAGGCTGCCCAGAGAGGCTGTGGGGTCTCTCTCCTTGGAGATCTTCAAAAGCCACGTGGACATGGTCCTTGGCAGCCTGCTCTGGATGGCCCTGCTTGAGCAGAGGTTGGGCCAGATGGCCTCCACAGGCCTCTTCCAACCTTAACCATTGTTTGATTCTGTGATTCTGTGATTTTGTAATTCCTATAACCGTCTTAGTAAAAATAAACTCTGCTACACCCACAGAAGTAGCAAGTGATCCTTTATACCAAGAAGCTAAGAGGAAAATTACTTCTTGTCTCTCCTTATTCAACATTAAGCACAACAGAAAAAATATGGCTCAGAATCTGTGATCATTTTTCAGGCATATTTTCATTAGTTTCTGAGGGAATTAATCTAAGTACAAGTGTACCTGAGATTGCAGCTCACTGCAGCCTTGTGGTAAAGCTGTCTACAGATTTTCTCTAAGGTCAAGGGTGCTGTGAGATGCCAATAAACTGGAAACTTGAAAATCTTCTAGGTCTTATTAGAAAAAATAATAACTAGCAAGAAGCAGGTTGCTTATGTAAATGGAGCAGACTTAGATGCGCTGGTTGAGTTGGATGAAGTGAAATCAAAACAAGCTATTGATTCCCTTTTCACAACATCTTTGCAGATCAGGTTCTTCCCTCTAGGCTTATTTTCTTCTCCAGCAGCCATCATTGGATCCCCAGGTTGTCTTCTTCAGCTACCAAAGAAAGGATTTTCCATTTCATCACCCACAGGCATGGCTATAGGTTTGTTCCTGTAGGCTATAGGTTTGCCTCAGTAGGATTTCAAGATACTTGCAGAATACCTGTAGCCCCATTGTAGGCTCCCAGCCCCACTATCTTTCTCCCTTCTTCACCCACCCCTGCTGAGACACAGGATGAACCCCAAACTGAACAGGCTCCATTGCTCTAAACAAAGGAGAAATATCTCATTACAGAGTGGTTCTAGAGGATAAGGCAAACAAGCCATGGCATTGATTCTCCTGTTGACTTCAACAGGCTTTTTGATGATCAGCTGCATTTTAGGCCCCATCCTGATTTTTCATAAGGAGTAAAGGAGTATGCTTATCTGGGCAAAGGAGTATGCTTATCAAGGCATGACTTCTTAAATTAGAAAAGACTGTCAAAGGATCATTGCAATTTGAATGTATAATTTAGTATTTACGTTAACATGCATCTAAATCAGAACTAGTCACTCTAGAAAGTAATCTTCTTGCCTCTGTTCTTTCATTAAATACACACAGCTGGAATTCCAGCCCCGGTGTATTTTGGAGTGGCAATAGATACCACTTGCCTGAAATGGGGAAGCAAACGATGTGGGGGAAGAGGAGCATGTAGACTCTATCACTCCAGCACACTCAGGTAGCAGCTCTTCTCCATTCGTTCTTTAACTTGCTTTCTTTACTTCTATGGCAAGCACTGGTAGGATAATTTCTGTCAGAAAATTTGGGTTAAAATTTGATCTTGAATGAAAGAGACTGACCAGCAAAATTAATAATGCTCAGTTTTTAGCACTCTTTTTTGGTTTATTCTGTTTTTGGTCCGTGCTATTTCAATACTAGCTGGAAGTCATTTAATTTTTAGCCAAAATAAGCTCAGTTAAAGCCTTAAGTTTCTACTACCCCAACACCATACCCCACCCCAACTTTCTTAGCAACTCTGCTAAGTGTGTGTGTTGAGGGGGCTGTTAAACCTTATCACTGGTCCATACTGAAGGGCGCTTCAGACCATGCCTGGCTTATCAAAAGGCTAATAAAGCACTTCTCTCTTTATTGATTTATTGCTAGAGGAGAGTAATTGACTGAACTGCATTCCTGAAAGGCATTGCTGCTGTGATAAAAGGACAAAGAGAGGACAGAAAGGACAGGGTTGCTGCTGAGTTCCCCACTCTGGGGTGGGAGGAATATGAGGAGAGAGAACATCTTGTTTTGAGAACTTGAAGAAAAGAACAAAAGCTCATTCATGACTCATTATTAATAAAGCAGAATAATTCTATTATTGTTGATATTGCAACTCTCATTAATTCCTGAAAACCAAAAATACAACCAAATGTTTTTTGGTATCTCTGATACTGTTTATGAGACAACCAAAAAAAATAATTGCCCTGGAATTATTAGCGTTATTCTCACTGAAGCACATTGGGAAGAAGGAACTTAGTCAATGCCTGAGAATCTTTCTTGTCCACAGTCCACAAAGTAGCTGACCTGGGTGAGCTGTCGTATTTTCATCTCCAGGGTCATCACCTTCCTACCTTTCTTGAACATGTTCTTCACTCAGACTTACTGCATGGAACTATAATCATGCCCTTGCTGCATTCTACTTGTACATTGCCTTTGAGATAGGCTCTGACTGATCATTTCTTTCTCAGATACATGTACCTGGGGCTGACTTTGGTGTTGGGCACCATGTCCATTTTCTTCAGCATTGCTGTCCTTTGGGTTCTCCGGAAGAGGTCTGCTCCGCAAAATGAAACCCTCTCAGCCAATGGGGAGAGAGGCACCTGTGTGACAAACAGCAGGAAAGATAATTTCTTCAACAGTGACCATTTAATTCAGACAACTTATTGGCCAGAAAAGGAGACTAGGCTTTAGGAGGACTGAAATCTGCACCATGACGTTATCCAGTGAGTGATCTTCAAGGCAAAAATTCATCATCAGTGAAGCAACTAGTAGTATCCACCCTGAAAATGTTTGCCATCCTGTAACTTTCTTTGTAAATACCAAAAGCAAAGGATACAGGCTTTTTAGCACAAGTCCATTTAGCACGTCACTGCTCACCATTTGTCCTAAGGAGTCGGTGGCACTCAAGTGAGGGGATTTGTTATGGCTGGGGAGGTGCAGCTTGCTGCAGAAGCAGGTTTTGTGGCTGCCCCTCAGCTCCATCCCTCCTTGCCAAGCTGCAACAGCTCTGCTGCCCCTTGTCTGCCTTCTGTGTGTGAGGAGTAGTGGGTAGGCTGCAGTGAAAGTCTCTCAAGCATGCTACCAGTCTGACTTGGCAGCCTGGAAGGCGCAGGGATATTCTGCACCAATTCTTTTACATAACTCACCTTTGCAAGCAGTGCAGCATGAGACAGGAGGAAGGTGGTTTGCTGGAAGGACAATTCAGCTGCAGGTTCTGGGCAACACACAAATTCAACCTGTAACACTTAGGGACTGTCATTAGGGACTGTCATTAGGGACTTTTTTTCAAGTATAATCTGCTGTAGCACAACAATAACAGCAATAAAAGTTGTCACTACAGTAAACAATTCCATGAGAATATTGTCCAAAGGAGACTGGAAGAAAAAAACAGAACTTTTTTAGGTTTCCAGCAGTTTCTTACTACTTTCTAGTACTTGGTGTACTGAATAATTCCATGCATTTTCTGCAGTGTCATAACACCCTGTTATGAGCTACATATGATTTATTTTTTAAAAAAGTTATGACAAGAGAGCTTGAGAACAATAAAATGAATTCAAAGACCAACTGATTTGGAGCTTTTCCTTTCAATTTATTATATTTGTCATCTGAAACTAAGATATGTATCATAGTATCCCTTTATACATCATTTTTGCAGTTTGACAATATTTGGTATTAAATAAATTTGAGATGGTGAGTACAATGGAGGACTGTTTCACATGGAACAAAATCTCAGGAATGCTTGCACTAAAAAAGATAGTGACAGCAACATTAGAGATTGCATCCTTTAAAGCAATTAATATTTTAGTGTGTATAATGAAAGGTAGGCCTCATCCTTCATAATAATAATGGCAAAACAATCTTGTATTGCATCACTTGCATCTCAGCAGTGACTGTAGGTATACTGCTGCCTAGCTGAGCTTGCACATCACAGGCAGATGCTGAATACCTTCTGTGGGATGCATGGCAAGGGGCAGATGGATAAGAAGAGAATTTACTGAGCTTTACTGATGATAAATACTTACAGTGTGCCATTAGGGAACTACCTAATCTTTGCAATAGGAATACCAAGAAGACGGGTATTGTTTAAGTACCTGTCTTGGCAGAAGGTAAGGATTTAGACCCATCACTTCAAAAAATACTGTTGACAGAAGAACTGATGCTGCCCACTGTTTGCTATGTGCATGATTGTTTAGACAGTGGTCTTGAATATAGGAGAGCCAGGACAGGGGCTGCCAGGTTTCCCCCCAGGTGAGTGCTGGAGGCTGCAGGCAATGGGGCACTGAAGAGCTGTGTCTGGTCATCTGATTTGTATAGCTGGATATTGAACTAAAGAAACATAATAAAAATAATGAGGAAGATTTTTGAGTATAGGACTAACTGAAGCATTCTGGCTACAGTGAATCACAAAGATTGGAAGCCTAGTCTCAGGTCTCATTCATACCATATTGTTATAAAACCAGTGAAAAATACCAAAATGCACCAGCATCCAGGAAGAGAGATGCTTGATATCAACAGGTCTCAAGGTAAATAAAACTTAATCTTGGTTTATTCCCAGTCTCAGGCAGTGCACACTTTGACAGATATCAGAAACTTTCATAATTTCCTGCCTTATAGAAATGAGTAAATTTCCAGAAATGTAAAGAAGGGTCCCTATTTGAAGGGACTCACTAGAAGGGGAGGGGAAGGAAGAGGTGGGGAGACAGGGAAAAAAAAAAAACTTTGTATTATAACCTAAGCTTATGTACGTATGCCTGTACTTAGCGGATGATTCTTCTAAAACATGGGTTTTACTTCCATGACTCATTTTCTTTACCCATAAGAAGAAGAGGAATATGATAAAAGAATTTGCTTCAGCAAGTCTTATCTTTCTCATGGTTTAAATAGTAGCCCTTTTTTCCTTTCACCTTTCAGCAAAGATCATTCTGTAAGTTACAAGCAGATATACTCCATTTTCACTTTGAAATATTTCCAAATCTTCTGCTTTATTTTAGTACTTCAGTTATTAAAGTCGACGCACGGGATGGGTGTCTGACCAGAGATACTTGTTCTGGATTGGTTGTAATAGATGAACACATGGTCTCAGAGCCAAGGAACTTGGATCTTTTGGGTTCTTCCTGCCAGAATTTCTCATCTTAAACTAAACCTACAACTGATAATGTATCGCAAAGGTCACCAAATTTACAGTTATTATTGTTTGTATTAGAAATATTAAAGCATAACTGAGAGACTGCAAAGAAGCAAATGCTTTTCATTTTCAAAGGTAATACTGCTAAAAGAATTTGCTGAGGAGATTTCCCAGTCACTGATGTCAACTTGTGAGGCCAGAGTGGGACTCACCACCTTGTTCAGAAGCACCCACAAGCTGTATGCCATGTAATGTAACAGTAGTCATACATCTTCATCATCATAACAAATATCCTAAATGGCACACAAGGCTACCAATCCATGTCACCGGATAGGATGTACAACCAAGCCTTGGGCATATGAGTCAGTGAACATTTTCTCTTCTATGCATCTCAGATGATATAAAATATCCTATTTTTAGGCTCATCATTTCTAGTCATGTCAGGAGGGAAAAATCAAAGAATTCTAACCAATGAAGTGGGAATAAAAGTGGATTCAATAGGCTGTGGAAATAATGTATTTGAACCATTGCTCATGCTCTCCCAGCATTTGAAAGGAAAAAGGTATCAGTATAGGATTAAGTACATTCAGGTCAAAGAAAGAAAAGCAGCTACCCCATACTTGTGAAACTATCATGTTGCTATATATGATCTTGTAATCTGAGGGAATTTCCAGAAGACAGGGAGTAAATGTTGGAAAATTATCAAACTAAATAGGCTGAATAACAAGAGGTTGCCTCCTTGATGTGCTCAAAATAATGAGTAAGACTGATGTATGAAACATCTTTTGTAATATTTTTAAATGGTAACACGATTATTAACATCTGAGAGAAAACACTGATGTTATCACTTCGGCTTGCTTGACTGTTGGTGTCACAAACTGTTTGAGGCACACAACTTAATCCTGCATAACATTAAAATTTTAAACATGTTACTCCTTTCTAGAAGCTATGAAGCACACAGTACATAGTAGCTAAGTTACAGAGGTATTTTAAAAGTATGTGCAAATACACAAACATTACTGAAAATCATAAGCAATAAGAAGGAAGTGAGCACAGTTGTTTAATACATGAACACAATACGGTGTTAAAAACAAGCAAAATAAATGAACAGATGTACTTATTCACCTCACAAATAGTAGAATTATGGAGATAAAAGTTTACATAGGTTTAAATAGCGTCTAGATGAAGAGGAAAAAATGTATTGAAGACTTTTTAAAGTATAGAGGCCACCTCAGGAAGTTCCAGGTCAAAAAGTAAAAAAATAAAATCCCTGGACAGTGAAAGAGCACACAAAGCATGAATATGTATGTGGATACAAGGATGACCAATAGAATAGAGATTAGGCCTGATTAATGTGTAAAAAAGTAACAAAATGGAGAACATGGAGTGTCATGGAAAGTATTGCTGGGGGTCAGCAGCTCACAATCCTTGCCAATACAAGTACTAGGGAGTATGAAACCAAGATAGTAGAGAGGATGTTCAAAGCAAACAAAGGAGTTGGCTTTTCATACAGTTTGTATAAGGTGTGAGAAATCACCACAAAGAAATGTTGTATACATGGGTTCAAAGGTAAACAGGGTAGTTATAGAAAAGAAAATGGCATGATCATCATTAAGTACCTGCTTTCCCCTCCCAGTTCTGCTCAAGACTTGCCTTAAATGTTGAAATGAATTGGTTGTTGGGAGAGTAGTAGAAGTGTCATAAGTACTGCTGACTCTCAATTTCCCTAAGCATCTTCCCTTGGTTACTGCCTGTCATGGCAGGATGGCCCTGATTCACCTCCTCCAGGACCCACCTCTGCTTTGCCCCATGGTCTCCAAAACCCCATTTCATCTCACATCTGTGTGCCTGGTCCTAACGAGCCATTTTGGAGGTCTTGCCTGTGCTCAGCGCTCTCCCTCAGTTATTGTCTGGACCTCCAGGGTTTTCCTAGGGCCTGACTACTAACCTCCACTTTAGCTGATGATCCCTGGACTGAAGCTGGGACCAGTGACTGTTGCTGCCACAGTTCTGCTCACCCTGATCAGGTGCTGGGGGTACAGCCTGTGCTGGGGTCACTCTCAGTTTCCAGCTTTCCCCCTGCTCATGCAGCAGCCCTGAACAACAAGAGCCTTGGGGCTAGAGGAAATGTATGTCTGACTTAGGCTGATCTTCTCTGCTGGTACTCTGGAGCATTGCTAACCAAGTGTTGCATCAAGAAATTCTTCATTCAGTGCTAAACCATTTCTTTGGCTGCCATTAAAAATAAATAAAATAATAATAATAAAATAATAAAATATAATAATAATAATAATAATAAAGTAATTTAAAGGTGGATCTTTTCGATGGTGATTAAGATAGCTCATTAAAATGACCTCTTAAGCAATATGTGGCTCATATCACCATGAGGTTTGTTAACCAATAGAGAAGAGCAAATGGAGCACTTTCACACAGAGTGGCTGTTGAGCAAGGTAAGCTTGAATGAAAGGTTGTTGTATACAGGTGGCAACACAGAAAAGAAGATGCTGAGAAACAGGGACTGGTTTAGAACAAAACTGTGAAATTGGTATGCAGTCAGGAAAAATCTGTCACAGAATAAGAGACTAATAGACTGTTGAAAAAATACAGTTCTTGTCCAAATTAGTTTTACATATGTGAAGATTTCTGACTAGAATGGGTTATTTAATTTTGCAGACAAAGGCATATTATGTGCCATTGTGTAGAAATTAAACAGGACAAAACTGGATTTGAAATAAGATATGTTTGTTGTGTTTGTTTGTTTTCACTAGAACATCTGTCTTTGTATGTTAGAGATTGTTCTGTTATGTGTAGTCTTTAAATCAATAATTGACCATTCTTGTGAAAGATCTGCACTAGAGCTACAAGCTAGATGGACAGTTTAGTGAAGTTGTGTTGTATATTATGCCAGGTTTTCAATTTATTGAGCTATAAAATTGTTTTAGTCCTTAATTCACAGGATATATCCCAGACTATAAAGTGACATGGGTTTTGCCCCAGGGATTTCACCTGCAGATGCACCATTTTCATTGTTGTTATGCTGTGATGCAACACCCATATGGACTATCTACTACAAAGGTCTATATTCTCTTGTCTCCAATGACTTGCACAGCTTCAATTCTGTGTTTATAATAGCTACTGATTGAGACTGAATATAAAGAGCTGTACAACCAACATGATAGACTGCCCATTGTATTTTAAATAGGAAAATAATAAATATCATTAAAACAGCACAACAAGTTCTACTTTTCCCCAGATAGATATATGACACAAATCATCAACAAAATTATCCATGACTACTTATGAAAGACAAAAGTTCCACTGAGCAGTAGAAGGGTCAAGACCCAGACAATAGCTAAAACGGAGACAGATTTTGGCAACACCAAATAAGCTTGGCAGCATGCTTTTCTTTCTTGGTAGCTCTACAAAAACAAGCTGAAACTAGACGAACTGGAACAGGAACACCAGAACCCTTTTCCTTTATTGTAAGGGTTTTCACATTCTCAGGATTCCTGCTGTAGTTTAACATTTGCTGAGCTGTACAATTTCCCTTTTACACAGTTTGTTAACTAAGAGTTACATTATAAAATCCAATGATTTTCTTTATTTAGAGATTAGTGTCCCGAGAATAAAAAGGGCTCTAATCAAAGCTAACCACTGCAGTTGGCCTCTGCCTTGCTGACTGCTTCCTGCTACTGCACACTCACCCCTTGCAAATGGGTTGGCAGCCACTTCTGCTGGGAGTCTGCTGCCACCATCTGCTTGCAGGAGTCTGCAACCAGCTCCTGCTGTAAGGGTGATGTTTGCTGTGGCTTTTTGTTTTTATTCTCAAGAGTAATCAGCAATTACTGATTCCTTGGTGTTCTTATTAAGAGCATTTTACTATCATAATCCAATTCTTTTTTGTAAGTGTAAGTTACAGTCAGGGCTTGGATGGAAAAAAAAAAAGAAAAAAAAAAAAAAAGCAAGATACGCTTTTTCTTCAGGTGTGTGAGGCCATAGTCTTAGATCCAAATTCAGTACTTCACCATTTCCAATTCAGATACTTTCTGTCCACAAATCTAGGTTCAGGAAGCCAACTTTGAGTGTGAGTGCTTCCATGGATGACTTGGACAACAGCAGTCTGAGTATGGAAAAATTCTTCTCAGCCACATGGAAAGGAAAATATAAAAGAAGTATCATTTATTATGATTCTGTGAGCTATAAGCTTCATATGGTGTCCCTAAATACCTGTTTAGTGCGGGAACAATTCTTTTACCTCTGTTTCAGTTCCAATTCAGCCAGAATATAGTGATTATCTAGGAATGAATAAAACTTGAGAAACATTATGTGGAGAAGGAGGCCTTCTTACAACTTCAGTAATATAATGGAGATGCATTTGCTGGATTAATGCTAACAGCACAATGCCATTTTATATACATATAGGTTCATGTCACATAATTATATATGCAAGTAAGTTACATGCACCAGTATGAGGGTGCAAATGAAGATGGGATATGCCACTATTTACCTTTTTTTTCAGGGCTTTGTTGAGTCAGACTGTTTTAGTCCTTAATTCACAGGACATATCCCAGACTATAAAGTGACATGGGTTTTGCCCCAGGGATTTCACCTACAGATGCACCATTTTCATTGTTGTTATGCTGTGATGCAACACCCATATGGACTATCTACTACAAAGGTCTACATTCTCTTGTCTCCAATGACTTACGCAACAAGACTGTAAGACTGCATTATCATGTATTCCATCTGTGATTCTTTGTCTCCTAAGCCATCGTGATGGCTACACCAAAACCTAATTTCCAATAATTCTCCTTTCATTAGACTGAAACGCTGTTTCCTAAATTGGCCAGGAGGTGGCACTTTTGAAGGATATCAAATCAGTCGTTTTGACCGGTTTTGCAACGAAACTGAATTGTTTCCCACGTGGGTTAAAAAAGGCCGTCATCTGAAATTGTTACTCTTTCACACATTTTAAGCCATTTAAATGTCTTTCTCTGCTTTTGATAAATCTCTGCTTTTGAGTGCAATTAGCTATTAGCACAAGAGTTATCTGTTGTTACCTCTCTTGCTAAATTTTTGTTAAAGTTTAATGACAAGATTTGTTTGGGGAGAATTTTTACTAGCTTGTATGCTTACTTAAATTAATTAAATGCTATTGATTTGCAGAATGTTTGTGTCAGATTAACTCTAGCATCTGTTGTATTATGCTGAAAACACACAGATTAGTTGTCCCAAAGTTTCTGCCAGGTGAGGAATCAATCCTGGAAGGAAATACCTGTCCATTGGTGCTGGGAACTCTCCCTGATGCTCCAAATGAGAACTTCCCATCTAACCACAAAATCTCCAGGACCCACTGCTTGGTTCTTGAAGGTACAACTTCCATATTCTTGTGTTTTCATCCTCTGTCGGTCTCCTTGATGTGTCCTCTTCCTGCCACAAAGGTTTACTCAAGCCTTCAAGGTCCTGACATCCTTTATTTAAGAATATTTTCATAGATTTCAGTGGGGTACCAGACAATTAAGTACCAGGGGATGTTTGTTGTTTGTTTGTTTGTTTGTTTTCTTTCTTGTGTTTTGCTTGTTTTTGCTTTCTTGTGTTTCTTGTGTTTTGCTTTTGGGGGTGGTGGCAGGGGAGAGTTCAGAAAAGATGACCGTGATAGTTTGACTTGTTTCTTAATACAAGCCAAGGAACTTTTTTGTGTTAACTCTTATTTCAAACCCAACAGCTAATCTGTTCTTGCTTGCTAGAAGTAATTGCCCGAGTTATAAATATGGGGTGAATATTTTGAATATCTTTGGTTTTATGTAATGTTTCATGGTTTATATTTCTGTGAATTACACTAGCTATTTCACCACAGCATCACAACTGGAGCTTATGTTCTGCTGATATTCACCATGACTTCTGAAAACTTTTTCTGAGTCTGTTTCCCATATCTCCTATCCTGTAAGCATGATCTACATTCACCAACACTCAAATACTTTGCATTTAAGAAATTCACTTAATTATTCTTCCTTGCAAAACCAGGAAATCCTCAAAAATGGGGGGTCTACCCAACTTTGAAATAGATCTACAATATACTACCAAAACCAAAATGCATGGAATAAAAATAAAAGTGATAAATCATGCTTTAATACTAATCTTAAACTCCCTTGATGCTTTTCTAATTATTCCTACATTACAATTTTGCAAGTATTCTTGTCATCTGCAATTATTCAAACAGCCATACTGTATATAACTGAGCTTTGGACAATTTCTTAGTTTCCTTGGAAATGTGATGAGGCTTTTCTGGATAATTTTGGAAAGCTGAAATTCAGGCTTTCAATTGCAAAATGTCAAAAGTACACAATAAATCATGCTATTGTGTATGAGTGTTTCTCCACTTGAGGGAATTCTGTCAATGTCACTCTACTGTGTAGAAAATACTATTTTGGCAAAAAATACCACTTCATTTTGTGTTAGTAAAATACCAAAGTACAGTTATGTCTTTGACCAGTACAGGGTCATGAAGAAACTATTTGTAATGTAAATATAGTACAATGGTAGGTCTCCACCTGCTGTTTTTTTTCCTACATTACAATGAAAATTAGAGTGAACCACTGAATTTTAAAGGGGAAATATTATTTCAACCGTAATTTCTGCTTCTTCATTTTAGGAAAGAAAGAACCATATGTAATACTCAAGCTGATGAATTTGTTATCCTCTGGTGACCTGACAGACATGCAACTGAGTTCCTGGGCATGTTCCAAGTAGCTCTGCAATGCTAAGATGGAAAAGCAACTATTTCAGCTTTGTTCTCTATTTAGGTTTCATGTCAGTAAAAAATGAATACCTAGGTGTTTTTTTTTTTTTTTTTTTTTTGTTTGTTTTGTTTTGTTTTGTTTTTTTTTTGCAGGAGTTTTAAGCTTTATGTTGCTACTTTCTACATTTGTAGTTACAGCAGGAGAATCTGCTGTGATTGTACTTGGATGATTATTAGCGCTCTTAAAGTGACTCCTGAAAAGGGACATTTGCCATAAATTGGCTGCATCTGGTACAGATGGGAAATCCAGCTTTTCAAAATAACTATAGGTTTTCTTTTATTTTTTAAAAAGTGTAAAATGGCAATGTTTAATTTATAATAAAGTTTTCCCACTGGCAGGTGTATTTGCAGGTGAGTCTTGGATCACTTCTCTGACAGGTCAGTCGTGATTCTACTTTCATACTGGTGGCTTTGTTTTTCCCCTAGAAGGCCTTAGGCCTTCAGAAAGAAAAAAGGAGTGGCTGTAACGGAAGCAAAAAGAGAAGCTGTAAGGGCTGCTGTTCAGGAGGAAAGAAGGATCTTGTGATAGATCTAGTCTTCCTCTGAACCTTTGTCTTCAGACAAGGTGAACTGGCTCCTCCTAGGAAAATTCCTTTATTTTTTTCAATGAAGATGAGGCAAATAAAAGATTTGGTACGAAGAGACTGGTATTTAACTCTTGTGACTTTGCAATCAAGTACAATGATGTTTTAACGTATTTTTTTTGGAGTTATGGGATTATGCTTGACTCTCAGAAATCGTTGAAAAGAGAGTTTATGGAGCAATTTTTGTTGCTGTTGTTTTGTTTTACTTTTTCTTTTTCCTAAAAACTATTTTAACAAAACTGAAATACTTTTTTGGGGGGGAATGTTCCGGTTTGGACAGACTTTAGTGGTCCTTTGGAAATGAGTAGCCATTGAAAGCAAACAGAATATTCTATTGTAATGTGTGGATGGAGAATATATTGGTTCCACAGACAATGGGAAAGATGCAGCCTACCTTGCTCACTGAGCTCTTGACTTGTGTGTACAGCGTGGAAATGAAATTCAGTGAAATCGCTGATTGCCAAGGTGTGGGCAGGAGTGGCAACATTCCCTTCACTTGTAGGGCTTGGAATTTACTGAGGAAAGATGGCAGGGACCTGGAGCCCTTTTTCTTTGGGAAAAGGCAGCAGGGATTTCCAGCTGCTCTCCCTTGGGTTTGTACAGCTTGTGGGTGCTGCTATGAAGACACTAATTGCACCTCACAGTGTTATTCTGGGAGACAAAATGGGGAAGCAGAACTATGGGGCAATTTATGCTGTGGAACAGGCCAGCTTTCTGAGCTTGGTCTTGCTTTGTGGAAAAGCTGTGGTTATGGCTCCATAGCCTGGAAACCCAAGAAAGGAAGGAAGCAGAGCCACAGAGAGTCACTTTTCCTACCCCCTTCCACTGTGAGTTGGCAGCATTACATTCACAGCACACACAAGGCTGAAAACATCACCCACACAGAAATATCTCAGAGGAAGTGTGTGCTGTTGGGGAGATGTGACTAATTCGCAGAGCCTATGCAAAGGGTGTTGAGCACACAGTGCAGTAACAGGTGATACCTTCCAGCACGTCCATCAGCTCATCCATTCCTCCCACCTGATGAAGACAAGGGAGAGGTGGAAGGAAGGAGCAAGGGGATGCCTTAAGGAGACGGAGGCTGCCAGGAGAACTGAGCAGTGGTTAGTTCCTGTGGCTCTGTGGGCTGCTCATCATGAAAGACAGACCACTACCTCAGTGGCTTGTTCCTTAGCTTGAGTTTTAGGGTCACTCTGTTCCAGTAGCTGCTGCATATTGTCCATTGCATCTGGATACATGAGGCAGGTCTTCCCCACCAGCTGCATATGTCTGTAACGAAAAGCAAGTGTTTCTCCTGGGTCAATGCTGTTGAACCTCAGGCAAGGCTCAGACCTTTCCTATGCTCTCTGCTGTACTTGCAGTGAGTAAAATAATCCTGCTCTCAGAGCAACTGCATCAGAAGGGACAGGTGAAACATGCCAGATAACCCAAATAACCACATGCCCTCAGAGCACAAGCTAGCCAAAGCACTAAGCTACTGGAGGGCACCCACGGCTACCTGTGGGGCCATGAAGCTAATGCCCCACCTTACCCTGAGGAAGCAGCGATTACCGAAGGCTAGCCGGGAAGGCAGGCCGTTGGCCGCCGCCTGGCTGAAGACAGAGCCACCAGCAGCCAGGGCTCCCCCCCGCCCCGCTCCCACTCCCGGCCTCCCCAGCCCGGCGGCGCCCCGGGGGCAGAGCATGCAGGGGCCGGGCCGTAGGGGCTGGGGAGCCGCGCCGGGAACCTACAGACAGCGGCTGGGCCGGGCCCGGCGTGTCCCGGGCACTTCGGGCCCCTGCGGGAGCTTGGGGTTGACACATCGCAGCCCTGGGGCCAGCTGCCAGCCCCGAAGCTCCGTGCGGGTGAAGGTAGGGGCCTGGGGCCGCAAGCAGGTTTGGGGTCCGGCCGCACGCCGGGCTTTGGCTAGGGGTGGGTGGTTCTTGAGGGAACGGGGAGAGCTACCAGCAGAGGTGCAGCACTAAAGGTGGAGGTGTTGAGGCTGGCTGAGGAGCAGGCCACAGTGCTGAGAGCCTTTGCTGCCCCTGGAAGGGTTTTGATGTTCTTTGTGTTAAGGTTATATACCGTGTTTTGTTTTGTTTTTCTGGCTCATGATTGAATCTTCCAACCTGCAAGGCAGCATACTTCAGGTCTTCCTAGCCCCTCGTCCTCTCTATTTATAAAGTAAGAGTCAATAGCATATGCAGATTTGCTCCATTAGACGGCCTGTTTGTAGTTAAAATGCAATACACCTGTGTCACCCTTCCCCCTTGCCCTGCTGTATGTGTGAAGGAAGGGTTCACACTCCACCTCTCCTCCCTTCTTCTAGATGGAACCAGCAGAAGAAACCACATTCTCTAATGTCCAGAAGCATGAAAAGAGTTTTTTTGCAGGTTGTATAGGTAAGATGTACCTTCTGCTAGTTAAAATGTGGAGGGAACCTTAGGGATCTGCAAAATGGTGTCTGGGACCCAGTGCTGCCTCTTTCCAGCAGGCCTCTCTGTTCTGGCTTGCTGGGATGTGTATTGTGTGCTAGGCTGGTGCAAATGGTTCAGGGGTTGGTATTACATGTTTCTGTTTTGTTTTATTTTATTTTAATTTTTTTTCCCCAGTGGTTTTCTGGTGACTGTTTTAAAATAATATAGTGAATTTGGAATGAAGGAAACCAACATCTCTTTCTAGAAGCTTCTTCAGTTAAGGTCTGAAGGAGTTGCCTAGCAGCATCTGAATTGCATGCCTACCCAGCATGGGCTCTGGATGGTAATGGAGTGTTGTTCAGGTTCTTGTTTCACTGTTAGCGACCCGAGGTCTCTGCATGAGCTTCTGCAAATTACCGGTTGTTTGGTTGTCGAGTGAGAAAATGTCCTTACCTGCTCCTGCAAGTAAGAAGCTTCTTCATCCTTCTTAGAGAAAGCTAGCTCAGGTGTAATGCCTTCACTGACATGTACGTTCTTTGTCTTTCTTTTATTGCTGATATTTAGATGTTGGCATTTGTGGCTGTGTAAATAGAGAGTGTTTTGGTCTTAAAGATCATGTTACCTAAGATCTTTAATTCTTTAATAGGCTGAAATTGCATTTCAGAGTGATACCTTGAGCATACCCTGATTTTTGTTGGAGGAAAAATAAAACTCATGGTATCAAACTAAAGCATATATAGTGTAAGTAACTGAATACTTCAATGCTAAATCAGAGTTGCTAAGCCCTTTCTAAATCCTCCATTTGTATTAATAGTAAACATCTTAAGATAATTATAAAAATGAAGTTCGGATAAGTATGCATTAGATGCTACTAATTAATAATTCTATTAATGCTGAACTGATGTAAATAGAAAATTTAGCAGAGTAAAATAGCCAAACTGTGGGTTGTGTGTTCATTCATTATCACTTATGCAATACATAAATTGCTTTCTTTAGGAAATAAAAGGCCATGGCTAAATGTTTGCTGTGAGGTTTCCCTGCAGTGATGTTTATTTAGCTTGCCACTACATGAAAAGTAGGTGTCATTAGATCTAGATATAGAGTTAATTATTTTTATTTATTTTTTTTTTTTACCACTAAAGATGTAACTCCTTTGGCTTCTGATGCAATAATATACAGTATCCCTGTAATAATTTTTTTGTGATTGTAATATTTTTTTTTTGCAATTATTAGGAAAAATACTCATGCTGGTTGAAGAAGCTTGAAAACTTTAAGCAAAGTGAGAAACAACCTAAACCTTTTTTATTTCGCCCAGTGAAGGAGACTTCATAATGAACCCTCCTTGCCCAAACGCATAGGTTTAAAATAGAGTTTTAATATTCACTTAGCAGGCTTGAAGTCTTCTGGGTTGCCCTCAGGAATGAATATCTAAAACTAGCTTTTCGTGATGGCTGAGATGTTTCAGCATGTTCCTTTTCTGTCCTTCATTTTTGGTAGTCTTCTTTCTCCATTTCCTGAGAGGAGGAAGAATAGGAAAATGTAGAAAGGAAGGCAGAGAAAAGGCAGGATTTTACCCTTCTCTTCTTCCATGTACTGCTTCCTGCCACTCCATTCCTTGTCTTCTTGATTCAATCTTCATAATTTCCCTTTCACTTTGTGAAAAGGGAACTTGATGCAAGTTGATGCTAGGCTTGAGAAACTCGCTTGTTTTACAAGGAAATGCTTGCTTGTCTTAGGGAAGGAGAAGTAACAGATTGCTGTCTTGCTCCATCAGGGAACTGCATTTTGACTGAAAGTGAAGGAGAAAGTGATATCCTGGAAAGCCATGAGCAAAATGAACCGTTTCAGCTACCCGAAACCCACAGTCCAGACTGGGCGGCAGCCAGACTACAACAGCATCAGAGGGCAACGTGCAATAAACCTGCTCACAAAGCAAGAAGAGGCTCCAGGAAACTGACTCTCATTGCTAATCAGCAGATGCTACACACAGATGAAAAGCCCTATAAGTGTACTGAATGTGGGAAAGGCTTCAAGGGGACCACTACTCTCCTGAACCACATGAGAGTCCACACAGGAGAAAAAACATTTGAATGTTTAGAATGTGGAAAGAGATTTAACAGAAAAGCTGGCCTGGTAGTGCACAGGAGAATCCATACAGGAGAGAAGCCATACAAGTGCGAGGAATGCGAGAAGAGCTTTGGCTGTAGTTCAAATCTTATTGCTCACCGCAAAATCCATGCAAAAAAGAAAGCCTTTTCTTGTGATACACACAGCCAAAGTGAAAGTACAGTGCTGTCTCAACATCAGAGAACCCATGTGGATGAGAAGCCCTGTGGGTGTGCTGAGTGTGGAAATCGCATCTGTCCATATTCAGGCTTCATCAAAGGTCAAGGGATTCATGTGACAGAGACCCCCAGTGAAAACACATCAGGTAACTGAATTAAGATCTACTGAGTTTTATTTGAAGCTGTACAAACTTGCACGGGATGTATTGGACACTGTGGTCTCCGGTCCTTACAAAGTGCTAGCCCCTCCTTGCTTTGGATATGGGTATGGTGGTTTTTTAGTTTCCTTTTTTTTCCTTTTTTTTTTTTTTTTTTTTTTCCTCCCCTTCCTATATACAGCATTTAAAGAAGTACCTTGCAAGTGCTGAAGTTGAATTGAAATTTTATACTTTATCATGAGGGCTGCTCGGGACCTTAGACTGCAAAGCTCTCAAGTCCACCTTACTCCTGATACATAGTATTGCCTGGTGTCCTAGCACTAGGTCTTCAGAAGTGATGAATCAACAAAACACTAAGCTTAGGGAATTGGAAGGGATTTAGGCTTTGTTAATCAGTGCCTGTATGATGCCTTAAGAGCCACATTCCTCCAACTTTGCTTCTTTACCCTGTGTGCTTTCACTCCCCTGTCCCCCCCAAAAAGGAGAAAAGTGTGCATGGGAGAAGCAAGAAGAAAGCTTTATAGCTTACTGGAGTGCAGGTGAGAGATACAGTTGTGAACATATTTTGAATGTGTTAAAACCCATGTCTGTAATATTTCAGGAGGCTATGTCTGTTTAGTTTTAGTTCTGGTTTGGCTTAGTCTGGGTCATCAGGTGACTTGAGTGAAGTTTTAGTTTTAATGTATGGGTGAGAGGAAGGGTTGTTACTAAGCTGCCTTTTTATTGCATGAAAACATACTTAAAATACTGATCTAGCAATTGATGGTGAAGTAGGTTTTGATTCAGACTGTCTTCCTTTTAGGTGCATACTGTTCTGAACGTACATCTCAGCAGCATAAAGAACAGCAAAGGAGTGGTACAGAGAAACTTGATATGGATCAATCAGATCTTATTTTTGAAGAGTGTGAGTATAAAAGGGTGTCTAGATTGCCATGCAAATTATTTTTACGTAGCAAACATTGACATTCTCTTTTCTTTGTACAGTGAAGAAAATGAGGGAAAATATGGACATGCTTCTTCTGAATCAGCAAAGTCAGCTGCAGGTCCTGCAGCAAATTCAGAAACAACTAAATATACTTCTGCCAGGCAATGATCTCATTAATTCAAATGTTTATAGTTTAGGACTGCTGCTAGGACGGCAAGCTGCTGCAATGGCATCTCTTTCTTTTCCCCTTCTTAATCCAAGCAGTCTCCTCCCTGAAAGTACCCATCGCTCATCCCAGTCATCTGCTTCTGAAATTCTCCCTTCCAGTCAGCACCCAACCTCTCAATTTCCTGCAGCTTCTACAACTTGATCACCTTTGTGCTATGAATGTGTCAAATGTAAACAAATGCAAATACCATTTTATACTGTCTTCTCTGTGTTGTAATGTTGAATGAAAACGTGTTTGAAACTGTCATACCTTTGCAGATGCTGACCTTACTGTAAGATTTTGAAGGATACATCATCTAATGGAAGGTGAACAAATCCATTTATTCATTGCAGTATGCGGAGGTGTTGGCCAGCAACGTGTTTTGTCAGGGCAACCCAAGAGATCTTTATCACCAAGGTGCAGTTAAATGGAACATCCACATACAAGATACTGCTTTAAATTTAAGCATTGATTCCTAAATGGTACATCTTTAATATGTACTTCAGTCACTGGACCTCTCCTAATGAGCTGAAGCTGATGATAAAATATTCAGGGATTCTTTAAGCAACTCCTATTAAGTCTAATTTATATAAGTGTGTCACTTATATAAATCTGTAAAGGGTTAAAATCAACTGCAGCACTATTCCCAGCATAATTTACAAAAACTTCTTTCATTCAGTAAGGCTTTAAATTTAGGTGACCTTAACTGATTCTAAGGCCAGCATTACTACTAAAACTAGATTTATTATTTTCTTTAAAAACAAAATACCATTCAGGGTTACCTTGCTTCCCAAGATTTCATGAGGATAAGTCAACAAGAGTTATAAAACATTTGTTCTTTTGTTACTGCATGCTGTTGTCTTAGTTCATTGGGAGTAGTAGTAGGACTTGGGGAAATAATTACTGCATGGAGAGGAACACTGAAGCTCAGGTGCACCATCTTGTGAAATCTGTGGGGGAAAAAGTATTGTCCCTACAAGACTCTAACATGAGGCCTTTTAAGGTTAGTAAGAGCAGAGTTTTAAGAATGGTTGGTCCTTTCTACCTCCTTGGTCATACCCGACACAGTCTAGTAGTAGTGTCAGAGCTTTTGAGCTTCAAAAGTGAAGCAAAGTTGACTATAATACACTGTATGTATAAAGAAGCTTCGTGGCTCGCACCTGTACCAGTATTTCTCTTGAACCTGTGTTGAATTTGAAAATTTTATTCACTTTTTAAGATGCTTTGTTAAAATGATCTGTGTTAGTACTGAATAAAATACGATTTAGATTTTAAGAATAGGAAACACTACTACTCTTAACAAGTCATCTTGTTGGTGATGTAAAGTAGAGTGATGTCAGATTCTGGTGCAAAGATAAAACCCTCTGGGATCTGATATGACACATTTTGTGTGTGTAAAGGCAGACTTCAAAAATAACACACTAGTTCTTATTATACAGGATTTTATATTAAGTCAATAGAGTCAATTTAAGGTAAATTGAGAGGCCTTAAAGGGCATTCCTTCGAAGTGAAGGAGTATGCTGAAATGTTTGGGGTTTGTTTTCTATCAGTTAAGCATATCAGAGTCATGTGGCTCTGGACTTAAGAGCTACAATAAGAGTTGCTAAAAATCTATGGAAACTCTTGGACACTGTTCATAATTTCTTGGATGTTCAATTTGCTTTTGTGTAGAAGCAGAATCTCCTCTTCAAAACAACACTTGAACTTTGTATTTCAGTGTTTTTAAGATGTTCAATATTAAAGTGTTGCCTTTTTAAATAAATGAATCGCAAGAGCTTTTTTTCCCCTCATAAAAGAGCAACAGTACTTAGACTGTGATATCTGAACTGGAGATCAGTTACTTGAATGTATGGGCCTTTCCTGGCTCCTGGTTCTCCCTCTCTTCCCTTTTCCCTGCGTCTAGGTATTTCCTAATATTTCTGTCCTTGGAAAGTTCTTCAGAAGAAAAGATAACTAAGTCTGTCATTTCTGCAACTTAGGCCTTAAATAACAGATACATTCTATCTAGTCTTAAGGAGCCTTCTCTGTGAAGAGGGAGTTTGTATATGATATTTCTCTTAGCTACAAGGCTCAGGAGCAGTTTGTAGCAAACTTATATCCTTTTGTGTTGGTGATTTCTAATGTATGTTGGTCCTGTCTGAACTTGAGGAAATGGACCTGAAATATCTCTGAACTGTAAGTGTATTGGGGACTGGAGGAAGCATTAGAACAGAGGAGCACAAGAAACCTTGTCACTTCTTATTTTTAGGCCTTTCCCTCTCAGTAAGTGAGAATTGAAGCTGGAAATCTTTCTTCTATACTCACAAACACTTAAATGGTACTGAAAAGCATCTCTGCTGCGAAAAATCTGCCTGTACCGAGGTAGGGTGAGACTTGAGGGCTTCTTGCTTATTTTGGAAGGTTTCTGGGATGTTATATGCCTTCCGTGCAGTACTCTGATGATGTAAAAGTGTATTGGTGCATGTGGCCATATCTGATATCCTCCCAGGGGTAGTGGGGAGGTTTACAACATCCAAAAGACTGATTTTGAAGAGAGACATTCTTCAGACTTTTTTTAATCCAAAAAATCACGACAAATGAAGCAAATCTGAGGAAACATGCATGTTCCCTGTGTGCGTAAGTCAACGAAAAGAAGTGAGGAGGGAAAAATAGGAGAAGGCCACATAGGAAGAGCAATGTCAATAAATACTCAGCTGTATCAGAAGAAACATAAGAAATTGTGCTGCCTACAGACAGCTGAAGAAAGAAAATACAGTGATAATAAAATGCTTGCCTTAATGCATCACCTATCTCTTGGTGACTCACCAGTCTCTCCATAGTTCACTTTCCCCTTGTGTCTTCCCCCTGTGGGCACTGCAGTCTAGATCAGTCTAGATGGTACCATTAAGAAATGTCTTCCTATGTTGGTGTTGGCCTCAAAACACACTTTAGTGGGCAAAGCTCTTAGTTATGGGAGAATGAGAACAGCTGGGAACAGAAATACTCTGTGAATACATAGCTCAGAGGCTGAACTCTGTCTCAACCAAAACATTTCTAGTGAAGAACAAGTTATTCTAGTCCTCAGTGTTCAATGCAACATCAAAATTGCAATATTTTTCCTCAGGACTGTACGGGAAATTCTGAGTACTTAACTGGCAAAGGTTCTAGGCATGAAATACACAGAGCTGAGAGTTATTTTTTAAAAAAATATTAGGTGTTACATAGTAGGTTATTGGCAGGATTTTATACATTTAGTTAGTGCCTAGATACATCTGTTTTTGTTTTTCTGCGGACTTGGTATCTGGGCTTGTAGGCTTACTGTTCTCTGAATGGAGGTCTGTAAAAAGACATTTTGCTTGCCTGGTTTTCCTGTAGGAGTGTAGATATTGTTTAAAACATTTAAATTCTGATTTCACAACTGTGAGGGCAAATTCTGAAGAGCTATGTAAAAGACTTCCAAGTGTGTGTGTTGAAGCTTCCTTGTTCATCTTGAATGCATTCAAGAAAGTTCATGGATTGAGATAAGGATAATTTAATTAAAGGGGAAATGTCACTTTACGCTAGTATTAGCTTTCATGAGACTGTTATACCCTGCATCTGTAATTGCATTTTGTCATCTTTCCTGTGCATTAATGTTTCTATTTAAATGATCCTAGTATGCATTTCATGGTGAGTGGAGTGTCTGAATACTGAGGGCTCATCTGTTTCAAAAAGTGAAGCTCTTGGGGAAAGAACACTTTTTTTTTTTTTCTTTTTCCCATGTTTTAACAAGAGCAAATTCTCAAGAACTTGTCACTGAATGTTTTCTAATGTATGCATGTCTTGGAGCCTGCAATTCTTCCGTCAGCTCCTTGTTCCAGTCTCTTTGCCTAACACATCTGATCTCAGATGTGATGGAAGGGGAAGCTAGTAGCTCAGATGTTATGGAAGGGGAAGCTAGTAGCTTTTGTTTGTTTTTATGAACTCAATGAGTTTGGTTTTACGTACTTACATTTATTCTTGCATGGATTTAATTCATACACACGCACGTACTCATACCAAAGTACATGTGTATGGCCACAAACGTGTCTTGTGGGTTCTTGAACAGAAGTGAGGAGTGGACTTTTGACTTGCCTTTCATGTCCTCTAGGATCAGATTCTGCCAGGGATCTTTTGATTCTGCCAGGGATCTTTTGTCTCTTTATTTTTTCTCCCTCTTTGTAAGTCAAAGGCAAAATTTCTGAATTTCAGTTCTTCTATTTCCTTGTTTCCTTATGTTTTATGGATCCAGTCCTGATCTTCATCTTCCTATTACCATATATTTATGTAAATGTATCCCTCTTCTTTGTGGTGTCATTTGCGTGAAAGCACACAGATGGCGCTCCTTACCAAAAAAAAAAAAAAAACCAAACAAAAAAAACACACACACACACACACACACACACACACACACACAAAAAAAGTTTTAAGGAAGTAAAAAATGACCCAAGTTTAAATAAATGCACCCTATTTTTCAAACGTATTTTGTTGTTGTTGCTTATTTTGTTTGTTTTGGGATTTTTTTTCCCCTTAGAAGCAGAATTGTGGCTTCTTACCATGCATATTTTTTTTTCTTTCCATGAGATGTTGGCAGTATTGGCATGTATCCTCTGGAGTTATGTCAGTGCTGAGACTTAAATTTTCTACTGAAGAGAATGATAATACTGTAGTTTATTTTCTTCTGGACAACTAGGCTGTGCAGTCTAGGCACAGTGTTATGGTTTAACCCTGATAGGCAGCTAAGCACCACACAGCACACTGTACGCCCCCCCCCACCACCAGCTGGATTTGGGAAGGAAGGAAGGAAGGAAGGAAGGAAGGAAGGAAGGAAGGAAGGAAGGAAGGAAGGAAATCCACCTATAACCAAAGGAAAAAAAAAAAGTGATGCACAATGCAATTGCTCACTGCTCTCAGCTTCTTGTGTACTCCTAGTCATCTTGCAGGCAGGCAGCATGAGAAGTATAAGTCTGAGTCTGTGTAAGCACTGTTCATCAACAATTAAAACATGGGTGTGTTATCAAGACTATTTTCATCCTACATCCAAAACATAGCACTGTACCAGCTGCTATGCAGAAAAATAACTATTCCAACCAAACCAGGACACACAGCATCCTTAACTGTGGCCTCTGCAGTCAACATTCTCAGTGGAGCTCTGTGTTCATGATCTGGTCTTTTTCTTGCAAGGCTTTTCCCTGTACTGAAGTGTTTGCCAGTTATAAACTAGACTCCTTTCCACTGGCTTCACCAAGATGAATGTCATAAAGATGACCTGAATGGAACATAGCATGGCTTCCACTTCCCTCCCTCACCTCTATTCATCATGGTAAGCATGTATGGAGAAGGTTAAAAAGATGTAGGTGTCCTCTCTCCGCAACACACAGCAATGGCAGTACAGCCACAGAGGGCAGTACAGCTAAGAGCCTTGGGCTGACCAACATCTACTGTCCAGTGAAAGGAGCCAGTTACAAAGATCATCTTCAAGACAAAAGCAGCTGAGACCTCCACACAGGAAAGCAAAACCCTGTGCTAAAACACTGACAGCAGAAGACAGCAGCAGCCAAATTGTCGTGTATGTCAGGACAGCCAGAAGAGATTGTTGTTGTCACAAAGGGGAGATAAGCAGGCTGCAGCTTGAGATAAGCACCATACTTGAACAGGGGACCTGGAGCAAGAAATTAATGCATTGTGGTTCTTCTGTCTCCATTTGAGTGTGATGCTCTGGCAAGTCTTTAAAGGTCTTGAAGTGGGTGATGGCTGAAACTTAGATACTCAACTCCCTGCTCAGGAAATACCTCTGAAAAAATGCCTTAAACTCTACAGGAAGTGCATTAAGAAGTTACTGAAAATAATGAATCAGTAACAGCACAGTATCCTCACTCTGGGCTGAGTATCTAAACCACTGAACCACCATATTATGAATAATACTTCCATTTTTCCTACTTTCTTTTTCCTGTGAAGCCTCACTGGTTGCATAATGACACAGACTTCACTTAGGAGAGAGATCCTGTCCCACTCAGTGCCTCATTGACACATGTCATTAGGAGGTCATATACGGTGAGTTTACTGTTGAAACATCATTTCAGCATCTTTCTTAAGGATGAGTTCAGTCTCTAAAATAAATAATAAATACCTGACCTACTCTTGAGAAGTCTGCTGCTTACCAGGGCTCGTATCAGAGCTGTCACCAACACAATACCAAGCATGGTACAGCCTAATGACTATTAGCCACTCTCCAGAGAGTAAGTCAGCTTAATCAGGGGCCCAACTCAAATATCTCTATGCTAATGCACTTAGCATGAGGAATAAAAAAGAGGAATTAGAGATGTACGCACATTATAGGGCTGTGGCCTCATTGACGTTACAGAGACGTGGTGGGAAGGCTCCCATGACTGGAGTGTTGGAATGGAAGGATGCATGCTCTTCAGCAAGGACAGGCAGGGAAGATGAGGAGGGGGCATCACTTTCTATGTCAGTGAGCACCTGGAGTGCATGGAGCTCTGGTTGGGAATGAGTGAGGAGCTGACAGAGAGCTTATGGGCAAGGATTAAAGGGAAGGCAGGGACAGTGACATTACAGTGGAGGTCTGCTACAGGCCACCTGACCAGGAAGAACACGTGGCTGAGTCCCTCTGTAGACAGATAGAAATAGCTCGTGTTCACAAACACTGGTTCTCATGGGGGCCTTGAATCACTCTGGTATCTGTTGGAGGGACAGCACAGCAGGGCATAGGCAATCCAGGAGATTCCTGGAATGCACTGATGGTAACTTCTTTCTCCAAGTGACAGAGGATACAATAAAGAGAGGTGCTATGTTTGACCTCATTCTCCTTGTTGAGGAGGAGTTGGTGGGGAATGTAACGGTCAAGGGCAGCCTTGGCTGCAGTGACCATGAAATCGTTGATGCTAAGGGCAGCAAGGAAGGCACACAGCGAGTTCACTACGCTGCACTTTGGGAGAGTAGACTTTGGCCTCTTCAGGGATCTTCTTGGTGGAATATCATGGGGCAAAGTCCTGGAAGGAAGAGGGGCCCAGGAAAGCTTGTTAATATTCAGGGATCACCTCCTTCAAGATCAGAAGCAATGCAGCCCAACAAAGAGGAAATCTGGCAAAAACACCAGGAGGCCTGTATGGAAGAACAAGGAGCTCCTGGCCAAATTCAAGCAGAAAAAGGAGGCCTACAGACAGTGGAAGCAAGGGCAGGTAGCCTGGGAGGCATGCAAGGATATCTTACTGAGGTTTCCACCTACAGGTAGAATCATAGAATCATAGAATATCCTGAGTTGGAAGGGACCCTTAAGGATCATCAAGTCCAACTCTTGACACTGCACAGGTCTACCCAAAAGTTCAGACCATGTGACTAAGTGCACAGTCCAATCTCTTCTTAAATTCAGACAGGTAACAAAAGGCTGTTTGCCTTGCATCTTCACATATGATATATGGGCAAGGTTTAATCCCACCTGATGAGCCATCTACCACATATTACCATCTTAAAATAATTTCCATGTTCAGACAGATTTTTTTCCTGCTATCTTTATAATACTCAACTACTATAATTTTATCCAGTATTTTATTACATTTTTCAGTAATTAATGTTTGTAAGTAATATTCAAATTTTAGTTCTTTGAAATAGTTTTTGTTGTTTCTGTCCTTTATCTAAAACTTGTTCCTTAAACAACTTTGGTTCTGAATTCATGTTGGTGATTTAGTATAATTAGTAGAATTAGTGCCCAGGTGAGGACCTGTCCTTCCATGTTTGCTAGGCCGGGGATGTAAAGATTGTTCCACTTGTTTAGCTGAATAAGAAAATGTGGACTTCATGGATAAATTATGTAACTGACTCTCTTTGCTAGGAGGAATGGGTTGTAATATTATTGTGTTGTAACAAAATGAATTTTTGTTCTCTGCAAGGTAAATTGTTCTTATATATATATGATAGATTAAATGTAATTTTTACACTATTAAATTTATGAAAAAATAGCAGCACAACTATGGGCAGGAAAAGAGGGGAATGTGATAATCTGTTGTAGTGATGACTGAACTAAGAGTCAGACTACTTAATCTTACAGTTTGTAGAAGTTTTACCAGAGAAATGTGGGGTCAGAATGAGTAGTTCCTGCTATGAATATTAGATTTTTAATTTGGAATCATAGAATGATAATATATTCTGTAGGTTAAAAGATGTTATAGAACACAATTAACATTCTTGCAGTTGTGCCTTATAAAGACCTAAAGGTTTAGGTTACTAAAATCAGTGTGCTGAAGGTAATTCCACACTTATATACTTTTTTAATTGTTTCATTTTAGAATGATAAATATGTGAACATCCATGAAAATATGTATCACAGAATCACAGAATGGCTGAGGTTGGAAGGGATCTCTGAAGATCACCCAGTCCAAACTCCCTGCTGAGCAGGATCACCTGGAGCATGTAGTGCAGGATGGCATTCAGGTGGGGTTTGAATATCTCCAGAGACGGAGGCTCCACAATCTCTCTGGGCAACCTGTCCCAGTGCTGTCACCTCACAGTAAAGGAGTGCCCCTCATATTCAGGTGGAACTTCCTGTGCTTCAGTTTCTGCCTGCTGCCTCTTGCCTGACGCTCGGCACCACTGAAAAGAGACTGCCTTCATCCTCTTGACACTTTCCCTTTAGATATCTGTATACATTGATGAGGTCTCCCATCAGTCTTCTCTTTTCCACGCTGAACAGGCCCATTTCTCTCATCCTGTCCTCATATGACAGGTGCTCCAGTCCTCTAATCATCTTTGTATCCCTAAAGTACTAATGTAGCTTAATTGCACAGCTAAATGGTGTGATTCTAACAATGACAAACTGTATGTACAACATGGGATTTAATATCTGGGTCTCCAGAGCCATGCCATTCAGCCAGTGCAAGTTTAGTGCATCAAGTCAGGGCTAGTCTTACAGGAAAGTAATCATTGGGTTTTAGCTTTCTTCATCAGTCTTGAGTGTGTAGTGCCATACTGTCTCTGGCTTGGAGATTTCCCAAGACATATTAGCTTGCAAAGCCACATTACTTTGCAAATTTCATCTAGTAAGAATATTTAAATATGCACTCCCAACGTGCTGAAAAGACTATTGCTCACTCATCTGTTTGCTAGTGACGGTGATGACTGGATCTTGCAGTATTTGTATGTCTCATAGACCAGTTAGGAAGATCTGATCTTTCTTCCCATAAGAATGCTCTTTCTGTCTCTCCAAATTTACCACGACATTTAAATCTTTCCTCTGCTAATTTAACTGTAACTGGTGTAAAAAGGTGCGGGTAGTGAGGTTAACTTCTAACTTATGTTCATACAGTTTTTTTGAACTGTCTTATTTTTTTATGTGATCATGGAAGACTGCCAGTGAGAACGGAGTCAAAAGGTTCATGCCCCTTTTTGTTGCTAACAAGTAAAAATGATGTATGTGTCTAGTTTAGTAAAACTTTCTAACACTTCAGCTCTTTATTTGTTATAGAACATAGCACTTCAAAATAAAATGCCAATTGCTATAATAAAACACTACTTGATCAGCAGAAAATTCTTGCTTTGCATATCAAAACATACTTGCTATTTTATATTGCTCAATGGCTAATTTTATACTGCTTTCTAAGGCTAAAGAATATCCTAATTAAAATGAATAATAATGGAAGCTAGTTTTAATGTAACAGGTATTAAATCAAGTTAATTCTTTTGCTTTCTTTCATGTCCTTTATTTTGAGTCAGTAATCAATGAAGCCTTGGGATTTATTTATTGTTTTTTTCTTTATGGAACTACTAGACTCACCTTAATGCCAAACACTAAAATAATAATAATGTAGCTATTGCTTCTATTATCTAGTGGTGTTAGTTTGTGGATGGCCTACCACTGGGAGTGTCTTTCTATCAGACATCCAAACTCACATTCTCTCTCAGCTTTCTCTTTCCTTTGGCTACTACTAAGTTTGTTAAATCTTTTCAGAATCTTGATGATGGAGAGATTGCTTGCGAATGAACCAGTTTCATCTTTTTAACCCTCACTTTCACTTTTTTTCTAAATAAATCTTAACTTAGAAAGCTTTTAGAATTTCCTTTCTTATGGTTTGTTTTTAAAGAATCAGCTCCTTCCATCATAATCATTAATGTCTTTCCATCCATGTTTGCCCAATGATGCACAGACCATCTGATTGCCTTTCAGCCTAGCAGGGTATATTTTGGGCTATCACTGACCCTTGAAGTAACAGAATCAATTAGGTTGTAAAATATTCATAACTAAAACCTGGTAATGGAATATACTATAGTAACAACAGGAAATAACTAGGATTTTGCTTTTGCTGAAGTTGTGATTGGAATAAATTAAAAAAAAAAAAAAAAAAAAAAAGACAAGCTATACTAAGTTTGGACAAAGTAACTGGAATTATTTCTAATAAAGCACTTGCTTTGCCTTATGTTCTGTTAAATGCTCAGCTGATAATTCCACGTCTTTTCATTTATCTGATGTTTCTGAACTTTCACTAGTCCTTTGAAAATAGCTATTTATTGTTTCATATTTGTCGCTTTTTGTTTGTTTGTTTGTACCCCTCTTCAACCAGTGCAAAACCTGCAAAAATCAACTTGCATCAGATAGATTTATGCAAAATACAGACTGGCAATTCACTGCATTATTGATAAACATTCTCCTGCAGCCTTTAGCACTTGATAGCTATTATCATAGTCAAGAAGTCCTAGATGAGAGCTCAGTTTTACTTGGTCCATCTCCATGTCTCCAAACAGTATTTCAGAACACATCAGAATGCAGACAGTTTAGCATCAGTCAGGTTTTCAGAACTTTTGACAAGAAGGCTGCATCCACTAAGAAATTAAGCATGGTGTGATATATTGATTTTCAGACTCTCTGATGAGAAAGCATTTTGATCCCTCAAACATTGTCATGATACACTGCTTTACCTCAATAACATACACTGGATCACAAAAAGATAGGTAATAACATAGAATAACATAGAATAACATAATAACATAGAATAACATCCATGGATGATGGATTAAAAAGAATATGTCTAAAATGTTTTTGCCAGTTTTATTTACCAAAATATTATAAACAGTACCAAAAATATAATAGTATAAATGTACATAGTAGAAAGTGCAGTATTTTGGTTTATGGGTGGGGTTAATGCATGTTATGCATTTTAAGAATATTTTAGAAAATAAGCAAGCTTGTGTTAAAATCTGAAGATTGTGAAGAATTTTTCATAAAACTATTTTACCTCCAAAAACTTCTGAGAGAGAAATTATGTCAATTCCTAGGGAAAAAAAAATAATCCTAGAAAAAAATAATATTAAAAAAAAAACTCTAAATGTCTAAATGTTTCAGTTTCTGTTCTACTATGGTTTGTATCAACTCCTTAATCCAAATTCACATATATTTCAGCAAGATAAAGGGGAAAAAAAAAAAAAAAAAAAAAGAGTACATTTTACAGGTGACTGAAAACACAGACTTGGGGAGATATTTTAACTTTATTTCCAATGCCAGTTGGGTATACAATTGGATATTCACATTCCATGGACACAGAGAAACCTGAACCTTTTTTCTCTGGACTGCTCTAAGTGATTATGTAGCGATCTACAAGCTGAGGTCCCATGCACAGTGGGGATAAAAGGCATCCTTCTGTAAGGATGTCCCCTGGCTAGCCAAGTGCTGTGTTCCCCATGCTCCCCTGGAGTGTGGAACAAATGTGTTACAGGGATCCCAATCTGCAGGTCAGGAGGGCACCAGGTGAATCTGGAGCTGCAGCAGAGAAAGCAGAGCGGAGGTCTGGGCAGACTTGACCTGGTATGGGCAGCAGCTGCCTGACATGAAATCTTTCATGTTGCTTGGGACCACTCCTGAGGTTAGGTCTCTTTTGGGGATAAATCCTCTGAGGCTGTGTAGCTGTTTGTAGTACAGCACTGGGGTGAGCTTAATTTTCTCTGCTTTCCAGTTTCTCTTCTCTGCTGGCTTCTCCCTCTAATGCCCTGACTCATCCAGCCTGCCAAACAATTTCTTTGCTTTCTGGTTGACCAGGTCACAATGAGACTTCTGCTTGCACGGCTTTGCTCCGTGCACATGTGGTTACCCTCTCTTGTTGCAAAAGATGTTTGATTGTTTTCCCCCTCTAACTTGAAAAAATTGGGCTTTTTACCTTCAAGGCAGTCACAGATATGTGACTGCATCTGAGAAAAATGTGTTTTTTCAGATGCTACCATTACTGTCCAGCAAGCTCATATATATGTATATATGAGAGTCTCACTGTCCTTTGAGACCTGAATAGTGTTCTGGTACATTCAGATCTGAACAGTGCTCAGCCCTTGAGCATTGGCTATGTGAAATTTTGCCAGTGTAGTACTCCATGTTGTGTCTCTTTGCTGGGGTCAGTATGAATTCAAAAGCTGCAGGCAATCACACAACTGGAAACCCACTTTCTGCCTTCTTGAGCTAACATGCTTGAAAGAGGCAGGCTAATATCCTTTATTTCAATTTTATTTTGTTGTTGCCGTATTTCTTGAGCATGAGAGGATATGAACATGAGATATCTATTTCCCACAGAGTGGAGTGGAAGCAGAGGATGAATGACTGTGGTGAAACATCTTTAGCTGGAGGCATGGAATGAAGAGGAGGTCATGCTGCCAAAGGCAGAGAATAGAGCAGCTCTGAGCAGGGGCTCTCCAGAAACTGTGAGGTACCAGGTTTGTGCTTCCTGAAATGGGGAAGTATGGAAAGGACATCTTTCTCTTTGCCTCAAATATACCTGTAAGCCAGAGAACGGCACAAAGAAACCATATTTTTAACAAGGTGAAATGCTCAACTCACTATTTTTCAAGACGTATTTTCTGTTTAACTGATGCGCTTACTTGAATGTGGCAGTCGGGGTCTATCTGCACATCTCTTCATGCTTGTGGTTTAAGATAGGACTGGTGGTGCTTCCCTGACATGCCTCTTCCTCAAGAAAATAAGCTACCTCAACCCCCTCAGCTACTCCCAACCATGTCCACTACCACCACTGCTGCTGCTCATCTCCATCCCCTCTAGCAGCTGGTCATAACCTTGGGCAGCCCCATGGTGTAGGGGGCAAAGCTGCATGTTACACCTTCTGGTGTAAGTATGGTCCATATCTCATGTCTGTGACTCTTGCCACTCTCAAAATTCTCTGCTGCAACCCCACTTTATTTCCCAAGAAAGATGATCTTTTTCAGGGTAAAAACAGAGACCCAACTTACTGTACTGTTACTTTGCTCCCATGTTTTGTCCCCCTTTCCCTTCCCCTTTGTTAGTTAAAAACTGGGACAGCTTCCCTCCATTTTGTATGTATTTATTTATAGAGGAGTAGCCATAATCCAACCCTGCTTGGCTTCCCCTGTTTTTGACAGGCGAATGCCACCTGTCTGCCTGTCTTTTGAGAGACTTTCGTCTGGTTGGAGGGGACAGCTGCTCAGAGACACATCCAAAATCCACAAAGCAGTGTTGAGCTTTAAACTAACACTGCCCAAGGCTGGCAGAACCTCACACTGGTGAGTGCAGGCAGCATTACTATGGGACACAGCCTAATGCCTTTAGGGTGAAGGGTTGCAGGAGGTCAAAGGAGGAGGTGGACTGGGATGGTGCATGTGTAACTCCGCCGGCTGGTGCAGGGCAGCAGCTGCAGTGGTGGCGGGGCAACAACCAGTGTTCATTCCTGGGGGTGGCTGTTTGCACATATGGATGGCTCTGTGGAGGGCTGTCATCCATGGCACGTGGAAAGGTGCAAAGGTGCTTGGCCCACAGTGTTGGTCATCAGTGACAGCTGAGCACAAATTTCCCCTTGAAGGATGTGAGGGTGAAAGGGGGAGAGGGAGAAAAGCAGTGGTGTGTGGAAATGAGAGGGTTTGGCACTGCCTCGTAGTATAATTTATGATCTAAATGTGTGGAGTACAATGTGTGCTTTTCAACTTTGTATATGACATCGGGCTGGCAGCAAGAGCAGAAACATCAGAGGATATGATTAGAATTTGAAATGACCTTGATGAATTGGGAAGAATGCCCTGAAGACCTTGGAGATGATTCAATACAGAGATGTCCTGGCTTAGTGCTGAGGTGGAAATAAGGAGCTGTACAGCTCCAGGAGGGGAGCTGAGGTAAGGAGGCTCATGGAGGAGAAAGAGTATTTGAAAAAAGCTGGAAAATGAGTGTGGTGGAAGGAGAGGAGAAAAAATAAATAAATAAATAAATAAATAAAAGTGAAAAAGTGATTACAGTGTTTGGTGACTCAGGATAACCTGTACTGGATTGAAGTTTGCTGCTGTGGTTAGATCTTGTCCTTTATTTAGCATTGTTTCACTCCATGAACCTTAGGAAGGTAAGTGGGGTTGATAAGGTTGTATCACAGAACCCAGTTTTACTGGGACTTTTTAATTCTCACATTATAAAAATTTGACTGGATTTGTAAAAATCAAGCATTTTTATTCTTTTTTTCCCTTGCAGCAAAGGAGAAACTTTAAGCCTACAATAACTTTTTTCATGGTAATATAATTAAAAAAAAATGAATTGAAAGTTCAAAAAATACAAAAACAGTGAGAGATTACAACATGTTTTTCGAGATAGCATGCAGGGAATGCGTGGCACTCACTGCCCAGAAGCAGCTATTTGGCCAACTTGTCTGACTGGATATAAATAGATATAATTTTCTTTAGAGCTGCTGCCTAGCTAGTTAGTTTTGCATATGAATGTCTGCTAGGTTCCAAAATCAGTTTGTGAAGTTTGTCTAAGGACCATACCACCAGCAGATGCATTCATAACTGTGTAAAGTTTGTCTTGCAATGTGCTGTGTAACTTTGAGTGCTTCTGTACCAGGGGACTGAGGTATTTTGGGAATACATCATGTGCTACTTGATTACCTTGAGGTTCCTCGCGGCTGGTTGCTGAGGCAGGAAGCTGCTTTTCTAAGACACTAAGAAATCCAAGAGGGTAAAGGGATCAGCTCCAGGAGCAGAGCAAGGGGTTTGGAGGCTGTCTCTTCTTCTCAACAGTGGCCAATACAGGATGTGAAGGCATCTGGTCACAAAGTAGAAATCTGTTCTCTAGCTCCCCTTACATCACTCAATCAGCGTGGATGGAAGAACATGTCCAAGTGCTCCAGTAGTTCTGGGAGAATTTAGTCACTATTTAGCATTACAAAACCCAGAACTTTAAAGGTTTTGTTTCTGTCACCCTGTTTACAAATGACACAGTTAATAAAAGGTTTGCTGAGCAGCTAGGGCTATAAATTGGCGTGTGAAGTCAACCTGTGTTACTTTAGTTTAGTAATAAATGGAACTGTAAGTCATAAGTAATATGGCTGTGTATATCTGCTTACTTTCACTAGATTGAGATGAAAAATTTGTTTATTTCTCTCTTTTACTTTTTGACTTATATTGTTTGGCCCTGCTTCAGCAAAATTGTTTTCCTGACCTGTAAAGTATCAGATCCCTGACTTACTGCCACTTCAGCCTCACTTGCCTTTTCAATCTAGCTTACCTTATTAGTCTGTTCACTGCTAAATTTTTTTTTTGCTGACTTAATGTTTTTTCTTGGCAAATCTTGTCTGGCAGCCTTTTATTTGTCAGCAAAGTTTACCCAGATGCGTTAATTGCTAGCAAAGTTTCCAGAGACCTCCAGCTGAAACTTCTCTTTTCTCAGACCAGTTGTCACATCAACCACTGCTGTAAGGGGAGGCATGAGGGGAACAACCAAATGTCCTAAATGATCAGTAATCACAGATTGTGGAGACACAAGATTAACTCACTGAAATATTTCCAATAAGCTTAGTGTTCCATAAACATAGTCATTGTTGAATAAGTTACTTCCATTTATACTTCCAAGTAGCCAAACTTTATTACTCTACAATTACAAACTCTATTTTTTACTATTTTTAGTTATATTTTTTTCTTTAGTTCCCTGTTACAAAACGTCTTAATTTTTGAAGGCCTGAGACAATGAGAGTAAGACAGAGACATTTAAATCCACCTCTGCAAAATTTTTCCACACAGCAGCTTTCTCTTACTTGTCAAGATTTAACTGGCAGAGGCATTGGGGTATTTGCCCCTTCTTTCAGGAGCTTTCAGTGTCTGATATAACAAGTACCATCAGAAACAATGACAAATGACAATGCAAAGGACAAGCATTGTAACTAGCAAGGTATTTGTCACATGCCTTAAATTTCTTGTCTGTTCTCTGATGACATTTACTGGTCTAAAAATAGACAAAACCTCTTCCTACAAACCTTTTTTTGCTCCTTTTACTGGCATTTCTACCAGCCGTTACTTCTCTAACCAGTTTTTATACATTAAATCCAATTAAATGTACTGCACTTTGGCACCAGCCAGTAATTCTCAAGGGATTATGCTCTCCTGGAGTGGTTATGAGTCTAGCAGCTCATTTAGAGAGGAGGAGATTGCAGTGACAAGTTAATCAGAACAGCAGCAGGTCACAAGCTGAGGTGGGAAATTCTGACAAAAGCCCTCCAAAAAGTGTTCTGCATACCGTGTTTAAGGAAAATTGCAGAAGGGTGGATTTTGTTTTGTGCTGTTTTTAAATGTTACTTTCTGACCTGACCCAGTGTGGAGTTTTATGCAAACTAATCTCTGTGTACATTGACTTTCACTCGTGTCTGTGTGCCTGAAATCTCAATCTGTGGACATTCAACTATAATTTTATTTTTTTTTTGCTCCCTCCTCTACCTCAGTGGGACCTAAATACATATAAAATTACAGAATATCCTGAGTTGGAAGGGACCCACAAGGATCATCAAGTCAAACTCCTGAATCCATGCAGGACTACCTAAAAATCAAGCACTTAACAGTGTTGTCTAATCTTCTTGAATTCTGGCAGGCTCAGTGTGGTGACCACTGCCCTGGGGAGCCTGTCCCAGTACCTGACCACCCTCTGGGTGCAGAACCTTTCCCTAACCCCCAGCTGGACCGTCCCCTGTCCCAGCTCCATGCCGTTCCCTCGGGTCCTGTCGCTGTCCCCAGACAGCAGAGCTCAGCACCTGCCCCTCTGCTCCCCTCGTGAGGGAGCTGCAGGCCACCATGAGGCCTCTCCTCAGCCTGCTCTGCTCTGGGCTGAACAAACCAAAGGACTTCAGCTGCTCCTCATACATCTTCCCTCCTAGACACCACCTTAGCAGCCCTCCTTTGGATACTCTCTAACAGTTTTATGTCCTTCTTATAATGTGGTGCCCCAAACTTCACACAGTATTCAAGGTGAGGTGGCAGCATTGCAGAGCACAGCGGAACAATCACTTCCCTCTACTAGCTAGCAATGCTGTGCCTGAGGTCCTCCAGGATACTCTTGGCCCTTTTGGCTGCCAGGGCACACTGTTGACTCATATTCAGCTTGCTATCAACCAAAACCGCCAGATCCCTTTCCACAAGGCTGATCTCCAACCTCTCATCCCCAAGTCGGTGCATGTAGATAGGGTTGCCCCTTCCCAGGTGCAGAATCCAGCACTTGCTCTTGTTAAAATTCACATGGTTGGTGATTGCCCAGTCCTCTAATTTGTCAAGATCTCTCTTCAAGGCCTCTCCACCCTCAAGGAAGTCAATAGCTCCTCCTAATTTAGTGTCATCAGCAAATTTACCTCACATACGCAGACAAGGCCAGTAGGTAGAGATGCAGAATAATGGCATGAAAGTGATTTGTTTTGTTTCTTTTCCCTGCTCTGTTTATGTTTAGGCAAGCTAGAAAAATCACTACTAGGTGGCTTTTCAAAAACATCTTCAAAGATTTTTACTTTGACACTGTCTTAGATAATCTTCATTCTGAGTTATTTTTATAGAAGATACATTTCTCTGGTGTTCATGTTTGGCATCTGGGTCTGAGTGAAGCTCATGTAATTAGCAATGTATTTTGTGCTGTTACCCTGGATGGAGCAAGTCAGCTCTTGAAGGAAGCTACAAGAATTCATACCATCAAGTCAATCCTGGCAAGAGAACTAGATCAGCATGTGCTCTTCTTGTGGCTGTGAATGGGACATGGGTTATTTCATTGTTTCCTTTGTTTTGGTATCCCATTAGGTAGCGTGAATGCTGGAGTCCAGAATCCTGCTTTATCAGTGTGCCATAAAACTTTCCAGAGTCCAATAGCCCTGATTCAGGCAGTTGTTATGAAGTGGGACCTGTGGAGTCCATTCTTAATGAGTAGCAGTAACTTCTGATTGTCCTTAGTTGAGGGAGATGGGAATGATTGGCTAGGATCCCTTCATTTGAGATCTGGAAATATTTTGTCATATAAGCTAAACTGCATAGCTAAAGATTTGTTCTCCTACATAACATCACAGAATCACAGAATTGAACGGGTTGGAAGGAACCTCGAAAGATCATCAGGTCCAACCCTCCTGCCAAAGCAGGTTCCTTAGAGCAGGCTGCCCTCTCTCCCTTTCTGTTTTATCTCTTTTAGAAAATAAATAGTAATACTATTTTCCTAGTTTATTTAATTGATTATTTGATTTGATAATACTGTGTCGTCAGAATGTCAGAAGAAAAGCTTTAAATATTGAAGCCTGCATTTTGACCTTTAAGTCTTTATTCTTAATGAATTTGAACTTTCTTGCAGATGACTTTAATTCACTGATGTATCTTAATGGAAAATTGATTTTTTTTTCTCCCTAAAGATCACATTTACATAAAAGAAAAAAAAAAAAAGATATTTTAAGGAAAGATTTGCTAACAAAATGAAAATGAGGCCTTGTATATATGCCCTATGTTTCACAATTTGAAATCATTTTCATTAAGGAAAGGCACACGATAATGCTATGACTTTCTCACATTAAAATCTATGCTATATTGCAAGGAAGTAGGAAATTGTTACTAGACCATATCTGTTCTTGCTTTACAGAAGACCAACATTATCAGGAGCATCCTCTGTCCTTGATTTTCAAAACTAATAGGGCTGAAAGACTTATCTTCTATTTGTGTTCCAAAAACAAATACAAACAATAAAAAAATAAAGTAAAACAAAACAAAACAAAACTCTCCACCAATATAACACAAACCCAAACAACAACAAACCAACCAAATTAACCCTCAACATTTTTTATTTTTTTTCCCATGGGACTAGAAAACACAGTATATATATTTCAAAACCTAGAGCAAGACTAGGAATATAGTGTTCTCTTGAAAGCATGTCATTCCAAAGTCAATACCACTATAAATCAAAGCCACTAAAAGTCTCCTTAACTTGAGAAGAACAACGACAAATTGTTTCTGTCTAATTTGAATAGCACAGATCAGGTTTTGTTTTTCGTGCTAAATTCTGGTCGACAAGATTGGAATAAGGTTATGGTGGCCATAGCAGCATCAGGAAGCTGCTGCAAAGCCACTCTTTTTATCTGGAGTTCTATGCAAACAGGGTTGGCTCCACTCTTCTTTCTCTGTTTGCCTCTGCTTTTGTTTTAATCTACATCAAATAGCTATGTACCATCAACTGGATATTCTAGGAGCTGAGAAGTGTCATGCTCAGCCCTCTTTCTTCTCTCACAATCCCTTAATAGTGAGGCTTGGAAGAGCTAGTTTTCTTATAAGCTTGAACCACAGGGCCTTGCTGGACTGACCCTCTTCTGTTTCTTCTTCCTTTCTGATACAGAAGATGTTCTTATAATAAAGGAATTATATCAAAATGTTTAGAGATGTGTGTAAACAGATTATGAAGAGAGAGTACACTCAGGAGCTGCACGACCTTCCAAAGAATGTGAACGATGTGAAGCTGGGATAGCAGAAGTATTGTTGAGGTTGGGGAAAACAGAAAAACAGCCAAACTGGTCTTGGCAAAGACGTGCTTTTCAGAAATGTAACAGCATGGATTTGGTCCTAGTGTCATGATCGGTCAAGTACCCTTAACAGCAGCATTGGATTATACCTGAAGAATTTGCAGAACCCACAGTTTATATACATGCATATGGACATGCACATGCACATGCACATGCACAGACAAATATGTGTGTATGAATTGATGTATATCTATGTGCAAGTACACATGCAAACACACAGAGATGTTTTTATATTTATTTAGACTGTGTTGTTGAGAAGACACTAATATCTGTATTTGTCAGCACACTATGTGTTCCACAAGACAACTTCTACCACAGTGTTTAAAAGAAATAGACCAATTGATGATGAGCAACAGACTGCTTGCATGATTGTCTGTTTATATGGTGGGAAGAAATTCTCATTCATAATTAGTCATATGTGCCAAATACCACCTCAGCTTTCCTTTTTTTTTTTTTTTTTTCAGTCAGTCCAGTTCTTTCTTGGTTTGATTTTATCTAGGTATTCATAGTTATTAAAGAAAAAATAAATAAATTAAAAAAAAAAAAAAAAACTAGTCATGGGAAAATCTGAAGGAAAATGTGTTTGTGCTTTGGTGAAATGAGACTATCATGACAACTTCCTATAATAAATACAGTTGTTGGAAAGGCGATAGTGAGATTATTTCTAATTCTTGAAAAAATATTTTATCAATAATACTTGGAGAAACTATTTTATAGTGTGCTTTTTGGTAACCAGTGCTTTTGAAAACTTAACAATTTATACGTTTTTAATTTTATGAAAATGAAATGTTTTTTTCCTGACTAGTGTTGGAAAATGAAAAATAATCCATTAGTCCATCCACCTCTACCACCTCCAAGTCTGGGCCACCATAACCCTCTTGGAATTTAATAACAGAAATTGTTGAAAGACATTTTAACTTCCAGCTTTCAAAATAATATCTGAAATAGACACTAAAGTTTTGATCACTAAGTAAATGTGATTTTAAAAAGAAATGGTTTACCTTTGAACTGAAATTCAGCTCTGGCTATTTTTTCTGTTAAATTAGTTTTGCATTACATTCATTGTCATTGTGTAGCATGTCACTATTTACAGTATGCTTGCACCTTGCTACCCTCCTGTTGTACTTACTTGTAATGGCAGTCAATATTAAAACACCACTGTTCTTCTTCCCCCCCCCAAAAAAAAATTAAAAACTACTAACAATTATAAGGAAATCAGCCCTCTTTCCCTGATTTCCAACACTCCGTGTGTGTGTGTGTGTCTAAATGCATTCATATGTTCCTTCATGAATACATAAATGTCAAATGTTTTGACCAGTCCTGCCTTAAGACACAGGTATAATAGATGTATTATTATACACATATGTATGTAAGAATATATACACGTATATATTTCTGAGTAAAAGGTTCTTAAAAATGAGATTGTTGCAAGGAAGTGCAGTCACTGATTAACATGGGAGTGGTGAACCACAGAAAAATAACATTTTGTTCTCAGTGCTGAGGTTGACTGATTCTGCTGTGCTTCTGCTGAGCCCTGGAAGAAGGTCAGATTTTCCTATGATGAATCTTCCTGAAGTGTTGGGGAACAGATCAAGATGCAGTAGGACAGCTAAAGGAGATGTGTATGGAACTGGTGTTAGCTTGTGCTGTGCATACATGTATACATTTAAAAACACAATTGCCGCAGCAGCTAAGGGAATGGAAATGTATTGATTTCAGGCTCTTCCAAAGCAGGTAGATGGAAACATTTACTAGACTAAAACCTTAAGCACAGTTTTGTTATTGTTGTTGTGTTTTTTGTTTGTTTGTTTTTCTTTTCTGAAGGTTTCATAGCAGAGACCTCTGAGGGACATGGCATTCTCTTTATCTATAAACATACTGACAGAGTTTCTGACCTCAAACCTTGAGACAGGATATAGAATTATAGAATCATAAAGGTTGTAAAAGACCTCCAAGATCATCTGGTCCAACCATCCCCCTACTATCAATATCACCCACTAAACCATGTCCCTAAGCACCATGTGCAACCTTTTCTTAAACACCCCCATGGACGGCAACTTTACCACCTCCCTGGGCAACACTTTTCAATGCCTGACTACTCCTTCTGAGAAGAAACGTCTCCTAATTTCCAAACTAAACCTCCCCTGGCTCAACTTGAGGCCATTCCCTCTAGTCCTATTGCTGGTTATCTGCGAGAAGAGGCAGATCTCCAGCTCACCATAACTCCCTTTCAGATAGGGTCTCCCCTGAGCCTCCTCTTCTCCAGACTAAACAACCTTAGTTCCCTCAGCCACAGGGAATTCCGCTCTGCTGGATCATGTTCAGTTGAGCATTGACCAACACCCCCAGATCCTTTTCCTCTGCACAGCTTTCCAGCCACTCCCGCCCCCCCCCCCCCCCCCCCCCCCCCCCAGGTCTGTAGCACTGCATGGGGTTGTTGTGGCCAAAGTGCAGGACCTGGCACTTAGCCATGTTGAACCTCATCCCATTGGCCTCTGCCCATTGATCCATTCTGTTCAGGTCCCTCTGCAGGGCCTTCCTACCCTCTGGCAGATCAACACTTCACCCAACTTGGTGTCATCAACTTGGTGTCATCTGAACACTTACTGAGGGTGCAGTCAATTTTCTCACCCAAATCATCAATAAAGATGTTAAAGAGAATTGTCTCCAGCAACCACCCCTGGGAAAACGCCACTCATGACCAGTGGCCAGCTGGATTTAACTTCATAAACTACCATTTCCTTTGGTAGCTGGAGAATTTTGGCTATTGAAGTTGCCAACCATGAAGATTTTTTTCAGAAAGAAATACTTTTTTTTTTTTTTTTTTTTTTTTCCAGAACAGGAAAGAGTAAGAACTTTTTTCAAACAGTTCTGAACATACATGTACAGCTAAATAGCTCTAAACAGCTCTAAATAAACAAAACAACTTTCTAGCTACTCCTGCTAGAAATCACCTTGTCAAGGTGGTTTCCTTATCTATCTTACTGTGCCATTGCTTCTAAAACAGCCTTGAAGACATTTTGAAGTACACTCAAGTATTTGTCTGAGTGTATGAATGGTTTTGGCAATCCCCAAAACTGGTAGATTAAGAGTTTGCTCAACAGCCTGAAGTAGTATGTACACTTTTTGGAAATGCCTATAAAGTAATATTAAAGAAAAAGCATACTGTATTTCTATAGACTTTTAAACCTTACAAATGATGTTAACACCAAATGTAAAATAAAGCCCTTACCTTGTAAAGCTAAGAATTTGGGGAATATTCTCAGATGGAAATAGTAAATTGTTCCAGATATTGTTTGGGTTGTTACCAATTTTTCCTTGCTGAAGACCTGTCCCTACCACCTTCTGTAGGGCACGTAGCTGAGATGCTCCTGTCCTGGTTATGAGTGTCTGAATTAAAGTCTCACCATCATTACTTTTAAAAGCTGGGATTTTTCCTTTGCTTATTTCCTATCCTGGCCTGTGCAGGAGGTTCTCATGCTGGCAGCTTCTTGTAGGTGTAGGTGGCGATGTGATTCCACAGAGGATGGGACCCAGGCAGCAGCATGGTATAAATCTGGTACAGATCTGGCTCAGATGCAGCCTGTGCTTAACTGCGATGGCCAGCAAGTAACCAGCTCCTTTAGCAACTAACATAAACTGATGCAAAATAACCACAGTTTTAAAATATTTTGTTTTATTAAATGTTTAAAATAACATAAACATCATAGTAACAATTTTATGGCTGAGGTTCTCACAATTTTTGAATTTAACATTTTATCTGATTTGAGAGCTCAAAAGATTACACCTTTACATTAGAAACTGTAAGTAAGATTCATAACAGTAAGTTGTCTCATAGCTAACAAGAGAATAGAAATATTAGATAGAACCATATAAACTTTGGACAGAGTGAGAATATTTTACTATAAACTAGGGTTTGCCAAGATTATTTAAGAACAAGTAACCTTTTATAGGCAGTTTCATGTTAATCTGAACAAAACTCAATTCACAGTTGACTTTTTAGCAACAGAGAAGAGCCAGATAGCACTTAAAAATAGAAAGAAGTGTATTTGGGGAATAATTAAGTTGACTCAAGTAAGTCTATATCACCTTCATACCAATAGTTAGCACCATATAATGGGATATTCACCATTTTAACTTATGGGGAATGTACAGTATATTACTTACTCTGAACTAGAATAAAGGGTCCAATTGTAACAAAAATTCACCCTTGCTTTCTGCAGTAGAATATCAATTCTGGAAGAGCAACAGCATGCTTTCAACCATGAAGCTGTAGCTTATTTACAAACAAAAAGATTGCCCCCCCTCCCTCTTTTCCCAGTTGCTTATTCATGATAATGATTTGATTATTTAATAGTACTACAGGTTTGGTTTCCTTTACATTGGAAACTAGGATAGGTTTTATCACTTCATCTTAAACTGAATTAGAAAAGGGCATACCAAACGAGCACAGCCGGCATTTCAATATGAGCTCCACTATTTTACACTCTCTGTATGTTGAATGAGAAGAGTAGTGCAGGAAGATGTAAATACATGTACACCCACAGACAACTATGTTTTCGTGTAAAAAAATGTAAAATAAGGAATCTCTTGAGGAGGTGGGTAATGTGCCAAGAACCAGTATAATACTGGCATGTCTGTTACTCAAGAATTCTTTTTACCAAGAAAGAATTGTGTTTTTCTTAACAAAGTTACTGAAGTGTCGGGAGGGGGTGAGAAATTTTATTTTTTATAACAGACATGCTGGAAATAAGCAGCCTTGGTTGTCAGTCAAATAGCTGTTTAAACTCCGATTAATTTTAGGGATTTTTTTTTGTTGTTACAACGATTTAATAAAAAAAAAAAAAAGCAACACTTCTTAATTGCAAGCTTATGCTCATTGCTCTTTGACAATGAAATGCTATTCAGTGTTTCATTGCTTTCACACAGCACTTCATAGCTATAGCCTACAGACTAGCATGTGTGTGCATGGTATTAACAAAACATTAATACACTGGATTCAGCAGTAGTCCTTGTTATTTTTGTAGCAGCACTGCAGGCTTCCAACACTATGAGCACGTAACTACAATGCAAGTTCATAGGGTACAAAAACGATAGATGATAATCTCATTATACAGTCTTGTGGCAGATATTTTCTTTTATGGTTCTGCAGAATGACTGTCAATACTGTTCTTTATGCTGCCTATTGCTTGTTGGGGGAAGGACAGGGGAGCCTTTTAATTCATCCATCTTAATAGAAGAAACCAAACTGATGACAAAATGCTGATGGAGCTCTTCCCCTGCCCCTTGGGAGGCAACCGTGGGCTATCTATAATATCTCTAGCCTTCAACCATGAATAGTATTCACTCCTGAATTTTTCATGTTAATTTGTCAGTACCTCTGATCTAACTTAATAAATCTATTTTGCTTTTCTATTGCAAAAAGGTTGTGAGTATAAATGAGAGATGGAATATGAGAAAAAAAAAAAAAAAAAGTATCTGCAACTCGGCATTTTCTTTTAGATATCTTCCCCAAGATTTGGATTTCTTCAGAGCACATACAAATACACTGAGAAACACAAATTAAAAATGTCAAAGGTAAGTTACAACTTGAGGTGAGAACCAGTTGTTATGCCAGGTCCAACTTTCCATTATTACTGTCAGAACTGGCAGCCAAATGCCATTGCCATGTGTCAGTTTCTGCATTGTCTTTTTTTCCTTTTTTTTTTTTTTTTTTTTTGTGTCTGCTTTGCTTCAGACAATCACCTGAAAATATATCAAGCCACAAGAGAAAAGATTCAAACTTCACTGCATGTTATGTCTGTGTTGAAACAAGCTGAAAGCTTAATCTCCCCCATAGGCAAGGCTAGAGCTCTGCAGCCAGCTGCTGGCAATGGTGTGTGGCTACAAAAGATCTCCAGAACAGCATACACCATCTGCAGTATCTATGTTTCTGCAACATTCCAAGCAGTGCCTGCTGTTTTTCAGGGATGAGTAGTAGCTTTGCTGTGGCTGTTACCTTCAGCAAAATGCTGAACTGCTTTAGAATGTGATACCACTACTGTCTAAGTGAATCCCAAAGTGTCTTTCTGCACATACAGAAGACAGGTCCGGATATGTTCAGAATAAGATACTTCAGACTTGCTGGGACAATACAGCCTGTGCAAATAACTGTGAATGCCTGCAAGCATATTTGAGGGATGCATGGAGTGACTAGCATTGGTGAAGGGAAGGCAGAAAACTTCACTCATAGCCCAACAATAGTAGGTCTGCTCTACATCAGTCAAGTGTTGTGGGTAGGTGTAGCAGGCCTGCAGTATTTGACTTTTCTGTGACACTGAGCGGTTTTGTCTTATCATGTGGACAGCTTAAGACATATGATCCCCTTAGCTGTTGTTTCTCTTTGCACATAAGTCTGGCACTTAAAAGACTTCTTGGATATGAGATAGCTTTTTTTTTTTTTTTTTTTTTTTTTTTTTTTTTTTTTTTAATGAAGCTTTTTCAAAATAGTCTGCAGCTTTCTTTTGTTTTTAAGCCTTTCACATAAGAAGTCTGGAAGCCGGCAGATGACCTGATTATTTATTTGAGGGAATGCAGTCTTTTTAGAGGCATCCCTATGATGACCTGCTTTGTGCTGTTAAGGTAGCCACAGTCTCTGCATAGCCCAGTTAGTCAAGGATAATGCAGCTGACCTTCACCATACGCACTGCTAAAGTCAGTGTAAAAGAAATATCTGAGCACCAGCACTGAAACCTGTACCTCCTAGTTTCCCAGGCAGTGACACATCACATTAGTGCAATGCACAGCATGCACTGCTCACTTTCTGGCATTGGAAAGCATATAGCTAACAACCAGTACAGTTTAATTTTGAAAATATGTTTTCAAGTCAAGAGCTTACAAAAATTGCATCTTTATAAAATGGGTGCTTGACTTAATTGAACACAGATCGGAAGTAATGTGTGACATAGGGGCCTTTGCTAGGGATCCTGCCATTTTGGACACCGTGCTTCTGGTCAAGGTCTGCTACAGGCATCATTTAGTAATGGTTTAAAACTAGACCTCTGGGGCATACAAGGGAAGATTAATTCCTTGAAACTTTAGAAAGACTTCTGAATCAGCTTGGATGCACAAGTAAATATATACACTGTCATCACAACTTGCTCTTGCCTTCACTGCCAAAACCAAGTACAACTTTTAAAGAATGCCAGCTTTGTAGATGCTATTCTCAGTTCTCAAGACAGCACTGTCTTTTTTTTTTTTTTTGTGATAAAGCGTTCAGACAGCTAGTATGACACAAGACTAGACAAACTGGATGTTGCAATTGTTTCAAAAACTAGCTGTTTTAAAGTCTCATAATCTTAAAGTGCTTATTCAGTGTAATCTGAATAAAATATATTCCAATATTACATTTTACTTTGAAAATCTGATAGCATGAAAAAAATTGTTGCACTAAGTGTAATTGCACCAGCTACTTTGAAGAAACTTCTTTCTCTTTCTCCCTCCTCTTCCAGAGGAATCTATATTTTACTAGGTAAAACAAATATCTCCAATAGCCTTGAGCTTTAGGAAGATCCCTGGATTCCTTTCTAAAATGTAAAGTAGGACAAAATATTACCTTCATATTGCATAACTGTTTTTATTCAAAAGTCAATAAAACCTCTCTTAACTTCAAAAAAAAAACAAAAACACAAGTTTTAGACTCTAGTTCCTCATGACAAGTGGTAGCAGAATTGGCCTGATAGGATTCCCTCAATACATACCTGTATACTTTCTTTTGCCTGTGCAAGTGCTCAACTGCAAAGTTATTTTGCTGTAATGAAATCTTGAAGGACAGTATCAGGCTGTTTTTGAACTACAAGCAGATAAATGGAAGGGGGAAAAGGACTCACTCAAAAATAGTAACAAGTTTATGATTTTTTTTTCTTCAATCTTGTAGGAAGTCTTCTTTTCATCCTTTGAGTAAATAGAGCATTTTACAAGACAAAGAAATGTTCCAAGCAAAAGTGATAAATGCAAGATCAGGGCTGTTTGGTAGAAGATGATCTGTAATCTTAACCAAAGAGAGAAAAAAATGCCTTTCTGTAAGAAAACAGTTTGTGAGTGAGAACAGTTAACACAGGTATATGAATGCTATGTGTGTCTTCAGTTATGGCTTGAAAGTATCAGTCCTCAGTAGCAATATAATTCAAGATCTGAAAGCTGTTCATTGTGTTCACTGGCCTAATGTAACTGATTTTTCCCCCTTTATGTTTTGAAAAATTGAAAATGTAAAATCATGATTTTCAATAAAATACAATTTCACTGAATGAGAATGAAGAAATAAATAGCTTCTTTATGAAGACCTCTCACAGGTTAATTTCCTTTAGCCTCTTTATGAAGACCTCTCACAGGTTAATTTCCTTGACTGGTTCTTCTCTGATGGCATCCCTTTCTTCTAAGGTTCTAAGCTTTAAATTTGCTTCCTTTAAAAAGGAAGATTGAATTAAGATAGCCTAGATAGTACATGGGAAGACTGTAACTTTGGTTAATCCTTACTCTTGCACATTGGGCTCTGGATGAAAGGTTCCAGCTTGATCTGTTCCTAAAGCTTTATGGCTTTAAAAATTGGTAAGGTCCTATGGAAGAAAGACCACCATGTATTAAAGCATTAGTTAAAATTAAAAAGGTGAACACGTAACTGTGCACAATAAATGCAGGCTGCAATTAGAAGAAGTGGATTTTTCTGCTACTTTCAGACCCCGATGCCCATAGTTGCTGATTAGAAGGGATGGAGGTCCTTCTGGAAGAGGCTGGTTGCTGATGGATGGCTTCAGTGCCTGAGGGTGCTGGATGCCCTGAAGTAGGAAAGGAACTTGTAGCAGAGGCTCACCACAAAGTACCAGATGTTTCGAGCCATCTGTGACCTTGCAATGAAAATGCGCCAGATGATCACAAGGAGGGTGGTGTTGAATGCATATCGGATATTCCTCAGTCTGAGAAAAGAGAGAGACATATTACGGAGGAAGACAAAAGCAACAAAAACTTTAACAGCTTACTTCATTTGCTACAGATAATTTTCTAAGAAATCTTGTTTATAAGTGGCTCTTGGGCTTTTTACCTCTACTATTTTAGTAAAAATACTGTGTCTAAGATGTCTCTACCAACCACCAAGACTGTGTTGAAGTTACGATGTAGTGCCTAGTTAATATAATAGATGGAATATCTGTACTGTTAAGACTCTCTTGCTCCATGAACTCTACTTTCAGACCAGAATAGATACTGAAGTCATGCTGAGAGTTTTTTTGTTTTGTTTTGTTTTTTCATGATAGTGTAGTCCAATACCTTCTGCTTTGATTTGGTGTATCAGTTATTTTTGACTATGTAGGATTGGTGACAAACTGGAGGAATTTTACAGCTGATAAATGAGATTCTCTTATTTGTATGAAACCTTGCATTTAATGCTGGGAAATTATTCAGTAATCATAAAGGTCTTCACTTTTGCAGTACTGCAGCACTGTTGATTAGTTGTATTTTTGTTTGTTTTCATGTGTTGTTTTTTTTTACACCATATATTTAAACTGAATTACTGGCTCTTTAAGATGCTAGTTATATTGTCCTCTGTGTCAGTCCAAAGGGACCTAGACAGACTTGTGAGAGGGCCTATGCAAACATGAATTTCAACAAGGCCTAGTGCAAGGTCCTACACCTAGGTCAGGGTAATTCCAACCACAAATGCAGGCTGGGTGGTGAATGGAGCCCTGAGGTGAAGGACTTAGGGATATTTGTTGATGAAAAACGCAACATGAGTTGGAAATGTATACTTGCAGCCCAAAAAGCCAACCATATCCTGGGCTGCATCAAAACAAGTGTAGCTAGCAGGTCAAGGGAGGTGATTCTCCCCTCGTACTCTGCTGTATCCTGTGAAGTCAGGGTGAGAGTTGGGTTTGTTTAGCCTGGAGAAGAAAAGGCTCCAGGGAGACCATATAGTGGTCTTCCAGTACACAAAGGGAGCCTACAAGAAAGGTGGAGAGAGACTGTTTATCAGGGTAGTGATAGGACAAAGGGGAAATTTTAAACCAAAGAAAAGTTTTGATTAGATATTAGGAGGAAATTTTTACTATGAGGGTGGTGAGGCACTGGCACAGGTTTCCCAGAGAAGCTGTGGATGCCCCATCCCTGGAATTATTCAAGGTTGGATGGGGCTTTGAGCAACCTGGTCTAGTAGGAGGTGTCCCTGTCCATGGCGGGGGGGGTGGAAATAGGTGGTCTTTAAGGTCCCTTCCAACCCAAGCCATTCTATGATTCCTTGCTCTGGCAACAAGATGTTTTCTACTTCTAGTATTTTCAGTGCACAAGAATGGTTTTCTCAAAGGAAAAAACAAAACTCCAAGAGAGCTGTGCTCATTTTGCCTACATTCCTCAGTAAAAGGACTAGAGAAGATAGGAAGAGCTTTAACTGAAAAGGAGGAGGACAATCTCATTTAGAAGCTCATAAAACTTTCACCAGGGCCTCAAATACATAAGTTCTGAATAAGTTTTGGAGTTTTTTCCATTTTGCATCTTCTCTCCTCCTAAGAAATCAGAAACTTCAACTTTAAATGAAATTCAAAATTGCACTAGCACTTAAAGTTTTTATGCAATCCCTCTCTGTTGGAAAAAAAACAAGAAACCAAAACAAAAAAACTATCTAGGAGTTTCATAAAATCTAAATTTGACCGTTAGTTTTCTATAATAATTGTGAATGACCAGGAACTTCTACATTCATAAATTCCTCTTATGTATTGCAACTTCAGTATTTGGTTACCTGCTGTGAAAGCATAATGTTTAGCCCCTGACTGTTAGTGTCATCAAGAGTCCTTTTTTCTCACAGGATGAAAACATGAAGTACCAACAATGCTCTATCATTAAAAAAAAAAAAAAAAAAAAAAAAAAAAAAAAAAAGCTATGCTATATTTATCTCCATATTATTCGACAATAACATATTTCAATGCAAATAAGATAATTTTCCTCACACTACATTCAAGATAGCCAGGAGCTCTGGTCCTTGTCACTGGGTATGACTTACTTTCGTAAGTGCTGCTTTGCTGCTGGGATGCCAGACATGTCTTCATTTAGCAAATACTTCTTAGCACCTAGGCAGTAGCTTTCAATGTATTCTGACCAGTGCAGCTGACGAACATCAAAGTTGTATAACTGGGAGATAAAGACAAAGAGCAGCAGTTTTATGCCAGAGTTCAAAACAAGTTCACTTTAAGCCTCATTCTTCACTGACCTGCTCCTGACAAGGCCCTCTCTATTAAGTTCTTAAAGCCACTAAGTTTCAAAGAAGACATGGACACTTAAAAAACTATATTTCACAGCTGTCAATCAGTGAGCTAAACAGCTGAGAATTTGGGCAAAGAAATTAGAAATTTAATGCTACCTGGCAGAAAACAAAGGTAAGTTTGTCTTTCAGGTCGCCACTTGTACATTAACACATGTATGGTACACGTATGGTACACATTTTTCTTGGAAGAAACATGGCATTCCACTCAAGCAAACATACAACTGAAAGCCTCCCTGCAGGTTTTTTGCATGTCACTAGAATTAGGTGTAAGTAAATGAACTGGACATTGAATCAACAGGAACCTCTGCAGTGGTTACTACTCTGTGCTGTGCTCCATTTTCTTTCATCATCTAGATTGATAGAAATCCAAGGAATGGGTTATTCTGTTGTTTGGCATCAAGAAATCTCATTGCAGAGCTAAGTACCCCAATTAATTTCAAAAGCTGATATTGGAAAAATTGATAGCAAGCCCTCAGGTTGTTGTCTGTCTACTAGAGCAAAGAAATGATTTGTAAAGAGGAAGTGGTTTTGCTGTGGAGTGTTTTTTTTTTTTGTTGTTGTTGTTGTTTTTTTTTTTCTTTTTTCTTTCTTTTTTAATGAAGCAGTGAAGTGAACAGTGCTTCTTACTTACAAGGTCCTAAAAGGACGGATACTCAGAAAAATACCTTCTTTTCACTCTCATGACAAGCCAGGCTGGTTGGTTTGGTACGAGAACTTTGGTATCAGGACAGCAACAACTTGAGTGAAGAGGGGTTACCTAACTATGTCAAATGCAAAACGTTAGCTACTGTCCAGATCACCATGGGCATTAGATATGTTTAGAGAACTGTGCTGCCCATACCATACCTAGCTTGTCTACTTACTTGCAATGTACCTGTGGCAACATAGGATGCAGTGCATACCAATAGTTTTCATAACCAGCTTGGTAAGCATGAAAAACTGTCTAGCTTGCACTGAAGTCCTTGCTGCTGTGACTTTTTGTTTATCTGCATCAGTACAAGCTCCTATATTACCACTTATGTTCCCTCTACATCTGCTATAGTCACAGCAGTACCAGTGCCCTTAACCATTCAAATTTGTTGCAAACAATACCAGTACAGACTAGGGAAGAAACCTCTAGACTTTTGTGCTGGGAATCTGTGTGAGAATTTTATGATGGGAGACCAATTTGATGTGAATGTCTAAGTATCTCTTTGCAAGGAGATACTGACCAAAAGTGCATTCAAGCTTTTCAGACCTTCTGCCTGTATTCCTTCAGTCTTTCAGTTACAACCCCATTCTTAAGGAGTTGTATTTCAAGCCTATAAGGACTACAACAGAACTTGACACCGTGCAAATAAATTGCTGCCTGGGAATTTAAATCAAACATAATTCTTTTTCATATTGTTCAGGCTAAGACAGCATGTATTAACTAAACGTGCCCATGCAGTACCCATTAAAACTAATGTGGAAGAAAATGCCAAAATCATTCAAGTGGTTTCCTTCCAGATCACCCAGCAAATTTCATACTGCCAGAGGAGATGAGGGAAAAGGTGACACAAAGGAGCCTTCTAGCTTTCTAAAAGTGAGACACTAAGAAAATTAGGATGAGAAGCTATTGAGAACGCTACACAGTTATCCAGTGATTAGTTAGTTGCAATGAAACTAACCTGAGCACATAACTTTATGTTACCATTGATATTGTCTTTCAGAAGTAACTGTACAGCACAATTAGTTTACATGGGCATATCTCCCCATGACAGGTGATGCCTGAAATTCTTGAGAACCAGAGCTGTAATATGAAAACTGGAACTGACCATTTATTCTAGAAATATAATGTCTGTACAAAAAGGAGTGCTGTTATCCGTCCTACTCCATTGGGTATTTCAGTCTATGGTAATAAAGTTGCCACCATTACATATGATACCATTAACTCCTTCAACTCAACAGGCTGAGTACAGCTGGTTCACTGAGGATATAAATTTATGTTCCTATATTGGGTTGATGTGGCAAGGGTTTGGTAGCAGGGGAGCTGCAGGAGTGGCCTCTGTGAGGGGCTCTAGAAGCTGCTTCAAGTTAGATCAGAGCCAGTTCCACACAACTCTGAAAGGAATCCACTACTGGCCAGAGCACAGCCAGTGAGCAATGTTGGTTGTGCCTCAGTGAGAGATTTAAGAAAGGAAAACAAAACAAAACAAACAACCTGCTGGGCAACAGCAGCTGGGAGAGAGGAGTGAGAACCAGCCCTGCAGACCCCAAGGTCAGTGCAGAAGGAGGGCAGGAGGTGCTCCAGGCAGGCAGCTAAAATTCCCCTGCGGCCTGTGGAGAGGCCCCTGGTGGAGCAGGCTCTCCCCCTGCAGCCCATGGGTCCCACATGGAGCAGATCTCCATGCTGCAGCCCATGGAGGAGCCTCCAGTGGAGCAGGTGGATGTGGCCTGGAGGAGGCTGCAGCACATGGAGAGCCCCCACAGGAGCAGGCCCCAGGCCGGAGCTGCAGCCCGTGGAGAGGAGCCCACGCAGGAGCAAGGGGTCTGGGGCAGCTGCCGCCCATGCGTGGGGGACCCATGCTGGAGCAGTTTGCTCCTGGAGGATGGACCCTGTGGTACGGAGCCGTGTGGGAACAGGTCCTGAAGAGCTGCTGCCTGTGGGCAGTCCCCGCAGGCGCAGTTTGGGAAGGACAGCATCCCGTGGGAGGGACCCCACGGGGAGCAGGGGCAGAGAGTGACCGTGAAGAAATGGCAGGGATAAAGCGTTAGGGACAGACCACAGTCCCCATTCCCCATTCCTCTGCACCACTTGGAGGGAGGAGGTAGAAGAGGGTGGCTGTAGGGAAGGTTCTTTTTGTTGTTGTTTTTGTTTGTTTCTTTTGTCTGCTAGTGATAGGAAATAAATTATATTAATCTCCCTGTACTGAGTCTGTTTTGCCTGTGACAGTGAGTGATCTCCCTGTTCTTATCTCAGCCCCTGAGTCTTTTTCATTGTATTTTCTCCCCCTTTTCCTTTGAGGAGGGAGAGTGAGAAAGCGGTTGTGGTAGGGTTTAGTTGTCCAGCCGGGTAAAACCACTATAGCTCCCTTTGTGCAGGCCATTTTGTCTGTGAAAGCAAATCTAGGTTATTTATATGCCAAACAGGAACTTGAGAACAAAAGGCAGAGAGCTGCCTTGTTAAATGGAAAGACTTCACTGACTGAACTCTCAGAGAAGAAAGAGTAATACATCTCAGGAGAAACCATCCTCCAAAATCTTCCAAATGGAAGGTTCCTGATAAGTTCTTTAATAAAACAAGGAGGAATATATCTTTTCAGATCAAAGTCAGTACCAGTCATCTAGGCAGATGCCATTCGAAGGCTGAACACAGCACAAAAAATAATTGCTGCAGATGAACAGAGGTGGAGTTCAACAATCCATACGCAGGGCATACTTACCTTTCTGTCCTCTGTGTTAAGCTGACACATTAACATATTCATATTATCTGAAGACCAATCCCAGGACTGGGTGGAGAAATACTGCAGGAGCATCATAGATTTGTGCAGTCGATTGATAATCTTCATCATTCTAAAATAGAGGAGGAGAGTCAGAGATGAACTTGAAGTTTGTCCTTACACAAAAACTGGATTTTTGATGTGTAGATGTTTTCACAGGTGAATAGGACTTGCAAAGCCTGATGAGCCCTCCACTGAAAACTAGCTCAGCAAGAGTCTAACAACTGCTCCAGCTGTGGTCCTGAGCCTACAGCTGCTCAGCCTTTATTTTTGTTCTGAACATGAGTGCAAACAAGCACTCTCCAGGGCAGGACTGAGGCTTAACTTACTGTCCTGAACTGCAAAAGGGTAAGAGGCTACACTACCCATGGTAGTGTGTGGTGAAGAGCCCATCTTAACCAGTACAAAGTCTGCACAGCAGATTACAAAACCACAAAGGTGTGTTGTTTGCCTCACAAGGCAGATAATTCTCTTTCTACCACACAAATGTTTGTCTGTTCTCAAGCTAGAGTTGACTCCTGAACTGAGGCTCTGATTTTGGAGTTAGCCCATACTGAGCCAGCTCTAATTCAGAGGTGACTGCCTCTGCAGCATGGACAAGATCTTAAGTCTATTGCTCAACTTCACTTTTCAGATAATGGCATCTTTTTCATGTTTCATGAAAAATCATGAGGTTTCTCTGATCTCTCCATTTGACTTAAAGGCCACCCTTTTCCCTGTGCAATATACAGTGGCAGTTGGGAGTGATTTTTATGTCCTTCCTTACACAGGAAGAGCCTAATAGCATTGCAGTCCTGGTGGATGACCTTGGAAATCATCGTACACATTATTTTGGTGTGGGAGGAATGGGAGGGCACAGTGAAACTATCTGAATATCTTCCTGAAGCATCCTCATAAAGATGAAAGCTGATTCAGGGCTGCTAAACAGGAACTTTGGAAATGTGGGTTGAGGTCTTTCATGTGTCTTGGCCTTTCTTTATGACTCATGTTTACATAAAAGGGGATGACAATAATGCTGTCCTACCTCAGGATTATTTTACAGATATTCCAATGGTCATGAGTATGAAAGGCCTGTGGGAGGCAATTGTTTTAAAGTGGGATGTGCAGTGCTCAGTCCATTTTGAGAGAATGCCATGTTCTCTCAGACTGGATAAGGACAAGGGAAAGGATTAAAAGGCTGATTTCTGGGGAAAACAGAGCTGTTTTCACTAGGAATTCTGAGCTGCCTAGAGGGTAACAAAGTCAGTGTGACAAATAAAAGGCGGCAGTCTGTGGAAGAATGGTGCCAGGCTGGCCTCTCTCTGTGCAGATGTGACTGCCACTTTGATAAGAACCAAGCACAGCAGAAAAAGACACAATGAGTACATCAGTTCAGAGGAGAGCTGTGCAGCTTACTAAAAGTGATTTTAAAGCACTCAGAAACCTTACATAGACACTCCTACTCAGAATTAAAGTGGCTCTCATTTTAGAAGCAATACAACAGATTTAGGAAACTTTCATTCTGAATAGTTACGTGCATATTGATTAAATACAGTTTATCAAAACTACTTTAAAATTGCTTCAAATTAATCTTCCTGGTTGTGCACGTGTAGGCAAGTATGACAGGAAGAACTTTGTGAGTATTTTAATACCTTTTAGAAACTTGGAAAACAACGTATTAGATTGCATTGCAAAGATCGAGTTGCCTCTTAAACTGGCTCTTAAAAAGCCATCAGTATCTTTAAAGTGCTTAGGGTTAATGGAATCTATCAGAAAAAAAAATAAAGAAAAAGAAAGGAAGAAAAAACATAAAGGAATTAAAAGTGTATCCCTGCTTTTGTTTTGAAAATAGGCTGTCACACTTGAAAACAAATATCCTATTGACATGGCCTCCTGTCAACGTGGGCAGAATGAGCTCTGCCTGTAGATCTACCCAAAGCAACTTATCTCAGTAGCTGGAAGTATTCATCAAGGAGATAAATGAAGGCATCTAAACAGAAATGCACAAGAACTGCATTTTTCACTGTAACGGGTTCAGCTCAAATGTTGTTACCATATTTAAAATATTTACTAATTTAGATTAAGGATTGCCATGTTAAAAAATATCAACCAAGGAGATAAATGCATTTTTGCACTCTGTGCAGCTATAGGAAAAATTTTGTTTAGAATATCTGTTTTCTCCACTGTGGATGAATTGAGAGGCCAGGATTACCTGTCACCAATAGCCTTATTAGTTACACTTCAGAAAGCCATCTTGTCTTCTAGAAAGCTGTTTACAGAAATTATTTATTTATTTTCTCCCATACTGAGCCTAGCATAAGCAGATTCTCAGGTGTGACAGGTTGCCTCAAGAGACTAGTATATAAACCACATTATTTTTCTAAGACGTGGATGGATGTATAGCAATAAAGATAATCCATTTAGGGCAGTTTTGCTAGACACCTAGCAATTTATGTGAAGTGAACTAACAGTGAAAGTAAGATTCTCAGGAGTGGCAGAAATAAAAGTCTAAAGCTGATGGAGATGGATTTTGTCGCAGCCATGAAGATGGCTCGTTCTTTGATAGGTGGGAGTGACAAGTGGGAAGAAAGTTAAGTCCAGGAGCTTTCTCAAAGCAGAGGAAAAAATATGGAGGGTAACATTAAAGCAGGTTCATTGACACATTTTATTTTTGTTTTTTAATAATATTTGAATATGGTTTACTGCTCTTAAGGCATAAAGACCTGATATTTAGGTAGGTGAAAAAAAGAAAGAATGAGCTGTTACCATTCTCTATCTCACATTATTGCAGTACCTGGATAAGCTTAAGTAGCCCTGTAAAAAGAAATGTGAATTATAAAGAAAAAAAAAAAAAAAAAAAACAAGACTTAGTGAGGTAACAAGTTCATTCCTGAGCCATGTTTGCTTAGGTCACAGATCTGAAAGTGCACAAGAAAAGATTCTTCTCTGCATGAGTTCATGCTGAACTCTACTTGAAATTCAAGTATGGTTTTATGGCCAATAACCACTGGCTACCTGCAATCAACTTTATCAAAAATGTCAGTTGTAATATCAATAGCAAGATCTTACTGCTGCCTGTTTTAACAGAGCACTGAGATTCCAGCCTGTTCTTCCTCATCCTCAGTTTACCTCTATTTTTATGGAAATTCTTGCCTACTAAATAAGTGGAAGTCATTTTATAGACCAGTTTCCTTCTGTAGCAGACAATCAGAGAAATCAGAGCAGTGCATCAGCCAGGGATTTCCCTGCAAACAGCCAAAGCCAGCTTTCTAACTAGCAGTTAGTGTACAGAGGCTGACATGGAGCAGAGCACCAGCACACTGCTCTGTTCTTTCACAATAAATTTTCCTCCGTAATGGCAAGGAGTAAAGAAGGAAGCTGGCTGAGTTGTGTTATTTACATTAGGATTCCTTCCACACAGGACACAGATAGCTATGTTCCTCCTAGCCGTGACACTGCCAAGGCTCAAATACCAATTGCAATGGTAACCTGTCCTTGTAAATACAATTTGGAATTTATTCATACTCAGAAACAATTGTTATGCATCCTAGATTTCCAGTTGTTTGGCCAGTGCTGTTAACTGCTAATTATGAATCTGATTCATGAGAGAAAAAAAAAGTTACCTAGAACTGTTCTAAACCTTGCCAGTCTCAAGTCCTTACACAAGCTTGATTCCTTACTCATAGCGGCAATCACATCACAAAGCTGCAACAATGAGAATCTTGGAGGACAGAACAACTAACAGTCTTTCTTCTGCTGGCTTGGGAACCTCTGAAGTGTGCAAAGCTGAGTTTAAAACCTATGGTGTGCCCTGAGCACTGGAAATGTTGGGAATGCTAGGCTATCCTTAACTATGGCCATTCGGTTCCTCTTCTTTTTGAGTAATCTCAAGACAAGGCCTGGAGTTGGGAGGAAGACCAGGAACTCCATGCTGGGGCAGCCAGTTCTCAGGAGTTGCTGGACTCTCTATAACAGCAGCTGATGCACAGATAATTGAGGGTATGCAGTTTCTTACCTGGGCTTTCTTCCTGTCAGCCTCATGTACAGGTCATAGAGTATGGCTGGAGCCTTGTGACTGACAGTTACCCAGTACTGGTTTATCAAGTAGTTTGATGTCAAGTGAGCATTGGGTGTTCGGAAGGCCTGCTCCAGTGGGTTTCTTTTGAATGTGGACATGACATACTGTTCTGTAAGAGAGCAGGAATTTAAAATCAAGCACTTGGCTGAGTTGGGAAGAGCCATACCAACATGGTATGATAAAATCTCCGCCTTCTTGGCATCTCCCGTTACCCTCCTCGTTCAGCAAGGACCCACATTATCCCTAGTCTTCCCTTTACTGCTTACATACTTAAAAAAACCCTTCTTATTATCTTTTATCTCTTTTGCAAGCCTCATCTCTAGGTGGGCTTTAGCCTTCCTTGTCACGTCCCTGCAGGCCCTGACAACACTTCTATACGCCTCCAAAGAGGACAGGCCCTTTTTCCACGTTTCATAAACCTTCTTCTTCCTTTTGATCTCATCGATGAGCTCCTTGGTCATCCACGTGGGTTTCCTGCCCTCCTTCCCCGATTTCCTACTCTTTGGGATGCACTGATCCTGAGCTTGGAAGAAGTGCTGTTTAAATGTTGCCCAGCTCTCACATGCACCCTTGCTTTCTAGCAACCTAGGCCATGAGGCTCTGTGATTGCAACGAGATCGTGGCCCCGCAACCGAACACAGATCTTGAGCTCATCCTGTTTATTTCCCGTGCTCCGTGCATTGGTATACAGGCACTTTAGGGAAGCAGTAGGCATAGTTACCCCTGGAGGGATGCAAGAAGAAAATTCCGGATGGGTATCGGGATCATTACCTTCTCTGAGGAGCCCTCAGCCAAACCTAAGGGACAACTCAGAGGTTTTTCCCTATCTTCAACAGTGACAGCAGCGACAACTTCCCCCAGCCCTTCTCTGTCTCTTTTAGCTCCCCTCCCTTCCCCCATCAAACCTAGTTTAAAGCCCTGCTAGTAAGTTCGGAGAGCTTGCTCCCCAACACAGTTGTGCCCCCACTTGCTGATTTGAAGTCAGTCAGCAGCCCACATACCTGGCTTCTCAAAGGGCTGCCCAAGATCAAAATACCCAAATCCTTGGCCCAGACACTACCCCCTCAGCCAGTCGTTCACCTGTCCCATTCTCCTCCTTCTTCCTGGGTCTCAGTCACCCAGAGGGAGGACAGAGGAGAACACTACCTGCACCCCTGATCCCTTCAACAACCTTCCCAGGGATGCAAAGTCCTTTTTAATATTCCTCATTTTTCTAGTTGCAGCTTCCCAGGATCCAACCTGAATGACAACATGAGGATAGTAATCCTCCAGTTTAATGAGCTGTGGCAGATCCTTCCTAACGTCTCTGACACATGCCCCAGGAAGACAGCACACCTCTCTGGGTAGGTTATCTGGGCGCCAAATGGGAGCCTCAGTGCCCCTCATCAAGAACTCTCTGATCACTTAGACTCTCCATTCTTTTTTTGTGGCACTGGTTGTGATGCACTGCTCTGCTCAGCCCCGATCCCTATGCTCAGTATTTCCCCCAATCTTGACACGCTTCACAGGCTTGCTTCCCAGCTTCAGACTACTGCCCAGACCCTCAACCTCATCCTTTTCCTATCTGAGAAGGGAGTCACCTACAATTACCCTTCTGTCTTTCTTGGTGGAGGCAGTCTTGAGGCGTGGAGTTGACTTCATCACCCTAGGCATCCTCCTGAGTGTATTTTCTACCTCAAGCTCACCCACCGGTCTCTCAAGCTCCAGGGCCTCAAATCTGCTGTGTAAGGGCACCTGGGAAGGTGGGGCCGCGGGTCGCGGGTGGGGGGGGGGGGCGTGCCTGCAAGGTCAAGCAGGGACTTGTCTCCATTCCTCCTCAACGCCCAGGTCCCCTCCCTCAGCCCAGCTGCAACAGGGCAGGGGGTCCACCCCCATTTGGGGTCTCTCACCCCAGTATCTCTCCTTCAGGCCCTGCAGGGAGTCACTCCACCAGTCTATCTCCCGCTCACACTCCCTGATGGCCCTCAACCTCTCCACCTCCTCCTTGAGCCCTGCCACCAGGAAGACCAGGTCATCCACCTGCTCACACCTCACACGCACGGTGTGTCTGCTTCCCTCAGAGGGCAGCAACAGGCTCAGGCACTCCCTGCATCCAGAGACCTGAACTGCCGCACTGTTGAGCGGGCAGTCAGTCTGGGTAGTTACAAACTTCCTATAGAGAAGCTCTCTGCCTAATGTAGACCATTGTGGCCTAGCTAGTGGTATACAGCCATTAGATGAGTTGTTCTTACGGGCGGGGGGGATCGCTCTGCCCCGCCTAAGCGCACCCTGCTCGTGCAAACTGCCGGCCCCGCCCTGTTTGCCCGTCCAGGTCGCCGCGCTCCCCAGGGGCGGCTTTTGAACGGCCGGGGAGGGGGCGCTGCCGGCTCCGCCTACGCCTCGTCAGCCTCCCTCGCGAGGGCTGCCGGGCCCTGGCGGCTCCCACGGCTGCCTCGAGTGGCCTCGGTGCCGGGAAAGAAGCCCTGCCTGTCCCGGTACCCCGCTCTGCTGCAGAACGCGTCTGCCCCGGAGCCGATCGCCTCAGTTCCCTTGCTGGGGACCGCTGATATTTTTGAATTGTGATAGTTCTGATATTGCCTGCATGGCTCAGTCTCAATTCAAATCTTGACGTTACTTTACCACAAATCTAGTTTTCAACTGTAAACTGGTTGTGGAGGTGACCTTTTGTAAGACGTTAAAGATATTGCTGCCTTTGTTTTCTCTTTGCATTTTTGGCAGAAAAAGCAGAAAGTACATCCCGTGTCATGTCAGACCATCAACCATGCACAGAATTCACTCAGATCAGCAACACCTTTCTCATTTTAGTTACTTAAGGCTTGTACTGAGAAATGCAGCTGTAGTACAGCAACAATATTATGCTCTTCTCTTGGTGTGAGAAGAAGCTATATCAAGAACAGATGAGATACTGCTGAAAACTCAAGAAAAATTCTGGAAGTCAGGAATGAAAGCAATGTTGTTTTAGAAAGCAAATAAGACAGAAGTGAGACCAGTCTGAAAGACTTTCTGAAAGAGTTAGGAAAATGCTAGTTTTACGTAACTTGGAACAGTTAATCCTACAGATGTTTTCTCTACAAATCTTCCCTATACTGGCTTGCACCAACTCAGCGCAATGATGCTATCTCCTAGTTTTTGGGAAAGATTCAAACTTCACAAGACTAATAATAGCCTTTTATACTATGACAGTTTGTTTTTGGAGAGAGAGTCCAACAGACAGACCAGGCAAGCAAAGAATCCTGATCCAGAAACACACCACCTCTAGGAGCTACTGAAATGACAGTGGGTGGTCTTTCCTCTCCTACCACTGCATGAAAACGCAACAGAAAATTCTACAACTCAAGGGCATATTTAGCAGGGGGAGAATCAGACATGGGTCTCTCCTAGACAGACCACAAAAAATTGAATTATTTTTTTTCCCCACACACTGAACACTATTTTAAAGTATACTTTAAGAATTTGTCTTGAGCAGAAATAACAAAATGTGCTTTACACAGTCAGACTAGTAAGACTTACACTGCAGCAAAGTAGAATACACTTCTTCAGTTTAATACTCAGTTGTCTGGCCACATTTTTGTAATAGTGGGGAGAATAACTGCAGTAACAGAAGACAAAAAAAAAAAAACCTGAAGGCATAGCATTCTTTATAGAAGAAATAAACCAGCTAAAGATCCTTTTAGCAACAGAGGTTTGTTTTTATCTGGAGATCTACTGAATAAGCTGTTCTGCAATGTATGTTTCAGCCTAAGCTCTTACTTAGACTTACATATTTTTCAAATAATTTTCTTTTAGATCTTTCTCTTCCTTCTTTCCAAGTGCATCACTCATGTTCTCATGCCAGTCTTTTCTGTTCCCTACCCAGGGCATCCTCAGCCCACTTCAGTCTCAATTTCTCTGTTTTGTCTTTCTCTCCTTTCCTCCTCACCAAAGAACCATAACTGTGTTGTGCTTCCTGTTATTCCTGCAGTTTGTCCTGGTGTAAGTCTCAGTAACCGGGTGCTCGAGCTCATTCCCTCTTCAAACTCCAATTTAGATTTGCACTAAAATGCTCAGTCCCACACTAGATGACCCCCAGTCCCCAGTCTTGTTTCTTCCAAGTTCACTCTCACAATCTTCCATCTCTACGATCAGTTGCCTGCCTCCATGACCTGATCTGGAGGTAGACACCCAGCTATAACATTTTCAACCTGCAAAGTGAAGTATTTGCAGATCTAAACACAATTGGAAATGTGCTTTCAGAAGGGGTAACAACTTGAGTAGCAGCAGATGCTGCCCTGTGTGTGCAAAGGAAGGAACTGACAGGTGAAGTTTGGTTGGTCTTTGCAGGGCCTGGACTATATGGTGGAAGCCCATAGTTCAGAGAGAGCACAGGTCTAAAAAGCCAGATGTGAGTTCATGCCAAAAGAGTGGGTGCCCAGAAGCCAAACAGTGAGTATATAGAGAAATATACCCCTCATACCCTTCCACAGCCTGCTGATCACAGTGTCACACAAGGAGAAAAGATTGCCTTCAGTCCAATCACAACGCTGAACTGCTTTTGCAAGCCTCTGCTGTGCTCAGATGATTTAATTGTTAAATTCACAGTTACAAGCAAAGTAACTTAATAAGATCAATCACAATGCATTAATACACCACCACTTTCATCAGCAAAATTATATTGAAAATAGATTAGAAAAGCAAATCTCAGGTGGCAATATTATGGTGGCTGTTGCCTAAAGTAACAGCCTGTAAGCAGCTTTCCATTTACTCTTGTGAAAAAGACACAGAAGATCTGAATTTACAAGTTACGAGGCTACATTTTCAAAAAATTAATTTGTGATGCTTCACCTCTCTTAGACTGTCAAACCACAACATTAGATATCTTATTAAAAAAATGTCAGGAACCTGGTTTGATTTTTTCACAGCTCTACCAATTGGTGAAGCCTCTTCCTTGCTAGATCAAATTGCATGGTAGGACATTAGTAGTTTTTTTTCAGATAAGTCTTGTTCTGAAAATGCACTTATGGTCTGATTCTCTGCTGACTTAACAGTTTGCCGGTTAAATAATGCAAAGCAAAGGTTGAACTGTGAAATATCACTGTAGTGATTTGCCAGCATCCTGCATTTTAATTGCAAATGTGAATGATTGTATAACAGAAAGCATATCAGGCTATATACATCTGTCCGTGAGTGTAGTGAGTCTACTTGGTATTTCACAGTATGCAGCTGGGCAAATTCTGCTACTTAGCCTCAGTGTCAGTTTTCAACTGAAATGGTGTCAGGATTTGTTTCCCTTTGTTTCACCCCTGCCTCAGAAGCAGAGACATTTGAAAAAGACAACCATGCAAATCACTTGAATTCTTCCACTGACAACATTCATCACAGAATGGCTTGGGTTGGAAGGGACCTTAAAGATCACCTAGTTCCAATGCCCGTGTCATATGCAAGGATGCCACCCACTACAGCAGGCTGCTCAGGGCCTTGTCCAACCTGGCCTTGAACACCTCCAGGGATGGGACAACCACAATCTCTCAGGGCAACCTGTTTCAGTGCCTCACCATCCTCTGAGTGAAGAATTTCCTCCTAATTTCTAATAAAAATCTCCCTCTTTTTGTTTATAACCATTCCCCCTTGTCCTGTCATTATCTGATTGAGCAAAGAGTCACTCTCCATTGTTTTTATAAGTCCCCTTTAAGTACGGAAGAGCCGCAATGAGGTTACAACCCCAGAGCCTTCTCTTTTCCAGGCTGAACATCCCCAGCTCTCTTAGCCTTTCTTTGTAGGAGAGATGCTCCAGTCCTCTGATCAGCTTTGTGGCCCTCCTCTGGACCCATTCTAACAGGTCCACATCCTTCTCGTGATGGAGGCTTCAGACATGGATGCAGGACTCCCAAGTGGGGCCTCAGAAGGCAGAGCAGAGGGGGATAATACCCTACCTCAACCTGCTGCTGGCCACCCCTCTGTTGATGCAGCCCAGGATGCAGTTGGCCTTCTGGGCTGTGTAAGCACGCACTGCTGGCTCATGCCGAGCTTTTGGTCCACCAGAACCCCCCCAAGTCCTTCTCCACAGCTGCTCTCAACAGGTTCTTCTCCCAGTCTGTCCTCATGCCTGGGATTGCCCTGGCCCAGGTGCAGCACCTTGTGCTTGGCCTTGCTGAACCACATTAGGTTCATGTTGGCCCACTTCTCAAGCTTGTCCAGGTCCCTTTGGATGGCATCCCTTCCTTCTCTTGTATCGACTACACCTCTCAGTTTGGCGTCACCTGCAAACTTGCCGAAGGTGCACCCAATCCCACTGTCTGTGTCATTGATAAAGATAATGAAAAACACCAGTCCTAAGACAGATCCCTGAGGGACACCAGTTGTCACCAGCCTCCACATGGACATAGAGCCATTGTCCACCACTCCCTGTGTGCAACCTTCAAGCAAATTCCTGATCCACCAATTAATCATTTGATTCACAATCAAAAGTCAAACTGTTCTTGAAGCATATCTGTCATTTTAAACTTTGCCTTCTCTGGTCTACACAAACTATTTCTGTTTAAAAGGTTTTGCACAGAAGGAGGAAGAAAGGCTATTCTACTGCCTTAATATACTAGTTTTCTGAAAGTTAGAGCTTTCTTCATATTGATGCAAGATTCACTATTGAGGTTCTCCAAGAGATTTCAGAGCACACACACAAAAAAAAAAAAAAAAAAAAAAAAGAAACACAAAACCCAGTAACCAGGAAAGGAAAATATCTAGTTACAGCTATGTAGAACACCTTCTTCTACAATTTAGTGACTGGTTCCCTATTCCCTTTTCCACCACATTAATACCTTAGTTTAGCAAAGCATGTACTTTGCTTGGTTGTTACATGATAATGCCTACAGTGAAAACAGAATAAATGCTTTCGTGAGCTGAATGCCCAGCACCAGGAGGTTTTGCTTACAGGACCTCACTAACTACAATTGTGCCTCCCACACATGGTTTGAATGACAGATGCAGAATGCCATCTAACTACAGGAAGCCACCTTTCCAAACCCTGGCCAAGGAATGCTATTGATGGTTGACATGTTCTAGTTTTAAATTATACCTTACCCATTTCTCCCCAAAAGAAAGGGTTGATTCCACCCGTTGTACAGTTGTACACCAACATATTTTTTGGCCTGGGAAAGAGAAAGAAGTATTATTTTAATGAGTGAAGAAAAGCACACAAAGATTTACTAATGGAGCATAAAAACTAACAGCCCAAGTAACAATAACAACAGCTCATTAAAAAAATTGCAGAGGAGGTAATTTTTCATAACTATGAAAACAATGTAAAACACGAAGTTTTAATCAGATTCACTCAGATTCTGAAGAGCATTATTTAGTTAATAAAGACAGATGGGACTTAAGATAAATTATCCATATATCACTTATCTAAAATTATAAAAAGCATACATGCTAACAAGTTTGTGATTGTTTTTAATAGTTTCTCTTAGTGTACTGTAAATAATTTGCCCAAACCAACCACAGGGAAACAATGTGCATTTTACAATCATTTACTTAATGATTATGATCTGCAATACTTTTGAAGTCCATTCGTCAAGGTGGTGACTATAAATCAATCATTTTCAACAAAATTCTCAAAAAAGTTAAACATTTTTTTTCCATTCTCCACCCTCCAGCTGAGTTAGTGGTCTTGGTAGAGCATAGAGCTTCTACAGTATGTAGTGCAGACTGCAGTTCTCTAAGTTTTAGAATTCCCCCCAGCAATATCACTTGCCCTGAAGGATTTTGACTTTCTAACTAGACAATTACAAATAAATAAATAACCCATACACACTATCATTTGAGACAACACCTAAATGTGAAACTCACTCAGATAAATCAAATTTACAGAAGGCTCAGGCTTTTTTTTTTTTTTTTTTTTTTTTTACATGATTTATTAACCTTGGGGTCTTGCTCAGCTAGCCAAAGCTTTAAATCAAGTTCTGCACTTGCTCCTTTAGCCTAACAATTACTTGTGTGGGATCAAAATAAAAAACATGCATCTTTTGCCAACAAAGAGTCAGAAAAAATGGCACTTCTACTATGGCTGAAGACAAGACTTCTAGATATTTTTCATTAGCACATGCTTTTTTTCTTTCCCAGCTTTTTGGGCAGGCTGTAGCCCTCTTAACCTGGAGGTTCTAAAGGGTTTGTGTATAGGAAGATATATTTTCCCTACTGTGATACTTTGTCTGTTGCACGTGAAAAAGGAAGAAGCTACAAAAGAAATAAATCTGAAAAGCTGGTGAGCTGCCTTTTAAGATCCTTTTAGGATCTCTGTATTGAGGTTAATGTATGATAATTTTCTCCACTCTCAGTTCAGTGGAGAGCTCTGTCCTTCAAAGTAAAATACTTCTGCACTTATTTGCTTAGTATTTCTCAGTTGCATAAATGTCTAGAATAATTCATGTGCTTTACTCTGTAGCACTTCCTACATAATGATCGAAGGTCAGAGATGGAGGCTCACAGAAAAGAACTTAAAACCTTAATGTCACTTATACATACCCTTCTCAACAAAGCAAAGAATAGGAGGTTTTAGTTCATCTCTCCTATCATACAAGTCTATAATATATATATATTTTGCACTATTTTCCAAGGAAAACATTCAAAGTATTTTCACCAAGAAAACTCCAGAAGCCGGTTGAAAAGTAACTCAATGTAGCTGCATGAGAATGGAGGCATTTAGAACAAAACAAACAAAACAAACACTTCAGAAAGGTAACTTATGAGAGAGACTTGTCAAGTGAGCTTACGTTTTACTGAGAAACAGGTATTCCCTGTAGCTTTAGAGATTTCCTGACTCTAAAGTCTACCTTCATCACTTCTGTATGCTCTTAATCCTTGCCAAAGCTGGGGGAGAAAATGTGAACCAGAAAATGAATCAACAAAGCTTCATTTAGCTTCTTTCTAGGTTCTTCCTGAAGTCCTGGTGCAATCAGTAAATGCTTAAGCCTAGAAGAAGCAGAAGTGCCTTCCCACCTGTGCACAGCAGTGTACCACCCAGCTGCAAGGGTGAGGTTGATGACAACATCTACTGGAATCATATCGGCTACTGCTTCATTGTTGGCAATGACAGTCCTCAGAATCCCTTTACCTGCCTGTGGGACAAGGGAAAACAGTCACTGATAGTACCACCACACAAACATTTAATTAGCTTAGAGCATGGGTAGACCTTCACTTTAGCACTTTTCAACACTGTCACCTGATGCAGAAGATTGCTTGGTTTCTGTGAAAACAAACATGGATCTCATGTGATCCCACTGTTCTGCATTTTCAGAGGAAGTCTAAAGCATGATGACATGTGCTGCATATAACAAGAAAATCAGTCACTTTTAGTTAACTCAATATGAAAGAAATACTTTAAGAAATAAATGTATTTGAATTAACTGCAATAAAATTCCCAGTGAAGTTCCATTTTCCTAAATAACCCAGGCAGATTAAGGTCTGAGTATCCCTCAAAGACAAAAGTTTTCTTCCTTTCCTTTGGATGTACTCATTGCACTTGCTACTTAAGGGAGTACCACTTACAACACTGATTTAATTTTCATGAGCTAAGGCTTCTGAACTGTTACATCTTATCCTTGGAGCAGCTGGTAGGGGGATCACAGACAGAAAGACTCAGATACAAGCAACCATGTAATCTTCTCCAAATGACTCCAAACATCCTCCTCAAACCCATGGCATGCACAGTTAATTTCTGCTGTCTTAACCTGAACCAACCACAGTTATGTTTAGACATGAAAACCTTTGCTTGCAACATCACTACTTGCTGTTTTTGTAGTTCTTATTGTTCTTACGGCTACTTTCAATGGAATAAAAAGCAATTAAAAAGACCCAAAGCAGACAACGAAACTCAGCTGAAAATTTTCAGCTGTTGTGAATGCATGCCCAATAGAGACCACTGTGTGATCCACTATCCCATTTTAATAGGTAGAAAAACGGTTTGACTTTTTTGGGGTCAGGTTTCTAAACCAGGTATTTTGATGGATGTAATGCAAACATCTCTACTCAGAGCAGCATGTGATGGTTATACACACAAGAATGAATTGGACATTTAGTATATTCTATATTTAGTACAGACTGCAGGTTTAAATGTTGTAAAGTACTTTTAATATTTGAAATGGTTATTGGTTGTGACTTGATTTCTACTTGTGGTTACTTTTTTTTTTTCTATTTAGTGAAATAGAAACTACTTCAGCTGAAGCCTTTGAAACCATTTGCCAACTTGAGTCTGACGTTTTATGACAGCCTCCCAGCTGAAGTGCTTTGGGGCCAATTGCTATTCAGAACATAATTTAAGCCATGGTTCTGCCCTACAGCTTCATTACCTTGCACGGAAGAAAGTCTTTACATGTAATATGGAACAGTGAGACAAAATGCCTTAATTATAGGCCACCAGAAATGTAATTAACTTAATTTTGTTTCTCCATCAACAAACAAAGCTTCTCTCTACAGCAGCTGAACAAACTGTAGGTGAAGGAAACTAATTGCACTATTATTTTGGGTAGACCTGTGCGGTGTCAAGAGTTGGACTTGATGATCCTTAAGGGTCCCTTCCAACTCAGGATATTCTATGATTCTATGATCATGGACATCTTGAAATCCCATATTTCATTAATATTTAAAAGAAACACTTTATTTGTGGAATTAAATGATGAATAAGTCAGACTCAAATATCATAGTGACAGAAGAAAACGTATTCCAAAGTTTGAAGTTCAGATTATACCCAAGTGAACCTAAAGATCATCTGAACAAATCTAAACCTGTTTTTTTTTCCTCCATGTAGGATGAGCTTGGGTTAGAATTTGGAAGTGAATATTTTCATATGGGAGGACATTTAAAAAAATCAAACACCAGAGCTTCTCTGCTTTTTCTATTCTTAATTATCACCAATAAAGGTGATAATTAAGAATATTTCAAATTTCAATTTGAAATAATTTCCAAATTTCCAATAAAGGTGATAATTAACCTACTTGACTAATAAATACACTTTGAAATACAGTCAACCCAGAGAGTTGTTTTTAATCAAACATTTCTGAGATAATTAAACTAATGCATAACACAGATATTCATGGGCTAATTTTTTGAACTACCACAAAGGAATTAAATACACCACATCCAAGCACATTAATTCAAACACGAATGTTCCCTCACCGCAAAATACAAAAAGTCTCTTGGATTCAGTAATAATAAATGCCTTTCACTTCTAGATAAGTAGTACCAGTTCAACTAAAATCAGTAGCACCTGGAGATGGTGCAAGACAAACACTGTCTATCAGCACTGGCAATCCCCTCTCCCTTTACATTACAGTATCTTTGCCCCAATTCTTTCCAGCTAACACTGCTGCTCATGGGGCCAGAAAACCACCAAACACCCTCGTCACTACACCCAGGATGTACTGCCTTTGCTTTTTCTTTGTTTCTTGGCTAATCTTGATATAACTATATTTCACATCTTTGACTTTGAAGAATGGAAAATAATCACTACTTGTATGAGTGGTAAAGGATAAACATATAAAATATATGCAAGCTTTGGCTTATGTTCAAAAAGTAGCCACTATTATTTAAAACAAAAACCTACAGTGATGTATGATCAAAATTTTCAAATACTTAACCATTAGGCGTTATTTACTTGTTGATTATAACAATAAAAAGCAGGATTTATTTTTTTAACTTAACAAAAGATCTGATTGGAATGTTTTTATTCGACTGAAATCATATAAACTTTAGCCTATGTTTCATAATGTATTGGCATATGATACATGTATGACAACTAGCTGCTATAATTTGTCACTTAGGTAACCCACTTGTGAGGATAAAAAGTAATGCAATTTTTTTTTTTTTTGTATAACATCTTTGTAAACCGTAATTATAGACAAATTCTTGTGGCAGATTTTTAATGCTCAAAATTAATCATAAAAATTCAAAGCTCACAGATATTGTTACAGAAGTTAGAACCTGTCACACAAAAAGTAGTGGATCTGCAAAATTAAGGAACTGCATAACTTTATTGTGGTGAAGACATGGGAACACTGAAAACAGCACAAGATTCTAGGAGTAAAGCAAAGAGAGGTGATACAAGATTTTGAGCAGTCAGCAATGAATAAAAGACTGATAGATAATTATTTGAAAGAAACTATCATATGAATAGGAACTAGCAACACTTTGTGAACATAATTTGAGGGCTTTTGAGAAGTGTCTGAAATGTGTAACTGGGGTTTCAGATGAAAGCATTAGCTAGGATAAACCCACTATTTAACTAGTCCTGCGGATTCCAGAAGTAACTGTAATAGTTTCTATTTATATTGTACTTAACATACAAATGAGGTTTTAAAATGAGATACATATATTTTATTCTACTCTCCTATGACCGTAGACTACTCATCCTTTTATACACTGCAGAGGGTTGATTAAAACATAGTTTTACAAAGTAATCAAGTTGGACAAAACATATATGAAAAATATCTGTGCATAGCTACACAACATAATGCATTGTTAAGGCAGTGATTTTAATTCAGAAAAAATAATAATATATCTAAGCCAGAAGAAAAGACATGCAACATTACTGTTATCATGAGATAAACTGTAATTATAGTTTTCATATTGAGGGAATATTTTTCTCAAGTTATTCATTATTTATTTATTCTATTATTTATTATATAGATTTGCTCATCACCATTATGCACCAGTGACTATTGAACTCCTGCACAAAGCAATGTCAAGCAAGACACAGAATCTTTGTTACTGTAGAGTGGTCATAAACTGTAGCAGTGGACTTAGCAATAATATATATGAAGATAAATCAAAGTATAAGTAATGCTGCCTCAAATTTGTGGCATGGTATTCCAGCCAGAAAGTTAAACTCTGTTAAAAGATTCAATCTCTGACATCTGTGAATTACACCTCGTTTCAGGGATGCGTTCTATGCCATTTCTTTGAAAATTTGGCCAAATTTCTCCAAATCCCTGAAAACTGAAATTAATGTTTAGTGAACAACATGCAACATGCATACTCTTCCAATGGCCTTTTTCAAGAGCAGCATAAATAGTATGCTGTGTGCCATGTGCACATAGGTGCACGGCAGGCATGTGACATCTTCCTACAAGATTCAGGAAGTTGCTATGACAGTTTTTTTTCCCCACACAGTTTCTAAGCAGGACTTCAGAGTATCATTTAGAGTTGCTATTTTAGTAACTAATTCCACTTTAAGGGAACTTTAAATAGTACTAGACATACCGCAACAAATATTCCACTTGTCCCATTGAAGCTGTCAATCCAACCCTGCAAAAAAGAAGGATGATTATTCTTTATTGCTATGATAGGTTGCTTACACAGTCTTCAAAATGGTTATAATGCTGTGGTGTAGATAACTGTTGCCTCATTGCTTCTTTAAGACAGATACCAGCCTATCTAGGACAGTTGCCAGGAAGCTAACTGGAATGAAAGTATCTAATTGATTTTAAATATGGGATGCTTTGCATGATACCTCATACTGTCTGCAATTTACCCATCAACAACACAGACTTTGTTTTTTAGAAACCACTTCTTTCCTCCAGCAACTTGGCTACATGAATAAACTCTGGCTTTAAAACACCATAGTGTCTTATTGCTGTCAGACTTGCTGAAAACTGTCAGCATGTTATATATCCACCAACATAAAACATTCAGATGCCATTAAGACTGATTTGATTACTTCAACTAATTTCTAAGGCAAAGAAGAAAAACAAAACAAAACAAAACCAGCCAATCAACCAAAACAAACAAACAAAAATTTTGAATCCCATCCTATTCCAGCCCCTTGGGGGAGCTGGAGTTAGAGCAGTGATGAGCTGTATGACCTGAAGTGGTTTATAACACCTAGCAGAGTTCAGTCTGTCTTTATGAGATGAGGAGTTTGGCCCAGAGCCTTGACTGTATCTCAGCCATCTTTGGCACAGTTCAAGCTTTATGACAGGCAAAGGTGACTTTATGCTGCCTTTCCAATTTGGCCGCAGTATTAGTGCACATTATTCCTACTGGTATATTTAGCCTGGTGAATTGTTTCAGTCCAGAAGTACAGCTGCATTTAATTACTGTGCCTGACACATTTGTATCTGCAACAGGCCCATACAAGAGTGAATCCACTGAGTTCAACAACTACCAAAGTAAGACAAAGATATTAGTAATGGCACATGTCATGTGCCATTATCAAATGTTTTCAAGGACCATGTGAAGTCTAGGGTGCTCATCAGGGCCTCATTAACAGGCTGTCTGGAACATGGGAAAAATTGAACCATAATGCAGCATGACTGTGACTAACTTTCAGATTTCCTAAGTGTTTCCCCAAACCAGTACAGAAACTCTCCCATGTGTCTGCCTGGGCATAATATTCTGCGTATGACTGTCAATTGCAAGTCCAGCATCTTACACAAATACTATTCTATCTCTTCTTGGTATTGCTTAAATGCATTCTTTCCACACACAGACAAAAATCTGTCAAGATGTTGAAGAATTACTGTTCTAATTCAGCACGGATCCTCCACTTCTCCCATATGCTTTCCTATGAACTGGGGTACCTGTTTCTCAAGTGGACACTACCAGAAGTAGGAACAGTTTCCATGCAGAACTGCAGCTGCATCAAACGACTCTCAGCAGGTAATTGCTATGGATTAATGCTTACTGGGAAAGGCTCATGCCAGCTAGCTCCCACAATGGATGGCCTGATGATAGCAATGTTCAGATTTCCTTTCTCTTGCTGAATCAGGTATTCTGACAAGGCTTTGGTGTAGGTGTAAGTGTTGGGCCAGTCCCCAAGCAGCTTGGGTGTGATGTCTTGAATGATAGATTCATCCAACCACCTACAGAAAACAAGAAGGATAACATCATTATCTGTCACACAGAGAGTATACAGAGGCAAAAAAGACCAATTAAGACAGGAATCCTCACCTGAAACAAAGTCAAAGACATTTAAGACAAAGCAAGGAGTGACTGAATTTGGAGTTTGCTTAATAGCTCTGTGGGAAAAGGTTACTTTTGTCTTGGAAGTACAAGATAACTCTGAGCTTCATGTTGTGATGTCCAGCTGAACTACACATCTACACTATCTCATTGTAAAGCAATCTCACGTGTTTTATGTTTCAGTACAATCTGTTGAGTACCTGTGGTTTACAGTTCCTTTGATGGAATGTTCCAACCTCGCATTCTAGCTAGGTAGCGCTCTTCTTTAGCCAATACAGTCCCTATAAGCCTCAAAGTACATTTCAGGGGATTCTTGGTAACCTTGAGTTACTGAGCAGAGTACCATTGCAAAGGTTACAAAAGCTAAAACTAGGTACTACAGCAACAGTACTCCACTTGCACTATTTAAAAACGTTAGATGCTCCTTTCTCCTGGTTTTCCACTGATTTATTCACACAGAAAATTTCAAAATTGTCAGTGTTAGCTTCTTTAAAAAGAAAAAAAAAAAAAAATCAACCAGATCACCTTATTAAGGTATTCAGTTATTTAGTCCATCAGAAACAGTTCCATATATACCTTTAAAAATGTGGTCCTTACTACCACAGTGCTGTGGTGAGAACCTAGGGCTCTTCCCTGGCCCATCAGCAATACTTTACCAGTTCTGCCAGCATTTAGGTCTAAAGGACAGGAACTGGCTGTACTTCCACAGCTCTCACATGCTGCTGCCAATCCAGGACAGGTTTTCAGTAGGCTGATGCTGCACCACAAAATCAAAGATTAACTCCTATAATCCAATTTGTAATTAAGTCAATGGACTTACAGCTCAGACTGACTGGTTGTACTCTTCCTAGGGGCACTGCAAGGATACTGTTTCCTGCAGATCCTCAGTTCACCCCTCCTTATCTTGAATTTCCAAAACAGGTGTAGGTCATGAGGAGAGGAATAAGGTGGAGATCGTCATGCCTGGAGAATTACTTGATCACATCAACTTAATTGTGGAAACACCTCTGTTGGCACGGTGCTTTTCAGATGACTCTGACTGGAGTCCTACCACAGCCGAATATATTACAGTAAAACTTGTATTAGAAAACAATGACTGTTTGAAACAGCCAGTTTACAGAGAAGAGCGAACTTCAGTGAATCTCTCAGTTGCAGAACTAGCTGAAAAGAATCTGACATTTTTAGTATATAGAAATTAAATCTTTTAAAGAAAAATCAAAGCCATATGTAGACACAAATATTTTCCTTTGCAACCTTAATCCCATGTTCTAGAAATAAGGCAGAAAAATTGTTTAATTGTTTAATTTTTATTTGTTAAAATGTTTAACTAAGAAGAGGCTATAAGTAGCACACAATATTGACTTAATTTACAAAGGCTGTTTAGACAGTCATGGAACTTGGCCTCTTCAGGGTTGCAGCTAAGTTGTCATTGTCTGAATCTTTCAAGTAATTAATTAACAGTCTACCAAAAGAAGACATCTATTTCTTCAGATTCTGGAGGAAGTCTAGGTTGATTCATGAGCTCAGATTGAGCTGCATACAAAGATTTTTTCTGCCCCTCTTCCTATTTAAATTTAAGTTGATTAATTAATTTATTTAAATAGAGACTTACAGGTTAGCAGATGTCACAAAGCAGACAGGTGTAGAACTACAAGCAGAAGAAATTTCCCCTTTCCCTCATCCTTCCAGACAAGCCTTCACATTACTTTAAGTGGTCATCAGTAGGACCACACCAGGTGATTTGATCTACTAGCATTACCATCACAAAAGTGCTGTGCTGACTGTTCAGAAAGGCAAATTGTTCCTACTCCTTTCTGTCTTTGGTGACCTACTTTGAAGAGCCTGAAATGCTAAATCATAAAGCTACTGCTTTCACTCACAGTTAAAAATGCTCCATAGAAGCAAGAGATGCAAACAATACGTAGCCCCTTCTTCCACCACATACAAGCACTAAATTACCATAGGAAAACATATCTTACTGTGTTAATTGTTTTGCAAAGACTCTCTTTCTTGTAAGTGATGACAGATCTACATTTTCTGCAATAATAGTAAAAACAGTTTTGCTTCAGCCCACACTTCATTGTGTACTGTGCTTCTTACCTCAGCATACTCTTCAAAGCTGATTTCCCTCAGCTTTAGATTAAGGCAAACCTTTCTTGATGTGGCAGATTATATGTTTCCCTATCAGTCTGGCAGCACTTAGAAGAATGATTTCTGGTTTACACAGATAAAATCTAAGGTTTTCAATGCAGAAAAAGTATGAAAATACTGGAAAGGAAGGATATACCAGGAGAAAAAGAAGAGAAAAAGAAACAGCTGGGAATTGTGTATAGGATTTCACCTGAATACAGAATCATAAGCACATACCAATTGCATGGCCAAAGCATCATTGAACAGATCTGTTATTTAGTCCAGTTGTGGGGTCACAGCTTTTGATGCTTTTGCAGTTCTTTTCTACTTGTAGTTTCATGATGTAATTAACCCCTAAAAAAATGACACTGGCCAGCACCTGTTCTATTCTGCATGTCTTTTCATTACATTACTGTCCTAACATCCCAGAGGCCTTCTGCTTCCTGCTCCTCCATGCATCTCCCTAATATATTGATTTGATCTGCAGAACACTTTCTGAACCAATGGCCCTTAAAACAGTGATTTTCAATGGGGACTACCTGATTTTAATGCCTTTGAAAGCAATGGTTGTCTTTGCTGTGAGTAATTATACCTCTATCTCCAAACACTATAAATGAACAGATGCCATCCTAGTTGAGGGCATGCTGTGACTTCTATCTCAGTAGAATTATCAGAGGGTGGCGAACTTCTGAAGTAAGGACACAAGAAAAACTGTAAATCACAAAAGCTAAACAAAAAAAAGGCAAGAAAAAAGTATCTCTAATTACGTGACTAAGAAACAATAACCAAATGTACTGCCAAGAGAAACACGTTGAAGGACACATTTGAAAGTGCATCCTCTGTCACTCAGCCTGTCTTTTAGATGTCATTCTGTCTGCAGCATATACGAACTATGATAAATGAATTTTTACTGTCTTATGTCAAGCAGATGAAGTAGCAACCTCTGGAGTAGCAAGGAACTTCTGCATGTTTCTGAATAGCATAATTATATCTGAGCCATCAATACTAATTGTTTCCAAAGTTGCAAGTGGTGATAAGCTTTTTGGGGCAGTGAAAGGTAATATTGATGGTGATGAACTCCATATGACCTTGTAAAACTGAGTCAAAGGGCAAAAAGTTGGCAGCTGTGTTTCACTGTAGATAAATGGGAGGTGATATGTTTAGTGAAGAGCAGGCAAAACGGGTCTTAGAGGTTGCTGAACCCAGGACTGGCAGTTAGAACTCAGCAAGAGCTATTGGGAGCACAGCTGATGTCTCTATGAAATCTCCATGTCAACAAGTAGTAGCCAACAAAAAATTCACTGAAGTACTGGATATTATCACATAGAGAACTAGACAAAGGGTGCCATTTTGAAGCTATTTAAATAAAACCTTAGGTGCCCAAACCTTCAGTACTGCACACAGTTCTCTATGGCCCTCACCTTCATGGAGAGAGAGGAGTTAAAAAAGGCAAAGAGAAAGGGACAGGTAAAATCAAGGAGACAGATCAGCTGGCGTATGAGGAGACAGCAAAAACACTGGAACTCTACAGTCTGCCAAAGAGAGGATACAGAGTGAATGCAATACAGTTTTACCAAACTGCAGAGGGATTGAATAGGGTAAATACTGCAGATATTGCAATGCTACAACTACAGGACAAGCAATGAAACCATTATTATGACAGTTTGAAACATAAAACAAAGCTCATCTTCTCAGAACAGTTAGTACACTTCTAGAACTTGCTGTCATAGGCAAGCTGCAGAGCCAAGGTACCAAAAATTTCAAAATGGGATTAAACAAATTCAGGGCTTCAAAAATGGATATAAAAAGAATAGAATATAAAAACCCTCATACAATGGTTCTAGTTTCTGGGAGGCTACAAGGGGAAAGGATCACAAAGAATATCCAGGCTCGTGCAATTACCATTGCCACTGTTGAGGGCAATATACTGGGCCAAGCAGTCCATCACTCTAATGAAACAGGGCATTTCTTACGTCTTTATCATGCTCCACTTGCTGAATAAATGACAAATGATAGACAACTCTAGCTGAAAGCAAAAATATTCAAGACTATAGGCTACAGGAAAAATTTTAAAAGAAAACAAAGATTCATACTACATTTTCTGGAGTAGTACTTTGTGAAGTAATTTCTTTTGACAAGAATCAAGGAGAAGAAAGAATAAGTACCAGTTCTTTGGGTTACTAGTTCACAGGTTAGTTGCTTATATCACACAAGTGGAATAGCACTAGAACACAAAACAAACAAAGTTATATCTGTGGGAAAATTGTAAGGGGAAGGCTTACTGGGATGTTAAACATCAGATTTTGCTATTCTTTGTAATTATTCTTCATTTTGGTAAAGTCAATTAAACATGCATTTTTGTTATTCTGTTAAATTCCTAAATTTTCACACTGAGCTGTAGTTTTCAACAGGGAACCACAGAATGAGAATTTCCGTGGATGAACAAGTAAGCCATGTGAAGACAGTTATCCTGTGGAAAGCAGTCATTAGGTGGTGAACTCGGCAGTCTTAGCTGCAGACCTTGGAGCGTTAGCATCTCTTGGCAACATTTTCAAACTGCTTCTAAAACAGCCTGTTTCTTACTCATCAACACACAATTCCAGCTTAGCATTACAGAATTCTTGAAATAAGTAGAATTGATGTTGAGAAGCTGGAGAGAGAAAGAAGTGAATATAAGGTATAAGAAATCTCAGATCTTACTAAGGTAACAACAGAACTGACAACTTTAGAAAGAAGCACAACTCCATTCCTGGTAGCAAATGCACTGTGCATAACTTAGTGCTGGACTCTCATGAAATCACAAAGTCTTTTTTAAAATGGTATGTGGAAAAATGTGTAGGAGTAATTGAAATCACAGTCATCAAGTATGGCTTATGTTATTTTGTAATTCTTTTGTATTTGGAACTGCATTTGAACTGCATTTTGTATTTGGAACTGTTAAGCTCAATGAAATGATTATCAAGTGTAACTTCAGCAGCTCTCTGGATAAAAGTGCTTCAACCCAGAATCTCTATTTCTTTTTATTATTTTCAGAAAACTTCAGTAAAGCTAGTTTCAAGAGAAAATACAGAAAGCACAGAGTTACAAGATGAGTTTCTGTGGAATGCACATCTCAAAACAACACGGAATAAAAGCTTTCTCTTCCTTTGGTCTCCCTCTCATTATGGACAGCATTTCTTGCTGGCATGAGTGTGTGCAGGCAAGGCAATACAACAATAACAGCAATAATGAACAAAAAATCTACAGTATCAGTAATGTGAACAATACAGAAGTCTTCTGCGGAGTGATATAAAACTAACACCAGAAGAGGTGATGCTGTTCCTACTTACTCCACTAAATCGAAGAGCTTCTTGGGTTCAGCTGGGGGTGGGTAGATGATTTCATCTATGCATTTCCGGACACAGTTTGCATAGGCGGTGGAGATGTGTATGAAAGCCTCCAGCTTCTGCATCTGCCGGGCCAGCTCTAGAAGTCTCTGAGTGCCCATTGCATTCAGTTGCAGGGCATGTCTGAAGAGATCAAGGGAAAGAAATAAAATGCATTTCATTGGAAAGAATATATCAAAGCTAAGCAGTACCCAAAACCACTTTCCTGGCAAATAAGGAAAAGGCAAGTAAAGGAAAAGAAGGGATCACAGCAGAACAGAAAGCTTCAGAGAAATGCAATGGTTAAGTCAAGTTTCAGTGCAGTGCTATTGGATCCACTGTTCTGTCCACAGAATGCAACTCAAATACTTTTCCAGTTCAAAGGATCAGAGGTAACTGTTGTGGTTTAACCCAGCTGACAGCTAAGCACCATACAGCCATTCGCTCACCCTCCACCCTCTCTCTCTGGGACTGGGTAGAGAAACAGGAAAATGATGCCTGTGGGTTGAGATAGAGACAGTTTATTAGGAGAGAAAAGAAAATAAAAAAAAAATGATAATAGTACTACTAATAATAATGTGTACAAAACAAGTGATGCACAATGCAATTGCTCACCACCTGCTGACTGATGCCCAGCCTATCCCCGAGCAGCTGGTCCCAACTCCCCGGCCAGCTACCCCTATATATTGCTAAGCATGATGTCAGATGGTATGGAATACCCCTTTGGCCAGTTTGGGTCAGCTGTCCTGGGTCTGTACGCTCCCAGCTCCTGCTGCAACCCCAGCCTGCCCACTGGCAGAATAGAGTGAGAAGCTGAAACGTCCTTGGCTTAGTGTAAGCATTGCTTTGCAACAATTAAAACATCAGCATGTTATCAACATTACTCTCATCCTAAATCCAAAACATAGCACCCTACCAGCTACTAGGAGGAAAAATAACTCTATCCTAGCTGAAACCAGGACAGTAACATTTCACTAAAATCTCTAAATCTGACATACTTTGCCATCCTCTCCTGGAACAAACAATTCCAACACACATGGCCACTTAGGCATTATGGCTCCTGTAGGCCCCATTCAACTTTTTCCTTATGGGACCACTGCTAAACCAGATAAACACAAGGTTTCAGCAAAGGGTTTTTGGGCCCAGAAAAGCAGATTAATACTGAAAGAAGCCACAACAAGAGATAATAACTTAAATTACCAAAGAACAAAAAAAAAATGGATTGATAAGAAGAGGAGAAAAAGACTCCTGGTTAGCAAGGTTGATCATGAAGCACCCACAATAGCTAGAAGTTATCCTAGAGATTATCTGCAGTGGATCTCAGTGAACAGATGCTCAACTTTGTCACACACTTTGTACTGGAATAAAGACACTTTCAAATGGAGAAGAATTCCATCTGGAGAATTCCCTTAATGTATTGCCTGTTGATGCCAACAATTCATTTAGTTTATTTGCTACTGCTTTTTTAGTATCCTCATAGCACTGCTTTTGTACTCATTTACCTAACATCTCTATGTATTCTGTGGTAGGCTTTGATTTCTCATGTGTTTAAAATATATATAGATTTTTTTGTGTTAGAAAGTTGCGGCTCAAAACTTTTTTGAGCTGCAGTAATATTCTTTCATATTTAACTTTCTAGAAATATTTTTTCTCATTCAGACAAGAATCATTTAATTCTAACAAGTTCACATATTTTGTCATTTAATCATAGTGGATTTTCCTTGTTCTCATAGAGAGATTTTGACGGATCATATGCAATCAGCATTTAGACAGCTTCTACACTGCCCACAAGCAAAGGACCATTTAAACTTTTTCTTTTAATTTCCTTCTAGCTATCTCTCTTATTAAAAAATGTACTTACCCCTTGATGTTATACATATATGTCACTGTGGTGTATTTTTATAGGACATTCATTACTGTATCAATTTAAGAACATTTATGGATATTAATGCAGTGCAGTGCTTTGCTAGTTATAACTCCAGCCAGGTTCTATTAATGGAGCTGCTTACTTTCTGGTGGGTTCTCTAGTAACTTATTGCAAAAAGTAATTATGATGGACACCGTGGATATCTGTTTACATGTAGCCTGCGAAGGAGTCAATGAAGAGCAAACATCAATAACTGTACTTTCTATTCTCACAGCTCTAGTGTTTTTCATAAAACTGGGAAGATTTGGTCATTCGGATCATCCACCTCAGCCTGTTGACCTTTATATTTTGCACAGAAACATGCACATCTCATCTTGATTTAGTTGCTTAATTCTGTTACTCTGTTTTAATGGAAAGCCTGCCTTGACAGGGTCTCCCAAAGGAGTTCCTTCAGAAATTGAAGCATTTATTTTAAACAGTTAATTACACTGAATATTGGATATCTTAAAGCTTGTGAAAGGCTGTTTTGTTAAACAACATCTCATTTCCCCCTTCAGTTGCTCATTGACAAAGAAAGGCCATTAACACTAACTTTAGAGATAGACTTAACGTAATCTCACTTCAAGCTGTCTCCAGATAGTTCTGCCAAAACATGTCCCACTTGATCTAAAATACTATCCCAATTCTAAGTCATACTTTTCTCTCTTACTATTTTACAACCTAAGCATGCAGTATTTCCTTATGTTTCCATGGAAATTTGCCAAGTTCACTTTTGATATGCATACACACATGACATTTTCAGAGCATTTACATTGCACATTCAGAGAAGAGCTACATTTCATGAAAATGTAAATGGAGAATTATTACTGCAGGTACGCAAGAGATGCACTGAATACTGTAATATGGAACATTATGCATTCTGAATCATGTTTAGCAAATACAGAAAGCAGAACATACTTCAAGGGTTCATCAAAGCGTACTGTTGCTGCACAGTGGAAGACAATATTGACTCGAGTCAGAAGCTCCTCCTCATCTTCAGCACTGATGGCCAGCTTGGGCTGAGTGAGTTCAGCATTAATAGGCTTAATCTTCTCGTGGAAATTAGGGCAATCTTCTCGAACCCTGTCAAAGACCTTGAAGCACAAAGAAACATACATAAAGAACAGAATTAGGCTACTGAAATCACTTTGATTAGTAGCTGGTCCGATTACATCGATCAATGAAATTAGCACAAAAGTGAATCCTTGTTTCTTTCAGAGATGACATAAAGGTGAGATTTAACTTGTTTCCTTCCAAGAAAAAAACTTTCAGTGGAAACAGAACAAAAATACAGAAGGTATTGTATTGCCTCCAAAAGATCAATGAATCTTCTCTAGACTGCTCATTTCCTAGGGCATCTGCTAAAATTGCTGTATCTCCACATCTCCTGCAACCAGTTTTTATTTGACCTCAGGGGCTGCTTACAGGACCATAAAGGAAATTAAAGAGGAGGAAAGCAGAGTACAGATTGGGAAAGCCCATGAACCATTAGCTCTAGTAATTTTCTTGATTGTTCTACAAAGAACTTGAGGAGAGAAGATGAGTTAATGTTCATTCTGGCTCCTGCTCTTTCTTTACTGCCACTTTCTGCCTTTCATTCTTCGTTCATGTAAGATAAGTCTTATTTATGGGAAACTGCCTTCTGAATGGAAAGACGAGGAACTTCAAGAATGTATACTGCTGAAGTAACATGATTGGACAAACATGCAGCTGGTTGACCTCTTAAGCTATCTTGCAGACTTTTTTTTTCTATGACTATGTTTTGTAGCCCTTTCAAATGCATGTTTTCTTCCCAGTCTTCTGCAGAATGACAATAGTGTGCATCTAGTGACTAAAAAGATCCCTATATTTCCATATACTGTCTGTTGGATGACTTGTTCAAAAACATTTGACATCTTGCTTTGACTAAGACCCAAGAGAGCAGGTACCCTGAACAGCAAGACAGCTATGTGCAACCCTTCCGAAAGGAAAAGAAAATCAAAATTGTCATAATCTGAAAAAAAAATCTGTATAAAAACAACACTTTCCTCAGGTCCCATTCCTAATTTGTAAAGTAATTACATTTTACTCATTACCTCATATTCAATGATAACAGGTCATATACCAGGTCTGGGTGCAGTTGTGCTTGTGACCTGAAAAAAGGCAGTTACTGCATGGTCCATCTAGAGACTTTTTATTTGGTAAATTACACAAGCAAAGGTGTGGAAGCCTGAATGTCAAAACACTATCATTGAATCACAGAATCCAAGGTTGGAAGGGACCTCTGAAGATTATCTAGTCCAACCCCGTGCAGAGCAGGATCGCTCAGAGCACATGGCACAGGATGGCATCCAGAAGGATTCTGAACGTCTCCAGAGAAGGAGACTCCACAACTTCTCTGGGCAACCTATTCCCATGCTCTGTCACCCTCACAGTAAAGAAGTGCCCCCTCATATTCAGGTGTAACTTCCTGTGCTTCAGTCTGTGCCCATTGCCTCTCATCTTGTCACTGGGCACAACTGAAAAGAGACTGGCTCCGTCCTCTTGACACGTTCCCTTCAGATATCCATATACCCTGATGAGCTCTCTCCTCAGTCTTCTCTTTTCTAGGCTAAACAGGCCCAGTTCTCTCAGCCTATCCTCATACGACAGGTGCTTCAGTCCTCTAAACATCTTTGTAGCCCTCCTTTGGACTTGCTCCAGTACTTCTATGTCCCTCTTGTACCGGGGAGCCCAAAACTGGACACAATAGTCCAGGTGTGAATTTGTTGCAGTAGGATATGATAAAATTATATTGGGTATAATAGGGCAAAACTAAAAGTGTCTATTCTAAGGGTTTTGTATTGCCAGCCAATATCATTGTATCTGGGCAACTTCAACTGAAATAATAGTAACAGGTACTTCATTTTGAGGGCAGAGTGGCAACAGCAAGGATAGAAAGAATAATTAGAATAGAGAGTCCGTGGGATCTCAAGTGGTATAAACTATATTTCAAAGGATAATCACATTTCAAAGTTAACTAGCCCACTGATGGGAATGACTAAGTACTGAGACATATCACTGGAATAAGCTGTGGGGCACTGCCTTTGGATGCATTTGAGAACTGTCTAGATTAACATTGTCAGGAAAAGCAGGGAATAGCTAAGCCTGCCTGAGGGCAGAAGGACTGACCGCCTGACTTCTCGGTAGCTCTAATTTTTTGGTTGTTTCCTCTGCTTTGTAGCCTACTCACCGGTAATGTTGAGCCTGTACATCTCTTTACTATTATGATCATGTTTTCCTGAAGATTGCTTTATCTTTGATTTGCCTGGTGTTTATGTAAAAATGGGAAATTGAGCGTCACAGATTAAACATATTAGAAGAAAAAAAAATATATAAAAGATTAAATTTTTACTAATAGCAACATTTTATTGTTTGACTACAGGAATATGATCTTTCTGCTTAGCTGAGAACCAAATTTAGATAAACCTTTATGTTCTTAGTGATAAAGAAAAACATCAGTCTTCCCCACTAGGCAGCATATACTGTGCACTTTGCCACATATTTTTCTTTAACACGCGTATGAATGTCCTTCATTAACCTGAAACCTTAGCAAGTTAATGGAAGGTAGGACATGATAATGTCATTTAATTTCTCTGAGTTGCATCCAACTAAATACATACTCCAGAAATGTAGTCTAGGCCAGACTACAGATTTCTAGACAGGGGATGCTATCTACGGACAAAGATGTTGGTATGAGCCAGATAGACTGTAGTAACTCAATTTCCAATGACTTATGTTCAGAACCAGGTCCTAGAAATATTTATGTCCTTAAAAACTTGTCTTCTAACAGAAGGATGCTAGAGTGGCTTTCCAAATACAAGTCATTGTTTGAGAGGTTACACATGAGCAAACTCTGACACAAAATGTAAAGGATTCTCAGAGGACAATCTGAGAGTTACTTAAATGATAGTTATCATTTAAGAATTTTAAGAACAATTTCTCATTTGTTTGTTCTATTGCAAAGAGAGTGTAAAACTGCACTAAGAAAGAGTTAGGATTATACTTGTTTTACTTTGGCATAAATAATGCAAAAGCAGAGAAAAAAATAAATCAGCTCTTTCTCCATTTCAGCTATGCTATATATAAATAGAAGAGTAGCATTTCTGCAGTGCCAACCTGCCTTGAATTCAGACAAATATATTCTGCCTACACCCCATCTCCTCCTGAATTTCCCACTGCAGATAATATCCCCTCTAGTTTCTGTGCCTACTGCTAAGTATTGCTTATTACTATGCATCCCTCCACAGCTGTAGTTTCTCACTCCCTCCCAATGATTCACTGTATTCCTCTGATGGAGTAGGGCAATTTTAAAATGCAAGCTCACAAAGCAACATGCTGCTTTGGAAAACTTCTGGATCACTAGAACATTCAGTTCATCATCACTATTAATTCAGATAACAGGAGCAGCTGTTAAATCAAGTCTGCTGCCTCTTTTATGGAATCTGACGATTTAAGTTTTGTCAGTGCTTTATGGGAACGTGCAAGAAGATTTAAAGACAAAACAAATACAGCTTATTCTATGCTGCTTCCTGTACCTGAATGAATGCCTAACATAAAGATGATGCTGAGTCTATAATAACACAATAACGACAACTCTAAATTCTAATTAACTAATGGACATCATCTATGATAAATCCCCAATAACTTAAATCCCCAACAACTGCATGAGGACTTAGGATTGCTCCATCTTTTCATTTTAGAAGCTGTCTGCCCATACAAAATAGATATGATGGATAGAAGTGGGCTGGTATGTTGTATTGTTGGAACTGCATGAAAACACTGACCCAATCAGCAATACTGCAGAAGTGATATATTAATTATCAAAAATTATACTGAGGAGAAAGGAAAATATGTTTGAATTTAAGTTGATCAACCATGTCCAGTGTTATGTAAATGGAGGTAAATCAATAATAATGTATCCTGTTTTCAGTGTCTTCCATAGTATCCTAATGCATTCCAGTGGCAACACTGCTGCCTTGGCTAAATGGAAATAAATGAACCCAGCAGAATCTATTCTCATTTTAATCCTTATGAAAGGACTCAGCTTCTGCAGAATTTGTGCTGCCCTCAACAGAGATGAGAATTTCACTCTGAAATTTGCTGATTTCTTCCTACTTTATAATTAGGTATTCCCACTTATAAAATTAATCTGTGACTTCAGTTGTCCTGGTTTCAGTTAGCACAGAATTAATTTTCTTCCTAGTAGCTGGTGGAATGCTGTGTTTTGGCTTAGAATGAGAAGAGTGCTGATAACACCCCGATGCTTTAATTGTTGCAGAGCAGTGCTTATACTAAGCCAAGGACATCTCAGCCTTTGCTCTGTCCTGCCAACGGGCAGGCTGGGGGGTGCAGTAAGAGCTGGGAGGGGACAGACCCAGGACAGGTGACCCAAACTAGCCAAAGGGGTATTCCATACCATCTGACGTCATGCTAAACAATATATAGGGGTGGCTAGCCGGGGGGAGGGGGCCGGACTGCTCGGGGTTAGGCTGGGCATCGGTCAGCGGGTGGTGAGCAATTGCATTGTGCATCACTTGTTTGTACATACTATTATTACTTTCGTATTATCACCATTGTATCATCATTATTATTATTGTTATTATTATTTTGTTATTTTTTTTTCCTGTCTTATTAAACTGTCTTTATCTCAACTCACGGGCTTCACTTTCCATTTCTCTCCCCCGTCCCAGAGAGGGAGGGGGGAGGGTGAGCGAACGGCTGCGTGGTGTTTAGCTGCCGGTCGGGTTAAACCACGACATCAGTTTACATTATCAACTCCTTATTATGGAAACAGGACTTCTAGAATTTATCCCAACATAATATTTCAACATGTTTGAGGGGCATCTCTTTCCTGTTCCTTCCCACTTAAGGTTTCACATCTGTAACTCTCTGTTCTCTGTTTTTGCCTTAAAGCATGTAATAGTTCAGAGAGATTTCTCTCCATCAATCTTTCAATCAGATTTATTTATTTTTTATATATCTCAAAGATGTAAAAACCTCCAAGAAAGAGCAAATTGCACATCTGTGGAATGGCACGGATGAAAGATACAGGAATCACTGAACAATGTAAAATGCCAAAGGCTTCATTTCTTGCTCAGGAGACATTTTCAGTGAAGCAATGACAAAATAATTAAAAGCTGAGTGCCTAAACCATGATCTACTTCAAAAAAGAACTTACATGAGTTTGGTAAAACCAGTGTATTATTACTGCTTTTTAAAGAAGCCTGCATAGTCCTTCCTTTTTGGGGCATACCAGTCTTCAGCACTGAAAGACCAACGTAGCAGGCACTATGCAGGATGGCACTTCACCGTGTAACTCTGAGAGAAAGCAGTATTCCTATTTGCTTGGTCATGCAATTATTATTAATATATTATTATTAATATAATTATTTCTTGCCCTCTCCCGTGATATGAAGGATGCATCTTCCAAAGCGCTGTATAAACATCTTATGCCCCAGCAATGCAAACTGTGGTGAAGGTCAGCTACTATTCTATGTCCAGCTGCTGTAATAGCAGGCACAGCTTTTCCTCTGCAAGAGACTCCTTACCCTGAACGCTCCTGTTGACATTAACAGCTCTTTCAGGGAGCATATTTAAAACCAAGTTTCTGCTTGCTCCCTTTGCTGGATCAGGACCAGTCTGGTGACCAACCCAGAAAGCATACAAAGTTTTTTGTATGGCCTAGAAAGGTAACTTTTTCTTTTCTCCTGTGGTACAAAAATAATGATTAGTTGAGGCATGCAAATTATACTATTTTAACTATTTACCAGATGTTGCACCAACTTTTTATTCTTATTTTTATTTTTTTAGTTTTTGGACAAGACCAATGCAAAATGGTGCACAGTGGAATCAGGTGTGTTTAATATTAATTAATATTAATTAATAATATTAATTATATTAGGCTGGAATATTAGGCTTCTCTAAGAGAATTAGTATTAAGATGGTAATTTACATTATAATATGCACATTTTAAGTTATTACTTTAAGACAACACTTAAAAAATCAGAGAATTCCTACAAACTGCGTCTCCTGTTTGAGGGATTACTGGGAGGATTAAAGTGGAGAGAGTTCAATTAAAAAACATAACAAAAGAATAACAAAAACAAACAAACAAAAACTTCCATCTTTCCAGACAAAGAAATGGAAGGGGTTGCTTTTACACAATTCAGGAGAATATAACCATGTATTACTTCTGTAAAGAAAATATAAATAATTTATTCCAGGCAAAACATAGGCCAAGTGGTAAAAAGTTGTGGTAACAATTCCTTTGAAGAACAAGGTGTCCATCAGTGCATGGAGCAATTTTCAAAAGGAAGCAATTGAAGTACCCTCTTCAGAAAAGAGCATCAGTGCATAAATGCTAGGGAATGTTCTCTATATAGACATACATAGATTAACGCCCTGGTGCATACACTCCTCTGTGATTTCAATGGCAGTGTCATAAGTGGACACAAATAACTAGCAAGAGAGCAAACTCCTGATGGTACCTGAGAAATGAAAATAGCTCTGTAAAAACCTCCTGATCTCTGCAGTTTTCATCTGACAAAAGAACTTATCAAATACATTCTGGTCATGTTTGGCACTGATAAAAACTATCGGCTACAAGCTTGAAGAAAGGTACATGACCGCTTTTAGAATTGCCATTGTAGTAAATCTGAGAAATAACCAGCCAGCTTCATGACATAAAGTAATTAGCCAGCAATTAATTTTTATCCTGGAACATTTTCAGCAGAAAGCACCAGGATTTTTCAGTCAAGAAATGTGTGAATATGAATGTCAAGCAGCAGTAATCAGGATAGTCTCTTTTTTCCCTTGTGTACTCTCCGTTTCATTTCCTCTTCAGAAAGTTGCATTTAAGTATGGTTCTTCTCAAGGCAAATAAAGCATAATTCACATAATCAGTTAGAAAGCATACAGCAGAGTGTTCTTCATTAAAGGAAAACAAATGGCTTATGCTTCAATCTAGAGTTATTACTTTCCCCTGAGTAGAGCTAATGTAGTGGAAATACAGTACCCATGACCAACATCTAGTACACAAAACAGCTGATTATTTAAAGATAAAAACAACAGAAACAGATGACAGTAAATTTCGATATAGGTCAGCTAAGGCTAATGTGTATAGCCAGCTACTTAGGATGTGGTTTTAAATGGCCAATTTCCTCGAAAATTGGCTGCTGACAAAGCCTTCTGTTTTCTAGCAAGACTACTCATGTTACATGTCAGTTAATCTGGAACAGTAAAAAGAGCTCCTTCGAAGACTGGCATTGCAGACAGGAGTATTAAAGACTTGACAGACATTTCTGTGGTCTATAGTACCATCCTATAAGTGGGTGGACAAGTCACAGAAAATATGGACATTTTTTACATTCATCACAGATATTTCTTTTGCCTCTGTTGTATTTAGACAGGTATCACTATCAGAATTTGATGGCACGTTTGACATTTTACGTAAGGGCAGAATTTAAGCACAGGGAAGGAGAATGGTAACACTTCAAGCTTTTCCTACAGGAACTAATTAACATAGTTCTTTACATGCATTTTCCAGAACTGTCTACCTTCTCATCCCTCCACCATAGCTACACTCAAATGTATCAGGAGAAAGGTGCAAGGGGAGTCAGTTACCAAAGACTGACCAGCCAGAGACCCATCCATCTCCTCTTCCTCAATTTCTGCCATGTAGGATTCACTATCAGTTATTTAAGATGGATGTACTTGGAAGTGTTAAAAAGTACAGAGCTATCAGGACATAGGATTTGAATCTGCGTTTTCATACCTATAGATCTTTGAAGTTTCAGTGTCAGATTTGCGTGGGTACTAGGGAACTTTAGGAGCATTTGTTAAGTCTCCAAAGGCTAAACAGCCAGGACTAAAGGCTGTGATAAACAGCCTACTTCTTGGAGCCATTAAAAGAGATGACTAAGTGTCTTCCCAGTTTAAAGTACCTAAGATCAGGTCGATTTTTAGGAATTTATAGAGATTGGAGTACCTACGAGCTAGACAGAGTGATCTCTAGTACAGTCTCATTTATAATTACATTAGATCTTGCTATATATTAGAGATGTAGAACTCTGAGGTTCCTCCCCTCTGAAAATATAAGATTCATGCTTATAGTCATGCAATTGGCATAGGGTAGGGTTTTGGAGAATTGGGAGATCAGATGTAGCCAGCAACTGCAAAGTGTACTTTCAGGTATTACTACTCCCTTTCATGAGAACAATAGTGGGGAGAGACAAGTCAGACGCAGCTACCCACAAACACACATCTGGTTGACCAGGTATGCCTGGCTCGTTAGATCACAGAGAATGAAATAAGATACACTGCAACCCTGCAAATGAGTGAGATGTCCTGGATACAGAGAAGTCACTCGCAGTTGTGATGCTTCAGAGAACTGAATGATGTGAAGCAGAGGTGTCCATCACAGACCAAATGTATCATGATGGCATCCTCAGCCAGCTGTGAAAGAGATGACCCAGAACAATGTAATCAGCTGCCAGGGTATGCTTTGCACAGCAGACCTTGTTTATACAAATGACCATATCATCTAATGACTGAAACTGGCTGAGTCCCACAGAAGTCTTAGGGTCTGCCTTCTGGTATTTTTGTGTGTTAGACCAGACACAGTAACTCACACCGTCACTTTTCAGTGAAAACAGACCTCTGCCAAAAACGTAACTGAGGGATCCCCACATTCAGGCAACCTTATTTCAGACAGAGCCTTAGGGTACTTCTCCATCTGCTACAACACTGCTCCTAAAAAGGACAACCAGTCATATTAGTTGTCACACAGATATTGCTCAGGCAGCTACTGCATAACCTGTACTAACACACAATGCCGGCATGCAATTCAGAATCTTGTTGCAAGGACAACTCTATGGATGCATCTGGGCCCTACCAGAGATGGTTCTCAAACCTAGAGAGATGAAAATCTGGGAAATGTGTATGTTAACCATGAAGCACGCTTTCTGGGACACAAGGAATGTGCAGTCAGCAAATGGTAAGAGTCTTGTGCTGAACTACTGATATCCAAGACAGCCAATGATTTCTGTGGAAATGTCTATACCTGTAAATTAAACTGTGGCAGGTTATTCCTTGGGCTGAGGAGTTAGCACAGTTGAGGAGTTATCCTAGGCCATAGGGTTTTCTCACATGATAGCACATATGTGACCATGATGTTTTAGAAGGTAAGAAATCTTAATGAAATGAGCACAAGCCATTTCATGTCAGCTGGTCTCAGTCCCTGAAATTCATCTCAAGAACATTTGATTTTCACCTGGGACGGAGCAACCCTAAATATATTCATAGACTGGGGGACAAGAGGCTGGAGAGCAGCCACACAGAAAGTGATCTGGGGGTTTTGGTTGACAGCAAGTTGAATATGAGTCAACAGTGCGCCCTGGCAGCCAAAAGGGCCAACCATATCCTGACGTGCATTACGCACGGCATTGCTAGCTGGTTGAGGGCTGTGATTGTCCTGCTCCGCTCTGTGCTGGTGCCACCTCACCTTGAGTACTGCGTGCATTTTTGGGCACTACAATATAAAAAGAACATAAAACTATTAGAGAGTGTCCAAAGGAGGCTATGCAGATGGTGAAGGATCTAGAGGGCAGGAAGTATGAGGAGCAGCGGAAGTCATTTGGTCTGTTCAGCCCGAAGAAGAGGAGACTGAGGGGAGACCTCACCATGGCCTACAGCTTCCTCATGAAGGGAGTGGAGGGGCAGGTGCTGAGCTTGGTTCTCTGAGGACAGCGACAGGACCTGAGGAAATGGCATGGATCTGGGACAGGGGAGGATCAGGCTGGGTGTTAGGAAAAGGTTCTGCACCCAGAGGGTGGTCAGGCACTGGGACAGGCTCCCCAGGACAGTGGTCACAGCACTGTGCCTGCTGGAGTTCAAGAAGCGTTAGGACAATACTTTCAGACATAGGGTTTGATTTTGGTGTGGTCCCATGCATACCGAGGAGCTGGATTCAATGATCCTTGTGTGTCCCTTCTAAATCAGGTTATTCTATAATTCTGTGTTTCTGTGATTATAACTTATGGACCTTACCAAACAGTATGATCATTTAAACATGAAACCTTTGCGTTTATCAATGCACCATTTCATCATTTTTCTTTGGTGTCCAGTGTGTGCTGGTATCTATTCCCACCAGCCAAAAATATAAATAATTTAGTCTTCTTATGCTATTTGACATACATTTTCATTATGTTCATCATGGCAATAATTTCAACCAATACAATTTTTTGAGCAGTGCTTAAAAGCACTATGTCCAGGTACCTCAGGCCCATCAAATATCTTCTTTCTTGCTGTCACTTTACTGTAATCATATTTCATATTCATAGGTAAGGTTACGTGCAGCACATACAGTAAGTAAATAACCTGGAACATTTCTGGGAGTTGATCAGAAGGCAATACAATTTATGAAACTGGGAGGATAGCAGGAATACTACGGGAAATGAATGCACTTGTGAAAAAGAGACTGAGAAGAGACTGAGTCTAGTGAAGAAGAAAACAGTCACTATTCTAAGAAACATCTAAGAAAAGATGACCTAACCATTACAAATTGATTTTATGTAGTGTCATTATTCCAAGTAAGCAAGGAAGTATAGAGTTACAAGTAATCCTTGATTTCCATCCAAGGAGCCTTCAGCTTAGGGAATTAAAAACTTCCTTAAGAAGATAGAACCATCTGTCAAAATACTGTCTGGCTACTTACAACACCAACTGGCTCTGCAAGTACCACTTTTAGCAGAGACCCATTGTAATTAATGTCTCTGATTATGGCTAGTTCTTAGAAGAATCCATGGAGACACTTCAGAAATGGCTGCAGAATCACACATGTAAGTCTGACAGCTGGATTCACAGCTCACACCTTTGTTCTGAATTCAACCTCTTTGCATGTTACACAAAACATGGACTGTTCTATTTGAGCAGAGTATTTGAGACCTCTTCTGACAGTGTTTAGATTGGTTCTGCCCATAGTAAATGCTCTTAAAATTTACTTCTTCCTAGCAGGGGTAGAAATAAAACATAATTAGTCTCACTGAATTCTATCAAATTATCCCAATGTAAAGAAAAGGCAAATCTGGGCCATGAATTCCATGCTAGATTTCTGGTATGCATACTCCCTTTTCCAGTAGCTTGGTCTGATAATGTAGGAGGTGTAGTCTTATTTCACAATAAAGGTACCTGTTGTTAGGAGGGCAAGCTACCGTCAGTATGTGATAGTAACACTTTTCTGAGGAGCAGATGTCACTCACTTCCCACTGCAAAGATCAGAGTGTTGCCACAGATGGCTCAGTTACACGATGTGAAAGTTTTCTCCCTCACCTGCCATCGCAGTTGTACCTGACTAGAATGCTTTGACAGCACTGATGGCAAGAGACAAGCCAGCTGATGTTTCACATGATCTGCAAGGCTTTTCATGTTTAAGCAAAAGATAAGAATTGTATTTGCAGCCAGATAGGAACAATAGGATTCTCTCTTTCTCCCTCTCTCTTCTTTGGTAGAAACATCCAGGTATTTCAGTAAAGAAGAAAATGCATTTAAAGAGGATCAGGAAAGCCTTATCAAGTGTTCTTAAGCCATGTTGAGGTTCTAGCCCACTCTGGTGTCTCTCAGAGGCTGTCGGAGGGTAATCACCCATTATAACCCTCACTTACCATCTCTGGCACTCTTATTAGTTGTTCAAGCTAAAACCATACTGTTAAAAATTTCTGATCTGTGACTCAAGACATCTTCCATATTGACATGTTCATCTCACTCATAAAATACATGTATAAATAGAAAAGTTAGTTTTCTCTGCAAGTGCATTTTCAGCTCTTACTCCTTGCAATGGAGACCAAAAGGGATAACTCATGTGAGCTGAAATGGCATTGATGTTTTCTACATTCATTGCCCTTAACTTCTAGAGCTAGATTTCAACAACTAATTTTATGCTCACACAAGTCAGGAAAGTGAGCAGTTGGACCAATTATGTTTCTGGTGTTCACACTTGCCCATGTGTTTCCAGAACAAGCCACATTTTCAACTAGTGGTTGAACAAAAAGTTGTTTGTACACAAAAGTCTCCCTTTGTGTCTGAGGAGGGATTACCATTAATGAGCCTGTGTCCTTGGTCCTCTAGGCCTATCAAGTTCTATATTACTTTAATGCTTTAATCTACTGGTGGAAAACTCTGGCTTAACAAGTGGAGAGGAAAAAAGAACATACCATAACCAACTACCTGTAATGAAAGGCATCTCTCATCCCACATAATGGTTTCACAAATAAGAAAAGGACTTATAATTTGGATATACAGCCTCACGCAAAGGACTACTTGCATTTTTAACTGAGGGAAGAAGGGCACATCCCTACATTAAGTTGCCATGTGCTCTACCATTTTCTGTAAAGGCAACCCATCATTTTCCCAGATTCCCTTGGTGAAATAGACAAACAAGCAAACAAAAATTACTCCAGTGCTTAAAGATCTGACCCAAACTATAAGGTCTGTGAATTTAGCAACTTTGGGGCATACAGCTATCTATAGATGTTACTACAGTGATAAGGTGTAAGCAGGAAGTCCTGCTGTAGCACCAGGCCTCATAATGAGCTAAAGTCTCTGCTGGGAACCAGGAAAATGATGAAGACAACTCAAAGACAACAACACTGCATAAGCACAAAACTGAAGTGGCAAACACGTTACTCTGGTTCTCTGGTATGTACACTGTGCAGAAGATAAAAAGTTGCTTAACTGGTACTAGGTAGAAGAGTCTTATATTAGATATACTAGGTATACCTATACTAGGTATACCTATACTAGGTATACCTAGGTATACCTAGTATACCTAGTATAGGTATACTAGGTAGAAGAGTTTTATATTATAAAATAAACTGTTTTGTCTTATTGAATGTATATGGTAAACAGTAGGATGCCAGTATGAATTGGGTAATTGCAGAGGTGTGTTGGGGTGCAAAGTCTTGCAAAGTCACCTGTACCCAAGCAACCATATAAGTAATACCATGCAAAGTCAGGATTGCCCCAGTAACAGCACTGGAAACACCAAACTTGAGCATGGATGCAGCAGAAGCAGGAACAAATAGGAAAAAAAAAAAGTAATGTGGGCCCATGTTTATTTGAGGGCAGTTTGGATGGAAAAAGAGAGAAACAAGAGTGGTGAAAAGGTGGGTTTAGTAATAGAAAAATGGGAGATAAGGTACAGAAAAAAGGGCAAGCTTTTTTGACAATAGGAGTGTGGACGCCTACCAAAGGTGATGAAACTGAGCTTTGCATCCAAGTCCACAAGAATGCCAGAGGGATCACAATTAGATAACCCACTGGAGACTCCATCAGGCCTTTGTCTGAAAGACTTGGACTTGGTGTCCAAGAGTGGAAAAAGGATAGATGGACTTGCATCTTGGTACTAAATAGTGGGAAGGAAAAGGAGATAGTGTTGTAATTCAGTAATAATTGGGTGTGATTCTTAAGACTTAAAAGTGATGATTAGTAGCTTCATTGTTGTGAGTTTATTTAGATTAATTATCTTTTAATTGCTCTATTAGTTTTTAAGTAGTGTATAGCTTAATTTAAAAACATACTCTCAATTCAGTTATGTCTCAAGCCTACAACCTGAAGGAGAGAATCAGACACTTTAAGCAACATACAGCTACCAGCTTTGGCTCACCAGCCTGAAAAAACAGCTATATCCATTAATCAACAGGGGCAGCCTTCATCCCATCTCTAGATAGATGCTCAGCCTCCCATCCAATTTCTCTCTGCCTCCATCCTCCCACTGAATGATACCTGCAACCCAAAAGATCCAAAGTATTTTTAAAGGAATAAGAAAACATTGATGTTTCTGTTCTCTGGCTTGCTGTACTCAGCTCAGGATGGTTAGCTTTTGTATAGGAAAATGGCAGACCTACTGGTGATTGTGATCTTAAGAGTTTAGCAAATGGCTTCATGGTGTCATCCCTGTGAACCTAAGGAAACCATGACAGCATGAATAGATCTTCTCCCCTGCATGCATAACTGTGGTAGAGGTAATCTCATGTTCTCTTGGTTCCCTGCTCTCCCTCTTACCTTCCTTTTGCAGCATCTTTTTTTCTGGTGCTGCAACATCACTTCCTCTCCACCTCTTTGGGACCCACGTATCACATGCAGCTGGCTGGCAGATCTGTGATCCACTGATCAATTACATTGGATGCCAAAGCAGGAAAGTAGAATCATTGCTGTGCTAAAGCTGTGAGAAATGGTCTTTGAGGTGGTGCATGCCTTAATGGTAAATTTGTGTCTTGGATTCTCCAATAGTATGTGAAGTTAAGACCAAATATCTCACATGCGTATCCCTCTATCTTCAGAGGTATGTTTTTGACACATTTTTTCAGCAAAAGTGTTTTTAAATCATGAGGTTCGTGGGGTTCTGAGGAATATTCAAGTTAATTCAATTTTCCTTACATTGAACACTTTATTGTAGCTCATGCATTCCAAGTGAAAAACATTCAGTTTTGGCATCTTCTCTCCAGGCATAATAGTACAGCTATCATCTCCCCTTCATTTACTCGGTTCATCACTCAGAGCATTGCAATTTTGTTTAATTCAGAGAGAGTAAAAATGTACTAAAATGAGAATATCTGCCTTTTTACACTGGAAGAGGCAGCTCTCCAAAGCACCATGTTTCCTTCCTTCCCACATACCAAAAAGCATCTCCTGAAAAGGTCAAATCACATAATAGTTTTTGATCATTAGTCTCTGAACTAAGAAAAATAACAGCTCATGAACAAAAACACTAACAATGTTGAATGCACCTCTGCCCTATGAGGTATGGAGAGCAGCTCAATGCCATTACAGAAAAAGAAACTCATGAGATCATTTCTAAGATTAGAGTCCACTTTTAAAGGGATGCTAATCTAACTTTGGGGTTGCTGCTTTTCATAGATACATGCATTTTCTTGTACGTTGCTCAAAAGTCCTTGCCAGTTTAGGGTATAATTTTACAAAGCCAGATGCCAATTCTGAAGCATTAGTGCAGGCTGTTTTGTTTGAGTAGCCTTTTGCTCTGTAGTTAAATACCTGTCATTGTAACTAAGAATGGTTCAGGGAACATACAGTCATTTATTCAAAAAACTGACATTTGTACTGCTACTGTGACTAAGAAAATAGCCCACAGTTCACCCATTCAGACACCCAGTGACAGAAATTGCTCTGTGTTGGTCATGGAAGTTACTACCAGCACTGGTAATGAAACTATATCCTTCACAGAGTAAGTACATTTTTGATAACACTAGAGAACTGAAATGAACTTAAGAATTTGCCCATTTTTAGTGTGAATATTGGTGGGGCTACAGGATGCATTCTGAAATCTTTCTTTATGCAAATGATGGGATGCTCCATCCTGGGCAGCTGCAGAGAGGGGCAATTTTAGGCCTGGCTCCCAGGCAGTAAATGTCCCTCTCTCTTTAATGGTTTCCACCACTCTGTAGCAGAATGCATCTGAGACAGTCATACAGCACAGTCTCCAGTTGTCTCTATTCCACACACATTTGGGGATCCACACAACAGGGCAGTCATCTAGTGAACAGATCAGTGCTGCTGGTGGTAGAAAGCTGTGCAGGCAAGACAATCACATCTGAATCCTTGCCAATGGCTCAAAAGTACCTACTGGTCATCCTAGATGTGATTTTATTTTTTTTTTTTCTCTCAAGTTATCTGGAAATCATAAATACAAAGCATTTTTATATTGACCTCCATCAGAAATTCTCTCTGGTTTCCTATACCACTTTCAAACAGATAGAAGCATATCTATAGAGGAAATTTTTCTGTTTGGGCATGGTATTTCATTTTAATTTAATGTTTCAAGGTTTTATTTGTTTGTTTTCTGCCCTGCTGTGCTCAATAATAAATAGATCAGTATTTTCAAAAAAAAAAAAAAAAATGCCAGAGAATCCTCTTCATAAGACAGCTATTAAAGAGACTTTCTTTACCAGAGAGAAATATCACTATTAAGTATTTAATAGACAGCATTACTTCACAATTCACTTTCGTGTTTATATTATGGTTATCTTTCATATTTTTATCCTTCAGTAAATCAGCTTGATACATTCATTCCTTTTTGCGAGTTGGTCTTAGTCACCAGAGTCTGTTCACCAAGAACCATCTGTTCCCCAAGATTTCCCTCCTACACACCAAAGTAGAATTACACCTACAACGAGTTTCTTCTATTATAAAAGAAATTACTATAAAAACTAGGTGACATGAGTCCCTAGGGAGACAACACAAGTACTCACATCTTTGCTCATAATCATTTTAAAGCCTGCAATACCTGCTTCTCAAGGACCAACTCTGGAGGGTAAGTAAACCTGTTGGCCTTACTCTCCCAGAGTCATAATTTAATCTTAATCATAATTTAACAATGCTTTAAACAACGGAGGTATCATCACAAGCAATGGATGAGGAAATCTGTCCAACTTCTGTTTGCCAGTCACCTGAAAAATATTTTAGAGAGGAAACACCATTGTTTTTATTATCTTTCCTTCTCTGCATCATGGAGACAGTATGATCTCACAGTCTGTGTCAATGTTCAGTCAGTGCAAATGGGAATAGCTCTGCTGATGCCATGCATTTCATCTGAGGACATAGCTCCTTATTTCTTTATATGATAAAGTTCATACCGAAGGATCCCTACTGTACAATACACAGACTTCAATACAGAGAGGGCAGCAAGCCCAGAGTTTAATCCACTGACCTGGGATTTGGACATGGATTTCCCAGCTTCAGCTCCCTACTCTGTACTGTCTGCTGATTCTCACTTCCTCGCTACACTACTGAAAGCTCCAGACATGTGCAAGAACTTGGAATAGGGAAGGCATGGATGGTGTTGTGCTACTCCTCCTTCCCCAATAACCCCCAACACAATTTCATTGACTGTGCTAGTTTAGAGGTGATCCTCCTCAGATTCCTTCCCTCTGCCTTTTTGTGATCTTATAGAAATCATCTAATCTTTCCAACTCAGACTCATCTTGTCTACCTTAACTAAGTAAGTTTCTGGGAGAGCTTAATCGGATTAAGTTGAAAGAGCTAATAGATCTGCTATGAATGTATCATCTTCCATCAAATCCTTTACAGCTGCCAAATAATATTGAAGTATGGGGCCTCAACCAAAGCACAGGATGTAGACGACAGACTAGAAGCCAGGATACAGCCTGTGCTATGTCTTCATGCTTCACCAATTGCCAGGCCAAGTACACCATGGGTAGCTGTCACCTTCATTTATGTTACTCAACAGAGAAAACAAATTGCAGGGGAAAAGAGAATGTAAAAGTGCATGACATGCCTTTAGCTGAAAACAACCCATGGAAGAATGAGAAAACCAGTAGCAGTTTTCAGATCAAAAGGGATCCTATAGAAGAAACATTTCTCTTGCACTGTACTGTGCAGTATTTCCACTCGGTCCCTAAATGACCTGTTGAACCAGCCCCCTGGAACTGTGCTGTTGGCCTTAGAGAAAATCTAATCTCCTTTAATAAATTATTAAGGTTTTCAGAAGAGAAATGGCATTTATTGATACTTCTTTTTGATATTATAAGCTTAGGAGCCCTAGTATCTTACCAGTGTAGGAGGCTCAGCTATGCTTTTGGAGCTGAAATTGATCTAGCATTGCTGCTAGAATGAAAACTAATATAAAGAAAAGGTGTTCTGGGGAAATTAAATGCTGAAGGATAATTCCTGCTGAAGGACAGGAACACCAAGCAGGGTGTAGCTAGAGAAATTATACAGGTATGCAAGAAATACTATGTAGCAACAGATGTAAGGTGCGTTTGTTCTTAGCCCACACCTGACTCAGATGCAAGGGGTGTTTCAAAGCAAGATAAACTTGGCACTGGGAAGCTGGGGAATCACGTTTTAACAGTTAGACCTCATCCTATTTTCTTAGGAGGAAGGGACTGCTTTAAGTGTTTAAATCTGTGATACAAGCCCAACATTCTATACATACATGTATTTTACTCATACTATTTTTTATTCATTGGAATGCTTAGTACAGCTTGAAACCTCATTTCATTGTCTCAGTAACAATATATACAATTAATTTCAAAATCCAATTGTTCTTCAGTAACATAGTCTTTCCTTTTTCAGTGTTAAATCTACTTTTACTTTCACTGAATATCCCCTTATCTGGGCATTGACTTTATCTTATTTTGGTTTTATTTATTTTCAGCATAGATGTCTTTGGCCACTCTAGTTTCATTTTCTGCTGATTCTCCTGATACCAGGGATTAAAACATCTATTAGTGCATGATCAATTTGTCAAGTATACAAAGCTGATTGCTTTCCTAGAGAGTATCAGCATTCAAGGAACTCAGTGTTTCAGTAGGTCCACAGCCCATGACAAGGCAGTTTTTATTTTGTTGTTTTGTGTGTGTGTGTGTTTTTTGTTTGTTTTTGTTTGTTTTGTTTTTTAAAGAGGATGCTTTCAGAGTTATAATATGAGTGGCCAGGGAATAATATTGCTTGATGTTCCTGAACCTTCCAGATTGCATTTGACACAGAAGGATAACTAAAGATCTCTAGATATGTCTTTTGGACTGCAAATAGGTTTTGGTTAACTATTCCATTAATACGTAAGTATTATGTAACCTTTTTTTTCAGTAAGTTCTTTATAAAGAAGACCCATATAATTTTTCAGAGAAGGAAACAGACACCTACCTTTGACATGACTTAGCCAAGGTCACATCATTAAGAAGTAGAGGAACTGGGAAGAGAACCCAGCTATTCTAAATACCTTTTGGAGGTCCCACTCTTTCCTTAACTGTTACCTTCACAAGAACTGGCATTTGAGAGCTATGTTAACATTAAAATTATGGCACAGACTCAAAATCAGACCATGTTCACACAAAAAAATAAATACCCACACTGTGCACACATTTTAGGATTAGGAAAATTATTTCTTTGTAGCTGGAGCATACGAAATCATGTTTAATAAAGGCAGGATACATTGTACTGAAGAGTAACAAACACAGATGACAGACCTGTGAAAGAACCTGTTCTTTTCATACATGTGACAAGCTCTCTACTTCAGATGTGCATTGTTATTTTGCTGATTGTGAGGAGACCACATGCCTCCAGGGAGAATAAAGAGGAAAGCAAATGGGTGAAGCTGAGCAATGCAAGCCTGAGAGAGTACTAGCACTCTGGGGAATACTTAAAGGTGGTGTTAGCTGGAGAACGCCTCCACAGCCCTTTAAGCAGGCTGGGAAGATAGCTCATCCCCAATCCAAGTTCATAAAGAAAGAAGATACAAATCACTGCCCTACTGGATTACAGGAAGAAGAAATGGGGGAAAGGGATGGAGTAAGCTACAAAGAACCTGCTGCATGGTGTTGAGTATGCTGATAAGTATGTAAAGAGAAACAGGAAGGTACAAACAAGTTTAATGTGCAACTTTCCTATCTGCCAATTAAGCTCTAGGCAGAAAGAAAGTTAAAAGTTTGCAAATACAGTTCATGGAAGATGCATGTAACCTCTCCTACATTTATACCTTGCTCTTTAGGCCTTTTAACCCAGTAAATGAGTTTCAACCTATTCTAATAATGAGCTAACATTTATTTGGAGGAAAATTGCCTAAAGGCAGAAATTCTAATGTGTCCTGCAGAGGTAACATAGCTAGAAAATGTGAAAATTGACACTAGGTGATCCAGCGGTTTAATTTAAAAACAGGTGAGAATGGTGAAAACTGTTGTCAAAGGATGACATGGGAGAGAAACTAAGGAGAGACCAATGTGTGACTGAAGCATACACTGGCAAATTAAATAAATATATGTATACCAACTTAGGCACAAAATCAGAAGAATCCTCCCTGTAATTCACATATCAACACTGAGGCTGCTACGTCAACTCTTATTTCATACAGTATGGATCGCAAATCAGCACTGAAGTAGAAGTGCAATGGTACTTGAAAAACAATCTCAGATTTCAAAAGCATCCCTTCAAGAACGTTTCATATTGCTGATTTTGTCTAAATGAGCTGGTAGCATGCAATTGGATTAGGCTAAATGTGTGCCACTTCTATAAACAGCAGCAGGGAACCAACGTCTTAGGACTCACAGAGCTTGTTCTTTCATGTCTCTTTCAGCAGGAGGTTTACCTTTGCACTTTATTACAGGCATAAGCAAAGCTTCAGTTTAGCCACACCTTTGGGCCTCTAGAACCAAAAATGTTTGCTCGCTTTTGCAATAGTTGCTCAGCCTCCACACTCTCATGCCAAATAACAAATCAGGTACGTTCTCTCAAAGATCTTTCTGGAACCTCCCCAGGAATCTTGCCATAAATTTTATTTTGAAAAATTACTTATGAATGCATATCTTTTGCTATTGATCGCATCCTGCACAAAAAGTCATTTAACTTCATGTATTTCCATGTAAAAGCTGTGACTTCTACTTAAATAATTTGCTTTCTCCTATTGTCAGCTGGGAAATGTTCATCTTTGAATCAAAGATAAACAATGTACAGGGTCAACAAACAAACATAACCACATTTATGTGCACCTACTTCAGGTTACATATTGCTATTTAAAATACAAAATGGCAGACGTGGAGAGGTAATACCACGTACAATTTGTCTTTTCTGTTTGTCTTTTCTGTTAAATTTAAAATTAAATATGATCAGTTTTGGATTTCAGCTTGGTTTCCAAGGCAACATTTCCAACTACTGGTGTTGGTGGTTAAAGGATGAATGTCAAACCCATGATTTTCTTTGCTCCTGGTTCCCCAGTTTGATTTCTTGTATCATCCAGTCTTCCCTAATGAAATACATGCTAATACAGGGGGAAGGACTTCTTTATACATTCAAAATAATATATATTTTCCTCCAAACAACCTCCCTAAATGAAAGGCACTCAAAGAGGTGTAGAAGTAATTAAAGGAGAATAAATGAAGTTAACATGTTTAAATTATTTTCAAATATGATATCCAGATTTGTATATGTACAAGTCTGCACAATGTTGATAAATATCTACTGGAAATAATCTACAATTTTACTATTTATCGCTAACAAGCAGATGGGCTCCCACATTGCCATTTTCAGGAGCAGAAACACATTTCAAAACCAAAATAAAACGAGGAAGAGATCAAGAATAAGTGTGCAGGTTTTTAACCAAACATGCTGTCACTAAGATGAGATTTTACAACCCATTCAGATAGCTGCATTTTCTACAATTGCAGCATTATGGGATGACAAGGACTGCAAAAGAGCAAGAAGCAGTGCCACTGCTTTCTGAAGACAAGGGGCAAAACACACCAGAGAGCATATAGGACAGGAAGCATGTCCCAGCTCCATAGGTAGGGTCTGATCCAGGTTGGAGGCCTGGTCCCTTTGTGATTTTATTTCTTACTAAAAAAAACATGGTTGGTAAAGAGAGAGAGAGGACAGATATACATTTGCATGCATGTAGAAAGAAAGCCTTAGTTGCGTTGTTTAATGGAACTACACAGATTCAAAGGTATATCACTGCTGTTGCTTCTACTTTTGTCTTTACTCTTTCTTGTTGCCTTTGCAAGCAAAATATGGGGAATCATGGTTGTTCCCCTTCTCTTTCCAGCGATAAGGGGGTTGGATCTCTTCTTCTTCCGGGACATTCACATGAGTCTGGTCACTGTATTTTTGTTCCTCTTTTATCTTTTCCAAAACCTCTGTAGTGGCAGAAGGCTGGCTATAGCTCTTTTAAAAGACACTATTAATAGTATCCTTTGGACACTAGAGAAGATTTCTAGGAGTTATTTCCTCTTTGCCTAAGTAATACCCAGCCTCCCTCTTAAATGATGTCAGTCATAAAACAAGAACGTACAGGAGCTGCTTTTTATTAGTTACAGTTCATCTTCCCCTGGGCTGCAATATGCTCCCTTCAGAAGTGCCTTGCACTGGAATTGCCCCAGCTCATTCTTTCTACCAAATCTAACCTACTCCCACCTAAGTTGCATACCAGTAAACATTTTCATTTGCTGCGTATAGATGCCTTTTGCATACACTTGATCAAAAACCTCAAGATTTCTCTTCCTGAGCTATATGCAATGCGTTAGTTACTTTAATGTCACAGAGGCTGCCCTACAACTGTTTTTGCATTTCCTGGATGGGGTGGGAAGAGAAGGTACCTATGAATGTTCCATCTTGTCCTTCCATTGCACTCTCCAGAATACTCCAGAATACCTTCAGCTCACACATCCTGGAATGATTCAGTGACAAACTGTGCCTAACAGTTTCAAAATTAGAGACAACCCTTGGCTGTGTAAAAGCACAGACAGCAACGCTACTATGAATTGAACCTGACCTTGTGAAATGACTGACTTGATTCTTACAGAGCACCATGTACACTCTGAATTTTGCCTTTAGACATTCATAATTCAAAAAAGAAAGCTGCTGTGGCCATTCCCCTCAAATTTGTGCTCTTATTTTTTATTGCTGATATTCTCAGCTAATGCTCTTTTCTACCTCTTTCCTCATATGATATGTAAACAAATTTAATTTCTGGAGTCTCTACTAAAATGAAGAAAATAATGGAAAGGGAGAAAGGGTAATATTCATTTTTTTAAACAGCTTTCTAGAGAAATAAAAGTCTTCCTTTGAAGCATGGTTCTAGATACCAAAGGAAATGCAAACAGAAATGATCTGTGCTCTCAGAAGGATGGCTGAGAATGAATGCAGGCTGGTGGAGCTGGGGGTGTATCTGATGTCACAGGATAATGACAGAAATAGCATATCACTATAGTGTAGACAGCAGAGAGGCCACATCTGGAAGCAGCACTTAAGGAAGGCTGCTTGTGACCTGAATGGGGATAATTTCATGGCACTACCTCTTCTTAACTTTTCTTGTCCTGACTGGAGAACTCCATGGGCCAGGGAGACTGTGATCTTACCAGTAATCCCTGCATGCCCCCAGTGCTGCCTATCAGGTTACACAATCCCACAGATCCTAAAACCCAGAATGCTGAGGTCTGCTCCTAGCACCCTCACTTGCAGGCAACTGTTATATTTTTTTCTATTCCAGGATGCTCCTCCCTTACTGTCCTTGATACTTCTTTGTTTTGGAGGTAATAAATGCTATTTTATTACCCATTTCCTTTGCAGCAGGTGTGTAATGGTGCTGGAAAGGCACAGATGCAGGAGGGCTGGACATGAACAATATGAAGTGAGGCATTGCTCCTGTGGTTTAAAGGCAAAGGAAAAAGCCTTACAGACAGGTTGGTTTACTCCCCCCTTTATACCACTTAACCCTCACCTTTAACCCAGATGAAGTCTTTTTTAGAAAATGGAAAAATCTCACAGTTTATGTAGGCTTCTGGAGTTTTCCTTTCTGAACAGACCAAGAGATTCAGAAGAAGCTGAAATATAAGACTGTTTCTCAGTCTGCTCACAGGAAAAGACTGAAAGCATTCCCTTCACTACCAAGAACATAATAGAAGAGTTAACAGTGCACTGATTGATACAGGCACAGCAACTGTACAGGTAAAACCAGATACTGCCACGTTAGTAATGTCATATTGTCAGGGTTTCTTTTTCTTTCTTTTGTTCCCACTGAGATGTTGATTAGAAACCTCTTCTCTTTTAACTGGCATCCTTACGTTATCACTAGCAGCACTTACAGCTTGATTTGTCCCTGGTCACACAATCCATTTTAAACAATCTAAATGGGTCTGGGGACTAATCTATCAAATTTTGATACAGCAGCATGGTAGCATAATTAAAAATAGAGATCCTGATACATGTTAACATTTAACATTGCTCTAATTTTATTACAGTATGAATCCATTTAGAATGATCCAATTTAGATCACCTGGGATAACAGCAAACTTTTCCAGTCGTGTCATACAAACGTGAACATTAGAACATCATGAGGGTTCACCTAAACTAAAAATTAACTAAACTTGATGCAGATATTTCAATGGTATGGATAAAGTAGTGATAGGATATGAAGAGTATAATCAATTAATACTAGTCAGTACTGGAAATGCTATAGAAATAAGCTCTCATTTTGCTTAAACCATGCGAAATTTGCATGGTTGATAGTGAAGCGAATATTACAAAGGCTCATTTGTTTCATACATCTTGGTTCTTAGTGTGATGTACCTTTTACTTACAAACGTGAGCGCATTTGCAGTGTACATCAGAAGATGGGAACATGTCCATCAACAAATTCCTTTGTAGTTTACTTATGGTTAATATTTTACAGCAAATTAACATTAAATACACTCCTGTCCGATAAGATAACGACCTGAAGGCAACACATTCTCTTTCAAGGCTCTTAAGGAAATGATAACCTTTGAAATGTGTCAGCTGTCTAATGTAAAAACTGAAAACTGTCTACATCAGGCAGTTTAACAACCGATCTATATCTTTATTACTATAACTTCTCATTGCAGATATATATAACACCTAAGCCACTCCCTGAAAAACAAAAGAAAAGTTGTTCTAGGCCATGAAGTAGAGTGAGCTCAGCATATCAAGTTATTGATGTAGTCCTACTGGAAAGTCTTCTCAATTGGACAAAACTCAAAACACAGAATTATTATATTATATATAATAATATAATCTATATTGTAGAATATGTGTTATAGATATATATTATATATAGTATAGAATTATTAATTATTATATAGCTACTCTACCTGCAGCACATCTGAGTTGTATATTTGACCTACTATTTTGCTACTTTCTTTTCTATGTGTCAGTAAATTTTACAAGTGCTAGTCACCCCCTTACACCTCCCCTCCCAACTGCTAAGGACTCTCAGACTATGGCATTCAGATTAAGTGCCAAAGTAACTCAAATGGGGTAGACAGTAGCCCCAGTGTACATGTGTCCTTTTTAGGAAAAAAAAAAATAAAAAAATTCACACATAGAAATAAAAAAAATCAGAGTAGGAGGAAGGGACCTTATAAGATCATGCTCTGTCCCTGGTGAGGTATCAAATTCTGACACTGTTGAATATGGCGTTCATCTTGTGGCTGCAGTTGGAAAATACAAATGTACTTAAGTTGGTTATTTTGTTGAGATTATGATGCTAGCACAGAATTACATTGTCCTGAAATATCAGTATGCATGCTTGTACTATTTTGTGAGATATATAAACGCAGGAAACGACCAGTTCAGGGAAGTAAGATAGCCCATAACCAAAGCAATCAAAATATGAACTAAAATAGAAGAACAAAAAGGAAGGTGAGAAATGAGAAATAAGTTTCTAGCATGGCTGTCCAAGCACTAGGAAGAAGGGCACATAGAAAACCCCTTACTTGAAGGAAGGGGAAAAAGGGAGAGCAAATATCTAATCCCATTTAAGAAAAAAAGAAAAAAAAAAAAAGGTAAAGGATATGTATTATACTGAGAGGGAGACAAAGCAAACAAAAGGGTATGGAAAAAAGAACTTTGCTTCTTAAAGACAGATGGCCATTAAGGTCAGCTAGCCAGGTCCTCCTGGACATTAGTTCTTTGGGTATGAATTTGATTAATATCTATGAGAGTAAGCATGAGATGAGTTAGCACTGCCTTACAGAAAGAACATACCTGAGATAGCACTAAAAATACAAATTTTAGACTTTTTTCTTTAAGAGACTGCTGCTGAACAATTGAAGTATTCCACACCCACTCCCCCCTGTGAATATATTGCTTTATTCGAACCTCAAAAGATATCAGTAAAGGTAATGGCTGCCTCTTTCTTTGCAAGCTAGGCTATTTAAAGCATTATTCAACACTTGCCAGAGCACAGGAGCATAGCCAAAGGAAACAGAAGATAGGTGTCTTAGCAAGGTGTACAGCGCAACGTGTACAGACAAGGGAACAGCACACTGCTCAGCAGCACATTTAGTGCCATTGCTCTGTTGCCTCATTTCAGACGTGGCATATGTCCAGCCATACATGCACAGCACATCAGCTTAGACAACTGCCAAGATATAATTGAGCGCTCTACGTGTGAACATCCTTGTTCAGTAGCTCCAAAGACACTGAATAGTCAGAATAGCTCTTTGGGAAACACTCTGGGGCAGATGCACTCAGACTGGCTATCCCTAAACTAATCAGTAGAGGCTGTGAAAGCTCCCTAGCCATAAGCACTTAATGAAAGCTGCTTTACTTGCATGGTCTGGAGAATGGGAAATAAGTGAACAAGCAGGTACAAACCGTCACCTGCTGTTCATTACATGCATTTTCTAGTTTAAACCCAAGATACAAGACATATACTCATTTCTTCTGAGTTTCACAAAGACTGTATGCAACACCACAGGCTGCTGGTAGGAAACAGCAACTCTACCACTGTGTTTAAACTGAAACCTCCAAAAGTACCTGTGTTGTTAGTGAGAAAAACAAGCTGCAAAAGCCCAGGCTGATGAGGAAAGGGAAACAGGAAGCACTGTTGGCTATCACCCAAATGTGTTGATGGCTCAATGTGCACAGAAACACAGAGATAGCATACCCCAAACTTCAGCAAATTCACCTTTATTTTTTTCCCCCATCTGCAATGATACACTGAAATGGCAAATAATTTACTTACTGTTGACTGCAGTTGCTGGAATATGTGGGAGGAATGGGTGACCTGGCAACACTGGCAGCTGAAGGAGACATGGAAAAGGAACTGAGCAGATGATGGCTGTAACACTCTACAGATCATTACATGGAAAATAGAAGTAGAACTGGGCACAGACTTCGCGTCAGTGTTGACTTGGAAATGTAATGGTGCAGCCAGAATGTTAGAGTGATGTAACCAAAACTTTCCCTGAAAATTTCTGGGGCTAGGGGAAAGTTCTAGGAAAATATATTTCTGGACCCTAAAGCAGCAAACCCTGCTTGTCAGAAAGAAACAGAAGAAGTAATAGGGGAAGGATGCATACTCTTCCAAGATTCAAAATGAAGGGCTGAAAGGAAAATTCTTGGAAGGCTGACAAAATGATTTAGTGGTTCCATGCGCCTTGAAGTTCAAGGCCTCTGCAGTGTTAAGAATGGTTACAGTCCTCTCACTCAATGTACTGTGCACATGGAAAAAAACTGACAGAGAAGAATCTAATTACCGTGCCCTAAGGCTCAGAGAATTTCCATTGATAAAACTTCAAAATCATAAAGCTGTTAAAAATTCTGAACTGCAGTAAACTTCATTTATTCTTTGTTTCTTTGATATTCAGGCTACAATTGCTGTGCCCTGATGCCCTTTTGGACATCAAAGTCAACATTTTGGTAGTGATCACAGTTTGTATTTCTGCTCATGCTAGAACAGAGACAATCAGATTCAGTATTCAGAATTTCTAGCAGAAATCAATCTTTTAAAGGATCAGATAGATTGGGTTAAAATATTAGAATGAGAGAACATGCCACAGTATTTTTTGCATGTGCATTTAAAACAAAAGATTTATTTTTCCTTTGAACTTCCATGCTTTGACCTCTCGCACATCCTTTCTTAGTGTAAATCTGTCAAATGTTCTTTATGATAAATAACTACTATTTGATGCTTGAAAGAGATGCTAAATCAATATTTTGCCATACATTTATGAAGTGATTAAAACATTATATTAATGCCCCAGAAAAAAAAAAAAAAAGTCATTTTGATATTTCATATGGAATGCTAAGGACTAACACTTTAAATCACCGTAAAAATCAGAAATCAAAGCCTGGCTGTACTTTAATAAATAAGAGCATAAGCCCTGCACAGGGACAATGCCTTTCTTTAAGATCTTACATGATGACAAGCTGGAGCAGATGAATGAAACAAAAGGATGGACACGAAGAAGACAGTCTTGTCTCTCAGTCCTTTCAGCAAGTCTGTATTTGTTCTGCATCTCTTTCTGGATATGCCTAGACATGTTCAACATCCCTGTCAAAATTCTTATCTACAGTACAGATTATCACTGTAGGCAATTTCTAATCTTTCCCACTTTTTGTGACACAGAACACAAGTATGGTTCTGTGCCCTTTTTGCCACCGCAAAACAAAACAAACAAACAAAACCAACACAAAACCAAAACCCCACAAAACAAGAAAACACCCTCAATTTTTCTACTACCTTGAAAATAATATAAAAGTAAACACAGTTTTCACAGAGGAGTATTTGCATATCTCAAAGACGACATGGTGTGGATCTAAGCCTAAAAACTAAATCTAAGTCTAATCAAACTAAATCTAAGCCATTCTGACTAAACTGTACGTAGTTGCTTAGGTTAAAATCTCATGCGTCATTATTGTCTCTGTATAATTTCCATAACACCACATGGCTTTGAAGGACAGATCATCCCAGCCTTCCTAGAAGTCAAAATGAAAAAGGATACATATTTACATATTGTAAAGATGCAAGCCTGGAAATTCTTAATGCTTCTCTCTTTCCCTAGCAAAACACAAATCCCTGAATTTATGTTCTGGTCTCCTAGGATCATGCATATAGAGATTGTTTAACATAGTAGGTAGTCAGGAAAAATGGTGATAATATTTTACAAGAAGTTAGTAGTTACCATCTCTATGTTCTTAGAAACTTGGTTAATATCCTTTGAATAGAGTACCTAAAAAGCTGAGCTGCACCTTGTATATGAAGTATTAGAGAGAAAGCAGATAGCAAGAGAATATTTGAATTAGCAGTCACACAAATGAGCTCTAAAACCACATTCTGGTTATCCTGGGACTGTGCAATGTGGAAATCTGGTGGGTTAAAAACTTCTACCCCTAGAATATGAAAAGACATTCACAAAAGACATACTCTTCATGGGTGTACTCTTCTCCAAGACTCACATACTTGCAACATCTTTTCTAACTTTAGATGTCTAAAGGCTCAGCATTCAGTCTAAAATGCTTCCCAGATTGGGCTAAAGACTTTGAACTAAGTGCATGTGCACTTAAGCTACTTTAATTTCATGTGAGAGCCTGAATCACAGTCCAAATTACCACTGAAAGTCCAGCCCCTCTCCCATAGCAGCTTTCTGTCTGCTAGCACCAGCCTTTGAAAGCCGCATCAGGAGATGGACCAGTACAAGGAGTTAAATTTTCAGCCAAAAATGGTTTTCTTGCTATTGGTGTCAGGTTTGGGGGTTCTTTGTCATCTCTCCCCCCTTCCCTCCCCCCCCCAGTGGTTAGAAAGAGTTGCCTGTGGATTTTCAAGCAGACCAACTACTTATCTGATTTGTTATAATATACTCATGTATAAGGGCTAACAGCAGCATATAAAAAGTAGACGGATTATGTGGCACATGGTGAAACCCATGCTTTTTGTTGGAGCCACCAGGAACTTTGTTTGGCTCAGGTCAACCACAAAACTGCACCCTTTAAGTAAATGCCTCTTTTAGAAGCTAAAGCTAGGGAAGATTAACCTTGCTATTAAAGGTCTTTGGGTTAAAGCCATAGATCAGACCTCATGAGATACAAGTTCCAGTTCTTGCTTTGCCACTGATGGGCTCTGGTACTTGGCACTTGCCTCAGTAAAAGGCCTAAGCAGGTATTTTATTTAAAACTAATTCACTATAATGGAAACTCACATCAAGTTTTGTATTAGGTCTGCTTTTGACACATAAGGTCTGTAAGTTACACACCTATCTCCTCCCTCATTAAAAAAAAAAAAAAAAAAAAAAAAAAAAAAAAAAAAAAGAGAATAATATTAATTTATCAGACAAAGAAGTGAGAGAATGAGATTATGGTTCAGCCAGTTACTTCAGTAGATGTCCTAAAATCCTAACAGTACAAAGTTCTGGTATGTAGCTTTCACATTTCTAAATTAAAGCAGGTGCATAACCCTTCACTGAATTAGACCTTCAATTACAACAGGCTTCCAAGCATGTCTTTGACACCTTTGGCTGGAAGCTGTATGTTAGTATTTTTAACTGCACTGCATCTATTTTAATCCTTTTGCTGTCCACTTCCTTCACTATCACCAATTGCAGTAATTCCTTTGACTTAGAACACACTGAAAGGATATGCCTGATGCTCTCAGGAGTGCCTGTCCAACTACAGCTTGTTTAGGAAGTAGCCTCTTGCACACAGAAACTTCTTTGTACTAAACACTGCACATAAATTGCAAGAGAGAAAAAGCAAAGATATATATGAAAAGACTAAGGGAAGCTACCAGACCTCAGGATGGTAGACAAGCAGAATAGTGTTATTTCCCCATTTCTCATTTCCATCTTCTTAAGTCAGATGTTATTTATAAAGGCACTACTGGTTATATGTAGTCTAACAGAGAGAATGCAGTATTGCCTGGAGACTTTTTTTAAAAAAAAAAAAAAAAAGTATTAAACAGGGCAGGTCCCAAGACAAACTCCAAGGCAATTCTACTTATAACTGGATTCCAGGATTCCATGATGATTAATCACTACTTTTGCAGTATGACTTGGCCAGCCAGAATTATTCCCCCACATCTTGTCTGTAACATCCCAGTCTGGATATTGGCATACTGTTGGGGACTATGTTGAAAACTTTGCTAACAAGGTTACCCTCCCTTCATCTACAAATTCAGTCGTTTTATCACACTACACAACGAGGTTGGTCACCATTCCCAACTGTCACTTTCTCCTTCACATAGTCAGAAATGGGTTCCAAGAAAACACACTCTGTGATTTTTTTCCAGGGACAGAAATGAAACTGCCTGGTTTACAGCTTCCTGAATTGTCCTTCCTGACCTTCCTGTTGACGGGTGCAACACTGTCCCTTCTCCACCCACAAGTGTCCTCTAGAATCTAGAATATCTAGAGGCTTCTCACATAACTGAAATACATAGATTTTCATACTCCTTGCTCCTGTAGAAAATATATTTGCTATAAAAAAATACTTAATTAAAACAAAACAATAACACTAAAATGCATTACTAAAATACAGATTTCCAGAGGTCATGGTAAGGACACTAGCTTGCAAACAGTTCACATACAATTGGGAGTCAAACATTAAGGAGACAGTGTGCCTTAAAGCATGAATACAACATACTAAAAGTTCAGATTTTTAAAAGGTTAATTCCTTTATGCAAACAGCCTCTCCAAACAGAAATCAGAAACATTAAAATGTTTTTCCTGCTCCTCTGTTGAAAATTCTCATACCTTGTATTAAAATGCCCTTTCTGATCAGCTCTTGAATTATTTCCAGATGGATAATTTAGGTGGCTTGTTACTTGGGTGTGGGTTCACATACAATACCAGAGCAAATGCAGTATTGTACAGTTGCATCCTCCTGGTATTGTGAAATGTGACCTTACCACTAGGTACAGAGGTGGTCACCACAGAAATCAGTATGAGAAAACATTTTATTACCATGCCGCACCCCTGCTGTATTTTCTTACAGCCTATTTCCTTATTATTTTTTTTCCTTCCCTACTTGGAAGACACTGACTGTTTATCATAAACACTACATTATATATATCATACATATATGTGTGTGTGTGTAATACTCCCAGTATTATAAACAACTGTAACGCCCAATAAAGTTCTACTTGGAGCCAGACACAGGCTCTTGTTTTGTTGAGCTCTTTTGTATCATGAAGGCATGAAAACAGAATATAGGGTTTTGCAGATAGGAAAACAAAGTAAGAGACTATGCCCTAAACTAAGCTCTGAAACCACTTTTTAAAAAACATGATGGCAACAAAAGACGACAACTAGCAGAATAGACAAGAGAGATGTGACTAAATACATGAAAATGCAGACTAAATGTACACACGCAGCTAGCTAGCATCAAAAGTTTTTTATTTTTTTAAAGCAACATGTAGATGTTATTATTTGTTATTTATATTTCAGCACTGTCCCATCTAGAAATCAGTACACCATGCTGAGTACCTACCTTTAAACCTTACATCTTGGTACAATCAGACACAGACAAATGAAAACTATTGGAATCAGTAATTTCTGCTCTCAAATGCACACCTCTAATCCAACAAGCTATGGTAGAAAAATGATGACCACAACTGTTTGGTAAATTTTGCTCTTCTAGCGACAGACCCAGTATCTTGCTGTTATCACAGATACAACATGCTACGCATTGCAGGTATACTGAAACACAGAATGGTTGAGGTTGGAAGGGACCTGCACAGATCATCTAGTCCAACTCCCCTGCTCAGGCAGGGTCAAACCTCTACCTTTGTCTGTCTGGTGTCTTCATCCTTTACTAATTCGTCTTGGTGCATCCTCTGTTCATGTGCTCTTGTCCTGTTCTATATTTTTGTAATCCTGTGCTCTCTTAAGTATTTCAAAGTGTTACCACTATGGGAGCAGATTAGCACTGGCATCAGTGGGTTTCCCAACTTTGACTTTTTCTTACTGCCTCTAATGCTAAACAAGTTACTGATTCTCCAGCCTCAATCTTTTGACCCTACCAGTTCATCTTCTGAAAAATCTGAACTCTTCCATCATCATTGCTCACCAACAGCCTGCTGGGGGATATTTTAGGAATATATCATTTATATTTCATAAATCCTATCCTAAAGTAATGAGCCACATATTTGGCAAAACTCACCCAATTCAGTCCGTATCTACACAAAACAAGATTACGTTAATGCTTCAGCAACATCCAGTTCAACATGACCTTCCTGAATTTAGGATAATATTGACCCAAACTACAGAACAAGAATGACGTGCCAGTGAGAAACACACCAAATCCCTCCAAAGAAAACAAATACCACAAGGCTCATAAAATATTTCTCATCACAATACCCAGACTCTTATTCAGGTACCTGAGTATCACAGCCTCCACCACCATAAAGCCCTAGATCAAATCAGACTTCCTTAGAAGCCACTACCACATTATTTGCTGCAGATTCCCAGCAGATTTGCTGCTATTTTAGCTTTTTACTGGTTAGGTGAAATGAACTCACAGGACACAAGAAAAGAATGGAAATCACATAATTCTATCTCAAGAGAGATACAGACACAAGCAGTGACAGCCAAGTAGGGACAGAGAACATGAAACCCTGCCAATTAATCAAAGTGCTACCTGACATGGCATGGTGGTGCTAGGGGCCGTGATGTAGGAAAACATTCAAACCCAAAAGTAACACTTGGAATCAGGTGTCTTATCATTAGGATTTTAAAAGTGGAGGTCTATATTAACTAAACAAATGTGTCTGCTGTTAGGATCAAAATCAGTCTGATAATTTTTTAACAAAGTGCATGAGGCATGTGTAGACTTTAAAAAACAAATAAAAACTCACCACCAACTAGCTAGAAGAGCAATCCTTTCCCTTTACCGACTCCAGAACAAACACAGGTTTGGCCACAAATGAGCTCTGGACAGCTACCTCCACAATCCAGAGTGTGGGAGTGAATGACACATTTTCACAGAGTTAGCAAGGTTCCCTTTCACAAAATCAGACCAGCTTACTCTGAATTTTGGTTGCCACCAATCACTTGGTGTTTGTAATCATGTCATCATTCACATTTAAGTACAAATGGAAGAGCTGCTTTGCTGCAGCAGTTTTTCTTTCAAGAAGCCAAATTAATTTACAAACAGCTAACACTGATAATACCCTTCCCCCTCTCCTTCCATTTCCCTTAATGGAAAATAAAAAACATAATGCAATCCCCAGAAAATTACCAAGAAATGATTTTCCCACTTGGGCTCCCTGGCATAACTCAGACATTTTGATTTGCATCTGCAATGATGTCAATCAGAACTTCACAGTTTTTAAATAAATCATTCTCCCTAATACATTTGGCAGTCCTAACGGGTCTGGTAAATGAAATGAAAAGAATAGGCTAGATTTTGTAGGCTAAACTGCAGTGGAGGGTGACCTTCAGACAACTTTTAAGATCTCTGGTCTTGTAGGGGATCAATTCTGGGTCAGCTTTTTGGTACTTCTTTCAGCCATCAGTACCTGTCAGAAGGTGACCTTATGATCACCTTCTTAGCAGCCACAGAATTCTGCTGTACAGGACTACCCTATGACTGCTTTCACTATTTCAGTCATAGTGCCAGGGAGTGGGAGAAGGGTGATGAATATGCAAGTATGGTGGCTCTGCATGAGCCAGCCACTTTGCTCTGCAGGCAGGAAGCCTGGAAGATCAAATACTCTGGACTGTGCATTTCAAGATGTATCAGTGTCACAAGCAGGAGCTCTTTCTAAACCTTACTTACGTTGAATATTCTCAGCTTTAAGGACTCTTATCTCCCCTCTGTTTTAACAACCTTATTTGTAGAAAGCATTATCCAGTGACCATATGAGAGAGCTTTGACTGGAAAGGCAAAATAGAACACAGAATATTCTGTGCCACTGTATCTAGGGTTTGTTCTTAAACTGTACATTTTTTTTCACAATAAGCTTTGTTTCTTTTTAAGGCATTCTGGCATAGAACTGATTTTAGCATCCATCATTCAGTGAGCTGGCAGATAATAAAAAAAATAAGTAGAAAAGCCTACGGTTAAATTTAGGAAAATGGAAAAGCTTTCTTTGAGAAAATCTGGAAGGAGCAGCTTGGGTCAGAATGTAATAAATTGGACATGAAGGATGAAACATGATAATCCTACATTTTGTTGAATGACCAAATAGCAAATTTTATTCCTTGGGTGCTGACTGATAGGTGCATTACTGACCCATTTAAGAAAAAACATAAGCCTTTATTCTTAATTATGATTTGCAGGCCAAGATGTTCCCAACAGAGGTTGCCCCAGGTTAGGTGTCCTTATTCAACCTCAGTTCAATGCAGAACACCCAAGCCTGCATATGAGCTTTAGTACACGAGCAGCTCCATGGGTGTCCAGAATAGTTCTGAAGTGCAACAGCCCAAAAAGGAATTGTGCCAATTCGCACACGTTGAGAGCCAAGTCACAGGCTCCGGCAAAATGACAAACATTGTTTAAAAACATGTTAGCTGAAGGCCTAATTGGTGAACAGGTCACTTGGCAAAATTCTGAACACAAAACATGCTGTGCAGCAGCCTAACAGCTCAGCTTTCCTATGTGCCTGAGCAAAACACGAACATGGGAGAAATCTGAAGGTTACAAAGGATGCCTGACAGGACTTCTCTAATGATGTTGCTCCACGGCCTTGAGGCCAGCACAAGTTGCTGGGAAATAGTCCTACTTCTGTTACTGATGTAATCACTCAAGCCTATAAAGCGGAGCTTTTCTCTTCAATGCTCTTTGTGCTTTTCCTGTCCTCTTGAAAACTTCACACTGAACACTTTACACTCACCTTCAACTGTGCCTCTTTCATATCTCTCATGCACACTCTCCCACTTCCTCAACTTTCACTGCTTAGGACATGCAGACAACAGTACTGGTGATACTGAAAGCTTTCTACTGGCAAGGAAAGCGACATCCAAAAACGGATGAATTTCTGGATGGAGAGATCTCTGACTAGCAGAGGAGTTAATTTATTGGATTACAGAATCTAAATCTTCCCTTTACTCTCCTGAAATAAGTTAAACATTAGGATTGGATTTCCATTTTCACCACTCTGTTCTCTTCCAGAAAAATTACACTGAAGGGAAGCCAATTTTGTGCCTGTATGCATTTATCGGGACACCCTGAGAAAAGAGACCCTTCATCCCAGGCCCTGGTACACACACTACAGAAAAACAGATTAAGAAATATTTGAAAATGCCCTGGGTCATGTTCAGACACAACTGTGAGGGCAAAAGAAGTGGATGAGAGTACCGATAAAAATGTTGCATCTTGCTTTTGGTTCCTTCCCAACTCAGACACTGCCTATCTTGCCAATGCTCCAAATGTTTCAAGGCTTTTGGGCTGGAGTCAGGCAATGTTGTTTTCTCAGGTATAGGAGAATGATTAAATGCATTTGCATTCCTGTATTAAGCACTTCTTGTTACGTTTAAATCAAACTCAACTGAAGTTTTAATACTGGCAGTAAAATCAAATGCTTTTTTTTTTTTTTCAGAAAGCAAAAAAAAAAAAACACATCCAGAACAAAAAGAAAATCCACCACCACTACACATAATTTAAAAGACAACTGTAAGTTACTTCTCTCCAAGGTTTCCTCTGAAATCCACCCTTCACAAAACACTTAATCCTTGGTATTTTTTCATTTAGCTTTGGAAGTTCCACTGATTTCAGGAGCTAGGCCTGGGATGCAAACCAAAAAGCATGCAGGCATAAATGCAAACTCAAGCAATGTTATGAAGATCCTCTAAAGTTGTAATTCAACTGAAATCTTAGTTTGCTACATCTTTGGTGAGATTTGGTGATGAAGAAAGAGTGCTGTGACTCTTTGGCCTGGAAAACAAAAGACTCAGACTCAGGGGGATCACATGAATGTGCATAAATACCTGATGATGAGAGCAAAGAAAAAGGTGGAGCCAAACTCTTCCTTGGGATACCAAATGACAGGATAAGAGACAATGCACAAAGAAACAATGAACATCAGAAAGTTTTGTGAGTTGTTTGTTTTTTGTTTTTTTTTTTCTCCAACCTTGGAGATATTCAAAATTCAACTGGACATGGTCCTGGGCAAAGTGGCTCTATCTGACCTGCTCTGAGAGTGGGGGGTCTTTCCAGAGGTCCCTGGCAACCTTGATGATTTTCTATGCACCTTTGCACAGATTGATAAAGGGAGAAAGGAGTGTGAAAACAAGTTAGGAAGGAAGAAGTTTTGCATTTTCATGTTCATAAAAAACTAGCTGAAACTGCAGCAAATAGACTTGTTTTTAAAATAATATCATCTCTGTAGTGTTCTTTGTCAGATTCCCTACTAACTAAATTAGGAGATGAAGTCTTCTGGGAATGGCTACTATATTGTGACTGTATCAGAGAATGATCTTAATTAGAAGACAAGAAAGAGACTTCATTTTCCTCTCAAACTGGAGAACAGTACCTCTTTCAAACTCTTGATATTAGTGACTGGGAGGAACAGAGAATTACTCAGACCACATGAATGTCTTCATGATATCATGACAGGTAGAGAGCAAAGGGAATAGAAAAGTTAACTGGCTAAAGGAAAAGGTAATAGTTTAGAGCTTGTTCTGCAAAATAACATATCTGAATAACTTTCTAGAACTGCAGAGAAGATAACTACTGTAGAGAAGAACTGGATGGGTAGTACTCATATGTAATCTCTTCTGTTCAGCAACATAATTAAGACCAAGGGGTAAAGAATAACTTACGGTTAGTTTAGTAGATATTCATCAACAACTTATTTTTTTTTTCCCAATAAATGACCACAAAAATTTAAAAGTAACATTTAAGTGGAAGACAGAAGCCTTCTTTCTGGAATACTTCTTGAAAAGTTCTTTAAGCTTCTTGAAAACTCCTCTCCCATACTCCTAAAAGCTCAGTGAAGATGAATGTATTTGGCATAAACTGAAATAAGGCTGAAAACATTGTCTTGTCTTCTTGAGATAAGAGAACTGATGAATTCAACAGAGCTATATGACAGGCATAAGGGTTCCGGTTTTAAATCAGGTATAATCCTTTTTGTAATCCAGAAATTGTGATATTGATTCACTCTGACTGGCTCTCTCATTATCTTAAGCTACTTCTCCCATCACCCTAAACTACTGCTCTCCTTTCTACTTATGACCAGACTTTTCACCAAAGATTTTTAGTGCAAAGACCTGTGTTTGCATACCTATAGATCTTGAATGTCAAAATAAGGTAAATAAAACATATTACATTGATTTCAGAAAAGAACGATGATTCCTCTTCTCCCTCATCCCTATCAACATCTTTTCTTGTTTTTTTTTTTTTTTTTTTTTTTTTTTTATTATTATTATTATTTTGTTTTGTTTTTGTTTTTCTCATTTTGTTACTTTTTTCCCTCTTCTAGATCCTCAATCCCATTCTCTTCCAGATCCTTATGCTCTCACTAACAGTAAAGACTCTTCATAATTTTTCTGATGCTTTTTACATTTTTTTACCCATTTTCTGATAGCCCGTGCAGACCTGCTCTCTTTTTTTTTTTTTTTCCCCTTCTTGTTATTTCTTCAGGATCTCTAAGGTTTCAATTCTATTGCAGCCTTTTTAATTCCGCATCTGTACTGCTTTTTCCTCATTCTTAATATTTCCATTGCTGTCACCATTATGTCATAAACTTCTTTACTCTTTTGATCATGACCCATTTCTCCCTCTCTCTCTCCTGTCTTTGAACTTAGCTTGCATCTCTTCTTTTGTATGTCTTGATGTTCACTGTAACTTCTTAAAAAAAAAAAAAACGTAAGTCCTTTCTTTAGCAATAGCACCAACTCATTATTTAACTGCTTCCTCTTTGTCCCTGAACACTTAATTTGCATCACAATCCTGTCACCTATATTTTCTCTCCAGCTTCATTAGAAAGAAAAAAAAAAAAAGAGGGTATAGATACCTCACCAAATTTTTTCTTCTTTACCAGCTGTTGTATGTTTGAAAAAAGAGAATGGACATGAAAAACATTTTCAAATATGTAAGCTGACCAGTGTTTTCAGAGTCATTGTTGATACTGAGGGACTCCATTTTCAAGATTAAGCTAAAGTATTCCAAAGGGAATTAGTCTACAAAAGGGCACCAAGATGAGTCAGACTCACCAGAAACAGTTTTTAGCAAAGAAATACATTATATACAGAAAATTATAGTTATTAGTTACAAAACTGTCACTAATCACTTGCAGAGTTTTGTTCTAAATCTGTAATTCTAATGCATCTGATCAACTTACAGTGTGTGGAGAAGTTGTAAATTACTGTGCAGCATCCATGTACACTTGGAAGCAGCAAACTGCACTCTGACTATGGAAGTGTGAGATAAACCTGTTTTCTCTGGGAATTTTCTCAGTCTCACACACACAGTCATTCTTCCTCAGCTGATCACAGCTTGAATTTACCTGACTGATGCAATGGATGACAATTTCAAACATCACATTTCTTTCCCTTTTTCTCTTTTCACGGTTTCTCCTCTGATGTTTGAGCATGCATTAACAATGTCTTTTCATTTCCACGTAGCTGCTCTTCCAGCACTTCCAGACTACAATCTGTGCTGACAGCCTTGCAAATGCAACAGAGCAAGGAGCTGTAGGAAGCCAAGTTCTGCTGAAGCTAATTGATAATAAGATGGGCCTTTATGATTCTCAGTTACCCTCCTGGTACACATGGATTTTACAACAGAGAACAGATGAAACAGCAGGTAGGGTTGCCAGATCTCCCAATGTAGCTGAAAGCTGCTGGGTGAGATTCCACATCCTGAGTCACAATATGGGTTGAATGTGCATCAGGTGAGGAGGAACTGTCACCATACAAGACTGCAGCTTAGCACTCACTTTATCACAATAACCAGAAAAATCAGTGCTACTGCACCTGGCTTGTTCCAGATGCCCAGGGTCATGCAGAGCCTGGAGCTAAGGAGCAGCAGAAGCAGCAGGGCTGCAAACATTCAACAGCAGAAAGCGACACTGCAATCACACCAGTGAGCTGTGTTTTTTGTTGTTGTTGAGTGTGAAAGGTTATCTTGCTGGAATCACCAGCTGTTTTTTCCTTTTCTTGTGCTGCATGAAACAGTCTATTAGCTGATTACATACAAAGACCTGATTATATACAAAGAAAAACCTCACCAGCCTTATTCTTCACAAACTGGAAAAATGAGAAAAGAGAAAATGAGAAAAAGAAATGAAATAGAACAAGGTGGCAGATAGTGTTAGCTTAGGAAAGAGGCACAGAATGATTCAAGACCCTGGTCTACATTCATGTCTGTTATGTTAGCATCCCTAAGATTTAGCTCCTCTTTACCATATGTTTTACAAGTCATGGAGTCAGCAAAATAAATAAATAAAAACAATTTTTTGTTCAAGTCCCCTCAGTATACAAATATCAAAGTTATGTCGGATAATCTACTGACCAAAATGAAGAAAAGCTAAATAAATAATAAAACAGAAAACATCTTCACCCCTGTTGCACACATTAGCAGTTTCCACACTTCTTACTGAGTGAGCGGAATCCTGCTCCATCAACCAAAAATCTCATTACTCTCTTCCAGGTACTGATGCATACCCCATTGCAGTGGCCACAGCAAATCTAGGGGACACTATTCCAGAGGGAGTGCCACTGCAGTGGTTTTACATGGAGAACTTCAACAGCTTATGGTGATGATCAAGATGCATGAGCCCAGGAGTGAAAGTAGGGACACTCATGGGAAGTGGAAGAAGAGACATCTGCCATGATTTGGCTTAATTTATAGGACCGGAGTTCTACTGTGTATTTGCTGATAAATATAACATACTTGATCAGGAAGAATGGAAAGGTGTCTGATAATGCTGGACTTGTGTTCAGTTTTCAGACTTGAATCATAACATGGGCTTCCAAACAAATCTTTGTAAGAAAGAGGCACAGGATAGAAACTCTCTCTGCAACTGTTGGCAGTGCGAGGGTAAACTGTAGTTAGACAGTATTAAAAAGCAGTAGCATTTTATAGTATTTCTGGATATATGGATATATAGTATATATCCATTTCCTATACTATATATATAACTATACATACTATATATATATATATGTATATGGTTATATAGTATTATATATATTATACATATCCAGTATATACTATAGTATATAGTATTTCTGGATATAGCAGATATCCTGCAATACCTGCTTCCCCTTTTCAACAGCTTCTGAGCCTCTCCTTCTTCCCTTTGAACTATCAGGCATGTTAGCAAGAGTCTTTTCCACTCCCTGCTTTAACTGACCGTTCCAACTAGGAGCACTGGATGAAGAGACCTGAGAAACAGCCCAGCAACTGCAAGTGACAGAAGTCTGATGCATGCAGGGCATGCTCTGCTCTCCCTTGCTGAAAGGTACAAGTGACTCAGCATTAGCTCAGTAATTGTTCTCCATGGAATTTGAGACATCCCACTTCCATGCATTCCTGCCTATTTCAGCATGAGGAGGAATCAGAGACAAAGAACACTCAAACATTGCCCTACCTCTGATAAATATACACCTCCCATCAGCTAATGAATAAGACATCTGTCAAGCTTTGCCTTGTGATCCTCATCTATGGACACAATCATTGTTGTTGTTGTTTGTTTTTTATTTTATTTTTTATTTTTTTATTTTATTTTATTTTGTGTGTGTGTGTTTAATAGCTGTTGCCTGTGCCACAAAGACATGGCATTTCATTAAGCACGGGGTAATAGCCTGATTCCCTTGGAGACTTACTACTGGAAAACAGAACATTTCCATTCATAAACAGGCAAGGTCACCATGCACCATACATTCCTCAATGCACACATTCATTTTGGAATTAATGCTGAGGTAATTAAGGATCTGCTCATTATACATTTCATATTAATGCAATAACACAACTTCATATAGAACTAATTTTACAAGATCTGAGAAAAATCAGTATTCTGTTACATTTTAATGCCATCTGTTCATCTACTCCAGAATACATTGCAAAAAAAAAAAATCTGATTTCTAATCATTTTAATATATAATTTTATTCTTCATGTTTGATTTAGAATTTGAAAAATTCCAGACAATAAATATTTTTAAAAGAACACACTAAGGTATTTGGTTCCTTCACATTGCATCACACTTTCATTACTTATGATTGTTTTTTTATTCAGCAGGAGTTATCTTCCACCATATGCACATTTACGTACTATGAAAAAGGCAGTTTCACAGGTGTAATGCCTCAAAGCTTAAACCCCTATAGATATAATAGATATATTTATTTTTTCACAGATTGTGCTAAGAGATACATGAAGAGAAATAAAAAATTAAACAGTGTTTTTGAAATAAATTGCGTAACGTACTACCAGAAATCAAGAATCCCCAGAGGACATTACCTGAAGAACCTCGGCATTAGGCAGTGCAACTCATTTGTAACAATCTAATTCTCTACTTTCATCTTATTTCATCCTAAATAATATTTTTATCTGCTTGTCCAGAATATTTAGAAGCTGGCAACCTGGTTTTCTCTGGTTTGTCTTTCCTGAAAAATTTATTTTCTGGATGTATAAATTAGAAATTCCAGAGGATAATATGGGTCAAGGCATAACGTAGAAGAAGAGTTAACTTTTAAAGTGGATGTGTGATTGGTCAGTAAATAAGATTACATATAAAAGTAGAGAAAGTATTTTCTCCTAAGAACATATACAAGAAATGTATTGCATTAAATCCAACATAATGTGGAGCAAAAGAATAATGATGCAGAAGAGATCAGAAATTATACATACATAAGGAAGGGAAGGATCTTAATTCTAAATTTTCTGTGCATACTCTAATACACGCATTCTTCATCAGTGATTATAATCAAGAACATCAAATGCAAATGTTGCATACAGACTTGGAATAAGCTTTCTTGCATTTTTATTTGATATGTAGCTCAGAGGTTTGCCGAACTGGAGAATGCAAACCAAAACTGTAAATGGCAAGTGTACTCTTTAGACTGTGAATAACTCATTATGTGGTTTATAGACATGCAGATGACTTAACTGGAAACAATCTGCAAAAATGTTAAGTTAATGCTTCTTGCACTCTTCACCTACCAAGAATGAATTTCTGTAACTAACAATATAATCTCTAGAAAAGAAAAAAACAAACGCTGTCAACGTTTCCATATGGAAATTGTCTTTGACAAGTCAGGTTTCTGCTTTGGAGAAGCATTCTTCCTCTAAATCCTGGTTTCTACAAAGCCCGTAGCTGGGATCAGCACCAAAAGCAGTTCTTACAGGTGGAGTCAAGGGGACTTGCAGAACTGGGAGACCAGCCATAGTGCTTTGTGGCCTTCCTCCTGTCATGATGGACTTTTCTGGAACCATTTCCTGATTGGTCCCTTCTGGACAAGACCACTGAGGGAAAATACACTGCACAAACGTGCAGTAAACTTCACCTCAGGCCTGACTAAATGGGATCTTTAGAAGCAGTGTGACCCTTACTGCAAGAGACTGTTGAGATGGTTTAATTGTTCAGTTCTAAACGGACCTAAACTTTGTTATTATTATTAGTTTTAAATGAACATTTTAAAGTGCCTGAGCCTATATGTTTTCTCAGCCTGTTATTTTGGTAAGGGCCATCCGTGTGTACACATATACATTTCTGCATACTTTCCCCAAGGAGGACTGTTGTACTTTCCTATCCCATGCATGGAGGAAAACTATTCTTGAGGTTATTCCATAGTGTTTTGAGCCCCACCACTGTTCCTTGGACCACAGCATAGCACACCTGACCAATTCACAACAGGAGTTCAAATTTTTGGTTGCGTGAGATACAGACCCTGTAAACTGAACCAGTCTGCTAAACAGAATCTGCTGTTCCTTGAACTTACAATACCATATTCACACCCTGCTGATTAGCTGAGGTCTACTTATACATTAACCATGTATAACAGTGCCTTAGCACTGGGGAGCTCACTTCTATATCAGTAACAAAAAATGCAATTATACTAATCAAAGTAAAGATGCTCTCTTCTTTTAGAGACTATTCAGGACCTAATCCTTAACAAGAATCTTTCTTGGTTTTGGACAAAGCCCTCATGTAACATGCTATATCTCTACAAAAGACATAATATCTAGGTACGTAGAAGAAATGTAGAAGAAATATGAAACCTTAACTCTTTGGCCCTCTCAGTCTTCCTTGAATGGAAGACAGCTGTGTTCTCACAGGAGCCAGTTATCTTATTGCTTTATTTTTAAAAGAATAGCATCAAAGATGCATCCTTCTTCCTCAGGGGTCCTGGATGAGTTGTGATCATACCCACTGAGGTTTGTTTTTTTTTTTTTTTTTTTTTTTTTTTTCTTCCTTTTGAAGGCCTACACACTTTCCTCTTCCTTTTAGTTGTTTGAAAACAAGTAAACTTGAAGGCTCACTGAAGCTGTCTGACAAAGGTTCAAGGAGAGGTTATCAAGTCCTGTTTGCTGTTGGCATGCCTAAAACTGCTGACACATGCTAGGAAAAAAAAGGGTACATCTAGTACAGCTGCATCAATAAAACAGCTACTAGGGAACATCACCTAGAGCTAACAACAACACTAAGATGTACCGACAAACTGAAGAAAAAACAGTAATACTTATATAGAAAATGCAAACAAAGCATGTAGAAGTCCTGGAAAATAGCTTGGTTCCTCCTCATTTTCTAAGTTATTTGAAAGAAAGAAAACCACCACCACAACAAAACAGAAAAAAAAAATATCAAAATGCAAAAAACCATGCAAGCATGACATATTTGGGACTTTGCTGTTTGATGATGAAAACCATTACCCACAGTTGTCAGTGATGAAAGCTGAAAATGTTCATTGAAAGGAAAAGTACTGAAAAACTGTGCACTTGACAGACTTGCAAAAAAGCAACTAGCATGATGGTTTCCTTTTATAGCACTTATGAATGCAAAAGTTCTCTTAAACAGGAAAATAATCTATCATCTGCTGAAAATACAAAAAAATCAAACTGTTGTTGGGCATATTAAAGATTTTTCTAGTTCATTGTTTGGATGCCTAAATACAATAGAGAAAAAAGCCTTCTCCAAACTCTACTTGTTTTTTGTTGTTGTTGTTTGTTTGTTTGTTTGTTTTTTAATTATTATTATTTATTATTATTATTATTATCTATAAGACCTGTTTTGCCTCCAACTCCAGTAGAATTGTTTTTCCAGTCAAGTTGTACTCAGAATTTTAAAGCAATGCTCTAAGGATATGTTGACAAGTCTTGGATTAATTTCAAGTGATTTCTTGCCTCCTAGGGTCCGATCTGTTCCGTCCTCTCATTCCACATTGTCTACATACAAATTCACGCTAGCAGGAAGCATTAGCATGAACTCTGCCACTTATCACAGCTGGAGGAGTCTGAGCAAGTTCACGACCTAACCACTGGCTTAAGCTCCTGAGGACCCGGAGTCCACTCTAGATAACTGGTCTACCAGTGTCTTCTTACACATTTCTACATTTAATGCAACAGAGGCTTTTGACATCCTTCTAATACTAGAGATGTGGTTCTCACTGGAGAGGGAAGCCACGTGGGTGGAAGTCATAAAAGTCTGTACTTCAGTTCGCAAGGCAGATTAACTTATGCTGTCTGCAGCAAAAGACCAGAAGTTTGGAAAACTCCCCCCTGCTCCCCAAAACATGACGGTATTTTGTCATTTCCAAAGTGAGGTGAAACTATAGCTGACTTTAGAAGATAGCAGATGCCCTACTGTACTGCAGCAAAACACAGACACTATTTGTTGCCCCTAGGCTTCTTCTGAAGCAAGTTTAACACCTTAAGTGCAAGGAAAAGGGTGTAATGGGCTCACTCGGTTTCAATATTGGAATATTATCATTCAATTATCATTCAAACATAAGTTTTGAAAGTGAGGAAGGAAAAGAGCTAGATAATGAAAACAAAATGCCACTATTTTTTGTGCCAAAAAGGACACTTCCTAACATGGCGTGTTTTCAGAAAAAAAAAAAATCTCAGAGAGCAATACAGAAAAAGGAAGAAAAAAGGTATATCAGTACAACGTAAAATCCTGTATCACACATCTAAATGAGACAGATTCAGATTCATGCATGCTTTTCATTTTATAGATAAAACAAAAATTATGCAAAGATTACAGTAGATTGTATTTTGTTCTTATAAATTGAGTAAAACAGAACTCCTATAAGCATACCAGATTAAATGGATTTCAGACTAGATTTAAGAATAAAATATAGAAACTTACCTTGCATTTCAACATGTTGGCCACTCTCTCTTGCATTGATTGTCCAGCCTTTGGCCTTACAAGAATATAAACTGCTTTCACTTCAGGGCTGGAGCGCAGAAGCTTTTCCACCAGCACTTTGCCCATGAAACCTGTGGCTCCTGTGATAAGTACGGTCTTTCCATTGTAATAAGCGGAGACCGAAGACATGGTGCTTTCTTTTGTTGTCCTTCCTTTAACTGCCTGCAGGAGGTACCTGAGAAGATACAAAAAGCAGGCTTTTGAGATAAGACAGATCAGTTATTAGGGAATTGTAGTCAGAGATAGGTTTTCCCAGTCTGTCAGCTATAACAGCTCATAATAGGTCAGTCAATAGTAATTTTAAAGATGAGTTTTTTCCAAGCCTTTGTTATGAAGAGAAACACATTTATCTCATTCATTGTTAAGTGCTGGCCATGAAGATATGCAGTTATCCCTATGAGACAAAGTAGGAATCTCCTCACAAACACTGCAGGCTCAAATGCTGTGTTTTCCTGTGGAATTCCACTGTGCCAAGGTACTGAGTTTGGTACATGGCAAGGCTTTAGTAGCATCAGGGCTGCGGGAGTGGCCTCTGTGAGAAGAGCCTAGAAGCTGCTTCATTAGATCAGAGCCAGTTCCACACAGCTCCAAGAGGACCCAACTGCTGGCCAGAGCTGAGCCAATGAGTGACATTGGTTGAGACTCTGTGATAGCAGATTCAAGAAAAAAAAAAAAAAAAAAAAAAAAAAAGAACAAAACACACACACTGCTGGGCAACAGCAGCTGGAAGAGTGAGGAGTGAGAACCAACACCGAGGACCCCAAGGTCAGTGCAGAAGGAGGACAGGAGGTGCTCCAGGCAGGCAGCAGCAGCTGCCCTGTAGCCTGTGGAGAGGCCCCCTGGTGTAGCAGGCTGTCCCCCTGCAGCCCATGGGTCCCACATGGAGCAGATCTCCATGCTGCAGCCCGTGAAGGAGCCCCTGGTGGAGCAGGTGGATGTGGCCTGGAGGAGGCTGCAGCCCAAAGAGAGCCCCCACAGGAGCAGGCCCTGGGCCGGAGCTGTAGCCCATGGAAAGGAGCCCATGCAGGAGCAGGGGGCCTGGGGGGAGCTGTTGCCCGTGGGGGACCCATGCTGGAGCCATCTGGGGGATGGACCCAGTGGTACAGACCCATATCTGGAGCAGTTCTTGAAGAGCTGCTGCCTATGGGAAGCCCACGCAGGACCAATATGGGAAGGATGACATCCCATGGGAGGGACACCACGTGGAGCAGGGGCAGAGAGTGACCGTGAAGGAGTGGCGGAGACAAAGTTTTAGGGACTGACCACAGCCCCCACTCCCCATTTCCCTGCACCAGTAGGGAGGCGGGAAGAGGAGTGGGGATGACACAGACACAACACATACTTATTATTAACAAGTAATAAACATTACTTGTTAATTACTTGTTAATAATAGGTAACAAATTACATCAGTCTCCCTATGCTGTGTCTGTTTTGCCCGTGATGATAATTGTTGAGTGATATCCCTGTCCTTTTCGTCATATTTCCTCCATTTTCCTTTAGAGGAGAGGGAGTGAGAGAATGGTTCTGGTAGAGTTCAGCTGCCCAGCTGAGTAAAATCACCACAGCCAAGCAGCCTCATTTCTTGTCAGCTATCGCTTTGCAATGTGCTCAGTCTTTCCCTATTGTCATTGCTTGCAATGAATTCATGAAGAACACGCTTTTTCATGGAAGACACAGTACAATGACATTGCTCTGCAAGACTGCAGTATAGACCTTGGGCATAGGTCATCACCTATTTGATTGTCTGTTAAAGCCAAAACTCATTCCACTAAACTCTAAGGAACATAAAAGTCATATGTTTTCTTAACAATCCATGAACAGTTTAGGTTTGAAATGCTTGCTAGAGATCTTTGACCCCTTCCACTGACTATACAAGGGGGCTGACATGACTAGGCTCCCACACGAAGTGTCCCGGTTAAGTATTTTTTTAATTAGATACAATGTCTTAGGCCTGCATGTCACCAGCTATGCTGATTCAAACAAGGCTGAAATCTGAAATGAATCCTGATGGAATAGCCATTCTCTTTAATAGGCTAACTCATGAAACCCCCACCTATCTTTGACGTGCTACAGAATTCACAACATGTTCAAAACACTTCCATTGCAAGTGAAAGGATCGCATAAAATAGAAAAATGCTTTGAAACAAACCTACTAAATTCAAAACAGAAACAAGAGGAGTCACTCAAGTGCCTGAGAACCATGACAGCCAGCAATATGCCCTTGTGGCCAAGAAAGCCAACGGTATTCTGGGTTGCACTGGGAAGAGTGTTGCCAGCAGGTTGAGGGAGGTGATCTCCCTCTTCTCAGCCCTGTTGAGACCCCATCTGGAGTACCATACACAGTTATAGGCTTGCCAGTACAAGAGAGATGTGGAATGACTAGAAAGGTCCATTTTAACCTCAACCACCATCTGACAATTTCCAGGTCTCCCCTTCTGTAGGGGAGACCTGGACAACTGTACACTAATTCCTCAGCTGCAAAAGCACAAATACATAGAATCTGCAATGTAGCATTTGTTGCACTTTTGCAGTCTGCCAAGATTCCATTTTCTCACCCACTGTTCTGCATTTCTGAGACCTAGTAAGCCATTCAGATACAGTTAAATAACTGAACTTAGAGCACAAACTGCGAGTCTTCATGCAGAAACACCTTATGTGATGTATGGACCAACATAGCTGAACAAGAGCAAAGAGTTTAAAGCACCCTAAGAAGTTTGAGAACATGTGACGGTAGGTTAAATTCCCTTTATCACATGGGATTGTGATAGAAATGTGTCTTGTCCACTGGCCCACACCTTCTGACATCTTCCTAAGGAACAAGTGAGGTATCTCACCTGGAAAATTCACCACCATTTATGCGAACCACGAAGGACAATGCAGATCATCCTTACAAGGTATACATTGTTCACTGCAACAACTCAGGAATGCCTTTAGCTGGATTGTTTTCCCAAAGACGTAAGCACTCTCAACAACAAAAAACAATCCACAATCTGTGTTAGTGTGCTGTCATTATCCACATCTACACTTGGTGCATCTACCCATATCTGACTTTTCATTCTGCCAGTTTTCACAGTAACTGTATAGCTACATGTAAAACACTAAAAACATATTTCTAGTAGGCTATACTAGAGACCTAGCGTCTAATGAAAATACCCAAATTTCTATTGAAAGAAATCTAACAAATCATCAGGTGTACCCCCAAGTTTAGAAAGTGGGTCAAGAAGAAAAACTTCTGAAGGACAGTATTTTACATATTATTAGCTGTGGGTATTCTGGCTCAGTGAATTCAGGTATTAGCCTACTTTCAGATATGACCTAGATCACAGCTTAAATGAATGTAACAGGCTTGTACAGGCCTATTAAAAACCTGTTTCTATCAAAGACCTGGCCACTTGGGAAGAAGGATAAACAGGTTAAACTATTAGATAATTATTTATAATAAAAAGTCATCTCATTCAGGTTGGGAAAGACTAAGTGATATTGGAAGACAAATTTAAAGAACCTGAAAGCATGTGGAAGGGTGTGCAATCCAAAAGTATGTGCTAGTTCAGGCAAATAAAGATGGAGGTGACAAAACACTTAAGAGTATGACATGTCCTGCAAAGTAAACAAATTAAGGAGAAAAGTCCTTAATCTCTACAGGCCATAAAAATTCTACTGAGCATAAGGAAACAAAAAGAGGAAATGTAAGACCATTTTCAGTCGGAGGATACTTACTTTGAACTCACTTTCTGAAGATAAGATCTAACCTAACCTCAACCTAATAATCTGCTGGAAAAGAAGGCAAATTTTTGAAGTACTTTCCATGACAGACTTGGAGATTACTATAATATTTAACAATAATTGGTCTCCTTCCCACACTTTAGTAGCACAGAAGATTTCCAAAATGCATCATTACGTGTTAATTCTTTGTATTACATTTACAGACTACTGCAAAAATAGCTGTTGAAGTTTCCAACCGTGGACATAAATTTATTATGTTGTTTCATGGGGGTTCTCTGTTTGAGTTATCCAAATTGGCTTTATTTGTTTTGGACAGATGTTTGCTGCCTTCTAGAAGAATAACGAAAGAAGAAATAAGTCATACTACTACAAAGCATTACTTAAAATTAGCCCTGCACCCAGAATTCTTTAATGATTTCTGGAAAGACATCTGACAGGTATTCCCATACAGTATAAGACCATCTAAAATGTCTGTCTCCAAAAAAAAAGTCAAAAAAATAGGAAAACACACACAAGTATGAGCATCTTCAAAAACAATTTTGATATTATGGCAATGGAAACAGCAAACAAATCTAAAAGTGAACTTCTAGAGCAGATTGCACTTAGTTATTTGCTTAACCTTGTAGGGTTAGAAGAAAAGGTAAGAAAAAATAAACTTTGTTTTCCATAATAATGCAGTCCAAGTCAGGCAGCATATAGTTACCAGAGCCAACTTCAGAGCTGAATCAGGGTGCTCAGGACATCATCCACAATAAAAATCCATGAGGAATGCAATCATATTTGCTTATTACAGGATCAGGTTTATGTCTCCCCTACTACTTTTTCCCCTTCCTAATTTAGATTTAGAAAAAAAATAAACAAAAACACAATTATCTTGCACCCAGTTGATGCCACAGTAATCAAAGAGAGTCTTGTATTTGCTTAATCTGCTTGAACAAATTGATGTTTTGAGATCATGACACAAATAAAAACTACAATTCTGCAATCCACTGCATTCAGGCAGATCCCTGAATCTCCACAGTTCTAACAAATTTAATGAGGCTTTTTTAAAGAGGCTTTTATTAGGTTCCAAATTCAAATGCAGATTCCAGTTTCTATTCAGGATATGCCCTTAAAAAAATAAGTTAATTGTCTTTCAATGTCAGGGAATATTGATTTATTTTTTTAAGAGTTTTATTTTTAATGTATTTTTAAGAGTGTGATTTCATAGCAATATGTATTCTTCTCTGATTTAATGGATATTGTCTGTTCTTTATAAAGAGAATGCTAACAAAGTTTTAGAAATTTTAAGAAACAAGGGTATTTCTAGTGTCAAAAGGTGTGATTTAAGCACTGCCTGCTGAACCTTTGGATGCCTATTTCAAAGTACAAAGAACTGCTTACATTCCTTTCGGATTTTTCTATTTATTTGAATGTAATAATAATTATATATATACACACACACACATTTCCTGCAGAAACTTATACTTTCTTCTTCATTTTAAGGAATAAGCAATCAACACTGGGTATTAACTATTTCCCAACCAATTAAACATGTGGTAAGAGAAAACTATTTGAAGTCTAAACCATAGTCAGGAGTTCCAGTGAGCTGACCCCATGGAGCTGAAGAAGGAGAGCCTGGGGTTCCTGTTGCTTCCAGAACTGACTGGCATTAAGAAAGCCACTAAATTGTGGCAAATAGCCCACACACAGACTTCCTGAAGTCCAATTCAGGTGATTAATTGCAGGCAACTCATACAGTTTAGGCACTAATCAAAGTAGGACAGTAATCACTGGTGCCATGCCATTTGAATTACTGAACACAGCATCTTTGCAGCAGTAGACATCTCACGGATGCTGACTCATTTCAAACTATAATGTGGAAAAAAAAACACACACCTTTTAGACACACAGCTAAGAATCACACAAGATCTCCTGTAGACACAAGTACAAAAGCTGCTCTAAAGGTAAAGCTCTGTTACTGATACCTGTACCAGTCTCCTGTACATGAGACATAAAGGTTGATCTGCAGCACTACATTACAAAGCAGTCTTATGCCAAGGGCATATGCCAAAGGGTGAGACAAGCAACAGAAAAGATGGGACTCCTATTGACCTGATACTTTGCTCCTGCAAAAGAAAAACCCACACAAACTCAACAGAAGCATAAAGTAAAGCTTCGCCCGCCCCCAAGAGTGGATACAATTGAGCTGATATTTAACAAAACAACTTATATCCCGTGCTTCCTGTACTTTAACGATGCCAAATCTTAGGATGGTGCAATGCCAGAAGTTAGGCTGTTATCAAAGCGACAGCAATACGAAGGGAAATATATATCTGAATCTCGTTCACCGTTGCTACTCCTGCTGCCCAGAGTAGGTCCATGGCTACAGAATATTAAGAAGAAATGGCAAGATGGAGCACAAACAGCAAGAGTTAGTTATACCAGGTCAGGCTAATATATTTCTCTATGGTTTTCAACACTAAGATTTCCATGCCCTACTCAACTTGGACAGGGGCTATCGCACAAGCAAATCTGTTAAGATATTTGCCTTTTCAACTCAGCAACACAAAATGAAAATCAAAAAAGAAAAAGGAGAGAGCTCAGAGCAAGAGCAAAGACAGTATGCAAATCTATGTATGTCTAGACCCAAAAGTGGTCTCTCTGCATCTCTTTCTATTTAGTCTGGTTTAGAGGAGTTTTCTCATGTCTGATGCACTTTCACAACTTTACCTAGGGATGTAATTTCTATAAACAAGAGGGTCAGAATATCAATATTAAATTTTTAGACATATAAAGTGTGATGAGCCATCTTTTAAAAATGTAATAAGAAGCATTTTTAAAACAAAAATACAGACAGCATGATTCCTTCAAGACAAAATATTTTTGGTCACTTCTGAATATAATTTTTTAATCCTGAAAATATCCCATCATACATAAGACAGTTTTCTTTAATCAGGATTCTGGAGGATTCATAATTAACCTGGGACATTCAGAGAAAGTAAAATTCCAGTATTGCTTCAGATAACTTATACAGCTGAGGTCAGAAGCAGCAATACAAAGTGGACACAGACTTTTTCAATCTCATCAGTTTGCTTCCTTAGTCTATTAACCGTTTTATGAGTTTAAAATGGACCTAATACTGGGAATGCCTGAATAATGTATCTTCATACAATTGCCATCATCGCCCTCCACTCCCCCCCCCCCCCCGCAATGTGTGACAAAGACTCCACAAAATCTACACGTAATTACAATACATAAAACCAATTATTTCTAATGTGCATGCTGTCTAATGTGCCCGAAAACATCTGTGTATAATTTATTGCTAGTTAATCACCAGCAAATAAAGAATCCCATGATTATGACTCGAGCAGTTAGGAACAGCTTGACCTTTTCACTTTGGTGGTCAGTAGATGCTGTACTTGAACAACAAGCAGTTTTCCTCCAACATTAACACATAAACAGAAATTACATGGTCTGAAGCAAATCAGTATAATCCAAGAAGAACATGTATATGGATGAAGAAGCAGAAATAGCTGAAAGTTAGACACCTGCACACCAAGTCCTATGGAGCAAAAGACTGAAAAGACTGAAAGAAAGCAACTTTCTAACCGATCGATTCCTTCAGAAACACAATTGTCTGTTCTGTGCTTAAAGAACAAACATTAAAAAGACAAAGGAAAAATGTAATAAGCATCTACATATTTTATTTACACACTTGTTCTAGAAACCATAGGATGTAACAATGGCTGTCAATTCACAATGAAATCTTGAGTGTATGCAAGAGCCTCTGTTGCGCATGCTCTGTCATTTGATATGTTTTATATGGATTTCAAGGTTTTTTGATTACCAGGCTCTACTTCAGAGATTTCACAGATTATTTTTAGCTCCAAGACATCTGGAAATAATAGAGCATGCTATGGTCTTAGAGTCACACAGCATGGTCCCATACTGTGCACGCTAGCAATATCTGAAGTAATGACTTGCTTTTCATCATAGTGTCTTATCTCCTGGCTTCTTGGTAACACAAGGAGTTAGTTCAGCCACTCAGCTCCAATGACTTGATTTATTTGGCCAAATTCACAACCAGTGTAGTACCACATCAATGATGAATGTTTCAGCTGGGATTAATGAAAAATAGTTCTGATTTAAGCCTTTACATTAAGAAGATTTTCTGCATTTTCAGTAACAAATAACAGTATCTCAGAATATGATAGGATGTTAGTTCAATGTTGCACTCCATTTGTGACAACAAATGATGTTACATAGTAACAACAATGATGCGCTGAAGTTATGTAATATATTGTTGAAGGTCTTTAGATACATTAAAGTTTGTGACACTTGATGTCTGCAAAGAGATAGAGGAGATTTTAGAAAATGAGGCAAAGATGATGTTAAAATGGTGTAGGAACAAGTTAAAGAATACTTATGGGTTGCTGAATCTCCATAGTTAATAACATTATTAACCAAGAAACAATAAACAGGCAAAGATAAACCTTCTCCCATACAGCTACAGAATTAAAAGGAAGGGCATAATCCATCTTGTGTATAGGTACTGATGATGCTACTAGAGCTCAAAGAAATAAAACCCTACAATTCAAAGATAGGCACATTCACAGCCAGACTGAACTCCTGATGATAATCCTCTTTACAAAAGAGATTTTGCTTCAAGCAATTTACACCAAATATGAAGTGTTGTTGCTAGCAGCCTGAAGGTTAAATCACTTTTCTCCAGCTAATATATTTCAAATCATTTTTTGTTTGCCATTAGTACTGACTCAATTCCATAACACTGTAACCAAGTAGCAACAAACAATAAGAAGCTCCCATTGCTCCTGGGAACCCTTCCCAACTTGAAAACTGACAGCAGGTTTGCCATCCATTTCAATTTATAAGTTAAATCTAAAGAGACAGGGCAGTGTAACAGCATAGTAAAGAGCTGCAGACAATAAGCAACACACACAGTTTGCAAACTCCCGAATGTGACATGGCACACGGACACACTTTCAATCCTTTTGAAAGCACTGAGTTGGGACTTGTGGGCTAGCAATCTGTAGTAATACCCAGATATAGGACTAAAGCTTGAACCTCCAGATTTTGTCCTTGCTTAAGCACTACCTGCACAGTTTCACAGATTATCCGACTCTCCCAAGAAGTCCTAACTCTTTTTGACTGCTGTTAGGAACTAGAGCAGAACAAATAAAACACAAGGATCACTGATGTGTTAAAACCCAGGAACAGCCTCTTGACTTTTCGGAGAAACCTATTCATCTCTCTCAGCATTGCAACACCCTCTCTAAAATTAGTGAAAACTGAATACAACTTACTAGGAGCAAAATGATAAAATGATCATCAAAATGCTGACCCCTTAGTGACAATGTTTTTTTTTTGTTTTTTTTTTTTTTTTTTTAAAGAAACAAAAATGAATGCTTATCTAAGCCATGCTATTTTCCTTTTTTTTTTTTTTTTTTTTTTTTTTACAGCTATATGCAGTAGAAGCTGTAAATAAAAAAGATTAGTATCTTTGTACTCCTATGCAGACTTACAATACATTCCTGTTAATGTTAAGCTTCAAAACAATGCAAAACAGTGAAATGACTGAATGACACTAGCTACAAAACAACCAAACAAAAAAGCCTGTAGGAATTCAAACACACAGGTTTACCTCCTCTAGTGTCTGATGACCTTAGAATCCCCTATTCAATCTGTTTGGATTTCCAAAGCCTTTTTAAAGGCTTTTATGATAAATACTAAAGAAAAATCTTCTTTAGTATCTCCTTTAGTAATATGCATGAAAATGTGCATGCAATGTAAACACATACTTTTGTTTAAATATGCACACACGCACAGAAAACCACTTTTAGGTTGTAGACACAACAATCTTGTTAACTACATTTCTCCTTTAGTCACAGCCATTTAGGGGTTATCAAAACCACAACTATCTTTTACATGCTAGTAGATCTACAATACCTATTACAGTAAATTTTCAAACTATAACTGAATACTCCTTTTGCTCCACCCCCCATCATAATGTCCAAACTCACCAACTACTCCCCTATAAGACATAGGAAGTTACTCATCAGCTGAGAAGCTCTTGATACGTTGTCAGCAGAACCTCTTGATGAGCTTAGATATTATAGTAGCATAGCATATACTGCTTAACAGAAAAACAATGTGAACATACGAGGAACTCTAGCAGTCCTGTGACAGCAAGATAAAATGAAATTTCACACTTTAGATCTCAGATCTATCAGCATGTAAAAATTACGTGCTGTGTTTGGCCTCAGACTTAGGTTAATTAAATATTTGTAATTTTTTTCTCTTTCTGAAAGCTAAGCTCAGTATTCTGAGCATTTTGATATTCAGATTTTATTGAAAAGGACAGCTAGAACCCTACTCCTGCCTCCATGGAAGCTGAATGATGAAAATGCTTGGAATATTTCACACACACACACACGTTTTCTTAAAAGAATGATCAGAGGAACGTGAGAGCCTACACTATCAATTTCATGACACAGCACGTATACACATTTTCAAAACCAAAGATATAAGATACCATCTTCAAATAATCTTTTCAAAATAAAACCAAAACTGTGATATTTACCTTTTAATCTGTATGTCTTTTACATCATTTGTTCATCAAAATTCATATAGGCTAAACAGAAATGAGTAGTTTATTTTCTCCTTTCTCCTACTTTTCTCTATTGCTCACACTTAGGGCATTTGATGGCACCTGGCTGAGAGAGGGAGTTAGGAGAATCTTATCAAGTAGAGATAGAGTGCTGACAGCATTAAAATAGGATGCTACTTAGTGTCTTTACTAACTATGGTGCATTGTGAAAATTAACTAAAGCAAGAAGCCTTCAGCCCCTTACCAAGGTCAGTCTCCTAATAAGAGTGTGAGCCTATCTTTACCTTAAGAAACTATTAGGAACTGGTCCTGTGGATGGACAAGAGCCAAGGAGCAACTGAGTTTGCACAAAAACAAGAGGTCAACTAGCGGTGACGAGGAAGATTCAATCTTCATCCCCACAACCCCTGATGACCACCACCAGGATACACTGAGCAAGTGCAGATGGGAGGGGTTTATGGAAATGACTTATTGGGACTAATTTTAATATGAAGTGGGGACCGGTTGTGAATATTTATAGGTGCATTGTGAAACTTCATGCATATGTAACTCTGCTGCATATACCCACAGCAAATTGCTGTGTCAAGTGCGCACGATGTTGGTGGGACTACCCCCTGTGCTGCCCAGCACTGAATAAACATACCTACTTTACAATCTTATTGATCGTGGATTCCATTTTCTGCAAGTCGCAGCCATCCCACAGACAACAGTATTGGTCTCATTTGTTCCATCCAGCTATCGAAACAGGATAGAAAGTCTCTAGGTTTGTGCTATATATCACTCTCCTGTGAAGTGAAAGTTCTCAGTAGACAGAGGAGGATAAAGCCCTTCAGGAACAGGCAAGAAACACAACCAGAGAAGCCCATGTGGGTGTTTACACTCTTTTAGTGCACACTGTTAAGCCACCTTACTCTGCAGCAAGATAGAAAACTGGAGTGCAGCAACAAGCTCTGCAACAGGTTGCTGTGCCCCCTGTTTTGTTGAAGATAATTCTGCCACTATCCATATTTCAACTGTAGTGCATTGTTGATGCATTTTCTGCCACAGTCCTGAACACTAAAACAATGATCTTGCAGCATACACACCTATACTAAGGCAGCTACAGCAGCTAACTCACAGCTGTGTCACCGCATGGCAGGACACTGCCACATTGTTATTCTCATGGAACAAATGCCACAAATTAATATCTCATTCTCCCAATGGAAATGCATAGAAACCAAAGCAAGGGAAAACTAGCAAGCCTCCTACAAGGACCCACATGTACAGTATTGAGAAGGACAGAGGAAACACCAGTATGGGCCCTACATACTTCTGGAGAGAGGGTGAGGAAAAAAGAGCAAAAAAATACAGAATACAAAACACATACAAATATAAAGCATCTTATTTCTTGTGACAGAAAACAGGGAGACAGAAAAGAGACTGAGTCTCTTTCAAAGAGACTCAGGGATGTTTTTGCCTCCCATCATACCATTCGGGTACACTTCCCCTGCTTTATCTGACTGCCCCTATGGCAATGCAAGCACACTCCTGACCTCATTAATCCTGGAAGCTATTGCTTCTAACAAGACAAGGGAAGCATGAAGTGATGATGCATAGTTGATTGCCTCTACTGCCCCCAAGGCTATAGGATGGCTTGTAGCCAGGGGCTGAAATCCTTGGAGGCTGGAAGTGCACAGGGGGACTACTTGACTTGTCTTTGCTTCATCTGACAGCAAACATCAACCCAAAAGATAGGAAATTTTTGTTTTTTTTTTTTATTTGTTTTTCCTGGGATCAACAAATGCAGCATGAAGGCAGCATGAGCTAAAAAGGTCTTGTTTTCTCAAAACAGGGAATGTAGAAAAGCCCAGCTTAGCCTAAACTCAGAAGCTTCACTAACCATGTGAAAACAAGCAGTGTATATAAATAGATAGCTCTATTAACTTGGGTGAACGTATCTTGGATGTTAGTTTGCTGCTACCAATAGAAACAGGAAGAAGACACTACAAAATATACCTTCTTTCCAGAAAATGTGAAAATGGCTTCAAATCAAGCCAGCAGCAAAGAGAAATGTTTGTAGGTCTCTCCATGATTATTATCTCCAAGTCACTCTCTTTAAGTAGAACTTCCCATTCAGCTTTTATCAGCAGGCCTTCAGCTCTCAACAAAGGAAGTGTGCAAATCCAGGAGACCTCCTTGGTGTGCTATGTCCCAGAATACTCACAGCAGCTTACAATTACTGTATTTCTGTGATCTCTAAATGTGCTAAGCCAAAATTCTCTTGGGTGATAGTCTACCCATCTTCATCATTGATGGAATAAAAACTGAACTCTTCTTTAAAAAAAAAAAAAAAAAAAAAAAAAAAAAAAAAAAAAACTTTCCCTATGACCAACAGGAGACCAATAGCCGAAAGAAATATAAAACAACTTAAAGGGTCTCCTAATGTGCCTTTGAAAACTAGTCACTTCTTGTGGTGTTTACCAATTGGCTTGCTGGTAACAGAGTCTACTAACATGGAACATGAGTAGAGCTCACAGAGAAGGTAGGCTTTTGTCGAGTGAATGCTAGTTCAAGAAAGGAATTGGACTGAGACCCCATCATTTCTTGACATCTGACAACATAAACACTGCCAGTCCTTAGAGTAAGCCAATGAAATATTTTAAGATTTAAATTTAAAAGTGCATGCAGTGCCATTCGTAAGGTGTCAACAACATACATGGTCATATTTACTGTTAGAAATACATAAAAATATGTTCTCCCATCCACCACTCTTCCCTTACATGAAACCCAGCTATGAGCAAGCAGAACTAATACTGCTAAAATACAGTGTCTCAATGAGAACATTTTCACAAAATCTTCCATAATTCAATGGGCTGCACTCCTTATGCTAAAGGAAACTTTTACTTCTTTTCTGAAGGTTTGGGTACTCCTTAGCTGTTGGACGCTATCCTTCAGCAATGCTAAAGAGACTGAAGTGAAAGGTCAAATACAATGCAAATAATTCTGTCCAGGGTGGGGAAAGTGGAAAGCTTGTATTGCCATTTTGAAATCTTTTTTTTTTTTTTTTTGATATTAATCTCAGCTAACGTATTGACAACTCCTTTGCAGGGAAATTCAGAGAGATGAATATTATTCACTGCTTTATGCAGAGACAGTATTTTCAGTGCTTTATTAAGAAAAATAAGATTAGTTAGAATATTGTTCTGGCCACATTCCCTCAGCAGAGAGCATCACTGTGTGGAATTATCTGGATCCTTTATGTCTTGCTACCTCTTGATCCTTAGAGGCTTTTTAGAAGATGTTAAGGATTTCTGACTCTAATTATTAGATCTCTCCCTCTTCTACCACAAAGATAACATTTTCTTTTTAGTTTTGTTTCTGTTAAGTGAGCTTGAGTATACTTTTAAAAATAGGGATAGAAGTAATATTCTGAAGCAGAGATATACCCCCAGCAGAGACTAAAGATTTGCTGCATCTCAAGCTCTATGGGATGGGAAATATGCAAGCATAATGGTACCAGTCAGAATAAGTCTCTGATCACAGCAGTCACCTAAAAGTTACTGGAATGGAAATATTTTTCTAGATTTGCATATGTAAATCAGTAATACAACAGTCATAGCAAACACAGCATAGCCACATTAATCCATTGCTTACGTTCTTATGCAGTGGTTTTACTCGAGTGGGCAGCCAAGCTCCACCACAACGGCTCTCTCACTCTCCTTCCTCAAAGAGGAACGGGGAGAAAATAAGATGAAAAGGGCTCAGGGGTTGAGATAAGGACAAGGAGATCACACAGTAATTATTGCAATGGGCAAAACAGACTCAGCATAGGGAGAAAGTAAGATTTATTACGTATTAGTAACAAGCTAGAGAAGTGAGAAACGAGAAACAAAGGAAAGAAATCAAAAGCACCTTCTCCCCACATCCACCCTCTTCCACCTCCTCCCCCTGAGCAGCGCAGGGGAACGGGGGAATGGGGGTTATGGTCAGTCTACAGCACTTCTCTGCCGCTCCTTCTCGGTCACTCTCATCCCCTGTGCTGTGGGGTCCCTCCCACAGGATTCAGTCCTTGATGAACTAATCTGACATGGGCTTCCCACAGGCAGCAGCTCTTCAAGAACTGCTCCAGATATGGGTCTGTAGCACAGGGTCCATTTTTCAGGAGCAAACTGCTCCAACCTGGGTCCCCCACGGGCAGCAGCTCCTGCCAGGGCTCCTCTCCACAGGCTAAAGGTCCACCCTGGAAAGGTCTGGCCTGGAATCTGCTCCAGCAGGGGTCTTCCACAGGCCGCAGCCTCCATCAGTGCAGGGCCACCTGCTCCACTGTGGTCTCCTCCACGGGCTGCAGCATGGAACCCTGCTCCACCGTGGTACTCCATGGGCTGCAGGGGGACATCCTGCTTCACCATGGTCCTCACCACAGGGGACTTCTGCTCCGGTGCCTGGAGCACCTCTCCCCCTCCTTCTTCACTGACCTTGGTGCCTGCAAGGCTGTTCCTCACTCCTCTCTCTCTCCCAGCTGCTGTGTATCACAGCGTTTTTTTTTTTTTTTTTTTTTTTTTTTTTCCCCCTCACTTAAATATGCTCTCACAGAGGCGCAAAGCAACATCGCTTATTGGCTCAGCTCTGGTCAGCAGTGGGGTCCTTACCAAACATGGGGTAGCTTCTATATCCTTTTCACAGAAGCCACCCCTATGGCCCCCCACTACCAAAACCTTGCCGCTTAAGGTTGCGTATGACATCTTAAAAATTCCTTCTTTTGTTATTAATGCATTCACTCATATACTGTTTTATACATATTAACTAATGATCTGAAATACCCTAGAGAAGCTAAGTAGATGTGTATTCTGTTATTGCCATGATTAGAAGTGAGGGGATTCACAGTGGCTGTTAATGAATTTGAGTTAATGAAGCATTGCCAAGCATCCACTTTTTTGCTTTTTGTAAGTTGTATTCAGTTATTTGAGATTGTTTAGGTCAAAGGGGGGGGAAATAACTTCTGTTTCACAAACCGAAGAACAAAACAGCAAGAAAAAAAAACATGGATATTGTAAAAATATATTGCTTTCATCAAAATAATTGCTTCTGTACTATAATTTCATCACTATTGGCCATATCTAAATATGAAAGCCTTAAAAAAAAAAAATAAAAGATTAAGAAGTGACTAATTTCTATCCTAAAGCCTACTTGCACTTTTTTTGGGTACTTTTTCTTTCTCATACAGCTACTCCTCTTGTGTGCAGTCCAGACTGTGGATTCCAGGAGGGTATTGACAATGCTATGTAGAAGCAGCCAAGCTAGAATATCATAACAATACTTTACAAGTTAGATCTTCTCAAACCACAAGTGAAATGCGCTCCTTAAATCTCATCACTTAGTTTCTGTAGAAGATAGGCAGTACAGCCTGTAGATTTCTCTCCCCACAGTTCTCGAAAACAAACAAACAAACATTTACTCTTCAGATAAAGGGAAAACAGCAGGAAGAGTAAACTGAAGAAAATTCCTTGGAGTTACTGAAAGCTGTGTTAAAGGAACTCTGGTCAGCACATCAGCGGCTCTGAATAATCAGGCAGCAGAGAGCTCTGGAGCACTGGGAGTCTTTCAAACGTGCTTCTCTAAGAAGACAACAATAAAATGTAAACAGAAAATGCCTCTTGGCTGGCACATACTGGCACAGAGGAAAAAAAAAAATCTCCATTTCCACATACAGAGACTGATTCCATCCCCCCCCCCCCCCCCCCCCGCCTGTTTTCCTGTATTTAAATGATTAAAAGATGACAAGGCACATTTATAAAAGTTCAAAAATCCGATATTGCATATAACATAAGTGCAACAACAAAAAAGGATAGTCAGATTGTACTAATGTTATCTAATACAACCCGTGTCTTGAAACAGAAGGTAGATTTGGGAAAGAACTAATTCCATGAAAATACAGTTTCAGATCTTCTAAATGTTCAAGAAAATTGAGCTTAAAGCACTTGAATGATCCTGTTGAAATCAATACCAAATTCAAATTAACGCACGTTTTTCTGCATCACAGAATACCTTCTACTCCTTAAGCTCTCCATTCAAAACTTACATGCTCCTGCTCTGAATAGAATGCATTTTTTTTCTATTTTTTACTTCCAATGATCAGTAGTTAAAATATTATTTATTTGATAAAAATATGTCCTAAAAACTAGATGCATGTGCTGACTTTCCATAGCTCATGAGATTCATATCCCTGTGGAGCAACACCCAGCCAGCCTCCTGCCACCAGGAGGATCCTTGCCCCTCGAGCAGGAAAATGTAACACTATACAACCTGCGTACTGGCAAACATTATAGGTTGATTAACATCCATCCATCCTCAATATGCATAAGACTGTCCAAAGCCGTGAAGGTTATACTATTAAAGCTTGATGTGGCAAAATAGAGCTACAGGAATACGTGTACAAAGGCATATGACATGTTTCAGATGATGGATGTCTGGTATGCCCAGATATTTCTACTGCAGCATCTGATCTACACACATGCTGAGCCTTACAGTTAACCGTCTGTTCAAAATGAGCAGCTTTCTCTCAGCACTCTTCTGCTAACATAGATGTATGTAGCTACTGATGTTTCAGAAAGTTAGTAACAAAACATACCAGAGAAGCAATATCTCAAAATAGTTGGAATTAACTAACTCTTTATGTTATGTGCACCAGTGGTCTCGAGCTTTGGTACAGGTACAGAGTGACTGTGACTTTAAACTATAACCTTTTTTAATTTCTTATTTTGAGAAGCCTTTTCCCCCTCTGTAGCAACTGTTGTGCTCCAAGGTAAATTAGCCCTATTGTGACTATTAGCATTAGCATTTGATCAAATATCTCAGTAGAAATAAAGGGCCACTGAGGACCTTCCTAGATAGACGAATTTATCTATATCATTGAAGAAAAAATAACTTACTACTCACTTCCTATTTATAATTTCTTATCATATTTTCCAGGAAATTATGCGCTTTTTGACTTTTGTATGACCTCACGATTTTGGAGACAAAGCTGGCAGATTATAAATTTCAAGTAAATATTACTAGTTCTGAAACTCTATTAATGTATTGCTTGGTTTTTAATGTAGTTGCACTGGAACATCCAGAACAGGCTCACCTGTTCTCTACCTTACATGTCTCTACTTTATGTACTTTAGTTTTGACATTCAGAATAAGCCCAACAGCCCTCTGTTAATTAATTTGTGCCAATCAGAACACAAAAGATTTACATCTCAAGTCAGATCTGTTAGGCCCCAGGTCTTCGCAATGCACTGAAAGTCAGTCCCACGTGGTTTCTGTCCTCAGCCCAAACCCCATAGATGCTGTGAAAACATTAAGTGACTGTGTAACAACATGTGCAAAGCAGGCTACCTCTCAATAAACAAACTATTATGAGTCTCTTCTACTCTAAACTGGAACTTAAGTGTATCACAAATTACGTAATTGTCACAATTCTTCAGACACAAGCTGGACTGTACAATCTCCAGAGTTCCCTTCCAACCTCAACCATTCTGCAATTAAAGTTTCCTAGTTATTCATACAATGAATGGCCTGGAGATGTATAGAAAATCATATTATTACTTAATCTAAAAGTATTGCCATATTTGCTGGAAACCACCCAGTCTAGAATTTTTACTGCCTAACTTTGGTCTAGATAAGAGTCCTATTAAAAAGGGCTGAAGTGAGCAGGTTTGTAGATTGCCAGGCTTGAAAATTTAAACCAATATACACCTTAATAAAGCAGGGAATGTGTTGCATGTATTCACTCTGGTCTTGGTACAAGAAAGAAAAAAAGTTGTCTTATTTAACAGCCAAGACACACACACTGACCTGCCAAAAAGTAAGTAGGACACTTCCTGCAATACAGAGATAGTTACCAAAACAATCACACAGAGTAAGGCTCCAGCTCAATTACACATTTTAGGAATATTTAGGAATAAGGTTAAAATATTCCCCTTTTTTTTTTTTCTTTCCAGTTTAATAGCTTAAATGTGGTACCACTCTTGGCTGTGAAAATGATGCAAAACAGAACAGGAGAGGTGTTTCACTCTTTTCAATAGTTTATTTCTTAAAAATCTCTGTAGCATAGAATCTTATTATAGGAACAACTTCCCCCCCTTCCCCCCCCCCCCGGTCAAAACAGCCCCAAACTCAGCATATTCGGTTTCCTGTGATTTTTTTTCTGGCTGAGTACTCACAGTCTAAGAGGGTCTCCATTATAATTTTTGCCAATTCCTGTTCCTGACCCCTTTACAATAGGATGACTAGGGTGAAAAAACACATGGCAGTAAGAGATATAACGTGACCTATGAATCCTCAATTCATCAGAATAGTGCTTGAAGTCACAGGAAAAAAAAAAAAAAAAAAAAAAAGAAAAAAAAAAAAAGAAGACTGAGGCTGCCTTAGTTTGTACTGGAAACCAATACATAATTTTTGCAGGTTTTAGGAGATGTAATGATTTTGCCACCACATCCACCCCCTTTGATCTTATATCAAACACACACTGAAAAAACATGGATCTTAACAACCAAATGGTAGAGACTGCCTGGACTAGGTATAGCCCTAAGCAAGCAGAAGAGAAAAAAAAAAGAAAATCATGCCTGTGTATGTAGCACCATTCTTTCAACAGGAGGAAAATTAATAAAATTAACAACAGATACAGTTGGGACGTGGTAGGTGATTCATGACTGGAGAAAAAATAAATTTTAATGTTATTTGAAGATTATTTTAGTTTAACTCTTTAAAAATATATGATAAAAAGGCTGCCATCATGACAGACATTTCACATATAAATAGAGGGACTGAAGACTGTGCCATATAGTGACGTTGTGTGCCCAAAACTGAAGTAGCATTTTAATAGTTCAGTAGTAGTTAAATTGAGTATTTCATAGAACAAATAGGTCATCATCAGAAATTGACTGAAAATGAAAACTAGGAAGAATATCCATGATCTAAAAGAAAGGGGATGAAATAGAAAAGAAAGCAAAATAAAAGCACCTTTTCAGAGGCAGGCTTACCAGTTGGCTGTGGGATAGACATAAGACAAGTTCAGTTAGCCAGGTGTCAAAATCTCCACAAAAACTATTTGAGCCACTAACCCCTCTATATATACACCACAGAGATGCCCATAAGCATCAGACCTCTTAGATCTTTATGCTACAGGAAAAAAATTTTTATTTTTTTTTTTTTTTTAGCAGATTGATCATGCCAAATTCACACCTGAAGCTTAACTGCAAGGCAGAGGCTGAGCCAATCATAAGCCTTAATTGCAACAGTTTTTCAGTTCTGACAGCAACACCAAATCAACCAACACAGTACATTTTAGAGGGGAAAGACATTATTAATCCTCAATTGCTCTCTTTCACAAATTCCTGGAGTTGCACTGTGGCTAAATGCAGAGGTTTTGGCAGCAGCTTCAGGATTTATGTATTTAAATTATTTTTATTTTTAGAAATTCTTACCTTTAGCAACTCATTCCATATTTTCCTTAAAGGGCATTCAACTTGTGGAGCTTAGAATCTCATGGCATCAAGTTGTGAGTTAAACTGATTTGCAGCGCACCTTACAGAAGAGTTGTGTCAGCACCACTGAAGGTGGTGTGAGACAATGGTGGGATGATAGGCAGAATTTGTTTATCCTGTATTGGTGCCAAATCCTTCACATTGAATCTCTAGCCTCCTGGCAGAAACATTTCATCAACTTTTTTTTCTTTTTTTTTTTTTTTTTTTTTTTTTTTTTAGGGGGGGGTGTTACTGGGGGCAGACTTCAATTTTAGACTTCAGCAATTTTAACAGTTATAAGCAACTTTCCCCATTATTTGTATGAGGTCTCAGCTGAATTATTTCAGGCAATCTTTCGCTTCTAACAGGTGTTTTGCCAATACCTTGCAATTTCTTTTCAAAGCCTTCCTTTCCCCTTTCTATCTTTCCTTTCTATTTGCCATAAGGATAGCAGGAAGCAGAGAAGCCATTGCTTATTATGAAATAAAAATGCTCCAAGGTACAGACACATGCAATCATGACATAGCATATAAAATGGGAGAGCTGGAACAGTTACAGACAAGTTGACACAATAGCTAAGATGAGCCAACAGCTGTTTTTTTATTTTGACAGTCCTTTCTCGAAGGTATAGCCTGCTCTTTACACAACAGATGCATCATTTTGGTTAATTTGCAGTTGAATGGAAAGATGAGTCACTTATCAGAAAATAGCAGCATATTTCAAATTTCTGTCCATGTGAGCAGAACTGCTACGCACTATGACACAATCTATAAATACAATTTAGTTCTCCTTTCCTAACACCTAGGAAAAAAGGTGCCCCTTTATTCCAGAGTTCATTATACATTTTCACTGAAATAACTTAATATGATGCTTTCATGTTCATCTTCATGAAGAATTTCCATATCAAAAGGAAGAGATTACAGGCTGTAGTACCTTCTCATGTCATAGCCTAATGACAAACTGATGTGTCTAGTAAAAAAACACAAAAAAAAACAGAATATGGGAAAAGTACATGAATAACCTCAAAGGAGTAAAAAGGTCAATGTTCTCTGCTGTGGATCTCCTGCTTGTTCTGCTCACTGGTGCGGAGCAGAACTTCCTTGCTCAGAGGCCCCAGGAAGGGGCCTTGTTTCCTATGGGACTCCCTTTACCTGGCTGAACACTGGTCTACTGTATGTTGAGGGACAAGTTTTAACCAGTTCATTGTTCTGCATCCACTATAACATCAAATTCTGATGTCAGGAATCAGTTTAGCCCACAGGCTAAAAAATAATCAAATGCTAATTTGATATCATTACAATATGACACCCGGGGTAAGCTAATTGTTTTCTTTTCTGTTATTGTGACTCATAGAGCAGGTGTTTTATAGACAGCAAATGAAGAGAAAAAAATCACACAAGCTACTTTGGAAGCTTTTTTTTCCATCAAAATAATATAAATATCATCCTGATTAAATACCATCTAACATGATTAAATATGCCTTTCACAGATGCATTCATTGCAAGGTAACAGCCATGCTGATTTGGAGATCTTCATGATTGAGGTGAATTAAACCTGAACTTTATGAAGTGTTGCCTAAAGACCCTGCTTCTCTCTCTATAAAACATATTTTTCATCCCGTTAAGCTTCAGTAAGCCATATCACTTTTGTTTTTCTACCTAGACAACCTCTCGTGATGAGGTTTTCCTATGAAAACACAGAGCTTCCTAAACTTTTTATAGCCCAAAAGCAAATGTTATAATACAGTTGAAACAGTGACTTTTCTGAAGCTACATGTACACAGGAAATCATGTTTGGGAATTTATGGGTAATTTCTCATCTTCCCTTTATTTTACCAGCATGTTTCCATCATTTTTATTGATGTATTTAATTTTTCCCCCACCAAAAATATTGAAACACAATGTTTCTCTTGGAGTCAAGGTCATTCAGAATCAACTGAGAATAAGTCATTTGTTCAAGTCTTTTAATCATTTTGACATTGTTCTGCATCCACCTTTATTACCATTATGCCAAAGGGTAACTATAGCTTAAGTAGTTCACACTTTCATTACCACTGTCAGCAGGTTCTCTTGATACACCATATCTCCCAAGAGACCCACATATGCTAATCCTGGCATATGCTGGGACCACCACTCTGCTAGATTTCCCTGGATGCAGAGCAAGAGACTTTAACATGATTCACTAGGTCAGAAGTGATAAGTCAGTGACCCCAGCTGATAATGAGGACACCTCTGAATTGCCCTCTGTAGAACTAAAAGCAGTGGAGGAAGTTATAACAATGTGAACATGGTCTTAAAAAACAACGCCCTTGCCCTTTTGAAAGTCAACATTTTTCATAACCCTCCATTCTGCAACAAAACTGAGATTTTTAAAATTCCTATCCTCTATAAAGATAAATGCTGAAGCTAACAGAATTCCTCAAGGGTAGGAAACACCCTTAAACACCTTTAAATCAGCTCTAGTTATTACTCTTCCTCCTTTCATCTCATATCAGCACTTGAGGTGTTCCACTATTAAATTTTTCCCTCCATATCTTTCCCAGCCAAATATTTTACTTAAGCTGTTCTTTAAAAGCTCTGTTACCAGAGATAGATGAGATAGAGCATCATGACTCTCCCTCGTGGGAGAGTCATAACATCTTTGCCAAAATATATAAAACTGCCTCATGTTCATTTTGCTTCTTGCTGTTAGTTGCTTAGGCACTTCTGCTCAGTGGTTATTGAGTACATTTATGATAAATCTGAACTTCATTTATTATCCACCCTCAATCATTAACTTGGAGTGCATAGAAAATAAAACTGTTTTAGGTTGCTCATAAAACCTACTGTTCATTCTCCTGAAGAACTGCCTCCACTCTTGTGGCAGGTAATGTTGCAGAGCCTGCAGAATCCTAGAATAAGAGGTACTCTGAGCATCACATTCTCCTGATACAGTGTAATCACAAAGGTAATCTCCCTTTGCAGTTCTGGATTTTAAGAAAATATCGCTTTAGAAATAATAAATAAATAAATAAATAAATGAAAAACTTCAGGAGGATTTTAAAAATCAAGGCAGGTTTCCTGCAACTTAAAGGTTAAATAAAATGCACCGTTTTGCAAGATTTTTTAGAATAACTTCATACCTACAGAAGTGTTTATATTTAAAATATATTGTATAGAAATGCACAATAAACAATTTATCAAAGTCTTCCTTTCTAATTACCTCTTGTTTCTTTGTTTCCCATTGTTGTTCTGCTTTTTACTTATGCACAGTGACAGCTTACACGTTGCATTCTAGTATAATGGCAACCTTTAAAAAAACTGAAGAGGTAACAAAATTTGTTCAGTTTCAGGAGAATATCTAAAGTTATTTGCACGAAATATAAAACTCTAATCAAGGGGAGCTGAGAAACAGAAATTCCATCAATTTATTATTTAGTTTCTTGATTAATTACTGAAGTCTTGATGAGGGTACATAGATATTTGGATAGCAGATAGTAACTTCAGTAGAGAAAATATTCAAAGTTAGACTATGTAGAAAATAAATTTAGTCTTTACTTGCAAATTCTGCTCTCAGACCTCACAGGTGTCTGTGTTTCATGACAGAGTCTGAGGGAGAAGATTAACATCCCTGCTAGAGGAAGCTGATGCAATAGATCCAGGCATAGCAGATCTATACAACTCCGTGGGACTGGATGGGTTACCTCTAAGAGGGTTGAACAAGCTCAGTGATGCTATCAGGAGAAAACAATATATTATTTTGGGAAGGTCATGGGCATTGACAATCCATTATTTTTGGAATGTCATAGATATTGACAGTGTAGTCATGGGCAGTAAAAAGGCAAATGTCAAGAATATCTTCAGGAAGGGCAATAAGAAGGATCCCAGAGAAGCTCAGTCCAGTCAGTTTTACCTCAGTGGCCCAGAACACTTTTGGAAGCTGTTTGCTGGCACATGAAGTGCAGGAACGTGACTTGGAAGAGCCAGCTATAAACAAATCATACCTGATCAACCTGACCACCTTCCGTACTTAGATAACTAGCTCCATGAATGAAGGCAAAGCCACAAGTGTCTTCTACTTTGACTGTAGTAAGGTTTTCAACACAATTTCCCTTAATGCTGTAGATAAGTTAAGAGATATATAGTAGGGGTGAGTGGACTACAGGCCAAAAGAGACCTAGTCTCTTTTAGCTAAGTTATTCAATGTCTCTGTAATTATTGATTACTATGGTTATAACTACATTTCATATCAAGTTTCCTTCAAAGAAGACAAGGAAGAAGAGATCAAACATATCAAAGGGGGAAGGAGACCTGAAGATTACCCTGTCTTTGCTGTACTGGTGTTTTACCTGCTATAAATGGTATGCTAGCCTCCTTCAATAAGTATTCCCACAAGTGCGGGCCTTGGAAACAGTCTTCATTACATGTGGAAAGAAATAATAACTCAGTATAAATTATCTTGCAGTTCAGGCAAAGATATCAGATATAGATAGATGTAAATGCAGTAATTTTTCCAAGTTGTATAAAGAATTCTTTATGTAAAGTAACAATTCATTTAAAATAATGGAGTTTTATGGAGTTATGCAACTTCTCTATATATTTTTTTCTTAGTGCGCTAACCAAACTAATTTTCTTAGTACAACAAATCCTGATTTTGGACAATAGAATTGTATAGAGCCTAATAACTATTTTGGCCAGAGAGGCTTTCCTGAGATGTTTCTGTCTCCTTCCTCAGCCTGCTCCCCAGTAAACACTTCCTTCTCATCAAGGGAGCACTGACTGCTTAATGACAGGCTTATGAAAACCCAGATGAAATATTCTTATCTTTTCAGCACTGGGAAAGCTTCTGAATAACTACTGAATGACTAAGATCAGGGAGTATTCAAGCATGAAGATTGATTCAGAAAGAAAAAGCCTTTGCTTTCACTCTCCAAAAGACATAACCTGTGACTTGTCTTGTTCTGTCTCTTTCACTCTGGGTAACTATTTACACCCTTCTGATATTCCATTTTATCAGAATGATAACCCAAAATGTACTGACTACTCCAGCCACGTTTTTATACAAGATTGCATGGGAAGCTAGAGAAGAGCATTGGCTCCTTCGCATATACAACCAATGCTCTTCCTTATCCTGGCTACCTGTCTATGACTGCTTGCTCCCTCAAAGTCAGTGACAGGACATTCCCCAGAACAAAAGCAACAAAAACTGATGGATAAACAACTTCCCATCTCCTTGTTGGATATTCCTCTCTCCCCTAATTGAATATACCGGGAACTAGAAGTGTTGGCCCCTAACTTTTAAAATGCATGGGTAGAATGTCTATATTTTACTACTTTACTGACACTTGTCCCAGAAGAGCCAAGTGAGAATGGAAGAGTGCAAAACATAAGAAAGGACCTCTGGGCAAAAAATCCCAGGGTTCAGCTGTGAAAGACAGTTTCAGCCTCAGAACATTTGCAATAGTCTCCCCTGTTCTGCCTGAGCTTCTCACTGAGAGATGGGAAAGAGACTACACTTGTTCCTCGTTCAACACACATTCAAAAGGAAAGATTTTTACTGAAATGGAAAAAAGAACAAATAGGATTTGGCAATAAGGAAGTCTTTTCTGTAAAGGTAATGCTATCAACAAAACAGCTGAGGAAGTCTGGCCTCTAAATGTAGCAGACAGAATAAATTAATTTTCACCTCACCCAAAGAAGTGAGATAAGTGAATTTTCCTGTGGAAAGTTTGAGATAGACAATATAAGAGATTTAACTGAAGATATTCTTTCATAATAAAAATTTTTAAAAAATCAACAACAAAGAAGGAAATGTTCAGCAAATATTTTCCTAAGTAGTCCTGAGATTTTATTTTTTAAAATGGGAAAATAATTTTCCTGAATAGTAAAACATAAGTGTATTTTTTGTTTGGCTTGTAAAATTTTTACGGGTTTTCCTGGTCATTTTCCATCAGCTGTTATACTTCTGGTGCGCTGGGCATTTCCACAGATCTCTATCTCCCCAGTGTTCTCTCTCCCTTAGCTCTGTAAGCTATGTAAGATTCCACATTTAAAATAAACAGAGAAACTACTGCTTTTTTGAGCACTATCAGTGGCAGCTGTATAGGAGTTTCAATGAAATGCTGCTTCCTGGATCATCAGCCTGACTAGTGGACTTTTTCTTTCTTAAAAAGCCAGAAAAGATGCAACATTTAAAAGTCCTGCAAAGTGGAAACCTGTATGGTTGAAAGCGAGAACTCCTCAATTCTCAGTGAAAGATTACTGTCAAGAAATGGTACTAGGATAAGTTATAAAAAGTGAATTTCTTGATAGGCTGAATAGTTTTGGTAGACCTTAATTGAATTAAACTACAGAAAATGCAACTTTGTTGTTAAGTGCAAAATATGTACTAGAATGAGACTTATATAGAAATTTCCAGACATTCCATAGCTTCAAGTTTTTAGCATCTGACTTTTCCACATATTCTTGGGAATTTCATAGTTAAGGAAGATATGCTTATCTACTTTCAGAACTGCCCAAAGCTAAAGGTGCAAGAAAGTTGACTGTATTTATCACAGCACATACTGTAACAATAAATTCAACCTCATGATACAGGCTTCTACTTCAAGTACAAGAACGGTTTCTGGTAGACTAGACCCCCTACAATGACTGGACTTTAACTCTATTCATCACGTGCTTTCTAGACAACTTTACATAAAACCTAATATACAAACCCGTGTGATTTTTACCAAGTTTTCCTCTTTGTTCTTTCCTAACCCAAGGAAACACAAACCAGTTTGCAGCATTCCACATTACTGTAAACTAGAGAAGTATTTATGTACTTAATTTTGATTTAGGCACTGGGAAATTAAGAGATTTAGTCAAAGACGCAAAGACGTATTTGAGGAGATGGCTGGAAATTGAGTGGGAGAATATGGAGCAGGGAAAATCTGCTCCTGTTTTACTCTTCCATAGGATCCATTCAGCGCCCAGAGATAGATGAGATAGAGCATCATGACTCTCCCTCGTGGGAGAGTCATAACATCTTTGCCAAAATATATAAAACTGCCTCATGTTCATTTTGCTTCTTGCTGTCAGTTGCTTAGGCACTTCTGCTCAGTGGTTATTGAGTACATTTATGATAAATCTGAACTTCAGGTTGGAATGTAGATGTACCTGCTTTGGTATGTATTCCCTTTGATATGTTAGGAACATTGTAAAGCAAGAAAAATCTGCAAAACATATGCAAGAATTCTTGGTTGTTATCCCAGCTACAAATAAATCCTCTTTCTTAGCTGCTCAGAGAAAATAAAGAAACAGAAAACAGCTGCTGGAGTAGCCAAAGACTCAGAGATTGTTGGGTAACATCCTGACAGCAGTTAAGATCAGGATGTATTCTACGTGCAACAGAAAAAAAGCTGGGGAATGAAGTGCATGAAGAACTCAAAATATGGTCCTCTGTGTCTCTATTACCAAATTTCAGCTAAAAATGGGTCCAGAGAAGATACCTGACATTAAATAATAATAAAATAAAAATTTCCCCAAACTGGCTATAGAATCAGCTCCACACTAATTCAGAAATAGCAACCCATCTCATCTCTGAATTTAAGAAGTATTTTAATTTTAATTTGTGATATTAATAAAGGAAGGAGCTCATTGTTTCTTCCCATAGATCTTCCAAATGCCCAATGTCTTTTTTTTTCTCTCCCCCTCCCCCCCCCCCCATCACAGAATCATCTAGGTTGGAAGAGACCTTCAAGATCAGTTAGTCCAACCTCTGACCTAACACTAACAAGTCCTCCACTAAACCACATCACTAAGCTCTACATCTAAACATCTTTTAAAGACCTCCAGGGGTGGTGACTCAACCACTTCCCTGGGCAGCCCATTTAATTAAAATTATTATTTTTTTTAATTTTCCATTTTATATGATTGAAGGAGGTCATCTTAAGCCATACGGGTTTTGATTTCCTTACAGATTCTACAAGAGGAAGGAACTTGCCCTATTAAGAATAATTTTAACTTATGTTGTCCAGTTACTGCGAATCCAGGCTTCCTGTTATCTGTTCACAGTCCAGCCAGTAGACAGAGAGAGGATCTGTGAATGTACAGCAGTAGTGAATGATACTGCAGAAAACAAAGATTTCTGGAGAGAGACTGAGGTTAACAACCTATGGGGAGGATGTGGTACAAAAGAGGGATCCTTTGAACAAAAAAGGGGCTGGAGATCAAGAAATACATTTTTAAAGAGGAATTCCAGTAACCTGGAGAAGGAATGAATCTAAGTGAGAAACAGAAGACAAGGAAGAGTTAAAAAGGCAGATAGTTTAACATACCAGCTGTGTACTTTGGGAATCTGTGAATAGAGAGAATAGAAGGCTGTGGAATGAAAGAAGATAAAGAGGGTGAATGTGAGTGCTGCAAGAGGTTTCTGGGGACTAAATAAAGCTCTGCAGCTAAGGAAAAGTAAAGCCAAGTCACTGACCTCTGAGAAGGCTTTAGAAAAGTAGCATTTTTCTATGCACTTGAAATGCTGATTTTTCTAATTAGACCACTTTTTCAAAGACCAGTTAAAGAGCCTACCCTACAAAGTTAATATGCATCATTAAGCTTGTAGGCTTTTATCATTTTGGATCTCTTTGGAGGGTGGAAAATAGAAGCAGGATGATACTGTGACTCATGATATTCCAATATTAGTTACAACAACTCTGTAGCTGTAGAGGCTGAAGCTTGTGTAGCCTACTTTTAACTCTGAAGATGAAATAGCCCAAATTACCAGTACAGCTGGACAGGCTACTTACTTGTTTCTTTGTTCTTTTCCTAATGCCACACTTAGTTTAGAAAGGTAACAGATATTGGCATTCAGTTTCAACCTACACTGAGTTATTATAACCCAAGACAGAATTTCCTCAACTGTCCTTCTGACTAAGATGTCACAGTTGGCAAACATTACATACACTTAAACCCAGACATCTAAAATAACATTGCATCTGCAGCTTACTCCTCCAGCAGGCTGTTTGTACTCCCAGATACTTGGTATACAAACGCATTTCAATCTTAACCATGGCAGAAGAAAAAGTTGTAGATATTCAAAAAACAGCGCTAAGGAGCAGTAACATCAGAGAGAGATTTCTTTCAGACCACTTGTGGCATCAGACATGCTGCTTGGCTGCAGGCAGGCCCACTGCTTCAGTGGGGAACAAAAGCTTAGCTGAGCAGAGGATAACAAACGCAGACTGCATGGTGAAGAAATGCATAACAGAAAACACAAGTGGCTCAGCTGCATTATCCTGGAAACACGGTAAGGCTCAAAAGCCTGATGTCACTGCACAGAGGAGCTGATTCCGAACTCTCCCACGTGGTATATCCTCCATCCAGAACTGAGACCTGGGTAGGCCTAGGAATGCTCCCAAACATTCAGAACTTCTCATATATAGGAGTAAGAATTTGTTGGACAACCATCTGGTAGATTCTGGGAATAGCTTCAAACTACCTTCACATGTGTACCGAAGGTAGGACTGGAGACATAAGGCTTTTTCTATTACCTCATATATTATTAAAAATGTTGGTTTTATATTTTTTTGGCAGTATTAACAGAACAGTTCTTAACAACCAGATTAATTTAAGGCTTTATATAGGAAGGGTTAGTTAGGGAGCTCCTTGAAAAATCTGATACAATGTAAATACTAGATTTTAAAGCAAAATTATTTGGACCTTGTTCCACTATTCTCAAGCTTAGCAACTACCCTATAAGCTTGCAGAAACACAAGAGCTATAAAGTTTTATCCCATTTCCTAAGATATCCAAGAAACTCCTACACAGGACAGGTATTTAGCAAGCATTTGACACACAGCAATACATGCAACAGATTTTGTGTTCTAGACTTTCCATGCACACCAGCAAAGGTTACTTCCACTCATGGATGTCAGTAGGATGCAGGAGGTGAGATCTGACAGCTGGAATTCACAACAAATGTTCATTCTATGTCAACACATTTAAGCCAGCCATATATCATTTTACTACAGTGAAGGAAAGATGAAGTGGTAAATATTATACCGTTAAGAAGTAGATCATTTTCTTAAGCTTTCCAATATTTAAAGCATTTCTTTAAAAGCAGTCATATGCTGTCTATTTCTGAGAGTACTGGTCCTTTCCTTCACTGTAGTAAAATCCTTAAATTCCTCTGATCCAGTTATCTGAATGAAGTATATTTATGACACTTTCGCTGCAAAATAAAATACTCATTGCCTCACCAATACAATCTTCTTGGTGGTCTAGAAATGGATAAAAATAGGATAAGATCACGAGAGGCCTGCCACTCTTACTTATTCTTTACTCTTACTTATTACTTATAATTAGGCACTTACTATATTTCATGTTGATTAAATTAGAATAACGGTAATGGAACTTTAGTTCCTATCCTCAAAACTGTTGAGTCCTCTGACATGAAAGTTAAAGTCATTAAGTGTGGTGATTCAGTCATTATCTACTCAAAGAGGCCTTCCGAATTTGTGCAAAGAACATCTCTTCATGCAAGACAGCTTTCCAAACGTGTTTGTCTGGCTACCCTAACATATACGTTTTCATCCCCCACCCGCCATCAAAGCTGCATGTGTCCAGGAAGTTCATGAGAGAAAAATAGTCTTGCCTTGGAGGTGCACAAGGACAATAGTCAACTGTAACTGCAAATATTAGTAATACTTTCTCCCAGTCCCTTTCTGAAACTAACAGAGTGGCAGTGATACAAACATTGTATCTCCAATGGAGCCAATGGTGAAAGGACTACTTCTTTCAACAGAAGACCAGAATCCAACAGAATTTGTACCATGCCTCACAGCAATGTGACGTTTTTCACCACCGTGAACTCTTCTCCAGTCTTTTGCAACTGCTTAGAAAAATAAAAGGTGTGGATTTGTGTGCTTTTAGTTGCAACAGTCACCTAACTGGGAGGCAATTCAAAATCTTTGTTGCCCAAGACATTTCATGTGGCATTTGAAGGTATTACTTCCTTCTCTTTGCTAAGGCCCTCCTTAATCCACTGTGAAGTGGAATTAACTGCACTTTCAGCAGAAGCACTTTCTAGCTGAAATAGTTTTCTGTCACAGTGTTCCTTTGCCTCATCTCACACAGAACACGTTCATTTTGCTAAGCACCAACTGCACTCTTCAGAAATTTGCTGTCACCTAAGTAGGCTGAATTGCTACAGTTCTCCACAGTGAACCAGCTGCTGTTCCCCACATTGTGAGAGATGGAAAGTCCTGCGGAACTGTCTGTGACCATATTGATTTAAATAACACTGGCCAGTTTAAATCATTCATATAAATAGAAATGCAACCATTTCATCTGTCCTCTTTCTGCTGGCAACTCTGCCCCCTCCTATATCATACTTAAAATCTTCCTCCTACTTTCCCAATTATTACACTTTGTCTGCCACAGCTCAAAATGCAGCGGGGTATGAAGCAGAAGTAGCAGGAAGCACTCAGGAACCCTGTGTGATTGCAGAGCCCAGCCCACCAGGCAGCAAGGAGGGCATGAAATCCTCCAGCATCAAACAAGGAATATTCTATAGTATTTCTAGAATACAGACCGAGGAATGGAGAAGACTGGTGAAAGCTGACCTTGCCTTTTCAACTAAATCAGCAGATAAACAGGGAGGAGTGATGTGTTTGCTTTCAAAATAGTAAGATACAACCAGCATGTATAATTCCACATCCACCATCCTTGACAGCTTTCCCGCACACAATGCTCTTCTGTTGTTATGCACAAAAACAAACAAATCATTTGCTGTTCTTTTTAATCAAAAACAAAATACCAGTGCAAGAAAACAAACCACCCCACCAAAACAATCCCTCCTCCTCCCAAAACAAGAGTCTCCAAAGGCTATCCATTTTCTTGTCCTATAACACCGGTACTCACCAAAACTAAACAGCTGGCTTTCTTTAGAGCTGTGTTTACCAAACCAAATTATAGCACCAGAACCAGCAGCCAAGATAAGGAAGAAGCTATACCCTGCTGTAATAGGCACAGACCACACCTGCACCTTGCAGCTGAGGACTGTGGCGATGCCCAATCTAGCTGTGACCCAGCAGTCCAAGAACTGGGAGTGATAAAATCAACTCTAGGCAGCTCTGCATCTCACCTCATTAGTTTTCTCCTGTAAGTCACATGCAGTGCTGCCAGCTGACAACCTGAATGTAATTTTGAAAACATAAGCTCATAATATCCCACAGCACTACTGATCCAGACACAAGTACCAGCTCAATAACTGCTCTTTACACTGCCTTCCATCATGCAGCAGAAACGTACTTTAGATGCCTTTTTTCCTCTTGATCTTGCAGTCATCTCCACGTAAGGAACAGAATACATCTCAGCCAGTAAACACCACCACCATAACAAGACTTACAGAAAATTATTCTGCTTTGCCTGAAGTCAAGCACAGCAGGGAAGATTCCAGTGGATTTGGAAGCAAGCACCATCATTTTGGATGTGTGAAAAATACCATGGCAGGAAAACAAGTAGATGCCATTTGAGAGAGAGAACATAAGTGTGAATACGTGCAACTTTTGGGGCTGCAAAAGACTGAGCTGATGTCAGTAGCTGACTATTTTACATCCAGGGAAATGTTTCTTTGCAACAGAGAATTTCTCATACAGACAAGGAAAACTCTGCAGATCCTTAATTTTTCATTTTTATTTTATTAAAGCCATACACAAAGCTATGCTACCCTATGAAGGTATTAATATTGACTCCATGGCTCTGCCACCTGCAGGGACTACTTGTTGAATATCAGTATGCCCTGTTCAGCAGGGATATCAAAGTTTCATAAAGATAGTTTAAAAAAAGTGCATACATTAAGATCTTTCCAGATTCTACTAAAAGTGGTATGTAAATTACTAGGCTGTTTCTTCCTCCCTCTTCTCATTGTTTTGAGATGTTTTGCCGTCAATTCAAAGCGTTCAAATAATAAAGCTTCATTTAGTTTAGTTTTGGTTTTATTTAAATCAGGGAAGTGTTCTGATGAGTTAAAGTACATAACTACATGGGTAAATTCTGCCCACTAAGAGAAGTCTTTCCATATGTTTACAGGTGTTTGCAATAGCAATGGCACAGGTACTAAAGACACTCACAAGGAAAACAAATGTAGATCAAACAAGAAGAGAATAGTTGGGAGAATGGATTCAAATAAAAACATTAATACTAGAAGGGTTTTCAAACAACCTAGTCAATGCTCTTACATTGTTTTTGTTTAAGGGATGTTGGAAAACCTACCCAATGCCTTTTCATATTTATTTTTAAGATAAAATTATTTGAATTTTGGTGATTTTCCCATAACCAAATGAAAGGTAGAAATTATTTAATTTATGTAATATAGATCTAGAGAGAGCTTTCCCATCTGAAAGGCTGCAGTCCTCTTAGCAGCAGTGGGAATGGTGTCATTGTATTAAGACTAAGATAATGTATATTTGCAATGATAGAGGTCAATGACAGCTCATCACTACAGGTGGGCTGTCTTAATGAGGGCTCTCCCTAACTTTATTCATCTGCAGAAAAGTATATCCACTGGTGAGAAACCTAAATAGATATAAAGCTGATTCTGATGATAGAAATCAGTTTTTCAACCACTGCACACTAATACTTACCAAAACTGAACTAAAAGTTTAGGGAAAACTAAACTTTTCCCTAAATTTGCTCTAAGGAACCAGTGCCCTTCTCAACAAGCAGGAATTCCATAGCAAAAGGGTGTGAGAGATGAAGATATAATGAAGTTTTGCAAGAAAAACGGTGTAGGAGCAGGAAGATGACTATGAAGAACACCATAATAAATCATTCAGGTTCAGGGAATGAGCCATATAGTCCAATACTCCATTTGCAGACAAACATGGTTCCAGCCCCGAGGCTAAGACTGTTTCAAAAACAGCTAGCTAGCTATATAGGAAGTTTTCCCAAGCTGAGGAGAATTTTCCCTGGGCTGACCCAAAGGCCTCAAGGAATTGCTTGAAGGATAGAATTGGTGATGCTTATCTGCTGGGTTAAATCAGGTCTCCAAGCTTGATGTAATGCAAGACCTTCACGATGAATTTACTAGAGCAGGTATGGCACTGATATAGTGTGGAAGGAACACAGACCAACTTGTGATGCTCCCACATATCTGCCTCTCAAGCAGAAGTTAAGAAACAAATCAGAATATAGAACAAATTTCAGAGAGTTATAATTTTGCTTGCAAAGCCAATGAAAACAAGGGTCTAAGGTGTTAGAATCATAGAATCATTTAGGTTGGAGGTTGGAGAAGACCACCAAGTTCATCAGAGCACTTCCAAAGCCCACCACTAAACTATGTCTTTTACATATCTTCATCAATGGTGACTCAACCACTTCCCCAGACAGCCTGTTCCAAGGCTTCACAACACTTTCAGCGAAGAAATTTTTCCTAATACTCGAAATAAATCTCCACTGGCACAACTTGAGGCTATTTCCTCTTATCCTATTGCTTGTTGCTTGCAAAAAGAGACCAACTCTCACCCTTTGAGGTAGTTGGAGAGAGCAACAAGGTCTCCCATGAGCCTCCTTTTATCCAAGCTAAATAACCCCAGCTCCCTCAGACTCTCCTCATATAAGACTTGTTCTCTAGACCCTTCACCAGCTTCTTTGGCCTTCTCTGGACATGCTCCAATACCTTGATGTCCTTCCTGTAGTGAGGGGCCCCAAACTGAGCAAAGTATTTGAGTTTCAGCCTCATCAGAGGCACATACAGAGGGACAGTCACTTCCCTAGTCCTCCTGACAATGCTTTTTCTGATACAAGAAGGCTGTTGGCCTTCTTGGCCACCTGAGCACACTGATGGCTCTTATTCAGCCAGCTATTGACCAATACCCCCAGGCCCCTTTCCTGATGGGCAGCTTTCCAGCCACTCTTCCACTAGCCTATAGAGCTACATGGGGTTGTTGTGCCCCAAGTGCAGGACCCAGCACTCAGCCTTGTTGAACTTCATACAGTTGCCCTCAGCCCAGCCTATCCAGATCCCTTTGTACAGCCTTTCTACCCTCAAGCAGATCAACATTCCCGCCTAACTTGATGTCATCTGCAAAGTTTGAGGGTGCACTCGATCCCCTCATCCAGATCATCGATAAAGATATTAAAAAACTGGACCCAGTACTGAGTTCTGGGGGACACCACATTCAACACAACTGTTTGGACCCAGCCACCAAGCTAGTTTCCCCCCCAAAGTATACACCTGTCCAAGCCATGCACAGCCTTTTTTCTCCAAGGGAATGCTGTAGGAAACTAAACTAAATGAGTCAGAGAGAGATCAGGTTACTCAAGCAGGACCTACTTTCACAAACCCATGTAGCAATCTCTGTAAAAGAAATGGAGTCCACACAGTCTTAATTACATACCATAGATTAAATATTCTGGAGTGATGAAACAACTCAAAGGCTAGGGAGAAGGAAGATTTTACTAAGCATGTGATCCTAGAACACTGCAATGGAAGAGGTCCCAGTTCAATTACTATAGACAAGTGGATATGGTGGATGATGGTCTGCAACATGGAGCTACATTCACAGCCTTTAGACTCTTTACCCCAATTTAGTCTCTTGATGTGCTCAAAATACACTTAACTGTGGGAAACAGGCTGCTCATACAGTTATTATACCATAAACACACAACACTGAGTTTCAGATGTGTTGCAGAGAACAAAATATATACACACTTTGAAATAGCATCATTTGACCTGAGCTCAGGCATCTTAAATGTAGGAGTAGACAGATACACCCAATGACTTCTATCTTTTCTTATGAAAGTTACAGGGAAGTGTTATTAGAAGCAACCAAAAACATTTGGCTGAAATTTTCTCAATGAAAAATGAAGATTTTGGCAATGTCAACATTTTTGGAGTGGCAATTTGTGTTAGTTTCATTAAGTTACTAGGAGGATGACAACATAAACTAAACAGTTTAGGTTGTGTATCTAGAAAAGTTTTATTCCTTATATTCACATGCCTGTGTTTTTCCCCCTCTGATTTTTCAGAGTTAGCACTGATCCAGATACTAGTCTGATTTCTTCAGAAAGAAAGCACCAAACAATCCTTATTCGATGACTGTACCTTCACCTGTGTAAAATACCAGCCCAGAGATAAGCCATTTTCTTTCATGTTAAAAAAAAAATAATATAAAACACCCTGCATAATATTTGCTTAGGAAAGGAAAAGAAGGGCTTGAAGGAGCTCCTCCTTTTCACTTTTTCCAGCTCCCACAGACATTGGCAGGAGCAGAACTGGGGGGTGCTGGAGTGGAAACATATCCATCCCGTGCCATAGCCACCAGCATAAGGAGATGAAGCATGGATACAACATGGTGCTCAGCCCTACTGGTTTCAGATCCACACTGCTGTTTTTTCTTGCCTGCAGAAGCTTGTGCTCTGTCACATAGGTTATATCATGCAAAACATGAGATCAAGTTACATACTACAATATGTTCTCTCCTCCTTTCTGTATAGGTGTGAAAATCAAAACATGGGAGAACTGCTTGGGCTATGGCTTCTCCCAGCTCATCTGCATAGGAATGCAGACTCTTCATTTATCTCCAGGCTTATATTATCTGGTAGTGCAAGTAGCTTAGTGGAGCAAGGTCAAGGACATCTAACAAACAATCCATAATAAACCTCAATCTTTAAAAAAAAAAAAAAAATGATGTTATGAGAAGAGACTTTTCCCTTGCTGTATGTACTAAACTTTAATTTTCCTAATATGAAATTTACATACTGTATGCTATTTCTTCTGTTATTTTAGCTTCTTGGAATAATAGGCATATATGTACCTTGAACTCTAGTGTAAGGCTGTAGACCCTCCAAAGATCCAATTTTAATAACAATAAAAATTAAAAAAGTAAAGCTCTGCTAATCATGACTTCTAGGATGTTATCCTTAAGTATTATTAACATTGCATTTGTGGTATCTCTTGTTGCACAGGTGGCTCTGGGTACTTTTTGGCTCCTGCACATCTGGCTGCATGCTTTTGTCTGATGTGAAAGCCATAACAGCACAACTCACCTGAACCCTCCTTGCCTATTATGTATGTACTCATCATCCGGAAGAAAAAAATATTTCCTTCTTAACATTTCTGAATGTTCTGTTAATCAATGAAGTGACTGACACAGAAAGTGAGCACTGACCACACACATATACCATTTTAAGAGTCCCCAATCCCTTCCTAGTATTTACATAGTGACTGAACTGCCATCATAGCACCTCACTTTTGTAACATCATTGTTACACCCCCACCCAACAACCTATCCGTCCAAAAACATGCCATGAGAGACTAGTTACTTTACAGTCATTGTATGAGAACCATTGCTCAGACTAGATGGTCTCCGTTACTAAAGAGAGTCTCATGAGGATACTCCCAGTATGCAGCAGACTCCCAGCCAAGTGAACCTGTGCAGACCTTGTGCAAACCTGCTTCCTGGAGTGCACTGCAGAGATGCAGGGAAGCCCAGTACATAACCATGTGAGAGGCTTCAGCTGGTTTTGGACATATTTGCCAGGCTTCACTCAAGAAGACAGTAGTCTCAAAGACTTCAACAAAGAAATGTCAGTGATGGCAAATGCCAGGTAGATGGCAAAAGGATACAGGGAAGAGGAGACAAAAAAAAAAAAAAAAAAAAAAAGAAAAACACACACACACAGAGGGATAGAAATCAAAGTAATTAAGTACAAAAACAGTTTTCTCAAGTAATAATCTGATAATAGAAGAATAGGACTCACCGCTCCACTGAAGCAAGATAAAGTTTAATACATACCCATACACAGGCACTTGTTTTGGCTTATATGTTGATTCCAATGGCTTAACACACCACAAGAGAAACTCTTTTTCAGCATACATACTGACAAGATTATTGCAAGATAAAGTATCTTCTCACAACTATTCTATCCAATACCTGGGAAACATCTGCTGAGCAAAGTGTCCAGCTGGCTACAGACCATCAGAATATAGGTCTCCTAGCAATTTTTCCTCACCTGGCACAGGTCTCCACAAGCTGGACATTGTAACAAGAGGGACATTGCCATAGGTGGCTGCTGGAAAAAGAAAATGCTGGAAGTAGGTTCCTTAGCTTTATTGCTGCACTGTCATGATGCTGAAACATAGCTGGTGAACAAATACCAGACCAGGTTGAATCATTCACAGGGCACGTGGAAATATGGAGCAAGAAAGTGATTGTGGAACTGCCTTGAAAAGTACCAGTAAGGTACAGACACTGCTCCAGAGTTCATATACAGCATACATTACTTGTTTGGTCTGCATATATTTTACAGTATTTGTTACTTCCTCAAGATTTTCACAAGTGCCCCAAATTACGTTAGGAACTGGGCCCTATCATGGCTGTGTATTGCTGCACCCACAGGAAGTGGATGGACAGAATTTTATTTTTTAAGTGATCCCAAGATCAGTGGACTAAATCCATACAACGTCACTAATGTTTACAGCACACATTCCAATGACAATAGCCTTGTCTTGCCAGGCAGCAATGATAAGCAGCTGCTTCCTGACAGATCTATTTTCTCCCCTCATAGAGGAGGGATAACAAACCACTGCATCTTGTGTAGGTGGTAGTTGTTGTTACAAGAGCTACTTTGAGGCTACTGCCTCAAGGCACAGCGGTTACCTTCCTCTAAGTTTGCTTGTCTCTGTACTGTAGCATGACCCCATGTCATACACTTTACAAGGAAAGCACTATGCCATGTGTAGCGTAATTAGCCTGAAAGATGTAACCAAATAGAATGATAACAGCTATGCTGCAAATTAACATTTTGAGGCTTATAAATGGATGTGATTATAATGGCTGATAAAAGGATAAAAGTAGTAAGTCTGTGTGTAACAAATGGTAGTGCATACAGATAGGCAGAGGATGACAAGATGAAGTGTTTATCACTTTGTTGTTGCTGTTGTCTGACATCAGGAGGAAAAAGGTGGAATAATGTATTATAGATACCTGATACAATGCATGGCCTCTCCCACTTTACACCCCCTGCAACTTTCATTCTTATTTACTATTACTTATTTACCTGATTTATCAGGTAGGAAAGAAAAGAATAGTTCACAAGCAAAGTTTGTTAAAGTTTTGTTAAAGCAAAGACTTTAACATGTAGTCTTTACTTGAAGGGAGGAGAAACACATTTAACTCCAACTTCTGTGCTTTTTTTTTTTCCCAGTGATTTAAGGATCTTCCCTTTTAATAGTTTGGTATTTTGTGCACATCAGCACCTAATGTAGGAAGATAACTATGAACCCAGAAGTGTCATATGTGTGATTTAAGACTGTGATTTCTTATAGGTACACTTACAGGATTGAAAGTACCCCTTCCAGTGGTGAAAGGCACAGACCTCACCTAAGAATACACACAAACAAAAAGGAAGGAGATGGCATTATGGCAGGCAGAACTGTTCCCCTCCCTCCCCCCCAAAGTTTATGCACTTGGTGCAGAAAACCAACAAAAATCTCCCATTTCCCAATTCACATTGCAAAGCTGCAACCATGTGCCCAGAACCCCATCACTTAAGTTTGCATCAACCAAAAAACACAACAGTTCTTGATAAGAAAAACTTGACTGTTTAAAACAGCAGCCAGAAGGATGCTTTGACTACAGAAGTATACATATCTGGAAGGAAATCTGTCCTAATTAGCTTTTAACACCTTATAGCAGGAACAATGCTGGCCTGTTAGTTTTTGGAGTTTTGACACACTCACTGTGACACAGTATCAAATTGTCCTGGTTTCAGTTAGAACAGAATTAATTTTCTTCCTAGTAGCTGGTGGAATGCTGTGTTTTGGCTTAGGATGAGAAGAGTGCTGATAACACCCCGATGTTTTAATTGTTGCAGAGCAGTGCTTATACCAAGCCAAGGACATCTCAGCCTTTCGCTCTGTCCTGCCAACAGGCAGGCTGGGGGTGCAGTAAGAGCTGGGAGGGGACAGACCCAGGACAGGTGACCCAAACTAGCCAAAGGGGTATTCCATACCATCTGACGTCATGCTAAACAATATATAGGGGTGGCTAGCTGGGGGGAGGGGGCCGGACTGCTCGGGGTTAGGCTGGGCATCCGTCAGCGGGTGGTGAGCAATTGCATTGTGCATCACTTGTTTGTACATATTATTACTTTCCTATTATCACCATTGTAACATTATTGTTATTATTATTATTGTTATTTTGTTATTATTATTTTCCTGTCTTATTCAACTGTCTTTATCTCAACTCACGGGCTTCACTTTCCATTTCTCTCCCCCGTCCCAGAGAGGGAGGGGGGAGGGTGAGCGAACGGCTGCGTGGTGTTTAGCTGCCAGCCGGGTTAAACCACGACACAAATGCACTTTTTATAATAGTTACATGGAAAAAAAAAAAAAATCATATTTGTAAGTACTATGTATTTACAATCTTCTCTTGCTAACAGGAAAATGCATAGAAATGAAAGATGTATTTAATACATACCACATCATATAAAGAGCCACAAGCTACTAATCTACAATACATAGGCTTCCACTTAGGATGTTGGGGGGGGGAAAACAAGGGAAAAGCTTTCTGAAAATCACTTTTATGCAAAATATGGCATTACCAAAACAAAAAGTCACAGCAGGATTCTTTCCATTTCTCAGATACCCTTTGTACCTGGACATAATTAGGAGTCACATAAACAGTAATTTTAAAGACAGATTTATGCCTTGTTACAGCTTCTAATTAAGCACCCCACACTTCTACTGTATTGTTATAAAAAAAAAAAATCTTATAACAACATTCAACAAATACCTCCAGCTGTCCCTGTCTGGCTGCTATTTTGGCTTCATCTTTCACAGATGTAGTCTATCTACCATGGACAGGAACTTCTTGAAGTTTAGCTCTCAAGGTTAAGAAAGTAATCTCTCATTTTCACTGTCAGCTGCTGGGCAGACATGACAGGTGACAAACTTTTCTTCTTACCATCTACAAGAAACAGATTAGTTGCATGAACATCCTGAACATTAATGACAAAACTCAATGTAGGAGTCTGATATGACAAAAGAAGAGGCTCTGAGCAGCTGTCTCACCCTTCAATCTGCTCTGTTAGAAATGACTTTACATATACCTTACAATAAATAGGTTCTCCACCTATCAAATCAGCAGACAATAACACACCTTTCTTGTATGACATCTCCCCCTTGGGTTTCCACCACTGCTCCAAATCCTCTAAATCCTCTAGTCTGCAGCCAAAGACTATTCCTAGGAAGGTATATGAATGACTGCCAAACCTAGGGGCCTTTACCCTTCAGAAATAATATACAGAAATGAATATATTTTAATTTTCACATATTTAAATAAGATTGAGAAACACTGCTTATGCTAATTTGATCAATTATCTGCCTGAGAAAAGAGTGAGCTCATACTCCATGCCATACAAAGCATCAAGACTAACAAGAAAGGGAGCATAGTATCAGGTACCAACATGAAGACATTACATGTACAGGTGCCTTCTGCTCTTTTCCATATCATTCTAGTTTGGGGTGTCAGGAAACATAAAATAGCCAACAAATTCATTAAAGAAAAAAATCCTTGTTCTTATTCAGACTTCCCATGTCTTTACCTTTAAGTTTGATATTACAATTCAAGGTTGCTTTCATATTTGCTTACAGAATTTCATTTTTTTTTCCTCAGTGTCCTGAGACCTAGTCAGGATACAGAAGTGAAGTACAGAATGAAAGCACAATGGGAACACTTACTATTACCTACTGCTTTCTCTCTGAACTCCCAGTCTCTGATCACCAGCACAAACATAAGCCCTCACGTCTAACAGTGAAACCAAAACAAGAAGAATTATGGAGAGCAGAGAAGGGTAGAACCACCAAAATTCCCAACAGCATGGGGATGCCCTCTCAGTTTCTCCATTGCTTCAGACAGGGCAGAAGTGACAGAAGCAGCCTTCTTACTTTCTAGAAAGTAACTCAGATGTTACACTCCACAGCCTGTAAAGGTGGAAAGGTCATTTTATATTTCTCCAGTCTGTCCAATATTCATGTATTGATGAAAGACACTGGCAAGAACAGCCATGGCTGTAAGATTAGAAGTTCAGCACATGGAACAGGGGGTATTTAAAGACAGAAAAATTACTTTGAATCTGTGGTGGTACAGCCCCCCAGTATCCTTAAGCACATACCTATGTGCTGTATCCATTCTTTGCTTTTCAACAGGAAAGCAGCAAGAACTTTCCAGACCCCGGGTATAGTTTCAAAAAATGAAAGTGGTAGAAACCCAGCCTCACCACTACAACAACCCACCTCTTTCAAAGTCCAAGGGCACCTTGTCCACATTAAATCATTCCCAAGGCCCAGAATGGACAGGAAAGCAACACCTTTCAATGAAAGCGTTCTAACAAATACATCATTCCACCAATTAACTGTATTATGAAAATTATGCTATACTGAATAGCAGCAAAGTTGTTCTAATTTTCAGGAGTAACAAAGCAATGAGGATAAAACTAGACATGCATCATTAAGGTCGTGCCAGTATTTATTTTCTCATAGTACCTGGGTACCTTCTATATTATTTATTCAGTAATACAGAAAACTATATTGCAAACATGGAATTCTTACTGAGTATAGAGAACAACTGGAGTGTTTCTGATGGTTTAATACTTGCTAACGGGAACTTTCTCCTTCTGTTACCATAAAAAAAAGTCTCACAAGCCCTATAATATGGAACCTTTCATTCTGTGCACATCTGAACAAATGTTGAGTAACATGGAGCTGTATTTAGGATCACAGCATAAAGTGTAATAATACTTTGAGATGTGAAGGGAAGCCCTTTAGTGCTCATAGAGAAATTCTTGATCATGACTCTCCAGAAAATAACCAGGTACTGAACAGCCTTCTGTGAAGATGAGATCATGTAACTGTATCATGAAGAAAATAAAAATCTGAACAAGAAGAGTCCAGCTAAAATCCTCACATGAAATTCTGAAAAACTGAAGATGAAATTTAAGGAAAACAATGCATTTGTTGTTCAGTGCTGAAGGTCTGAATTTGAAATCTTTAGGTTCCTTTAACCAAAAGGTTTTATTCCTATTGAGATTAGACATGTTAATAAACAAAAGTAATCCAGATAAGTGTATTGGAATTTGTACATAAATGTGTTAAGAAGCTGTGGCTATCTCATCTTTTCCTCTTCATCTTAACTGTGAATAACTATACCTATTGATTTTTATTTATTTATTTATTTATTAGTATTTAATGCTAGCCATACTATTTCACATGCATCTGTCACTCCTACATACTCCATCTAAACATGATCCTCCTGAAATTTTCATACCAGGATTAACAAACACCAATTAAAATATTTTTCTTCATATTTTGATACATACGGAGTTTTGGTACATACAGAGTATGTGTGAGAAACATACACCAGAAACAAGAGGTTAAATCGGAACCCAATGTGGAAAAAAAAAACACCAGAAACCAAAAAAACAACCCTGCTACCATTAAATATAAACAGTGATCTTTTCAGACTCTCTAGCAGGGATCTTACAATGACTTTAGTATATTATCACCACTGATGAAATTCTGATGGTGTTTCTATTGTCACATGCAGTTTGCTTCGGCTGAGTCTTTAATGCTGAGAAACTGCATACACATTAAGAACTGCTACTTTTCACCGGAAAGGTAAGTTACCATTTTTGTAAATTACCCTTTTTGGCAGCAATTAAAATACTTACTGCATAACGCTTAGAACAAAAAACAAACAAACAAAAAAGTGAAATATTCCCTCTCTTCTTTCTTTCCTCTTTCTATGGTGAAAATTCTAAAAATACCAGTTAAATAGGGCAAAAATTGTTGATCGTCACTTATGACAAAAGACTATTGTACCGATAAGCATAAGTCAAATATCATATGACATTCTCAAATAAAAAAATTGCATACACCTTGCCTAGTCTATTCATCCCTTTTGACTTTCATAGCAAGTACATTTCCACACCTGAGACCTGCTAAAGTGAACCATGTGGGAGGATAAAGGGGCAATTAAAGTTTTATGAGGATTAAGAAAAAGACAGGGTATACCCCTTACTGCACAATCATTACTAAAGAATAGACAGAAGTAGTACAAAAGCCTGAATATAGTTATGCTTGTGCTAAGGAAAGAGGTATATTTCTTATTTCCAATAACCATTAACACTAAAAACCGTTCAGCTGAACCCCAAACCTTTATAGTTAAAAAAAACAGGGGTTACAACACTAAGCAGAGCTGTATGGGGGGGGAGGGGGGGGGGGAACAAAAAAAAAAAAAACCACCACATGTTTAAGCCTTTATTCTCTGGTGTGTGTATACATTGTCTGCTCTGCTCAGTGCTGAATTGCAGTATACTCCTGTAGCTGGATAAATAGTACTTGTAATTCATAGGCAAAGACTTCTTTTAAAATTATAAATAGCTACAAATTGTTGTAGTATTCTTTTTTTTTTTTTTAAAAAAAAAAAAGTACTAAGCCCTGTTCCTTACTGCTACTGTATATTCACAATAAGATCTAGGAAGCAGAGCAGTTCTAAGAAGACACAGTGTCCTTCCAGGGAAACTAACACACGGTGCAAGTAATAGCAAAGAGTAAACAGTAGTATATCTTGAGACTGAAGTCTGGGATTGTGACTTCACTAGCACTGTTGCATTTGCCTTGCAAATTTATCAGTAGTTCTGACTTTTTTAATTTTTAGTCACAATTCCTGTCCCAGAGAATCACTTAGAGACAAATAGCACTCTGTACATTTACTACAACTTTTCCACAAAGCAATGCAACCACCACAACACATTAAGATTAAAAAAAAAAAAAAATCACCAATAAAAGCCTTTTAAAATTATTCCAAACATTGGGATTACCTGCAAATTCAGTTTCTGACTCAGTGCACTCCTCCCAAGAAAAACCTACAGACACCACCATACAAATGTCAAAGGTCCTCAGCAAGGACCCTTAAAGCTCTCTGCAACTGAAGGTTGAGGAATTTTTGCAGACTTGAAGACTGAGGCCAGAGCCCCACCATGAGCTGTGGCACCCACATTTCATCTCTTTCTATGACAAGAAGCCTAGCATCTTTGGGTGCAGGTTCCATCAGTGCTGACACAGCAATAACGTTCAGTAGCTGCGGCTGCTGCAGAGACACTTACATGAAAGTGTAAGAGATTGGAATAAAAGTTCCCCTTGCCATTAAAGTATTAAAGCAAAACAAAAGAAAAGCCTAGTTTTTTATGTAGTTGGCTTTATTTACAAAAGAACAGTTCAGGGGTAATTAGTACTGCCACAATTCAAGGTAGGTGAATCAATAGTATATTCACCCAAGATACGTAACATTTATTGCTTTATTTACGTAATGAATTTTAGGGTACAGTGTGCAGCAGTCTTCCTGGAGTGAAATACAGACTTTATTTTGTGCTTTTATTTAGCTACATTGTTGACCATGATCAAAGAACAAGAAATTATACAAATTATGTATGTTTCTTCTAAAATAGTTGAGACATTTTCCAAGCTTCACAACTGCTAGATTAGCAAATCAAGTAATTACTCCAAGCATGCAGTAGATTATATTCCACAGCCTACCAATTAGAGGAAAAACCTAAAACCACTACACAAAGCAAAAACTTCACCATCAAGATAACTGGTTCCACAGCAGAAGTGAGCAAAATATTGAACAGCAACAGGTTTACCTCAGGAAGTTTGATGAAAACCTTGTGGCATAAAGCAGAAAGCTGTTTCCAAGAGCATCTTGAACATTTAAGCTTAGCATTAATAAGTCTAAAACTCTCACAAGCAAGGCATGTAAAAGCCTATCCCACAATTCATATGGGAATAAAGCGACTGGTCTGTCAAAATGGGTACCAGTGGATATAATTGGGAGTAGTACTGCCAAAGTGTTCACAGAGTACTTTGCGAATATTTTTTTCAGTTACTGCACCAAAATCATAGGTTTTACTAACCTGGCTAAAGGAAGATTTCTCCTAGAAATAGATATGCTTTAATTATAACCAGAGAGACTGTTAATCATGTTTAAGACAGATGGCATTATACACAGCTGCTGTAAATGCTCCATAACTAACTGTTAGAATGGCTTTATTTTCTTCACTGATTTCTTTTAAAGGAAATGATGCACCTGGATTTATTATTAACATCTGCAGTCCACATTAAAGGAGATTGGTTTTGAGCTTTCTATGAGCAAGGAGTTTAAATGAGTTAAGGAGTTTAAGAATTCCTTACAGAAAGGACTTATTAGGAAACCTCTTCAAAGCAATGATTGAGAGATTTAATAACATCTTTTGGACACATACTTCCTCTTTACTCGACCATCCCTCAAACTACACATTAACTTAACTTTATTAGCTTTGCATCTGAAAAGTCATTTCTAGACTTTCAGAATTAATGAGTTGGTAAGGGGATTACAAGGACATAAGATACCATAACATAGCAAGTAAGTCAGGATGACCTCATTAAATCCATGATTTTGTAAAATTCTCCTATTCAGGACAGTATCTAAAACACATGCTTCTAGCGGAAGCAAGTTATAAAGTTTTAAAAACGTTACCACTTCAAAGAGATTTAGAATTAGATGTACCCTGTTTAGACATTAGGACTTCACTTTAATAGGTGTATAAATCACAGTTGTAGACAGAAGACATTCAAGAGCCCAAAACGCTTACATAAATATTTATAAATGTCATGCTGTCATCAACTCTTGCGAACATTCACATTTTAAGAATTATTTGCAAATACAAACGAACATCAGCATCTTTGTACTTAGCAGTTAGAGTACCACAAGTACTTGCACAAGTCTGTGTGAAAAGAACAATGTTGACATTCCAAAGTGGAGAGTGCACAGCAATGACCAGTTAGACCTTTCTTTTTTCTGCTGATGAATGCATGCCTGCTCTCTTAGTTACCAAGGTTCATCAAAGAGAGAGCAGGTGTGCTCATCATGTTCCAAAACATTCACTGGGGTTGTGGCAAATAGCCAAAACAAAGATTATATCTCTACATTACAATACAAATTCATAGCTAAAAAAAATTAGTTTTTTTAAATGAAAAAAATGTAAATTAATTATTTTGTAAATCAAAACACTATCTTAGATGTGTTAGTACTTGTAACAGAGAAGAATCATTCCTTTCTCAGAGAAAAAAAATCCCCTCAGGAGGTACTTGTACCTAAGACTGACAGATTTTAAACTTTAAAATTCACCATGCCTAGGTTGACACCTATGACAAGGCACTATAAGATTAGTTAAGATATAATCAGCAGCAGTTAACCGGTGTTTATTAGAAAATAAATTTACACAATTACTACACCCTCACACCTGAGGCCAAATCAAGTTAATGTGCTTTGAACTGTTAACTACCCAGACCAAGTTTGCTAATATGTGTTCAGACCTATATAGTTTCTAACTCTGAAGTTTACAGATGATTGTCACATGAAGCTGAGTTTAATTTGTTAAATTTCCCTTTCCATCTTAGTCAAGATTCAAAAGACAAGCTCAAAATGAAAGCTGAGGAAAACAAAGAATTGCAAGAAGATATATTAAGGTTCTTGGTTGTCATACATAAACTAGTTGGCAACAACTACCTTATCTCCTTTCTTCTACTGCTGACATAAAATGAACCAAAGTCTATGATGCAAAAGAGCAGTTGACTGCATGCCATCAAATAAATACATAAAATTTGAAGGGCAGAAGAAAGTTATTTATAGTATTACCTTTAAGCTTTCATTGATGATGCAAAGAAATGTTTATACTGTGCTCAGAAGAAACACAATGTTTACTTTTCCCTAAACCAAAGGAACCAGAATGAACAAAATGAAAAGTATACAGGGAATAGTTCAACCGTCCCATGTTGTGATTTCCTTGGGTTAGTATTTTGCACCAAGCAGTTACCCAGGAGATAAAATAAGCTACATTTTCAGGCACCTTTTGTACCCACAGCATAACAGTTCTTGCAATAAATGTATTTTTGAGACTTCAGGGACTGCTTGCTAAATAAAAATATTTTTCCTATTAGCAAAATGAATTGAGAGCTCATGCATGAAGAAAGGTGCACAATAACAACCAGAAGATATTTTCCAAGACAACATTCACTGTAACAGACACTTAGCTGTAGCCACAGTCTATGCCCATAACGTAACATTCCTGTCCTTTGCAATGCTACAACAATCCTTGGAGTAGCGTTTTTGTTGAGTAGCCAGTTACTGGATTCACTGATTACTTATTACATGTGAATTTCTACTTTTGCAGCCTTGATAACTGCAGAGAGATGATTAAGTATAACAAATTCAAATATTTGTATGTTTGTCCTACTGTTTGCTTATTCAATAGCTTTTTTTATTTGGGGAGGGGGGGGGAGGACATGATTAATGTTTCCCAAATAGCTGAGCTCGACAAAACTGGTACCACTTGGGGATAACAGCATCCAAGGACAATCACCCTTGAAGCTAAATCTAAGTATCTGTGAGTCAAGACAGAGAGGAAGGGTTCCAAGGATGTGTGTTCCCAACTCATCTACTCAGTTTATATGCTTCATGAAACAAAATTTACAGTACAGAACTTTAAAAAGAAAGGGACTGTTTATTGCCCAGTTCCATGGCATTTTAAACTCTTTTTTGAAAATGTTTAATTTTCTACATCAAAGATGTTAAGAAACCCTAATCAGCTACAAGTGACATGTTTAATACCTCAATGAAAGCTATTGCTTGAATCACTTAATCTCATCCAGCAATTAAGTATATTTTCCTTCTAGATTGCAAAATAGTGGAACTATTACCTACTAGTATTTGAAGGAAGTACAAGGTGGTTTTGACACATTGACTCTATTTAATTAACAGGCAGGACAGTACACACCCTTTCCTGAACAGTTTAAATTACTCAGATATACAAAACAAGCCAGCTTCCTTCTCAATTATGAGATTTAAGATGACTGCAGACTAAGAAATACAAGGAAAGTTTTGCCTTCAAACTGCCCAGCTGCACTTTTGCAGACTGTTACACAAGTGTGTTACACAAGAGTGATTCCATTTCATCATAGGATGTTAATGAAATACAGATTGCTGGTCTAGGTGGTTGGAGACCATTTTTAGGTGTGTTTTGCACATAAGTTTTTGCCTGCAAATACTGGGTTATACCTCGTAATCCCATGTTAGTGTTTTTATAACACTTCTATTATGATCAGTGTTCCACATATGGAGTTGACTATTGTGCATATGTGCAAAGTCCACACTGACTCCTGTGATAACTTGCAACCAGATTAACTACAGGATTCAGAGAAACTGGTGTTTCTGATGTCCTCAAATACCCACACAGAGCTGCCACTACTCACAGCAGTCAGCTTTATTTTAAACAAGTTTGGGTTTCAAAAACATCTGTGCAATGTGATGCTCTTTGATGATAAAGCATCTGTCATACGTTGCACACATTCTCCTTCTCTCCAGAGATGCAAGCAGTTTTACTTCTCTACATGTTTTTATGACCTAACAATGTAGTCTCATTCTTCCTTATAGTCCAGGATGCCAGACAGAGAGAGAGGTATCACTGGAGCTATTCTGCACAGGCAATTTCAGGAGAGGAGCAAGTGAGGCTTGCACAACTGTTCTCAACAGCACTTCAAAAAAAGAAAGGAGGAGTGGGATCATATCAGAGTCACTTTGATACAAGGGACCCAGAAGCACTACTAAACTATGCTACCCCTTCAGGAAACTGTATCCATGTTACATCTTGGAAACCTTTTATCTTTCCAATAAAAATCAGTCCAAAGTGGAATTTAAAATAATCCAAATCAACAGGCCGTGTATTACAAGACAAACAGAAGCAATAAATCCAGACAATGTTACAGTTCATATTGAAGCTACATGCACATTGTTTGTTACCACAAACCCTGCTGGGGTTTGCAGGACAGACCACTTCAAGGTGTGATGAGACAGATCACATCCAAGGAATTCACAAGAGAACTACCAAGCCCATAACAGGTTTCTGCAGCTGTTTTCATAATACAAACCTTTCATCTTGTGGGTCAAATCATGATTTAATGTTATACTCCTACCTTAGGTGCCATCCCTCCATGATTTAAAATCATTTCATAAATGCTCTTGCATAACATATTGTGTTGTAATCAGAATCAGATTTATATAATTCTACTTTCTAGGAGTCTGGGTGTTTATGGGTAGTCTAACCACCAGATTCTGATGCTCTGGCAAAATATAGATACATTTCAAGCAGTGTATCCAAGGTAATACATAACAGGCATGCTGTAGGCAACAGTCCAGTCACCCAAACAGCAGGAGGGGCAACACTTGATGAGCTAGCAAACCCAGCCCAACAGTCTGGTGCTGGCTGAGGTGACAGCTGCTCAAAACTCTGACCTGCTGAAAGACACTTACCAGATACAGCTCCCCAAGCCACAGCATGGCCGAGATAACATTGTCCCCAGAAACTGTAGCACACCACAGAAGAGCCTGAATTTTGCAGGTTGGATTTGCTAGTCCCACTGAAGGCTGACTGCATTGGTTTGCCTGGATCTATACAAAACAGCTAGAGATCTGTACTTTGCCTTCCCATGCCTCAATGTGGAGACTCTCCAGCTGGTAGAAAGCTCCTGGCTCAGACTTCAGGAGAAAGCTGCAAAACTGCTTTTGGGCTAGAGCTAGCACTGAAGGTTGAGCAGATGCATCAGCATGGCACTGCACAGAGACCAGCAAGCCTCTGTGGCACAGTTAATCTGAAACTGAAAGTCAAGTAAGAAATTCTTTGTTGTGCTATTTATATTGCCACGGCATTATTGAAGCACACAAGAAAACAGGCATTTCTCAGCAAAGTTATCACTGTCTGGGCCTCAAAAATATATCTCAGAGCCCTGGTGAAGACCACAAGAAAAAGAAGTCCAGTCTCTCAGCGCTGATTTGCTTCCCATGCTCACTATTTACACAGGTCTGTGCATACACTTTGCACTCGCTTCTTCTATTTCTGAATTGAAAACAAATATGAACATACACACAGACATAATGACATGCAAGTGTACATAAATATTTTTCAGGAACATATTTAATGGAGAATATATTTTCATTATATCCAATATGTAAATTTTTTTTTTTTCCCCCCAAATTTGTCTTCTCAGAGATCCAGACTAGGTAGCTGTCCTGGTTTCAGTTAGCACAGAATTAATTTTCTTCCTAGTAGCTGGTGGAATGCTGTGTTTTGGCTTAGGATGAGAAGAGTGCTGATAACACCCCGATGCTTTAATTGTTGCAGAGCAGTGCTTATACTAAGCCAAGGACATCTCAGCCTTTGCTCTGTCCTGCCAACGGGCAGGCTGGGGGGTGCAGTAAGAGCTGGGAGGGGACAGACCCAGGACAGGTGACCCAAACTAGCCAAAGGGGTATTCCATACCATCTGACGTCATGCTAAACAATATATAGGGGTGGCTAGCCGGGGGGAGGGGGCCGGACTGCTCGGGGTTAGGCTGGGCATCGGTCAGCGGGTGGTGAGCAATTGCATTGTGCATCACTTGTTTGTACATACTATTATTACTTTCGTATTATCACCATTGTATCATCATTATTATTATTATTATTATTATTATTATTATTTTCCTGTCTTATTAAACTGTCTTTATCTCAACTCACGGGCTTCACTTTCCATTTCTCTCCCCCGTCCCAGAGAGGGAGGGGGGAGGGTGAGCGAACGGCTGCGTGGTGTTTAGCTGCCAGCCGGGTTAAACCACGACAGTAGCCTCTTGTGAAAATTTATCCAGCAGAGGCATAGACACTTACCAAGAATCTTACCAGCAAAACAGCTACAAGCAAGTCATGATGCTTAAGCTAAAATGCTATAAGCATATTAAATGCTGACAGTGAAAAAATTCTGGTCACACCTAGCAACAACTTCACCAAATTGATAAATTTCCTAAAAGTAAAATGGTTTTGTTGAAACAAACAAATTTGAGGTTTGTGTGGGGAATTAATATAAAATTGAGTATTTACTTTATTTGACATTAGGGCATTCTATTTCTTGATAAATACAGATAAAATTTACCACATAAACTGTTAGTGGCAACTTTTGTAATTACAGTCATGGTTTGGAGGGAAGTGTTGCTATAGCAATACCAACCATAGGAAGGAAATCCACATCTACTCAGGGTGTTATTTCTACATATCATCTCTTTTTATGGCATAGATCTCTAGCAGAAAAGGGTGTACTAAATCGATAGCAATACCTATTTTAATCAAACAGGCACAGCTTGGAAAAAAAGTATTTCACAGAAACACACTGAACAAGGAAATGAAAGAGCATGACCACGTGTTTAGCAAGGTTTTGTTTTAGTTACTTCAGTGTTGTTCCCTGGATCCACTTACATCATCTGAAGTCAAGAGGTCAAATCCATGCTTTCCTAAACTGTCTCCTCCTGGATTCAGAGTATTTATTTCTTTTAATCCTATTCTCTATGCAATCATAACAACCTACGCAAGATCTCAAACTGGTTTATCTCCTAGCAATTTCAGGGCTGCAGAATTTCTTGGTTCAGGCATTAAGTGAAAGAAATAAAACTGGTTTGGGACTAGAATCAGGCCTGAAGTAATATAGCCACATTTGCATATCACCAATGCAACTGGCATTGATAATGCAACTGGGTTAATCTGGAACTCAGAAAGGGATCCACAAAGGACAACCAACGTATGAGTGCAAAATCTTTCCCAAACAGTCCCATGGGAGGGCTGGTACCCAGGGTATACTCTCCGTCATTGCCACCTACAGCATTCTTGAACTGGGACTTCAGCTGTGGGTTTGGGAACTGAAACTTTGGGTGTTCCTTTCTTTCTTGTGAAAGGATTGACCCCATTCTGTCTGTCTCCACTCCTACCTCAGATTACTGATAATATCTTACTCCCATTTATCCTGGCTTTTAGTTATTTTTTCCTTTATCCCTTTCCACAAGTTGGGTTCTTCAGTTAAATGTTACAGCTCTCACAGTCAGATTTAAAATGAAACAATTAAATTGAAAAGAAAACATATCATGAACACTGTTTTTTGAAAACAAGTCTATTATACTCCTGAGAGCTGATTTTATCTTGTCTCTCTACCTGCATCTTATTTTTGACAAGTTCAGACAACAAATTTCTATACATTTCTACAGCTCACAGCTCCTAGCACACTTAGGAAGAGGAAAGAAATAGTTAAAGTAGATGTAATTCTCAATAAGTAACCTTAACTCAACTGAAATAAAAGTTTCTTAGATTCCTATGGTTTTTTGTTTTTTTTTTTCCCCAAAGTCAAAAGAGCATAAAATTTGAAAATGGTTAAGGAAAATAAAAACACATTATATGGAGTTAAGGAAGTCTTGAGCACAGATGAAATTCAAGCTGATAATAGGAAGGAAGTCTTTTTAGAAGAGGAGCTTCCATTGTTCATCATTCCATGCCTACCACTGCAGACAGATAAATGTCACAAACTTACATAATTCCTCTTCCACATTGCACGGTCCTGCTGCTCTGGACAGACTAGCTTGATCAGACCTCTTTGAAGTTTGAAACACAGAAGCTAGCTGGAAGGGACCTCTGGAGATCACCTAGCCCAACTTTTTTCTTGAAGAGGGACTGTCCCCAATGCTAGATCAGGTAATCCACAGCTTAGGCCAGCCAAGTCTTGAAAACCTCCAAGAAGAGATTCCACAACTTTCCTAGGAGATATGCTAAAACTCCTACACTACTCCCTGGTTAGAAACTTTTACCTAACTGCCAGCCTGAACTTCTTGACTGTAACTTGTAGCTGTTTCCCCCTTATTATTACTACTTGCCACTACTGAGTTTGGCTCCACAGACATTGCAGCTTGTTCCTGTGGGTCCAACAGCTCCCATCACCTCAGTAGTCCTTTGTTGTACCCTCTCTCTACTTTTTAGACATCCCCCTTCTTATTTGAGAAGCCTGAAAACTGACTGCAGAATCACAGTAAGCAGCAATGCTGAGGGGGGTGATAATTTCCCTTAATCTGTTGACCATACTTCCAATGTAGACTACTTTGCTGTTTGCCTTATTTACAATGAAAGCACATCATCAGTTCATTTTCACCTTGGTAGCTGCCATAATATCCCATTACTTTCCCTATAGATGTTCTATTTAGACAGCTATTCCCCAGCCAGTACTGTTGCATGGGTTAATCTGCACAAGCACAGAATTTCACAGTTACTATTCAAAGAATTACAGAATGTTTAGGATTAGAAGGGACCTTGAAAGATCTAGTCTAATCCCCCTGCCAGAGCAGGAACACTTAAATCACATCACACAGGGACGCATTCAGGAGGGTTTTGAAAGTCTCCAGAGAAGGAGACTCCACAACCCCCCTGGCAGCCTGTTCCAGTGTTCTGTCACCCTTACTTTAGAGAAGTTTTGCTTCATATTTAAGTGGAACCTCCTATGTTCCAGCTTGCACCCATTGCCCCTTTTCCTATCATTGGATGTTACCAAGAAGAGCCTGGCTCCATCTGCCTGACACTTGCCCTTCGTGGGATTTCAGTCAGCTCAGGTCTCTCACAGTCTAGCTGAATTAAATTTCTACCACTTGGTGTATTAAACTCTCTCTCCTGCCAGTGTAATTGGAACTAAAAATTTTCTCAGGGTATATTCTTTTTCACCATCTAGGTAATTGCGAGAGATAACGCTACTGGTCCAGTCTCTCACAGGCCACTTCTTATTGATCTCTAATGAGACACTGAGCTAGTGATGGCTTGGAATGCAGATATCCAGTCATTTTTCAGTACATTTAACAATCTATACCCTCCAACCCACGCTTCCAAAACTTCTTAAGTGAGAGACCATAGAATCATTAAGGTTGGAAAAGACATCCAAGATCATCTGGTCCAACCATCACCCTACACCAGTATCACCCACTAAACCACATCTCTAAGCACCATGTCCAACCTTTCCCTAAACACCCTCAGGAACAGCGACTCCACCATCTCTCTGGGCAACTCATTCCAATGCCTAACTCCTCTTTCTGAGAAGAAATTTCTCATTTTCCAACCTGAACCTCCCCTGGAGCAATATGAGGGCATTCCTTCTTGTCCTATCAAGAGGAAAATTATAATAAACACCTTGCTTAAGTCAGTCAGGAAATGCTATATCCACTGACATCCACTCAAGTTGGTCAAACATGACTTGCCCTCGGTGACTGGGAACAGCTAACCCAGATGTACATTCTCATCCTCCACATATTTGGAAGAAAATTCCCTGCAGATACAATTCATTATATTTCCATGGATTTTGATAAGGCTGACTGTCCTATAGCTGCCTGGATTCTCCTTCTTACTCTTCTTAAATAAGGGTTACGTTTCACTCAATTTATAATCTTCAGAGAACTCTGCCATCTTTTTTCATTAAGAACTGCATTGCAATTACATCACACATGTCTTTCAGCACCCTAGCTTAAATCGTATCCATTCAGATGGATTTGAATGCAGTTGGTTTTTCTAAGTAGTTCTGAAGAATAAAAAGTATTTTCACTTCCTGAGTGGCAGTGCTAGATAAGGTTCTTTTAGGCGAATGTTTTTTTTTTTTCTACAAAACCATATTTGGAATTGGAATTTATCATGCCTCTCACTCGGTGGGCCACATTACCTTTCTAGCAATCTCTTGCCTATACACTCAATTCCACACCACTTGGGTGCTGAGAACGTGGTATTTATCCTCATTTCATCTTTTTAAAATATGAAAGTGCTCTTGTCCCTAGTCCTAACGGGCAACCATCTAGTAATAAGTACTTCTCACAAGCAGACAGTGATATTAGAAAGAGAAGGACCCAAATCTGCAGATCACTAGAGCTCCAAATACTGATTAAGGGAGAACAGAGACCTGTGAAACACTACTGTACAAAGAAAACTTCTGATCCTACCCTTAACAGTATCTCTAAAGTAACTGGAGGAATGAAGAATAGCTCACAGTTCTGACATGAGCTTATACTTACTTAACAGGACTAAAATTATCAGTTTCATTTGGATTCTTCTAGTATGTTGTTCCCTTCAGGGAAGGAGGGAAACTGACTAAGTTTCCTTTCACTGACATTAGAACAGTTAGCACTGTTGTCTTGATAAACCTGCAAGATAAACTTCTTGAATGTTCAGTGCAAGACTTCTACATATCCTTACAAACCTAGTTCACCAGGGACTCACCAGGGACTTATGATCTGCTGCTGCAGACTCTTCCCTGCTTGCTTCTGACTCAAGAGGATTCACTATAACACTGCCTTCCAGACATCTTCCAACAAAACCCAGTTATGCTGTTCCAACAATCAGTACTAACTGGGAACAAGAGAAGGCAAGCCCTTTCCACCACACGTTAATACAATACATTTATACTTAGTTAAAGATAATACTTATTGCTCACAGTAAAGTGGGATACACAAGTGCAAAACACTCTCTCTTCTTCATTCAGCATGTGGCACACTGGCAGACCTCTATATCTGTGACTTGAAACCTATCATATTGCCTGATTTCCACTTTCTCTTTGCACTGGAGATTATTACTTGGATCCTTTGCTTTCAAGTACTAATACCACACTACTAAATGGGAAAAGCACATCTCCAATGAGCATATGAGCAAACACAAAGCACAGATGAAGTAAACTTAGAAGTCAATAAAACCAATGTGTTCTTGCAGAAAACTGTCTCAAGATGACATAGACAGTTCAGCTGTGGCCCAGTATATCCTGTTCTCATATCACAAAATTCTGGTGGACATATATTAGACTAAACATTAAAATTACACCAAGACACCAGCACTTGTACCCTTGTTAACACTGTATCAAGGTGGTGGTTTTTTTGCAATATTTTGAAGAGCTGATTTAAACAGGGAAGAAATGCTCAACACAGAGAAGTGGCTTTTATAGTTGTCAGTTTACAACTCATGCATCAGAGGACAAATGAAGCAGAAAGCTGATATATTTTAGCTTTTTTTTTTTTTTTTAAAGTCAGATTCTTTCAGAAGTTGCTTTTTTAAAGAAAAGATGAAAGTTTTTTTAAAACCGGACATAGTAATGAACTTGATTGGAGACATAACTCTTAGTGAAAGGGCTGCAAAAATTAAGTATGGAAAATATGGCACTTCAAAAAAAAATAAGGCAATGAAGTATGACCCTTACATCACAATTACAGTTATTCTTAATGTACTTTCCTCTTCCTAATCTTTCTGATCCTTCTCACTTCAAAAGTGTCAAATACATGCAATTGATATAAGCACATGTGGTTGATATAAATAGGAAGTTCTGATATAAGATTTTGGCACCACACTGTAGAGAAAACAGAACAGCTACCTATGGGATATGTCAGTGAACATATATGCTTTTTATGTAATAAATTTAAAGGAAAGTACTTCCAGCAATTAGGAGCACTTTAGATTGAAATTTTCTCAAACCAAAACTTTTACACACTATGTTTTACATGGACAATACACAAGGTTGCACATAGCAGATAAGAATTTCAAAGACAAAAAGAAAAGGAATGCAAGGAAGTGCCAGTTAGACTTATAAATGAACCAGGAGTATAGAGTAATATTTGTACAAATTTCTAAAGAGAAAAGCATCTAACAGTGCTGATGCAACTCTAGGGTGACAATGTAGAGGACGCATTGAAAACATATTTAGAGCAGACACAAGGACTTGCATGCATACTATGAAAGAAATCTGATTAGCTTCATCATATCCATCCATCAGACACAATAAATTTAGCTTACTCTCTTACCCATGAGTTTGCTGCTATAAATCTAGGAGTTACATGAGACTAACTTCTGTGATTCTACTTTTGTTTGTATAGCAGTTTAAGGGCTCACAGTCTCAATCACATTAGGTGTAGGTGGAAAATAAGAGAACTACTCTCTTTGAAGGCACCCTGTCATTTAACAAGAGATAGCTTTACTTCTACAGTATTGTGACTGTATTGTCACGTTTTGAACACATGAACCTTGTATCAGAATCAAGTTCTTACAAAGGGCTCCTGATCACCTCACTTCATCTTCCAGAGGAAGAGCTACATAGGTTGCCATGGAAATTAAACATCAGTGAGAATTAGAGTACATGGTTTGATAAACATGGATTATGTTGTTTCAGAAGGCAAGAACTTGTCTGTCTTCTAGGAGTCAATCTAGTGATGGAAACTCTGGCATCGCATATTACTTTTCAACATGACTATCCAATTTTTAACATAAACAGTTATACATGCCAGCCTATTACCAGAAAAACTGAGAATTTAAAGTTGTATTTAACTTCAGAAGCAAGGCAGAGGCAGTCATAAAACAATCTATCCTCCTACACGGCAGGTCTGAAGAAAACCTAGCCTTTTAGAACAGATGACAGAAACGTATTCAGAATTAAATATCAGCTTGATTATGATTGATCAGCAAAAAGGTGATTATTGAAATATACAGTCATGTATTACTTGAAAACTAAAGCTACAGCAAATATAACAATAGCAGTCATCAGTTTTCTGAGAGGAACCTGAGAAGGAAGACCTTCCCCCCATGCCTAGGTGTGGTGATATGAGCAGCTAATGCAGCTATATAACATTGCCTTGCTGCCAGATCAGAGTCTAGTTTTGCATGTCATTGGCTTACCAGTATCACTGTGTTGGTAGAGCTCAGAAACCTCATATTTAAATACATTTTATCTCATCATCTTGAAAGCATATAGTTTCATCTGATCCCTGAAGTTGCCTGCTGAAAATTGTGTGGAGGGTTCATCAGCTGTAAACAATGTCTAATCAGTTCTTGAAAACCCTTGAGCTAGCAAAAACAGTGGTAGAGGATTGTGTTACCCTTTGCAAATAAAGAAATGGTTGCACGTCAGTTGTATTTGACTCACTACAAAAAATTCATCAGAAAAAATGCTGGACCAAAACACTCTCTTCTATATATTGGGCACTGAGGAAGCAGGAACTGAACATTTCTTCTCATATCAGCTAGTTCGGACCCTGTAGCAAAGAGCAATGCACAGGATTTGAGCTAGGTGCCTGTAAAGCATTGGTTTTAGCTTAAATACAAGATACTGCAGAACTTGGTGGACATGGGTTAAATTCTTTTCTGGGTGACAGGGATTAATATATAGCTAGCAGTTTGCCAGATATCACATAGCAGTGGTGGGTCAGCAATAGGCCAAAATGAAGGCAAAGCCATACATCTCTGACAAAAATCAGTCTTTAAGAACAATTAGCCTTCTCATCTCCTCTGTCAGCTTATTGATGGCAGAACTAGGTAAAGGAGCAAAACAAACCAAATGGGAGATAATAGAGTTATTAGAAAATAAGGGAGATGAAAAAATGAAAAAAAAAATGAAAGAAAAAAGATGAAGAAAAGACAGACATCAGGATCCAATATCTCCCACCAAATCAATACATTTAGAAGATTCAACCTGCCCTGAATTCAAGCATGTAGCAGCACATAGGCTGCTCTGAGGAGATGTGGGGCAAGGCAATAACCACTAAACAGAAATGTAAGAATGAAGAAAAATCAGAACTACAGCTAGACATGGCTTTATGGCCAAAGTCACTGGTTATCAGAAGAACCTGAAGCTTGTAAACTCAGTGGAAAACCTTTAACTACTTTATATATATACAAGATTTAATGATTGTTTTGAAACATACAACAGTGCATGGCACAAACACCCCGGCTTATTAATGATCTGGGGACCAACAGACTCAGTCTTTTCATTTTTTATTTTTTTTTGTCCAACAGAAGACTTGGATGCTTTACAGCAATGACATTCAATTCAGCAGCCAAAGACAAAATAGAACCAGACCCTGAACCGTCATGCTCCCCCAACATAAAGCTAGAAGCAGCAAAGAAGCAGATGTCAGTGCATTCAATGGAGATTTTGCCAAGGACTGTTTCTGTAACAAAAGTTCTTTCACCCTGGAAATTGTCCTTTAAATTATCTTTAAATAAAATCATACATCCACTTCAGACCAGCTGATAACAAAAATAAGTCCCATTCATGGTACTGTGAGTTTGAACAACATCAGAAGGAGTTTTAAGCTGAGCACACAAGTTCTCTCTCTCCCCCTTCCCTTTCCTCCCACCCACTACCTCAAGAGAGCACAATTCTAAAGCCCCCTACTAGAGCTATGGACATATGATTAGGGAATTTCAGAAGAATTGTACTTTATTTTATACTTAAAGATTTTTAATACTAATTCAGAATAATAACATTGTGAATAAGCAATGACAGGTGGTAAAAGCAGATGGTTTTGAAAAGATTTGCGGCAGCCCCTGGCTCCACTGTTCTACTGTCTCAGCAGGATGCTGGCAGAGAAAGCAATTCCCCACCTCACTCAAGAAAACCAGCAGCAGCTGACCTCACCGGCTGCCACAGAGCCAGGATAGGACCAGCAAAGTATACTTGTTCACATTCTTCATCCCACCTCCAAACCTCTGCCTTGCTACAGAAGCCCTCCCCATTGTAAGCCACTAATGCAAGCAGACCAGTTGGGTGATGATCTGACAGGAGCCACAAAAGCCCACAGTGTTTGCTGGACCAGGCACAGATTGGGCATATCTGCTCATTTAGCCAGTACAGCACTGTAGATATTCACTGCAGATCATGACCACTTTGCTTCTGGAAGACGTGTCTGGATGTGTTACTTGTGACCATGCTGAAGGAATACATCTAAGAATGATTGATCATCCATTAACACTCCAGTGCTGAACCTAGACCCAAACACCCAACTTCCCTCAGACCTGTGCTGAAAAATCATGTGCTCTACCTTCTGAATGCCTTGGCAATGGGTGAGACCATACCTTACCTCAATGTTTCTGCAGCATGAAGAAAAAAATCCTGCACAACCTAACAAGCTTTCCACAAGAGGTGGATAAACTTGTGTCATTACTTAGAATGATACTGCAATTGAGAAGAAAACAAAGATACACAATTACTCACATCAAATCTCAAAACTGCAAGATATGGAAAAAAAAATCATTCACATTACAATGGGAACAGTAAAAGAAAAGGAAGTTTCCAAATCAGTGTTGTGTACTTGACCAAAACTGCCAACAAGTGCAGCTACAACCTTCTTCATTACTTGAGCTTTGGGAGACTCACTACGAGTGAGTAAACAGTGCTGGCTTGAGGCTGTCATTTTCTGCACATCACATCAGTTGTAGCACACCAACAGTTAAGTCAGTTGTAATGAGATGCCTCTTATTTGAGGCATCACAGTTACCTATAAAGATGACTCAGGCAAATTCATATACAACTGATGAACCATTAAATTGTACCAGGTTTGGCTACTATCAAACCAATTTGTATAACCCATTTGTATAACCCATTGTTAACTCCATGGTACAAAGAATCTTTTAGAAAACTGCTGTGCTTTGTTAATATCCACACATTTTATGAATAAATTAAGAATCTCTTCCAGGATTTACTAAGGTGTATTGTAGGAACTATGTTCTTTTAAAGGGATGGCACCTTTTCTACATAGTGTCTCTGCTCTTCAGATTTTCCTCAGAACCAGATCTGTTTGATATAATTTCAGCACAGCTCTTATTTTTGTTTTCTGTTTCTTTAAACAGTATAATTGTATACTTTGATGAGAATCTTTCCCCTCTTTTTTTATCTATAGCATTGTTTACAAAGTTCCAACCAATTTACACTTCCATAATTTCATTCACAGTATCAAGATAGTTTGAGGGAATATTCTAGAGACAGTAGTGACACTAAAGTGTATTTATGTTCAGTGTCCCCTATATAAGAAAAATCCCTCCTGAACCATCTACTGCAAAATAAATCGACATCCTTTACAGGATCAGCAATGAAACTGGGGAACCTTTCTTTCCTGCAGTCAACAGGTTTGTAGTTAATTTCAGGTTGTTGTCCCATGTCCCGTCCCATCCCCTCTCTTCCCCCCCCCCCCCCCCTTTTTTTTTTTTTAAACCTTCCTATTTCTTCCCAACTTTATATTGCATAATAGAAACAGTTGTGAAAACAGTTTTCTATAAAGGTAGACACAAATATTTCAAGCCTGAAGTCATACACATATATATTTTGAAGTACACACCACTAAAATTGCCGCTCACCTTTGGGCACAATAAACTATGTTTCTGAGCTTGGATAAAGGAAGGCTAGAAAGCAGCATTAGAAATTAGATGGTAAGCATTCAGATTTGTGACCAGTCCCACCCCTCTTACATGCATTAACAACCAGACATTAGGCTTTGTGTTTGTTCTGCAAACCCCTATAGAACAACTCACTGCTTCTGAAAGAAGCATCTATAAGTGGCAGATAATGGCATAATGGATTAAAAAATGAAATTAAGTATTAGGAAAACCTATAATATGCATCTCTTATGGGTACAGCTGCTCCACAGTTACTCTCAGTAAACAGAAAATGGCGTTATACACAATAGCTAATTTCTGTGGCAGAAGGTATCTTTTTCTGTTAGCATAGATATAAAAGCAGAGCTCTATGTAATTTCCAGTCTCTAGTAACTGCCTAAGCATAGGTACACACCAAGAAAAACACATATACAAGCAACTCCTGCAAAAGGCCACTAATATAAGCTTAGAACTGAATGCAATTATAGTCATATTACAGGTATTTTTGCTAAACATTTAATATGTGTCACGCTTTAACAAAAAAAATATGTATCCAAAGATTTGAGGGAGAGGGGATTTCCAACTCCAATAATTAGCAATAGAGCATTAATTATATGCCTACACACAAGATCCTACTATTGACTATTTCATTGTGCAAAGACCTAATTAGCTGTAATTTTGACACTGGGTGATATACAGATCACAAAGATAACTATATTTTCTAAAGGAAGCCTAAAAACACTCTTTAGATATGAGCTTAAGAATAAATAACATGCACCAAAATGTGTTAAAAACTTGAGATATAGGCTTCAATGCAATATAAACTTCACTGTGAAAGCAAATGAAAATGAAGTTTTGCCAGCTGTAGCTGTGTATCAAGGAGGGCTGTGATGCTGATGGGTGCAAAGTGACCTATGGTGGCAGTACACAACTGCCCATGGGAACTGATTTGCAGAAATCCAGGATACCTCACAAGAGAGCAAACTAGGAACATGCTTCCCCGTGACTGCTTCTATGGCTCTGATCATCACTGATAAGTGACCATCATAGACCACAAACATGAACCTTGTTAGTACCAGCCATGTACAAACACAAAACAAGGAAACTAGACTGTCACTAGTTTGCGATTTCAATTTAACATGGGCAGATTTGGAAGCAACAGTGGCAGAACTGACCCAAAACCAAAATTCAGAGATTGAAATCCTTTGCAGAGGGAGGCAATGTTTATTTAGCAAGCCAGAGTAAGGCCTCACCTCCTTCAAAGATGCAGGTATTTAAAAGAACCTTTTGTCTTTCAGATGTCCTCTTTCTTTAGTTTCATCAGTCCCTCCCAGAGTATGTCTACATAGGTGACCAGAGGAACACAGGTACTTCTCCTCACTCTCCTAATTGGCTGGATATAAACCAAACCTAATCTGGAAGGCATGCAAAAGTGTTAACATGGCACTGGGTGAGCTCATTATACTGTAGTGCCACCGTCTTTTTAACCTGGCACAAATGGGATTACTACTGAGTACCATGAGGATTGGCCTGTTCTTCCCCCAGCTGCATGTCTCCTCAGTGCTGCTGACTCCTTGGTGCATTTCAGTCACACATTGAGTCAGACCCAGGAATTCATCCAACTGAAAACCAAGCCAATAACAACAAGAACGGATTTGCATTTGGCCACAAATTATAGTATCAGCACAAGTGAGAGATCAGGAATTTGTAGCCAGAGGTGAGGCAGGCAGGCTAACCCTCTGGCAGCAGCCCACATTTGTGGTAATTTAAAATGACCACTGAACCTCACCCTTTGCCTTGTTGAGAGACAAATATTGGTGACCTCCAGCAACAGTCTCACATTAATGCAGGTGAACTGCTCCCAGGCAAGAACTGCCTTTGCATAATAACATTCTGTGTGCCAGGGAAGTGAACGTGCTTCAATCAACAGTTATTTCTAGGTATGTCTGTAGATGCCTGACTCTTTTCATGATCTACTGCTAATAACTTAGATAGTGTTAACTTCACTGGACAGCTTTGCTACATTAAAATTCATTTCTTAAGCCTCCTTTGTGGACCTGGGAGCCTTAGGGAATAAGAATGCTATAGTTTTTAATAGTAATAATTGGATAATATTGCAGTTATAGAGAAACACTATGATTATCCCCAACGTCTCCTTACAAAGGCAAGAAAGCCAAACAATAAAATAAGCAACAATTCCCAGGTTAGATAATCACTCATCAGCAGAGTTTCCCCTGGACCCGTGTTACTTCCTACAACCCTTCAGCTTCTATAAACTATTCAGCTTCTTTAAACTATTCACACCTGTGTTAACATCAAGGAAGTTGGGTCTTTCCTCCCTTTCCCATTTCAAAACATGTATTTTTCCCTCCTTCACTATACTGTCATTTACATGATCCATCCATTGGAGATAGCAAAGTTATCTGCCATTGGGGAAAAACAAACAAACTGCTAAGTGATAAGGATTTGTAACTTCCTATGTGGAATGTAAAAGAGAAAAATGAAAAGTTTCTTACAATGACAGTCTAACATTGCAGACTGCCCTACTGGAGAAAGGATCTACACTCTGCTACAGGAACTGAAAACAGCAGCAGTAAGATTAGCAGCAGAGAGATTACTGAAGAAACCAACTGCTCATTAATTTTCCCCCACTGTACCATACAGGCCAAATGCCAGTTTCACTGCTTTTGGTGATATTATCCATATTCCCTGCTATGTGCCTTCCACCCTGCCATCACTTACATTCATACCAGCAAGCCCACAGCTCACCAGCCACCCACTCTGCCCTGCTAATGATCCAGATCTGAACTGACTTAAGAGTAAAACATGGGAAGTTTATCTAAGCTGCCAAGACAGAGCTGTTAATTTTGTGCCTCTGTTAGCAAGCCATTCCCTACCACCTTTCTGGCAGTCTTTTTTTTTTTTTTTTTGTCAAGATTACATGTTACAAGTTTTATTTACTCTTAGGCTCTTCTTACATGATCTTCAAGATGTTAAGCACTCTTAGAACTCCATTTCCTCACCACTGATCTAAACAAACCTTAATAGGGATTAGAACTGAAATCCAAATTGGCAGAAATGAAAATGTTGCAGCTTTGTTACAATATCAGATGCATCCATCAATATCCTCTAAATATAGTGAAAGGTTAGCCTAACTCTGCTATTGCTTCATGTTTAATTCAGATACCTTTGAATGAGTGCATATCCTTCCCTCACCCAAGTCTTCTATTCTCATCACCTATGTAATTCTGAAGAATTTAATCTAGAAAAACACCCCAAAACATAGAGGAAATGTTTTTAAAATGTAATTTCTACAAAACTGTATTTTATCAAATGAAAGATTAAAGAAATGGAGATGAAAACACTAAATCATAATAGGGATTCTACAACTCTTCTAAAGCAATCATCTGTAATTTTTCAACTATGTAATTGCTTTAAAAAGATGAGTACGTTATACAGTCAAGAACAAAACTTGCATTTCTCTATTTAAGAACATTACAGGTAAGCAGAAAATTATGATTTTGTTGAAACAGTAGATGCAAATGAAAACAAACTCCAGTAGCATATCTCTGAACTGCCATCAGCTCCCTATCAAACAGGTGAAGATTTCTGGAATGCCAGTTCACACAAAGTTATTCTGTAAAGAGATGTGGGCTTTTGGATTAAAAGTTTCTGAAAGGCCATGCTTTTTTTTTTTTTTTTTAATATACCTTTGGGATCACATCATGTTTCAATTTTATTCTTACTTTAATACACATTCAAATAAATCAGACTCAGAGAAGATATGAATTTTGGACTAGATTTCACCAACCTAATAATAACCTTTACTGGCATCTTAAATAAGGCCAAAAAAAACAACAACAAAAAACACTAATCATTTGACTGAACCTATGGCATAATATTTCTGGGTGAATCAACTCCCATTTAGTTTCATTGCTTCCCACTGCAAGATAATGGTCTGTCATTAGTTATTTGTGTCTCTAGTTATGCCCTTAAAAGGCTCCAAGGCAAACATATAATGCAAAATTGTTCTGAATAACAACATTATTGTAAAGGACTGTATGAGACCAGGTCACATGTCTAGCTTCTAGAAAACCGAGGATATCCTCACAGGATCCTGCAACAAAAATTGGGGTAAATCTTTGCGGTGCCATGTGGGTGGATGTCATGAGTTATCCAGTAATTTCCCAATCAAGAGATGGGAAACAGCACCGAGGCTTGGAATAACCAGACCTCTTCATACAACCGCTGTCTAATACTAAGCCCATTTGTATTTATTTATTTTAATAAAAGGCCTAATAACAGGGAAAACAAGACAACCCTCCCCTCAAAGCGCATTAATTTTTCCCCCTTTTTTGGGCGGTGTGCATGGGGGGAGCTGTAGCACCGCCCTACCCAAGGCAAAGCAGCGCAAGGACCTCTCACCGCGCTCCTCATTCATAGGGCTGCACTCCACCTTTAACTTTCCCAGGAAGAAGCGGGGGCATCAGCTGGACAGGGTCGGGCCAGTGCCGCCGTTTCTCCCCCAGGGCATCGCCCGTCGCTGGGGGCCTCACTCCCAGCCCGGCCCGGCCCGCCCCAGAGCCGCAGGCAGCCCGGCCCCGCCGCCCTCCCTGCTTCCTGAGCAACACCATCCATCCGCAGCGTGGCCTCCTCGTCCTCTCCCCCATCTCATTTATTTTTCTTATTTTTGTTATTATTATTTTTGTTTCTTCCCCATGCCCCGCGGCGGGTCGTTACCTTCATTTACCGCCCTTCCCACCGATTCGCGCCTCCAGACCGCTGCCCCCCACCTCCCTTAGCACGCAAGCAACTCCCGGTGAAGGAAGAGGAGAGAGGAGAAAAGAAAAAAAAAAAAAAAAAAAAACGGAAAAGAAAAAATACAAACCTCTCCTCCTCTTCTGGGTTTGATACTATATATCCGGCCGGGGGAGGGAGGAGCAGCGCCTCTGCTTTGCCTTTCCTTTCGGAGCCCACTGGGGATGCGGAGCGGCTCAGCCCACAGGGGCCCCACTGCAGCGGGAACCGCTGGGAGGAAGCAGCGACTGGAGCCACGTTTTGTAGTGCCGTAGGGCACCCGAGCAAACCGCAACAGTCCTCAAAGGGCAGGCGAAAAAAGGCTCCCACCCGCAGCCCCCTCTCCTTACCAGGATCCCGGGGCTCCGCTGCCGGCTCCGCCGCCTCCGCGCAAACCCGGGACGCTGCAGGGCGAGCGAGCTGCAGCGGCTCCTCAGCGCCTCCCCGAGTCCCTGCCCTGCCCTCGTCGTCCTCCCTACCCGCCTGGCACCAGCAGGGAGCGGGCGGTCGTGATTTGCGGAAGGCAGAGCTGGGCTGCGGCCCCCGCACGGGAGGGGAAGGGGAGGAAGCCGAAGGCTTCACAGATCCATGGCGAAGGGGCAGGGCAAGTGGTCCCCAGGCTTTCCTTCGAGGGTATAGCACCTCCTTCCCTCGTCGCTTTAAAGTCAGTACGTTCGGCTGTGTTTTTAAAATGATTAGGAAGAATGTTGCATAGAAGAATAGCTATAAAATCAGCACATTAACTACACAATTCGCGTTATAGGCTTTTAAAAACAAAGACCAAAACACAATATACCTACTCAGCCATGAATCCTGTTCTCGCTTCAACTACTGAAGATACACCTCCAGAAAGATCTTTTCAACCCAAGGGATAAACCAGCGAGAAGTGATGCTTTTATATCACTTATCACACAGTATGTAAAAGCATTAATTATTTTTACAAGATTGATTTCATCTGATTACTATCTTCAACTTATTAGCAGTGAAAAAAAAAAAAAACAGAGAGGTTAGGCAAGATGCTTATTGATGAGTAAATTAGTATCACAGCAGATCTCCAAACACAAAGGAATTAGGTGCTATGCCTGCAGCTGCAGTTCATTGGTACCAACCTTCATCCTTTAGATGATTAAAGGCTGCAGGTGGCTGACATTTCCATGAGAGCTTCCCAAGCATGTGTTTGTGTACCTTAGCACTAGTAATTAAGCTCTAGGACTAGCTCCAAAGCAGGTAGGCTTTCATGCTTTCACCTTATTCTCCTCCATGTTCTTACGATACACATCCCTCTACTCCAAATGCAATATTGTGCTGTAACCTGTGCATAGGGCTAAATATCCTGGTAGTCCAAAACAAAAGATCTGCATCAACAGCTCTCCACACCACACTTGCAGAGCTGCTGCAGGGTTATCTGTGTGGGGTCAGATAGAGCTGTTCAGGGAATTAATTTTATGAAAAAGCACATGATGCAGGGTACATTGACAGCATCGCTTATATAGATGGAAGATAGACTGCTGCTAGCATAAATAACTAGGTGCTATCTGTTTTGCTTTTTTTTTTTTTTTTTTTTTTCCTCTCTCCTTGAAAGGAAAAAGAACCTACAAACTACATCAAAGAATTTCAGGATTAATTTATCAGAAATATAGTGGGAGGGAACTTCCAAGGAAAGAAACTACCAGAAGTGGTTCTTACCCAAGGAAGTCACAGCTCTTTGCAGAAAGTGACTGATGGTATCTCAGATAACTCTGGGTAAATAGAGTTTTGGTTGCCTACCTACTTCTCTGGCATATTCTTTAACATAAACATCTGCTTCAACAGACTGGACAGACCTCTGCCTAATTGAAAAATATGTGGCACCAAAATGAGGAACAGGTAGGCAAATGTGAATTAATATATAGGCAATCAGAAGTGGCTTTGTTGAAAGAGTTATCTAGGAGTCTGGAAAAATAACCATAAGGAAAGTTTCTGAGAAGCACAGAATTAGAGACAACTGTCATTTGTTTTGTCTTTCAGATTACTGAACAGAGAGCTTGATAAGCATCATTTTTGCAGAAACCGTATCAAGAGGCGTTACATGGGAGACAAAGTACTTTCAAATCTACAAACTTAGAAGATCCTTTGTGAACTTGGGAAAAATTGAGCAGGCTTGATGAACTGTTCACAACTAAAAGCCAGTTATAATATTGAATAGGTACCATGTTAGGGACAGTTCATGACAGATTCCAAGAAGTCTCTAGGAAAAATAAAATAAAAATGAGGGGGTAATGTAATTGAGGAGATGAAGAAACAATAAAGAATCATTAATGCAGTGCTAACCTGAGACAGCCACCCTTTGAACCAGTGAACTGAAGGTTGCAATGCAGCTCTCAAATTTGTAAAGGGGTGGGGGAACACTAGAGGCTTGGCTGAAAAAAAATGCTTTTAAAGGTTAGTTGAAGTAGTGCATCACAAATGCTTAAAAGCAGTAAAGAATGTAAACTCTCCAGAGCACATTGCCCTCAGGGACAAATGGGAGAGATTAGCCTGCATTGTTCTTTCTTGAGTAACCATCTTAATTCCATCATTAATTAAAGTGACTGAGTTGGAGAAAGCTTTTGCAAGCCTGGGTCTTCAGCCCATACCACAAGAAGGAGACATGAACAGAAGAGTAAATATTTTCCAGAACTCCTGAGTCCATAACTGCTCTCACACTCTGCTCTCCTCCTCTCCCACTTTGTTTTCCCTTGTTGTTCTTTAACTGACACTGACAATTAATATGTTCTTGTTTGCAAGTGACAAAAAGTTCTCCTAAGCCTGAATTTGAAACTGAGCTTGCAAAAGTTTGCACAAACCTGAACTTCCATCTTAAGCTGTATAAGGAAGACATAAAAGTAGGAAAGATGATTTTTTACATTGAAAATTGTTAACCTATGCAATACAAAACTGCTTAAGGAAAGTTGCCTGACAAGGGCCCACAAAGCCAGCACCAGAAGAATCAGAATAGCACTTCCCTCACTTCCTTTAGCAGTGTTCCCTAACTGTAATGGATGACTTAGGGGCAGGAAAGCGATGTGAAAGAGTTGACCATATATAGAAAATACTATGAAAAGGGTTCAAGGGTTGAGACAAGGACAGGGAGATCACGCAGTAATTATTGTGATGGGCAAAACAGACTCAATATAGGGAGAAAGTAAGATTTATTACCTATTACTAACAAGCTAGAGAAGTGAGAAACAAAGGAAAGAAACCAAAAGCATATTCCCCCCCATCCGCCCTCTTCCACCTCCTCCCCCGGAGCGGTGCATGGGAATGGGGGTCATGGTCAGTTTATAGCACTTCTTCTCCGCCGCTCCTTGTTGGTCACTCTCGTCCCCTGTGCTGTGAGGTCTCTCCCACAGGATGCAGTCCTTGATGAACTGATCCGGAGTGGGCTTCCCACAGACAGCAGCTCTTCAAGAACTGCTCCAGATATGGGTCCATACCACAGGGTCCATTTCTCAGGAGCAAACTGCTCCCACCTGGGTCCCCCACGGGCAGCAGCTCCTGCCAGGTCACCTGCTCCTGCGTGGGCTCCTCTCCACAGGCTAAAGGTCTGACCTGGAATCTGCTCCAGCAGGGGTCTTCCACAGGCCGCAGCCTCCATCGGTGCAGGTCCACCTGCTCCACCGTGGTCTCCTCCACGGGCTGCAGTGTGGAATCCTGCTCCACCGTGGTACTCCATGAGCTGCAGGGGGACAGCCTGCTTCACCATGGTCCTCACCACAGGGGACTTCTGCTCTGGTGCTTGGAGCACCTCTCCCCATCCTTCTTCACTGACCTTGGTGCCTGCAAAGCTGTTCCTCACTCCTCTCTCTCTCCCAGTTACTGTGTGGTGCAATGTTTGTTTGTTTTCTGTGTCTTAAATATGCTCTCACAGAAGTGCAAACAACATCGCTTATTGGCTCAGCTCTGGTCAGCAGTGGGGTCCTTACCTAACATGGGGCAGCTTCTAGATCCTTCTCACAGAAGCCACCCTATGGCCCCCTGCTACTAAAACCTTGCCATGTAAATCCACTATACCATCTGAAATTGAGGATTGTTGGGACTGCTGGGCCTCAGTATAACCCCCCCTATCTTTTAATGGATGATGAATTAAGGAATTTTACAAATGTTTGAAAAGTTTGAGCAGCTTAATTCCTACAATGTCTGTTAGTACTCTTTTCATTACTATTGCAGACAGACCTTTACCAGACACAATGAGGGCTTACTGTAACCTATGGACGTAGTCTTACCCAGTGTCTTCTTTCAACACAGCATAAACATCACATGTTGAGGACTTTTCATTTTATTTTATTTTTTTACCCCCCTTCCTATGCTGAATTCAGGTGTATGATTTAGTCATAAAAATTTTGTTTAGAATAGCCTAAAATTCAATATAAAGTGTATCCTTTTTTTATACTTAACAGTACAAACTATCTCATTAAAAAAAAAAAAAAAAAAAAAAAAGACTTTTTTTCCTTAAGCTTTGTTTACACACCTTTACATCATTAAAAATTTGGAGACTCAAAAAAGCCTTAGGAACGTGAAAACAAGGAAGCTCTTAAATACAGTAACAATTCAAATACCTGACAACAAACCTTGTGTCATTACAAACCCCAAGTGAAAAAATCCTCACTTAGCTAGGATCTAGTTTTGTCTCAATCTAAGTGAAGTGGCTAATATGCTCATTTAAACAAGTAAGAGTTGAACACAATTTCTTAAAAATTACAGTAGTTTGTAGTCAAGTATCTAGCATAATTGCATTTTATCTGTGGTATACTTTAGTCTCCTATACAATAATCAGTATAAAAGCCATGCTATGACACAATATATACTCTGATGCCTCTTAATAGGTGAAGCACTAAAAAGAACCTCACTACTGTTAAAATAAACATCAGTGACAGTAACTCTCTATGGTGCCCACACTTGGCTGAACATCTGAAACCAATTTAGTATTCATCCTGAGTCTTAAAAGATGAGGTAGAACACTAGTGATCAGCTCTTGAAAAAATATTATTGCTTATTTTGATGTTAGCTATTACACTGAATGTGGAATTCAGAAAAATATTTTCAACAATGTTGAAAATAATGAGCACGAATAGATCATTTTTTTGGTTGATATTTTTGTTTGTTTGTTTTAAATTCAATCGAAGTAGCTTAACCTGAAGAAAAAGCACAAGATCGCAAAAGATCTATAAACAGGAAAAAAGTCCAGATTCTTCATATCAGAAATCATTGCAATGAAATATCAAAATGCATCAAGGAAATCCAAAGGAAAAAGTTTGACAGACATTTTAATGTTAATGTTTATTTTTCTAATAGAACTGCTGCTGAAGTTGTCTGGCTGCTGAAAATTATTATATTCCTGATGTTTAGTTGTATTCAATCATTCTTAAAAAACTTCTGTCCTAAGCTTGTCATTTTCATGTCTTATTTCAACAGAGAGTAATGTTTTTATTTTACTGATGGCTTAAGAAAATGTAGCTGGGTTGCTCTTTTACTTCACAGGCTTAATGAAGTGTTCCACACAGCAACGTGGATCTCAAAAACAAAACAAAACAAAATCAAACAACAATAACAAAACAGCAGAATTTGGGATCTTCACCTCTTAGTTTGTCAGGACGATCTGATGCCCTTCACACCATCAAAATGTATTAACATTTGCATTTCCACTCATTAATATCTATGTGAATACTCTTTGTTACATCTGAATTTTTCTTGCTTACCCTAACTGAGACAAGACCAAAACAGAAGGGACCTCAACGGTAACAAGAACATAATCGATGAAAGAAATGTAAACTATTTTCCTTTCAAGTTCGGCTACATGAAAGTATGAAGGCAGGTCAGTTCAGACAAAGCCTTCAAATTGTGGCTTAAGCTGCAGTGCTGACCATGATGACCTGCATTACCATAAGTACAAGGGTAACCACTCTGGCTTTTGATCTGAAAACAAAACAATGATTTGCTTTATCTGGGCAAACCCCCACTCAAGAGAAAGTTTACAGGTAGATGCTGTCTTGGATTAGATTATGTTGTCACCTCTCTAAACATATACTACTTGTACCATGAAAGAGCATTCAGTTTAACATGTTGCATACTTGCAGATTAAGGAACTATCCCAGTGAAAGGTTCATTGACTACTAATAAATAGATGGGGAAATCTTGGGTTCACATGTCCAGCAGCCCAAACAACTTTCCATTCTCATGGAACACACTATTAGAAAAGGCACTCACATCCAAGATCAAGAGATAGCCAAAGAACATCTCAAGCAGCATGTGAGACATTGTGAGACAGGAAGGATTAGGCCATGCCATAAAACTCCTCCTGTTTATTGAATATGCACAGCTCATACCATTCCAACTCCTCATGGTTTTCATGAATTGTTACCCTCTAGGCAAGAGAGAGACCCACACAACTCTCAGAGCCTGTGCAAAACAACCTTCCCTCTTACTCTAAGCCAATGGGGAAAGAAAAAAAAAAAATACATTGTTATTTTTTATTTTTATTTTTTAATATTTGCTTAGGTAAGCATGGTTTATCAGAATAATGACTACACTGAAATTCAGAAGGAATGATTGATAAAACTGGTAAGAGATTTTCTTCCTAAGGATATCTGACGCTTAATTTTGTGGTCCCTCTTTTAGTTAAAAAGACTCATTTAATACTATCAAATATATGCTGTGAGTACCATTTTGAAAACACCCTTTAAGAAAATTCTATGAGTCTGTTTTCACCTTGTGCTTCCATCAAGAAAAGTTTTAATGCCTTCCTCTCATCAAAATGATTCTTCTCAAAGTCTCAAGTAAAACAGAACATGGAGAAAGACTCGGAGGTCAGGACAGTTCCAGTCAGAGCTTGTAACAGAAGTTTCTCCACCTGTGGCAGGGGGTCTGGAAAGGCACGTTTTTCCTTTTAAGGAAAAAATGACTTTTAAGTTCAAAACCTTACCTGAGACTAATCAATATAGTTCTGTCTGTTAACTTTTACTACTGTAATATAAAAAGAAGGAAGCAAGGCAGCCATCAAGATGACTGCAGCATAAAAACACAAGTTACGGGGACTGGTGTTGCCATTGTAGTGACACTTACTGAAGCAAGACCACCTTATTTAGAAACATACAGGAGATACTGAGCACAATGCACACATGCAGTGCCTGTGTTGTGCAGACCCTCATGCACAGCATTCATTATGGGCTTGTTAGGATTACCACTGAGCTTTCCCAGCTGATGAAGAAAGTCTTTTTAACCAAATGCTTAAACAGCTGTGCCTGAACATATTATTTCTTAGTGTTCACATTATTTAGTTTTGTCTATTTGTCATTAAAATATTATCTCACTGTTCAATTGTCTCATCTTGTGTCATGTGGTTTGGCAATAACTATGATGGACTATTAATTTTCTGCTCTTTCTTTCCTGATATGTCTCATTAATAATGCCAACTTAGTGCATTTTTTTTTTTCCTAAGAATAACCTAACTACAGCCATGCTTGAAAAATTTGCATTTAGCTGACCTGAAGACAGAAGATTTTGATGAGCAAGCAACAGCTGTCTGGGAATCTTAAGAAATTGTTAGATGGCAATAGAAAAGATAGGTGAGGAGGCTGAAAATTAGACATTTTCATGAAGCTTTTGTTACTAGCTGGAAAAGAGTTAGATTCAGTTGTAAATTTTCAAAACAAACAAACACACCAAAACTCTCTCAAAGGTGTCAGATAAATGTTTTTCTCTATTGTCATTGTGACCTTCTCCGATCACATGGTTGTATGGCAACAGATTCAGCTGTTTTAGAGTTTTGCACATGCTGAGTAGCCAGCTGGCTGATACCTCTCCAAATAGATAAAGGACTAAGTAGAGGTCCATATTTGGGATTCTCACCTTCACTTAGCTGCTGTTGGTTGTTGTATTTTTGTTATTGTTGTTGTTTGCTTGTTTTTAAACTTATAGAAACTTCAGAACTTTGCAGTCTCTCCTACACATAAGAAAACTTAGTCAGTGGTTTGCAAGACAAGAAATGATCAAATGATTGCATAAGTTCTTTTATGTTATTTATTTATTTATTTATTTTCTGGAGGAACTGAAAAAATAAACCAAATTTGATAAATATGAAACAACTCAAAAGTATGATGGTCAGTGTCAATCAGAAAGATGTTCATAATTTATACATGTATATTCAGGAAATATTTGAATCGGTCCAACCATAAATTTGATACAATTTTAAAGGTATATATATTTACAAAATATGTGTTGTTCTATCCCAACCACCAAATCCTTTGGTAATTTTAAGATGGTCTAAAGCTGACATAATTCTTGAATATTTTAAACATCCATCAAACCCCCAATATTGTACTACACTAATCTACATTCATAAACGTTTCATTTACATTCATAAATACATTTCTACATGAATCAATTTGATTTCTTAAAGCCTGCATATGCAATCCCTATCTTTATTTATAAAACAAAATTACAAACAGTTATATACATTAATGCTTTGCTTGAACTCACAGAAACTGCTTGTCATAGATCGCTTTGTTAATTTTATTGGGGCAACACCACTTTTTAGTATTTAAACCATAAAGCTATATTTACCATATTATACTACTAAATTAGCATTATACTACCAAGTTAACCATATTTAAACCATATTACACAAGAGGTAGCCGAGCTGTGCATGAGCTGAGGAGCAGTGAGAACAGGGCTATCGTAACATGGTTAAAACCACAATACTCTCCAATAAGATGATTTTCAAAAAGCCTGAGGAAAAATCACTAGCATAGTGTTAATAGTTCATAATGAATATGCTCATTTCATTACAGAAGTTCTTTTAAGTAGTTCTGTAATCCATCATGTGCAAGAGAAAATGGATTTTGGAAGCCAGGAAAAGAGGACAAACCTAAAATGGAAGAGATTTCAGAAAGGGAGGTACATGTTTGCTCTAAAGAAACAGCATTTAGTACATCTTACTGCAAATGACAAATAAAACATCCATTCAATTTCACAGAAAAATCATCAAGGATTTATTTCAACTAAATTTTCATGGTCCTGGTTTATATCAATTATAAAATATATTGCTTGCTTAGAAAACTACAACATCTATAATAGAAGTGCTTTACTTTGAGATTATAGTTCTGGCTCAAGTAAAAATCCCCAAGAAAGTATAACAAGGTCTCAGATATGGCTGTTCCATGTGTACTTTCCAGATGCTGATTGGCTTAAGAGATAATCCATCTGAAGTCTTGTGGAAGTGTTATATGCTTTTTTAAGTTAAGATGGACAAGGATGAAGAGACTGAGAACAATATGGACTCCAACATCTTCAGTTTCCTCTAAAGAGGTCTGCAAGTACTTTAAAACACTGTGAAACTCCTCCTACAGGTTCTCAAAACCCTCTCAGATATCAATGTGGTTTTTGCTGTTGTTGTTTTGTTTGGTTTGGTTCTGGTGTTTGGTTTTTGGTTTCATTTTATTAAAAGACAAACTTTCTTTGGCTCCTTTCCAGATATCAGTATTTCTCTGATTTTTTTGCCAATGAGACCAATTAAAACTTTGTGAGGTACTCTGAGAAAAGCAATTGTTTTCTATTAACTATACAGAGGAGAAAATAAATATGTTATGAAAGAAAGCATACAGAATTAATTAACTTTGTTTCTTCCTCAGAAATTTCTACCTGTGGCTTTAAAATTTGCAGCTTGACCTATGATACTCATATTGCCATGAGATTAGAGTTGTCCCATTACCACTGCAATACAGAAAGGGAACTTCCAAGAACAGCTGTTTTTAAGTAATATATAACACTAAAGTTATCTTTCACTTGCATTTAATATCATTCTGCTTATTTAGATGGAGGTTCTGGAACATAGCTAGCAGGATCACCAACTCCAAGAGTACAAGTATAAAACAGTCTGCAGAGTAACACAGAGATACTTTGGCTTTCCTGAAAAGCCCAGCTGTGAGCGGAGGCCTATGGAATAAACAAACGTATTTTAAAAAAAAAAATAATCAAATCCTATAACTATTAAGTTTATTGTAAACCTTCAGTGATGATGGCAGAAAATCATGTCTTTAGTAATTTTAACCAGCCACTGACTCCTACTTACAGCTCGCTAACTTTGTTGACTCAAGGAACTGGATTGAAATTTCTTTTACCTAATGGTTATTTAGCAGCCAATGTTAAATGAATGCCTGTTTTCTTTATGGTTTACAACATGCAATTCTGATATTAGTGAAAGGTTGATTACAGAATATGATCCAGATTAGTCCACATGCCCTTGTTATTTCATATCAACTGACAGCCATGGAGCTTCACAAACAGCTAACTAACCAATTTTGCAAGTCAGGTTACTCTCTGATCTTTTCTTGCATACAGCTGGATTTTGAAAAGCCACATTATCTGCTGCTTTTATAAAGCTCGGGTTACAATATTGCCGGTGTGCACACACATTACAGAAAATACCATTCAATCAGTTTTTACAATGCCCTTAATACCTTTGTTGTTGTTGTTGTTGTTGTTGTTTTTGTTTCTAAAGGTTAGAGCCATGATCAGCATTGTTGAATGATAGCACAAATTAAGCAAAATTAAGACAATAAAATTTGTCTTAGGATCTTCTGTGTTCACCTGAATTTCTGTTCAAAGTGTCCTAAACTGGAAGCACATTACAGAGTTTCCTGTGCCAGACCAGATAAGTTCTAGCATGAATTTATTTCAAGACTATGGGGACTTCAGTCAGCCTTCCCTAACACGAAAACTCTCTAGATTGTGGCTATGCTCCAGTTCTGCGGATTTTATAGCAGTCACACAGATGCAGAGCCCCTTTCTCCTATCAATGCTAAGCCAGGGTATATCAGCTAATCCTCAAAGTTCATATATCCACTTCAATCACTTCTATATTCCACCTAATATACACCAGGTGAATGAAGCAAACTGAAAGGACATGGAAGATCAGGTATTTTTCAATCATCTTTTAGAGAAACACTAAAATTCCAATTAATGGAGTAACAAACACTTGAAAAGTAAATAGTCAAACACTGAACAGAAGATTTATTGCTATATATTAAAAAATAAGATTCAAAACATCATTCTGCTACCAATATGCATTGAGATTTTTTATTTGTTTATTTTGTGTGTGGAAGAAGGGAGGGAATTAAGGAATTTAGGTAATGTTGCCTTTTTTTTTTTTTTTTTTTTTTTTTTTAATGAAAAAATCCACGTTTTGTAGTTTCTCTCTCTTTTTCCCCTACTAATTTATTATTCTTCTCTCAAGACATAGTTACATAGTTGAAGATTAGAGACTCTGAGAAGAAATTAAAAAAAAATAATTTTACAATTAAATGTTTAAAAGTAAGAGGAAGATAATAAGAGATCTTATCATCTGTCAGTCTGACTGAATTTATTTTGAACTTCCTGATGAGAGAATCATAGCAGTGTAATGTTACCAAGAGAATCTGGACAGATTTATTTCTTAACAGTAATCTATCCTATTTTCAACTTCCTCATGTGGTTATAATACATGGACAGATAGAGAAGATGGAAAGCTGTGAGTGCAAATAATAATTAAAAAAAAAAAAAAAAAGTTTTGAATAATCCTGCTAGCACAAGAATTGCAGTGCATAAAAATATAATGGTCAAAAGATTTCAAGAAAAGCAGACATCTGAGAATGTCAGATTAACATACTGTGGTGCACTTGAAATTAGCTGCTGTTTTTCACCAGCTCAGTGTCAGCACTGAGTAACTATACTGAATAACCTGCAGTAAAATGTCACAGCACTGCAAGGACTTAATGAAATACCTCATATTTTCAGGTCAAATTATGAGTAAGCAAATAATGCTACTATGCATGTCTGAAGTGACTTATATCACAAAATGTCAACCTATTTCGCATAACGTGATTGATTCCAGCCAGAAATAGGCTCCTTGTCATGAGTCTTAATCCTGTTTTTTAAACCATAGACCTTACAATGTTTGTATTGTAATCTTTTGACTAATACCTTTCTCTTTGGGGTCCAAAGGTGGAGTGGGTTATTTCCTGGTTGGTTGATCTATAAATACAACTTCCATGTGACAGATGCATGTGAACAATTTTCTGCTTTCATATATTTTTGATTATATACACATATTACTTTGGTCTTTACAAAACAAACAAACAAACAAAACCAGTATGATCTGGAAATCTTATTAATATTATTACTATTTCACAGAAATATGAGCTGAAAACATCCCAATGTTTCCTGTGTTTCAGAAAAGACACTGAGCTTCAGAGGCCCTACAGAATCCAAAAATCAGTTCTGGGGTATGCATCTACCAGGCTTTTATTTATTTATTTATTTATTTATTTCCATCCCTGAATACAGTGCTATACATGTTACAGAAGTAAAGTTACTACAAGAGGACACCTAGTGGTATTTTGTAGAAGGTCACGGACATGCACAAGCTTTTTTGTACATATTAGGCACTCTTTATATGTGAGGTCACATTATTCACTATTTCCTATTCCAATCTAGGCTACAGTAGGGGATACTATTCCTTGGTAATACTACAGAAAGTGTCAGATACCCTGGATAATAATCCAAAGAAAGCACAAACACAACTTATTTATACAATTAGTACAGAATATTGTACCATACATTCCTCTGGGCTTGAAGAAACACCTATAGAGATAAAGCATTATTCCATCACAAAAGGGCTCAGTGTACAAAGCCACTATGCACTGGTGAGCAAAACTGAGCCCAGTTGTGAAAAAGCCACAGCTGCAAAGCCACAGGAGCAAGGGCAAGACCATATAACCTGTGGTGAGCTACTGTGTACACTTCATAGTTGCAGGTTTGGAAGAGAAACAGTGATGAAACTAAAGATGACTCTGCATAGTTAGGCAAGGAGGTCTTTGGCAGAGATGGAGCCATCAACTGTTTCAGCACAGCAGAATGTACAGAAGGTAGATATTTGATCAAGTCAGAGAATCAAATAAAGGAAGCCAATGGCAAGATAGAACAACACAAACAAGTGTATCATAGTACGATAAGCATTCTGGTATCAAATCCATGAGGCCTGGGAGGCCATGCAAAATAGTTTGAATGCACCTTCTCAGTTATTTGTACTACTTATAACACAGTTGTAAAAGGCAGGATGAACTGGAGTAAATATTAGCACAAAAGACAGTTGAATTTAACTGCAAAAACAGAACATATCAGAACAGACATCTTGCTTGGAGCTTGGCAGAAGAACAAGCCTGGAAAAACTACCAGAAACTTACATTCAGTAAGAACATGATTCAAAGACTAATTGCTTTTGCACATTTGAAGTACATCCACTAGCATAGATTTGAATTAGTACTAAAAAATCCAGATCCATATCAGAAATGTGGAGCTATACAACAATTTAAATATAAAAAAGAAAAAGTGTTAAACATGCTCATTAATTTGATTTGGTTTTGGTTTTGTTTTTGTATTTATTTTGGTAGCATTTATTTCTTACATGTGCATATGTTGTTTCTTCGTGCAATTTGCTGGAACAGATTTCTCCTTCAATTTTTTTTTTTTTTTTTGTACCTTATTGACATTTCTTCCTGATAGAATATTGCTGACTTGGCATGAGTAGGGAGTTTCAGAATTTCAGCAAAACACTTCAGAATGTGACAAACTTATTAAGCCATTAAAAGCAGGGTTAAAACCCAATTACGATTTACTTATTGATATCCAAAACAACTATAAATTTCCAGATCAGAAAACTGTTGAGTGAACTACAGCATAGGGGCTACCCTAACCCTGACCATTAGCTCTCTTCAGAGAAGCACAGGTTGTACCACCTTGGTTAGTTTCACTGAAAATAATAATAATAATTAATTTGTTGACCTGTAGAATAATGTGCTATGCAAGATTAGAAAAGTGAAAATAAAAATGTAAGTGAAAGTGAGACAACAATAGTGACTTAAAAGAAAATAACATGGAAAAACGTCAAATCTCGGGCTAAAACATCATAAAGACAGAAGGAAACTCAGAAAAACTTAGGATAATCTTCTTTCAATAGCACAGGCCAGCATTTTTCCACCTGCACATCAACTGCCCAGCCAGCAGAGTCAAGAAATACCTTCATGGGAGTGATAGGCATACTAGTGCTCAGGCCATTATCACAGTTCTAGCTATCTACCATAAGAATTAACTCATAAATGATTGCTTTTCACCTGAAAGTATAATACTACTTGTGGGGACTCTGAATATACTAAAAGAGGTCCAAGTAAAAGTGAGCAGGCAGTAAAGGTTACAGCAGGGAGATCCTGATCGTGGAACAGTCAAAACTATTAATAGTAAAGAGTAACTGTTACTGAAGTATGACAGTCAGTGGCTTCAAAATTTACTTTGAGATATAAACAACCATGACAAGGTGATGTTATTCATTTCCATCTCAGGCCACCATGTGCACATGAAGTAATGGAGCACTGAGCCCAAAACAACACAGAACTGGATGTGTGCATGTGTGCTGAGGACTTTCAGCATTTCGTTTGCCTACTAAATTCTACAACCTCTTCAACTTCCTGTTTAGTGCTGGTCAGATTTGTGATAAGCTTTGTTACTCAAACTCCCATTTTGACTACATTGTTGTTACAGTGTTCTGCTCTAACACTGAAGTTGATTGGATGGCACATCAAGTCACAATGAGTCAAAACTTGACTAAGATAACACAAGTGAGTTGTTAGTGAGCAACCTAGCAAGGTGTTAAGTAGCCATTCTCATGAAGTAAGGGGAGAGAAACATATTAGACATCTCTATTCATAAATACTTTCTCACCAAGCACTTCCTGGTTTAATTTGCAACTTGTGCTACTGCTTTGTTTGAAGTACATGAGCATCCATTATTTAAGATAATATGGTACTCCAAAACCAAACCAAACTAAACCAAAACAAGGTAAATATAGATTTTAGAGAAAAGATTCTAGCTTTATCTAGTTAAAAATAGCATACTGAAACATTAATCTAGCATTTTAAGTTTGAAATATTAATATGGAGTAGAGAGTATCGTTATGTTGACAGCGCAAGACAGATGAGTAATGGTGAGAAGGTTTATTGAAATGTTTAAAATTAAGCTTTCTTCACACATGCTATTTTAAAGATTGAGTCCATGCGCATGAAATGATACCACTGCTAAACACTTATCACTACTACTTCAATAAAACTGTGAGGGTTCAGAGCACATCTGTGATGTTGCAGTCCAAGGAGGAAAAAAAAAAATAAAATGCTAATGATCCTGATGCTCCTGATACTTTTGAGGGAAGAAAAAAGAGCATTCCTACCATGACTTTAAAGTACAGTGAAAATACATGCCCTGTCTATTCACCACCAAAGAATTTCAAAACTACATTAAAAAGAAATCTAAAACCTTTTGCATGTCATCTTCAAAGAAAAAAAAAAAAGTATTTCACATCATAATGCAGAATAATAAAAATGCATATACACAATGATTGTAAGTATACATCAGGCGATGCAACATTAAATATGTGTAGCAAGGATTCATTCTGTTGGTGTCAGTTCATTAGGAGAGATGAACTTGGCAACCCTTCTACTGTTTCCATATCAGCATTTCTTTCATTTCTCTAAGGGAGTGCTGTCAGGTTCGTTTAAGGTTCAAAAGTAATACTATCTTGATGCTGTGGTGAAAATATGCCCTTGGGGTTCACATGCTTACATAAGAATTGCTTCTAATGTGCCTTGTCTGCCAATTAGGCAGACCTTTGATCACTCTAGAGCAAAGAGAAAGAACCTTTAATATGATGAGTATGCATGCAAAGTATCTTGTTATTTTTGACTGTTATATATTTAGAGTCATAGAACAGAATCATAGAATAGCCTGAGTTGGAAGGGAACTACAAGGATTATCGAGTCCAACTCCTGGCTCCACTCAAGTCTACCCAAAAATTCAGACCATACGACTGAGAGCACAGTCCAAATGCTTCTTAAACTCCAACAGGCTTGGTGCCTTGACTACATCCCTGTTCCAGTGCATGACCACCCTCTCGGTGAAGAAACCTTTCCTGATATCCAATCTGAACCTCCTCTACTTGACTCCTTTCCCTCGGGTTCTGTCGCTGCTTACCAGAGAGAAGAGATTGGCACTTGCACCTCTGCTCCCCCTCGTGAGGAAGCTGTAGACCACAGTGAGGTCTACCCTCAGTCTCCTCTTTTCCAGGCTGAACAGGCCTAGTGATCTCAGCCATTCCTCGTACATCTTCCCCTCTAGGCCCTTCACCATCTTTGTAAACATAAAACCATTTATTATGGTCTCATAACTTTGTTTCATTTAAACCTCAGTTTATCCTCTGAAAAACTGATATGTTAAAATATATTAGTCTCATAAATGTGACAGGAAGATTAATCAATCTGCCTTTGCAAATATCCTCACCTGGAACACGACAGAGTAAGAATTCTTGAAATTTTTTTTCTTCCATAAATATTTTTCTTCTTCAGCCATTCATCTGTCTACCATTTTCAACTGCATTGCTCCTGCTTTTAAAAAACATTTTATTTTATTTTATTTTATTTTATTTTATTTTATTTTATTTTATTTTATTTTATTTTATTTTATTTTATTTTGTTTTGTTTTGTTTTGTTTTGTTTTGTTTTGTTTTGTTTTGTTTTATTTTAAGCTGCAGATAATTTAAAGCAGAGGAAAACACTAAAAATATTCTCAATGTATAAATATAGCCCCTCAAAGTTTATTTTCTTAGCTGTATTTACTAAAACCAGAGCACTTTGGGAATGACATAAAAATTTACATGAAGACTTTCAGACATTTTCTAACATATATTCTTCCTGGCAAACAGAAACAGTGAGCCTTTACAAGTGCATTACCTCTACAGTTAGCTCTAACTTCATGTAGATTCAGAAGTCTGTTGGATGAACATCTGAGTTTTTTTTTTTTTTTAATAAATTTGCTATAAATAGACAAGATTATCTCTGTTTTCCAAGAATAAGATCTATGTTTAGACACAAACACATAGATTTTCAACATTTTGCAAAAAAGTATGAAAAATCTCATTTCCCTTATTCTTTCTAAAACTCAGTGGAATTTCCACATAAAATATAGTTTATGTACAAAATACAGTAAACATATGGACATGCATGTCACAGCTGGGCTCTAAAGAAAGCTAGGTAAAATTGATCTTATGATTTTAGTAGAAATATTAACAGAAGGTAAAACTTAAACATTTTTTCTAGAATTGGTACTTTAAAATCTTGGTAGCTTTGGCAGCTTAAAAATGAAAGATTTTTGATACAGAACTGAAAAAAGAAAAATATTGCCCCCCACACCTTATCTAGTGGATTAAGACAAAATAAATAAATAAATGAATAAAATATGTACATCAAGGAGAAAATGTGGTTTGCTAAAGACACTTTTTTGCACAATATCTAATAAAATATTTAAGTGACTAGCAGAAATTAGACAGAACTGTTGTGTAGAAATTGGAATTATCCTGTATGCTTTGTACATGTATGCAGAAGCAATATGGAGAAGCAGGACTTGGTATTTGGAAGCAAGCCAGGAAGCTGTGTTATTTGACGGTAAAAACATGCCAGTTAGAATATTAAAGCACACCTTTTTGCATGTTAGTTTCTAGGCTTTGCATTCATCTAGTTATTTATTTATTTTACTCCTCAGAGAAAATGGCCATAGCCTCCCAAAATTTTATCCGTTGAAGAAAAGATCAGTAGCTTCAATGAAATTGTGTTGTTTCTTCTCCAAGGCAGCCTTTCTAGACTGGCAACTTTCTAGAGTTCATGTAGCCCTCAACCTGTCTCCACTAAGCAAGTTTTGGATTCTACGGCTAGCCTATAGAGAAGACCTTGTTTCAAGGAGGTTTTGGAGTAAATTAGAAAATCCAGCATGGAAATCTAATGACCAGAGAATCTAACTACTACTATCTAGCTACTACTGCTGTGTACAGTTAGGTGACATAATGGTTATGTTAAAATGCTGGTCACTGAGCTGTACCTTAGCAGACCTGCATGGGTGAAGAAGTGAGCACACAACTGTTATTAACATAGGTATTTCCAGCAAAGCTGGAGTTACGTGGCATTCAGCATCTGGTGTTGCATGAGGAGCACTTAAAGATCTTGGGATGCTGCATCTTCTTAGGCACTGCCAAACACTGACCTGGGCCTCCGCAGTAAGAGTTGTTCCCTCTTCCTTTGCACCTTCTGATAGCATTGGGGGATTGCTAGGCTACCCTTCCTGTCAACTCAAGAGCTGAACTGTGCTGCTGCAAAGACCCACCTCCTGGTAACCATGACTTCTTCACCCATCAGAAATCAGCTAGCAAGAGCAGAGCATGGGGAGACTATTGCCTGGCTAGGTGAACACAAAAGGTGAGTGGATATAGACAGACAAAAAAGTCATGGTATAAGCAAGAGATCTTCACTGGTGAAGATTACCAGTCCATGCATTCGCACACCCAAATGACATGCCAGCAGGCCCTAAAAGGAAATACGAGATAAAGATGTTGTTTCAAGTCTTGCTGTAAGTTTAAGGGAACAGAAACAAAGTGAGTTAAATATTCCACTGTCAACAAAGGTGTTTAATCATATGTTTTGGTGACCTTCATTACCACAAGCTGCATCACATTCTCGGAGTCAAATTTAGTATCTTGGTCTGGAGCTGTATCTTCTGCCTTCTGAGCCCAGTTTTTCTGGAATCTGTAGGGAAGATACTTTGCTCCTCTAGATTGGTTTGGTTGGTCTTTAAATTGTTCTGTCTCAAAGTTAGATTACCTCAAAGCAAAGCTTTTGTGACTCACTCATTTGTATATTTTAAGTAGAGATGGGGGGGAGGAGGGGAAGGTAGGTTCATGAATAAGAGGCATATATAAAATGTGTTGCTTTATTTGACCTTGAAATACCAGATTAATATGTGCTTGATCTAGTTCTTTTATTTGTCTATATATTAAATACTTTCATAGCATTGTGTTGAACACTGTTAGTTTGTTTGTTTGTTTTTACCACTGAAGACATGCATCCCAGTGTAGGTTATTAGTACTGTGATGGGAGTTTTAAAAGATCAATACTATGAATACAAACTTTTTGAAAGAGAAAAGATTTCTTGTGCATCACTCCTGAATATATTTAACTTCTATAAAGCACCTGCCCTAATTTGGAATATATTTCTGATTCATTTCTTGAGCTATCGTGTTTGAATAAAAACTCTCTCAGTACATGTAGTCTTACTACTTAGCTGTACTGTAACCTCTAGACCAATAAACACAAAGACCTAGAAATCATGATGCTGCTTTCTGTTCCCAGCTCTGCCATCATCCCAGCAATCTCTGCTGTTTCAATTTCCTCAGCAGAGAAGGGAAGGGGTGACAATATTTCAAATATTTAAAGCAATTTTTACCAAGCCTGTGGTTGTTATCAAACTGAAAAAGGTCAGCTTCTATTTTATATCTTATCATACCACATTCCAATTTATCTCAGAACATCACAGAACATTTTATAAGTTATAACTTTACTCTAACTCTTCTGTGAGATAAAAGTCAAAAGGGATCCCATAAGCTAGCTCTACAATGGAGAGCTCTGCAGAGATTCATAGAATGATAGAATGTCTTGGGTTGGAAGGGACATTAAAGATCATGTAGAGCTCACCGAATTTTGCATTGCTAGTTTATCATTAAATTTTGAAATTTCTCTTTGTTCAAATTGGGAATGAGAAACAATTTGTGGAACTGGTTTTCCTTTGTTTTATTTCTGCAGAGCTCAGATAACATCATTAAAGAAAATTGCTGTATGCTATCTGCTATTTTTAAAAATGCAGTTTGAAATATGACTTGTCAAACAGATTATAGTCTTCTAATTATTATTTTATATTTTTAATTAGTGACAGTTACAACAATAGTTGACAAGAGAGGACTGACCGATGTCATCTACCTGGACTTCTGTAAAGCCTTTAACATCGTCCCACAGGACATGCTAGTCTCCAAATTGGAGAGATATGGATGTGAAGGGTGGACCCTTCACATGGATAAGGAGTTGGCTTGAAGATCACACCCAGAGAGTGGTGGTCAGTGGCTCTGTATCCAAGTGGAGGCTGATGATGGGTGATGTACCACAAGAATCTGTCCTGGAACCGGTTCTGCTGAATATCTTTATCAGTGACACAGACAGTGGGATTGGGTGCACCCTCAGCAAGTTTGCAGGTGACACCAAGCTGAGGGGTGCAGTCAATACAAGAAAAGGAAGGAATGCAGTCCAAAGGAACCTGGACAAGCTTGAGAATTGGGCCCATGTGAACCTAATGAGGTTCGACAAGGCCAAGTGCAAGGTGCTGCACCTGGGCTGGGGCCATCTCAGGCATGAGGACAGACTGGGTGAAGAATTCACTGGCAGCAGCCCTGCAGAGAAGGACTTGGGGGTTCTGGTGGATGAAAAGCTTGGCATGAGCCTGCAGTACGTGCTTGCAGCCCAGAAGGCCAAGTGCACCCTGGGCTGCATCAACACAGGGGTACCTGTGGGAGTATCACCATGGGGGTCTACAAGGCCCATGGTTGGTGATAACATCGGACTCTTAACAATGAGTCCATGAGGAATGTAAAGATTCTAGAAGGAACAAAGAAGGGTGATTCAGGAGGTACCTTGCTTTCTCAAATTACTTGTACTCTAGCCATTAAAACATAGAAGTTGCTGGGTGTTTGCTGTTTCCAGGCAAAGTTGTTGACCAATGAATTGTTAGTGGAAAAGTACTTCTGTAGAGCTAATGGTATAAGGGAGGCTGTCCTCAGTAAAGTTAGTTGAAGTCATGTTATCAACAATGAGTTGAAGTTATGTCCTCAATAAAGAAGATGAAGTTATGATCCTTAAAGGAACCTTGGCCTCTCTGTGGTCATAATGACACAGGTGGCCAGCAGCAGGTCGAGGGAGATGATTGTCCCCCTCTACTCTGCCCTTGTGAGGCCCCACTTGTAGTTCTGTGTCCAGGTCTGGAGCCCCCAGAACCAGAAGGATGTGGACCTGTTCGAATGGGTCCAGAGGAGGGCCGTGAAGTTGATCAGAGGGACGGAGCACCTCTCTGATGAAGAAAGGCTGAGAGAGCTGGGGATGTTTATCCTGGAGAAGAGAAGGCTGCAGGGTGACCTTATTGTGGCTTTTCAGTACTTAAAGGGACCTTATAAAAAAGATGGAGAGTGACTCTTTGCTCGATCAGAAAATGATGAAAGAAAGGGGGATGGTTTTAAACTAAAAGAGGGGAGATTTAGGTTAGAGATTAGGAGGAAATTCTTTGCTTAGAAGGTGGTGAGACACTGGTATAGGTTGCCCTGAGAGGTTGTGAATGCCTCATCACTGGCGGTGTTCAAGACCAGGTTAGATGAGGCCCTAGGCAACCTGATCTACTGGGTGGTGTCATTGGCATAGGCTGGGGTGTTGGAAACTAGATGATCTTTAAGGTTTTTTCCAACCCAAGCCGTTCTATGATTCTATGATTCTATGATTCTATGATTCTATGATTCTATGATTCTATGATTCTATGATTCTATGATTCTATGATTCTATGATTCTATGATTCTATGATTCTATGATTCTATGATTCTATGACTAGACTAAAAACATTATTGATGACCTAACAATATGACATAAAATAGAAGTTTTGTTGTTTTTGCTGTTCTTTGTTTTTAAGATTTGGGTATTGTTATCCCTTAAAAGTGGTGGAGAAATCTTCTTCCCTGAATCAAAAATATTTTGTTAGCCCTGTCGTTACTAGTATTAATACAATGTGAAGGTACAAGTGCTTGAGTGAAAAAAAAAAAGAACCAAAACCCAAACAAACAGACAAACACACACACATAAAAATAATAATAATAATAATAATAAAATAATAATCTTTAGTATTAATTTGCTACAGTGTTTAAGTATTTTGTGAAAAGGAATATTTCAGTATTACAAAAGATATTCAAATGACTCGATACATTATTAAGATAGAAATCGTGCAAAAATAAAGCCACATCAATGAACAACAAAGCTATTTCTGAAGTGAATATGACTTGCATTAGACAATTCTGTTGAAATTTCCTCTTTATCTTTCTTCCTCAGTACTCTCTAATAACTCATTGAAAAAAAATGAATAATTTTTTCTTCCATTCCATTCCTTGCTCAAAAAGTCTTTCCTCAGCATGGCATTCTCACCCAGATTCTCACAGGTAATTGTCAAATATATTTTTTCAAGTAGGAAAACTCATGATGATATCCAAGCCTGTCTGCAGCCACCTAATCTCATCTCTGACTCTACTTTCAGCCTCTCTTTATATCTTTTACCACAGTAACTTAGTATGTAAGTAAAACTATTACATTACAGAGCACTAAGAAAATAGCAAAGTCAACTTTAACTATATGTAGTTCAGAAAGAGTTCATATATGTTTAATGTTTGTAATCACTTGGATAAGATGTTCTCTTGACTGAACATGTCTTACAACAATGTCTTTTGTGTGATTTGCATAAGGCCAAAACAAACAGAAAACAAACAAATGAGGAAAACAAAGTAGGGCAACAGTAACAGTGTTTTCCTCCAATGGTTATTCATTAAGTAAATAAAAGTTTGCATTTAGATAATCTGTGAATAAATTGTTCCTCTTCAGGAAAGGATGTGTGTGTGTGAAATTTCTTTGAAGTGCAATGAATTATTTGGATAGCAAATAATATATTCTTTATTTATTTATTTATTTATTTTTTTCAAAAAGGGAAGCTTCAGAGAAAATAAACCTGTGTTCACATAGTCTTTCTATAGCTAATGAAAGGAGTTACTCCAGGGGCTGATACTCAGTGCATCAATTCAGTCCCAACTTACAAACTAAATAAACTTCCCTCTGTTTCCTCAACCATAAAGCAATAATCTCATCCTGTGATCCAAGGGTGATGCAAAGTGTAACTAAGAGCAGCAAATGTTTACATAATATGCTTGAATTCAGTTTACCTGAAGTAAAAATTTGTTAAGGACTGCATCTAAAAGAAATTTAAAGTCACTGCACTAGATGGAACCTAATAGGATTGTCCTTGCAGATCTAAAGTTAGCTACTGTGAGAAAGCCCTAAGTACTATTTTCCACTTTCAGGCTGTGCAAGCTTAATCTACTGGATTAACTGTTAGGTGAAAATTTAGATCATTCTGCATCATTGCACTACATGGTCTGGTGCACTTACATAAGCAGTTCTAGGATGCTCCCAGTTATCAATGTTGTCTTCCTTTTTTATTATTTTTATTTTTTACCATTTTCAGTTTATTCCCCTTTGTTAGACTCTTTTATTTCCTCCTCTTAAAAAGATTCTTTGCTGCCATCTACTTGGCACAGACATTACAGCAGCATAAAATTCTGCCACAACACAACGTTTTGGCATCTAACCTCCAATTGGAGGAGGTGCAAAGTGGTGGTACAGAATGTTTTCATCTTTTCTTTTGCTTTTATTGAATCCCTTTTAATTATAATTAAATTCACTCAGCACAAAACTGAGGTAACAATGCTGCTTTCTGTAGCTCATAAAAAGAAGTGTTTGAGTTTGAGAGCTAGGCACACCTCCTTTGCAACCTATGATAATTTAAGTTGCTTCATGCATTTTGATTTAGGGTGTTTTTGGTTTAGATTTATTTTTCGTTAAACTCATTTAATGAAATTTAAATGAGTTTCATTTAAACTCATTTCATTTAAACTGCAATGCTACTTGTATGCTTAGATTGTATAGCAATCAAAAGCTCAGTACTTATACCTCCCAAACAGCTCACGGTAAGGCTACACTTCTGAGATACAGTCCATGTTCCTTTGCACATGCAAGAAAGCAGCCAAGCAGTTTTGCAAATGCAGGATGAAGAGGCAAATGCATGTATGAAGAGCAACTTCTTTTTGATGCTAAGGAGGACACGCATCAGAGGGGTGTCTTCTCTTCTTACCTCTTAACATATGCCATGTGAAGTACCATGTGCTCTCTTATGTGATCAGGAATTATGACATCAAAACACATATATGGAATTATGCTACATGCATGCCTACATTTATATGAATAGTTACAGTCTTCCAAGGTCACAAGAGGCTGAAAAAACTGTACCAAGATGCAGCTGTCCAAAGAGATTTTCTTCCAGTGAGGCATTAACAGAAGAAAAAGCACCATGGAACCTCTCCCTGTTCAGGATGCCACATATCAAGAACAGCCCAAAGTCTGAAAGAAGTCTTTGCAGAGGTACAAATATGGGGTGGGGGAAGCAGAAAGGCATGGGCTCCTGCCAAGGGGATCTTAGTGCTCAGGGCCTTCAAAGCTAGGTAGACTAAGAGAAACAACCAAGTCTTGAAGAAAGCCAGCTTGCATTGCAGATGAATACACAATTCCTCTGCACAGCCGCAGTGCAATGGGTGAAATAGAACTATACTTTCAGCAGTCAACGTTCTCACCTGCAAGGCTGATGGATGCTAGGTCTGCTCAGTTGGCACTAGCATTAAGGTTTATATCACACGACTTCTATATCTGTGTGGGTATGTATGGAACCTTGCTCTCAGAGAAACTGATAAGATCTCCTTTGGAGCCATGATAAAGCCAAGATATGCTTTTTTTAAAGAAATTCATAGCTTCATTTACTATACTAGCTTCTCTTGCTAAGCTTATAGGGAAAAAAATAAAGTCTTATGCAACTGAATAACATTGTAAAATAATAATTAATATATAAATAATATATACAAGATTATATATGATAAATAATATTTTATTGTATATCATATTTTAGGATAAAATTGAGTTTTGAACAAATCAAATCAATTATATAATTTTAAGGTTTTATACTTTAACTGGTATTTTGGTATATTAAAAATACAACATAAATTCATACAACAGAGATAAACACTTTAACTCTGGGATTTGTGCACAGCAAAAAGATGTATATTAAGCAAAGACGTAGTTTTTACCATTTGTTATAAGAGAAAAGCCAAGTCTTAGTAAGCATTTATCAAAAGAAACTGGATAAAATAATGAAGCTTCAAAGACATATTTTTTAAATTATTTTTTATTTATTTATTTTTTAACAAACAGAAACAACCCACAAATAACAAGGGATGAACAAGATTAATAAAAGGCACTGTACCTTTCACTAACCATTTGTAAAGCACCCTGAAAGTGAAACCAACATAATTACAGCAAGCTCAAAGAAGTCCCAGTCAGACAGGCAAGGAAGTAAATGAATGAGGAGGTGGGGTGAATAAAATGCCTCCAAGTAAACATAACATGATGTAAAGCCACTTTTCTATTTGAGTTATATTTGTCTCTAAAATCATCTCAGTGTTTCCCAGCAACTGGCAATCAGAGTCAGTTTATTCAAATACTAATCCTATAAGTGGAAATGGAACATTGCATCCCTTAAGATTATAAATACCTAGAGTGCTTCATCCTGAAACATTAAACAACAAAACATCCTGAAGTATTAAACAACACACTGCCATTTCCTGAAAAAAAAAAAAAAAAATCATGGAAATTTTAATTTAAGTATTAAGTTTTTCTTTTTAGAATTGCTTAAAACATAATCACTGGGTGAGATACCAGTCTTTAAATGTATTTATAAGTGGAAGAAGAGTCCTGTCTCTTATAGAGGCCACGGGGAACTGCAGAAATAGTAAATGTTAAATACTAACTGGAATCTGCATAAAGGAATGATTAATTAATGGCCCAGCAATACTGTTTGGAAAATAAATGAAAAAAAATAAAATACTGAAACAAGAATAAAGAAAGCAAGATGACACACACACGCAAAAAAAAAAAAAAAAAAAAAAAAAAAAAAAAAATCAATTAACCAACCAAACAAAAAACACAAACAGTAAAAGCCATATATTCAACTAATTGAATCTGGCTGTGTCTGTGAGAGAAAATAAAAAGGGTTTTTTTTAGATATGTGAATGGAAAAAGGAGAACTAAAGAATACATAGGGCTGCTCCTTGATAGGGAAGGTCTCCTCACAGACGATGACATAGGCAAAGCAGAGACGCTTAACGCCTTCTTTGCCTCTGTCTTCAATGCCGATGATGGGCTTCGGGACCCAGGGTGCCCTGAGCTGGAGGACCGGGACGGTGGGGATGACGAACTCCCAACCGACCCTGAACGTGTGCGGGATTTGCTACTCCACCTGGATCCCTACAAGTCCATGGGTTCGGATGGGATTCATCCCCGGGTGCTGAAAGAGCTGGCGGACGTCATCGCGGAACCTCTCTCAATTATTTTTCAACGGTCCTGGGAATTTGGAGAGGTCCCGGTAGACTGGAAGCTGGCAAATGTTGTGCCGATTTTCAAGAAGGGTCAGAAAGAAGACCCTAGCAATTACAGGCCTGTCAGTCTCACGTCAGTGCCTGGTAAAATCATGGAGAAGATGGTTCTCGAACTTATTGAGGCGCACCTGGGCGACAAAGCAGTCATTGGTCCCAGCCAGCATGGGTTTGTGAAGGGTAGGTCCTGCCTAACTAACCTGATTTCCTTTTATGATAAGATCACCTGTATGGTGGACCAAGGGAAACCAGCTGATGTGATTTTTTTGGACTTCAGCAAGGCTTTTGACACGGTTTCCCATAGGATCCTACTGGACAAAATGTCCACCATACAGCTAAATAAAATCATCATACGATGGGTGAGCAATTGGCTAACGGGCAGGGCCCAAAGGGTTATGGTAAATGGGGCTGCGTCAGGCTGGCGGGTGGTCACCAGTGGGGTCCCTCAAGGCTCCATTTTAGGGCCAGTACTTTTCAATATTTTTATAAACGATCTGGATGTAGGAATAGAAGGTATTTTGAGCAAGTTTGCTGATGACACCAAACTTGGAGGAGTTGTGGACTCGAATGAGGGTGGAAAGGCCTTGCAGAGGGATCTGGATAGGTTGGAGAGCTGGGCGATCACCAACCGCATGAAGTTCAATAAGAGCAAGTGCTGGGTCCTGCACCTGGGATGCGGAAACCCTGGCTGCACGTACAGACTGGGCGATGAGACGCTGGAGAGCAGCCTAGAAGAGAGGGATCTGGGGGTCGTGGTAGACAGCAAGTTGAATATGAGCCAGCAGTGTGCCCTGGCAGCCAGGAGGGCCAACCGTGTCCTGGGGTGCATCAAGCACGGCATCGCTAGTAGGTCAAGGGAGGTGACTGTCCCGCTCTACTCTGCGCTGGTGCGGCCTCACCTCGAGTACTGTGTGCAGTTCTGGGCACCACAGTATAAAAAGGACATGAAACTGTTGGAGAGTGTCCAGAGGAGGGCTACGAAGATGGTGAAAGGCCTGGAGGGGAAGACGTACGAAGAACGGCTGAGGTTACTGGGCCTGTTCAGCCTGGAGAAGAGGAGGCTGAGGGGAGACCTCATCACAGTCTACAACTTCCTCGTAAGGGGGTGTCGAGAGGCAGGAGACCTTTTCTCCATTAACACCAGTGACAGGACCTGCGGGAATGGGGTTAAGCTCAGGCAGGGGAAATTTAGGCTTGACATCAGGAGGGGGTTCTTCACAGAGAGGGTGGTTGCACACTGGAACACGCTCCCCAGGGAAGTGGTCACTGCACCGAGCCTGTCTGAATTTAAGAAGAGATTGGACTGTGCACTTAGTCACATGGTCTGAACTTTTGGGTAGACCCGTGCGGTGTCAAGAGTTGGACTTGATGATCCTTAAGGGTCCCTTCCAACTCAGGATATTCTATGATTCTATGATTCTATGATAAATATTTTAATAGTTTTTTTTTTTTTTTTTTTTTTTTTTTCACATCACAAACACTGTGTAGTGTAATCCAACACAATAGCAGTACTCTCAGCAACGCACACAAGAATAAATGCATAAAAGAGAATAGGTTCCTGTGTCTGTATTTATTTTGCATGTTTAAGTGTCTGCTCCTCAGATGTCATTTTGTTCTGCAGTTCTTTTCACTTTGAGAAGCAGCGGGGTAGAGGCTCACACACAACTCAGTGAAGACATGCTCCTTGGACAGCATGAACAGAAACTCAACTCTGACTTTCTAGCACTTACAGGAAGCACCCAATTTGCCAATAACACCTGGCCCTAGATTTTTTTTTGGTCATAAATGCACACCAATCAGCTGATCTTTCCCACAGCCTTTACAAGAAGTGATCTCAATGAATATGGGCCTGGCGAAGAGCAAAGTCAGGACCCTGAACTTTGAAGAGTAAAATTCCAGCTGTTTAAAGAATTAGTGGATGAGATCCCTTGGGGAACTGTCCTTAAGGACAGAGTAACTGATCAGAGCTGGCAACTCTTTAAGACACTCATCTTAAGAGTGCAACAGCTCTCCATTCCCATGTACAAGAAACCAAACAGTGAAGGCAGGTAACTGGCAAGGCTGAGCAAGGACCTGCTGTTTAAACAGGTGTAAGAGGGAAACGTACAGGCAGTGGAAGCAGGGACATGTGTTCTGGGAAGGATACGGGTATGCTGTCCAGATATATAGGCATGGGATCAGGAGCTTTCCAAAGGATGCAAAGAATAGCATGAAGGGATTCTGTAGGTACATTTGTCAGAAAATAAGGGGTAAGGAGAATGTATCCTTCTGATAAATGAGAAGGGAGAACTGGTAATGACAGACGTGGAGAAGGCTCAGATACTCAACAAGCACTTTGCCTCAGTCTTCACTGGCTGTCAGGTTTCCCATCTCTCTCAAGTCCCTGAGCCTCTAGGCAGGGGCTGGGGGAGAAAAGTCCCTCCCACTGTAAGTGAAGAGCAGATTCAAGACCATCTATGAAACCAAACAGATACAAGTCTATGGGGCCCAATGACATGCATCCCAGGGTCCAGAGGGAACTGGCTGATGGAGTTGCCAAGCCTCTCTCAATCATATTTGAAAAGTCCTGGCAGTCAGTTGAAGTCCCTTGTGACTGGAAAAAGGGAAACAAACATCACTCCTAATTTTAAAAAGGGTGGAAAGGAAGACCTGGGAAACCTCAGACTGGTAAACCCCACCTCTGTGCCTGGGAAGATCTTGGAACAAATCCTCCTGGAAGCAATGTCAAGTCACAAGCATGACAAGGAGGTGATCTGAGCCAGACATCACTGCTTCACCAAAGTCAAATTTTGCTTGACCTATATGGTGACCTTACATGATGGAGTGACTGCATCAGTCAACAAGGGAAGACCAACTTATGTAATCTACTTGGACTTCTGTAAGGCCTTTGGCATGGTCCCACATGACATCCTTATCTCTAAATTGGAGAGAGATGGATTTAAATGGGGGATTATTCAGTGGATAAAGAATTGGATGGATGGATAGATGCCAGAGAGTTGCAATCAATGTCTCCATGTCCAGCTGGAGGCCAGTGATGACTGGTGTCCCTTAGGGATCCATCTTCATACCAGTGCTCTTTAATATCTTTATAAATGATATTGACATTGTGATTGAGTGCACCCTCAGCAAGTTTGCAGATGACACCAAGCTGAGTGATGCAGTCAATACAACAGATTTACAAAAATAAATAAAGAATCATGCCTGTCCAAATTGGTAGCCTTCCATGATGAAATGACTACTTTGGTGGACCAAGGGAACTCAGCTGTTGCTATTTATCTTGACTTTAGCAAGATGTTTTTTCAAGATATTTATCTTGACTTTCACCACTATTTCCTATAATATCCTCATAAAACAACTGATGAAGTACACACTAGAAGTGAAGAGAATTAAAAAACAGATGAGATATTGGGTTCAGAGGGTTGTGGTCAGTGGCACAAAGTCTAGACAGAGGCCAATGACTGGTGGCATACCCTGGGAGCTGATAGTGGGTCTGATATTGTTCGTCATCATAAATGGCCTAGGCAATGGCCAGCAAGCCTGAAAATGATGCAAAACTGTCAGGAGTGACTGATACACCAGACGATTGTGCCTTCATCCAGAGGGGCCTTGACAGGCTATGGAAATGGGCTGAAAATAATCTGATGAAGATCAACAAAAGGATATGCAAAGACCTGCCAGTGAGGAATCACAGAATTGTCTAGGTTGGAAGAGACCTCCAAGACCACATAGTCCAACCTCTGACCTAACACTAACAAGTCCTTCACTAAACCATATCACTAAGCTCAACATCTAAACATCTTTTAAAGACCTCCAAGGATGGTGACTCAACCACTTCCCTGGGCAGCCCATTCCAATGCCTAACATCCCTTTTGGTAAGTAAGTTTTCCCTAATATCCAACCTAAACCTCCCCTGGAGCAACTTTAGCCTATTCCCCCTCATCCTGTCGCCAGGCGTGTTGGAGAATAGACCAATCCCCACCTCGCTACAGCCTCCTATAGGATAAGGTCGCCCCTGAGCCTCCTCTTCTGCAGGCTGAACAAGCCCAGCTACCTCAGCCGCTCCTTGTAAGACTTGTTCTCCAGACCCCTCACCAGCTTCGTTGCCTTCTCTGGACCCGCTCAAGCACCTCCATGTCCTTCGTGTATCGAGGGGCCCAAAACTGAACACAGTACTCGAGGTGCGGCCTCACCAGAGCCGAGTACAGGAGGACAATCACTTCCCTAGCTCTGCTGGCCACACTGCTTCTTATACAAGCCAGGATGCTGTTGGCCTTCTTGGCCACCTGAGCACACTGCTGGCTCATATTCAGCCAACTATCAACCAATACTCCCAGGTCCTTCTCTGCCAGGCAGCTTTCCATCCACTCATCTCCCAGCCTGTAGCGTTGCTTGGGGTTATTGCGCCCCAGGTGCAGGACCCGGCACTTGGCCTTGTTGAACTTCCTACAGTTGGCCTCAGCCCATCAGTGCAGCCTATCCAGATCCTCCTGCAGAGCCTTCCTACCCTCGAGCAGATTGACACATACACCTAACTTGGTGTCATCTGAAAACTTACTGAGGGTGCACTTGATCCCCTAATCCAGATCACCGATAAAGATATTAAAGAGGACTGGCCCCAGTACTGAGCCCTGGGGAACGCCACTAGTGACTGGCCTCCAGCTGGATTTGACTCCATTCACCACGACTCTTTGGGCCCGGCTATCCAGCCAGTTTTTAACCCAATAAAGTGTACGCCAGTCCAAGCCACGAGCAGCCAGTTTCTTCAGGAGAATGTTGTGGGGAATGGTGTCAAAGGCCTTACTGAGGTCAAGGTAGACCACATCCACAGCCCTTCCCTCATCCAACCAGCGTGTCACTTTATCATAGAAGGAGATCAGGTTCGTCAAGCAGGACCTGCCTTTCATAAACCCATGCTGACTGGGCCTGATCATTTGGTTGCCCTACAACTGCCACGTGATGACACTTAAGATAATCTGCTCCATGAGCTTCCCTGGCACTGAGGTCAAACTAACAGGTCTATGGTTCCCCAGGCCTACCCTCCGGCCCTTCTTGTAGATGGGCATCATGTTTGCTAGCTGCCAGTCAACTGGGACCTCCTCTGATAGCCAGGACTGCCAATAAATGACGGAAAGCGGCTTGGCCAGCTCCTCCACCTGTTCTCTCAGTGCCCTCAGGTGGATCCCATCCAGCTCCATGGACTTGCATACATCCAAGTGCTGTAGCAGGTCACCAACCATTTCCTGGTGGATTATGAGGGCCACATTCTGCTCCCCATCCCCTTCTACCAGCTCAGGGTACTGGGTATCCAGAGAACAACTGCTCTTGACACTAAAGACTGAGGCAAAGAAGGCATTAAGCACCTCAACCTTTTCCTCATCTCTTGTAACTGAGTTTCCCCCCGCATCCATTAAAGGATGGAGATTCTCCTTAGTCCTCCTTTTTGTGTTGATGTATTTATAAAAACATTTTTTGTTATCTTTAATGGCAGTAGCCAGTTTGAGCTCCAGATTAGCTTTGGCCTTTCTAATTTGGTCCTAGCACAGCCTCGCAACATCCTTATAGGCCTCGTGAGTGGCCCGCTCTCTTTTCCAAAGATTATAAACCCTCTTTTTTTCTCCTAAGTTCAAGCCACAACTCTCTGTTCAGCCGTTTTTTTTTTTTTGTTTTGTTTTGTTTTTTTTTTTTTTTTTTCGTGCCTGCTCATCTTTGGGCACGTGGGGACAGACTGCTCCTGTGCTATTAAGATTTCCTTCCTGAAGAGTGCCCAGCCTTCCTGGACTCCTCTGCCCTTCAGAACCGCCTCCCAAGGGACTCTGCCAACCAGTGTCCTGAACAGCTCAAAGTCAGCCCTCTGGAAGTCCAAAGGTGTGGTTTTACTGATCCCCCTCCTGACTTCACCAAGAATAGAGAACTCTACCATTTGGTGGTCATTCTGCCCAAGACAGCTCCCGACCACCACATCTCCCATCAGTCCTTCTCTGTTTGTGAACAGAAAGTCTAGTGGGGCACCTCCCCTAGTGGGCTCACTAGCCAGCTGCGTCAGGAAACTATCTTCCACGTTCTCCAGAAACCTAGACTGCCTTCTCTGGGCTGTGTTGTGCTTCCAGGATATATCCGGGAAGTTGAAGTCCCCCACGAGGACAAGCACTGATGATTTCACAACTTCTGCCAGCTGCCTGTAGAATTTCTCATCCATCTCCTCATCCTGATTTGGTGGTCTATTAACAGACCCCCACCAGGATGCTTGCCTTGTTGGCCTTCGCACTGATCCTAACCCACAGGGACTCAACCTTTCATTCGTGGCCTCAAGTTCCATGATATTAAAACACTCTCTGATACAGAGAGGCACTCCACCACCCCTTCTGTGCTGCCTGTCCCTTCTGAAGAGCCTATAGCCAGACATTGGGGCGCTCCAGTCATGGGAGTGGTCCTATCACGTTTCAGTGATGGCAACCAAGTCGTAGCCTGCCTGCTGCACAATGGCTTCCAGCTCCTCGTTTGTTACCCATGCTGCATGCATTAGAGTAGATGCACTTCAGTTGGGCCATTGTTCCCCCTGGCACACCTCCAACAAGCCTTATTTCAGCCCCGTCCCCTTTCTTACCTAGTTTAAAGCCCTCTCAATGAGCCCTGCAAGCTCCTGGGCTAGGATCCGTTTTCCCTTAGAGATAGGTGGGACCCATCTGCGGCCAGATTAACAGGTGGGCTTTCTGTGTCCTCTCTGTACCACTCCCTGCTATTGTAGGGATGGATGAAAACACTACCTGTACTCCCACTCCATCCACTAACCTTCCCAGTCCCCCTAAAGTCCGGTTTGATAGCCTTCAGGCTTCTCTCTTCAGTATTATCACTGCCAGCCTGAACTATCAAAAGAGGATGGTAATCAGAGGGGCAAACCAGGTTGGGAAGCTTTCTGGCAACATCCCCAACCCTGACCCCAGGGAGGCAGCAGACTTCCTACGGGTAGGGTCAGGCCAACAAATAGGGCCCTCTTTTCCGCTGACGATTACCCTTCTATCTTTCTTGGTGGAGGCAGTCTTGAGGCGTGGAGTCGACTTCATCACCCTAGGCATCCTTCTGGGTAGACTTTCTACCTCAAGCTCACCCACCAGTCTCTCAAGCTCCAGGGCCTCAAATCTGTTGTGTAAGGGCACCTGGGAAGGTGGGGCCGCGGGGGGGGGGGGGGGAGAGGGTGCCTGCGAGGTCAAGCAGGGACTTGTCTCCATTCCTCCTCAACTCCCAGGTCCCCTCCCTCAGCCCAACTGCAACAGGGCAGGGGGTCCACCCCCATTTGGGGTCTCTCACCCCAGTATCTCTCCTTCAGGCCCTGCAGGGAGTCACTCCACCAGTCTATCTCCCGCTCACACTCCCTGATGGCCCTCAACCTCTCCACCTCCTCCTTGAGCCCTGCCACCAGGTGGACCAGGTCATCCACCTGCTCACACCTCACACACACGGTGTCTCTGCCTCCCTCAGACGGCAGCAACAGGCTCAGGCACTCCCTGCATCCAGAGACCTGAACTGCCGCACTGTTGAGCGGGCAGTCAGTCTGGGTAGTTACAGACTTTCTAGAGAGAGCTCTCTGCCTAACGTAGACCATTGCAGCCCAGCTAGTGGTAGACAGCCATTAGAGGAGCTGTTCTTATGGGCGGGGGGATCGCTCTGCCCTCCCTGCTCGCCCTGCCTGCACTAACTACCACGCCCCGCCCTGTTTGCCTGTCCCGGTCGCCGCGCTCCCCAGGGGCGGCTTTTAAACGGCGGGGGAGGGGGCGCTGCCGGCCCTTGCGAGGGCTGCCGGGCCCCGGCGGCTCCCTCGGCTGCCTCGAGTGGCCTCGGTGCTGGAAAAGAGCCCTGCCTGTCCCGATCCCCCGCTCTGCTGCAGAACGCGCCTGCCCTGTAGCCAATCGCCTCGGCAAGTGGTGCAGAATGGTGGAAAAATGACACCCATACACCAGTACACAATGGGGGGCACCCAGCTGGAAAGCAGCTTTTCAGAACAGGATCTGAGGTCCTGGGGACACCAAATTGAACGTGAGCCAGCATTGTGCCCTTGCTGTAAAGAAGGTCAATGGTATCCTGCATTAGGCAAAGTATTGCTCAGCGCCACACTTGGAGTAGTGTACAGTTCTGTGCTCCTCAGTGTAAGAGAGACATGGGTGTAATGGAGCAAATCTTGTGGAGGGCCCCAAAATGATCTAGACACAAGTGCATCTGCCATACAAATGAAGACTGAGAGAGCTAGGACTGTTTTGCCTATGGAAGAGAAGACTCAGGGAAGATCTTACTGCTGTGTAAAAACACCTGATGGAGAGAGAAAAGAAGATGAAGACATGCTTTTCTTAGGAGTATCCAGTGATGGGTCAAGTGGCAATGGGCACAAACTGAAATAAAAAGAAGACGTAATTAAAGTAAGGCAAAACATTTTTATTGTGAGGGTTGTTGAACACCAACTCAGGTTGTCCAGAGGGGTTGTGGAGTCTTCTTCCTTGGGGACATTCAAGACAAGGCTGGATGTGTTCCTGGTCAACCTGCTCCAGCTGCTCCCTGTACCACGACCCCACACACCCTTCCCCTCTCCACCCCCACCCCCCAATAACATTTTAAAAATATAATTTTAAAGTCTCTTTCTCTCTGATTTGTTGGTGGAAAAATTATGTTAATTATGTTGGCATCTGTCTACCACCTTCTGTGATAACAATTATACTCCTCAAAGATTATTGATATCAATTTCTGAAGTTCTATTATCTACCCAAAAGTGTCTGCTCAGGGAAGATCTTTGCAAACTACTGCTCCTCCTGGATTTCTGTGGTGGTTTTACTCGGGTGGGTGTCCAAGCTCCATCACAACAGCTCTCTCACTCCCCCTCCTCAAAGAGGAACGGGGAGAAAATACTATGAAAAGGGTTCAAGGGTTGAGACAAGGACAGGGAGATCACGCAGTAATAATTGTGACGGGCAAAACAGACTCAACATAGGGAGAAAGTAAGATTTATTACCTATTACTAACAAGCTAAAGAAGTGAGAAACAAAGGAAAGAAAACAAAAGCACATTCCCCCGCCCATCCGCCCTCTTTCACCTCCTCCCCCGGAGCGGCGCAGGGGAATGGGGGTCATGGTCAGTTTATAGCGCTTCTTCTCTGCCGCTCCTTGTTGGTCACTCTCGTCCCCTGTGCTGTGGGGTCCCTTCCAAGAGATGCAGTCACAGAATCACAGAATCACAGAATTTCTAGGTTGGAAGAGACCTCAAGATCATCGAGTCCAACCTCTGACCTAACGCTAACAGTCCCCACTAAACCATATCCCTAAGCTCTACATCTAAACATCTTTTAAAGACTTCCAGGGATGGTGACTCCACCACTTCCCTGGGCAGCCTGTTCCAGTGTCTAACAACCCTTTCGGTAAAGAAGTTCTTCCTAAGATCCAACCTAAAACTCCCCTGGCGCAACTTAAGCCCATTCCCCCTTGTCCTGTCACCAGGCACGTGGGAGAATAGACCAACCCCCACCTCACTACAGCCTCCTCTAAGGTATCTGTAAAGAGCAATAAGGTCACCCCTGAGCCTCCTTTTCTCCAGGCTGAACAAGCCCAGCTCCCTCAGCCGCTCCTCGTAGCACTTCTTCTCCAGGCCCCTCACCAGCTTCGTCGCCCTTCTCTGCACCCGCTCAAGCACTTCGATGTCCTTCTTGTATCGAGGGGCCCAAAACTGAACACAGTACTCGAGGTGCGGCCTCACCAGAGCCGAGTATAGGGGGACGATCACCTCCCTAGCCCTGCTGGTCACACTGTTAAGTCCTTGCTGAGCTGATCCGGAGTGGGCTTCCCACAGGCAGCAGCTCTTCAAGAACTGCTCCATATATGGATCCATACCACGGGGTCCATTTCTCAGGAGCAAACTGCTCCAACCTGGGTCCCCCACGGGCAGCAGCTCCTGCCAGGTCACCTGCTCCTGCGTGGTCTCCTCTCCACAGGCTAAAGGTCCACCCTGGAAAGGTCTGGCCTGGAATCTGCTCCAGCAGGGGTCTTCCACAGGCCGCAGCCTCCATTGGTGCAGGTCCACCTGCTCCACCGTGGTCTTCTTCATGAGCTGCAGTGTGGAACCCTGCCCCACCATGGTACTTCATGGGCTGCAGGGGAACATCCTACTTCACCATGGTCCTCACCACAGGCCACAGGGGACTTCTGCTCCGGTGCCTGGAGCGCCTCTTCCCCTCCTTCACTGACCTTGGTGCCTGCAAGGCTGTTCCTCACTCCTCTCACTCTCCCAGCTGCTGTGTGGTGCAATGTTTTTTTCCCCTCACTTAAATATGCTCTTACAGAGACGCAAAGCAACATCGCTTATTGGCTCAGCTCTGGCCAGCAGTGGGGCCCTTACCAAACATGGGGCAGCTTCTAGATCCTTCTCACAGAAGCCACCCCTATGGCCCCCTGCTACCAAAACCTTGCCACGTAAACCCACTACAATTGCAAAACTCCAAACTTCAGCTTACTTCTGAAAGGAGAATTGTCTGCTCTTCCTCCTTACAGACTTCCGTGGCTTTCTGCTCTTCATTAGGAGAATCATCACATACTAGATCGCTCACAGTCATTACTGCTCCCAAGAAGGTTAAACAAATTTACATCTTTTCTCATGTCAATGTTCTTGCTGCTGTCATTGCAACAGATGAGTGTAACCATTCACCAAGGTACCTTTAGGTCTGGCTGCCTTGTTTAAGACTGCAACTATATAGCTACCTGAGCTTTATGACCTCATTAATTCTGGAAGTACCTCTGATGTATCATAAAATGAAGAAAGGCAGACAGGTATTTTAGGCCTGCCTGTTGATCCTGCTTGCTCTGTTCTATGAGATGCCAGCAGCATTCTTCCTCTCCTGGAGTTTTCTGAGCTTCCTCATGTCCTTCTGGGACACATTTTGCATCATCAATTCCATCAGCTAGGAGGTATGCTCTCTGGAAAAAATACTGGTGAAAACACTGAGAGAAAATACTGGCCCAATTCATCTCATCATAATTAACACTTACTAAACACTACTTTAGGATAAACAGTGAGCTTTGGGAGGATTTTATCTATCTATCTATCTATCTATCTATCTATCTATCTATCTATCTATCTATCTCTCTATCTATCTATTTATCTGAGGTGAAAGAAATAGTATTGTCCATATTGCAAACATTAGACGTTAAGTGCTGTTTTGCCAATATCATGCAGAAAATCCAAAGCATAACATGAATTAAACTCTGCAACAATCACAGAAACATCTGTTGTAACACAAGATATTAGGCTCCTAGGGGAAAGGCATGATAGAGATGCAGAGGGACTGCTATTATATAAATTCTCTTGTAGCTTCTTCTTGCATACCAGGCAGCAAATTGAGTTATTCAGCTCTTTCAAGTGAAAGTTATTGGTTTAAGTGCGCCTGCACATTTAAATTGCATAAATCTTATCTTTGTTTTGCACATCAGAACAAAAAATAGATGAGTGAAAATATTGATCAGAATCATCATTATATCTTATTTTCACTTTTGCTTATCGAAGTCCTCCATTGTGGAATTCCTGCTGCATTAAATGAATGAGAAGGTTGTGAATAAGTGAAAAAAATCTAGCTACAGTGAAGTGTGGAAGAACATCTGCTTGAGGCATCTGTATGTTTGGATCCTTCTTTTAAAAAATGGAGAAAATGTCTGCTTGGTTATAAATGGAAAACTAACAAAAAATAAAATAAAAATAAAAAAAATAAAAATAAAAATAAAAATAATAATAATAGAATCTTTTTATTTTTCTTTCCCTTACTACACAATTGTATAAAAACATTCAAGATGGTTAAAGAAATTCAAATAATAAACATCAGAACGCAGATATGGTTCTATACTATTTAGTCAATTAATTATTTCATTTTAAAGTCACTGTAAATTGGGTGTGTCCTTTATACTTGGGGAGCTGGATCCAAGGTCTGGTTTTCCTGCCACACCACTGCCAACCTTTCACTCTAGAAGACTCCACAGCACCAGGCCAGCAGTGATGCTGGAAATGCTTCACAGAGAGTGTTCTGACCTGAAAATGCAGACCCAGGGTTCTCTAATGAATCACCACATGGCCAGTCCTGTACAAATACCTCTAGCTCTCCTCTCCAGCCACAACTTACTGTGCCTTCAAGATCACTAAAACCAAGGGTCCAGCCAGTCCACTCTTCTTTTTCTAACAGTGCTGCAAAGCATAGACCAAAGCAAGGATGGAGATAACACTCTACCAAATTTTTGCAGCCTACAAGAGGTATTTTAAGGGCTTCCTCAGCAGAAGGTTAAAACTGGAAAATACAGATTTAATTACTCTTTTGAGGTCTATTCTTCATGAACTTATCTAGTTTCCTTTTTAACTGAAGTATAATTTTGGCCTTCACAATGTCCTGTGTCAATAAGTTCCACATTTTATGCTGTTTGTAAAGGAGCATTTCTTTCTGTTTACTTTGGCCCATGTACCTGCTAATTTCCTGGGGTGTTCCCTACTTCTTGTACTCTGAGAAGTAGCAAACAATTATTTCTGAATTATCCCCTTCTCTGTCACCATTAGACAGGTATTTGTCATGTAGTATCTTTACTTCTTTTCCTCTCATTGCCGTTCCAGAATGAAAAATCCTAGCATGTATAGTTTTTATACATCTAGCCTATGTTCTAGGTTGATCTCTCATGGCAACTGGAAGTATATGATGGCCAGGTATCAAAAATGTTCCTTCTTATGGTATATGTGGAGCTTTTCCATTAAAATTCAGCCACTGCAAGCATTCATAGATAGGTGTGCAGAATGTCTAAACGAGAAAATATACGCAAGAGTCCAAATGGAGATCAGATCCAGGTTTTGGGGTATCCTTTCTGTCACAGGCCAAACTCTCCTAGCAGCTTACTCTGTCTTCCCTCCATACAACCATGATCTTATGCCCATCTCTTTCCACTACATTGCCACATCCTGCTCCTCTGCCTCACTCCACACGTCCTGTGCTTCCCAGATGGTGGTATCATGAGTGTGGACTGAGAAACGTGGACAGAATAGCCATGATGACTTAACTGAGATGAAAAAGAAATAAGGCTGTGCTGGAAAGCATGAGAGTGTGTACTGAACGCGAATGTAGCCATTATTATTACTAAGATTCCTAGTGATAACCTTTGCCCTACACCTTTATGTTTCTTTGCTGCAAAAAGACAAGATTTAGCTATGAATAAGTTTATCAGTTTGAGAACCAACTGGTGCTTGGATGGGACAGCTCTTAGGCCATGGTGGGCAACATATCTCTCAGCTGTACACCATTAAAAGGTATGCATTTGCCCTGAAGAACTGTAACAGGGATAATTGCCTAGCAATGAGACACAGCAGAAAGCAAGCAAGAGCTCCTGGAATGGCTGCACTGCAAGACAGTAGGGATAAAAATTGTGTATATTGTGAGGATGCAGCTGTTAAGGGAGCACAAATGCTTCTTTAAGGAGGAAGTTCTTTTTCTTCTCTGACAGCTGAAGACAAATATAAGCTTTATTCTATTATTATTATTATTATTTTAATCCCTCTGTGTCCCTGTATACAGAAATTGCTCCTTCATGGCTGTGAAAGCAGTGTTTTAGGAGCTTTGGTCCAGCCACAGTTCTGTTTGTGATTCAAAGTTACTTAAATCTTAGCACAGTCTAATGGTTTATCTTAAGAAGATCAACAGTTGCTGTTGAAGTTTTTTCTCAGCAAGAAACAGAGTGACCTCCCGTTCTGCTGGGCTCTGAACACCTCTCGTCAGCTGTTGACTCTACCTGTGCACCATATTTTCTCCTTAATTAAAAGAGGAATATTATCAGAAGTAGATCTCCCACAAGTATTAGGGATATATCTGATTTATAAATCCTTCATAGGGTCTTTACTTTACCACATTTACTTGTGGTCTGGACCTAGACAACTGCCATTTGCATAATGCTACCCTACAGCCTGACTCGGTTTTCAGATGAACTATCTGTCAGTGCTGTATAAATAAAGCACCATGGATTCTTGTATTTAAGTGGCCTACACAATTCTTTGAGTGATGTCCACCCAGTATTATTAAATGTATTTTTCTCTCTCTGGACACAGATGCTAACGTTTATGTTAGTTGGTCTAAATTTTCTACTACCATTTATCAGGAAGTGATCATTAAGTTGAACGTGGGAGCAGTTCCAACTTCAGCCAAGGCAGTTTATTTTCCAAAGAAAATACTGTTGACAATAGAACTGGAGTTTAGAGACTGGATCTTCTAAATGCATATCCAGATTCAGAAGTTGTTCCCTGAAATATGGAGCAAGTACACTAACTGGCTTCTGCATACTATCCTAACATAGTCTCTGTGTATTTGTGTACATTAGACTGTACTTTTTTTTTTTTTTTTTTCTGGCGCTTTTCAAAAAGGCTTGAGGTGAGGGATTTCAGCAGTTCACAAGGTTTAATGTTGCATGGCACAGTCTGATGTTCACAGGTTTATATTGGCCAATATTTATTGAATTTTATTGAAGAACTGTATTTTGTTTACATTCTGGCTGGAATTTTGAGATCCCTTAGCCAGACACCCACAAATACCTTACTACTTCTAAAAGTACAGGTTGTACAAAGAGAAGCAATATGCAGGCTGTCAAAACCACGTTAAAGGAACAGGCTGTTTCTGAAACTCAAAAAGATCCAAGGAACTCCCTGATCTTGTGATTCTGGCAGCACTGAGGGGCTTTGCAGCATCTACTCAACCTTGGTCATTTAGCACAGTCTGTAGGAGAAAAACCATTCAGCTTTCAGAAGTCTCTAGGAACACACAAAGGACAAAATAGAGCAAGACTATAGTCGAGAAAAGACATCTACTTGATATTTACACACTTTATATTTAACCCATAAAGAATGGCAAAAAGCCACTTGTATTTGGGAATTTCTCAAGGAGAAAAAGTATGGTAAAACAACAATAGGAAAAGAGCCTGAAAACGTGTTTATTTCTTAAAATAGCTCTTTCCCATGTGCCTGCTCCCTTGCCCTGCTCCTCATTTTTGGCAGAGAAATGGCTGTAGCAAGTAATTAAAGAGAGACTTTCATGCTTGGACAAACAAGCAGAAATGAAAACATTTTACGTTTTTCTTTGCCAGTATGTACATTTCTCAGTAAATATTATTAAAGATACTTGCATTAGCAACAGAACTTCTCTTGGAAGCCAAATGTCTTTTTCTGTTTTTCTTCTGCAGCTAACAAGGTCATGAACAACCTCCATCTGATCAGAGTTTTACTGATGGAGTAATCATTCTCTGATAAAATTCAAAGGCAAGGCTTCATTTTACAGTCATCCATGAAAGGTGGGAAGGGGTTATGCAGTATATATCAGCAAGAGCTTTTGTTAAATGTCAGTCATTGCAACATATCACAAGGAAGGGAAAACTGTCTTCTTCTTTTTTTTTTTTTTTTTCTTTTAAGACTTGACCTTGGCATATTCATTTTTGATTCTTATTTCACTTTTGTTTTGAAACAATAAAAAACTTGGCACAAAAAATAAGGTTTCAGAAGACTTTTGAAAGCAGCATACAAGCTAAAAATCCTTTTCAGAAAGAACTTTGCCTGGATAGGGGAATCAGGACCAATCCTGGTGAGACTTATGCCAGAACTCTTCAGAATGATTAGTCTTCTCAAAGGATTTCCTTTATTTCCTTTATTTTCATAATGTTACAGCACATCCCAACCTTCCAGTTTAGCTTACTGCTTTTTTTTTTTTTTTTTTAATGATGGGAAATGGTCCTTGCAAACAACATCACCAGCTCTAATTTTGTAAATATAAATCTGCATAATCAAGATTAATATTTATAAAAATATTTATATTTCTTCCTCTGTGTTAGGAGAGGAAAATTATATTTTATAATTAGGCAGCGGCAACAAACAAGGTGTGTAATTGCGTTATTAGCATGTGTGAATTCAGAATAGGAAGCCCTGTGAAACTTTGCTTGGGAAAAAATGTCCTGGGTTTGCACAGTAGGTGACTGTTAACTTGCCAGCTGTTTGTCAGCCCAAATACCAAGATTTACCATATTAGTTCACTATGGGTCATGTTCAATCCTCAACAGTGGGCGTTTAGACATTAGTTAAATTTCACAGAAGCCTCTGACAATGAAGCATCAGTGATCACTAAACTCTTTCCATGTGATCTTCTAAGAGACATGAAAAAAGGAAAATATAATTATAGAAAAAAGTATATAGGAAAAGACTTATTTCTTCCCATTTCTAAAACCTTCCAAAATCAATTAAAAAGATTTCTACTTACATATAATATATAGATATATATGTATATGTTCACCTACAATTACACACAAAATATTCACTGATTTTCACAATTAGCTTTACTGAAGATACAAATTAATTCACCCAGAGGGAATAAAACACCTACCAAAATATCCTGTCACAAACACTGAGAGAACCAACTACGAAGGATGCCCTCCCTGTTCTGTTGTTTGAGAATAGGGAAGACCTTGTGGGAGAGGTGATGGTAAGTGGCTGCCTTGGCCACAGTAATAATGAAATAGTGGAGTTCAAAACTTTTGCTACAACAAGAAAAAATCTCTGCAGAATTACCAGACTGGACTTTAAGGGAACAAACTTCAAGATACTCAGAAGCTAGTCAGCAATATCCCCTGTGAATCTGCTTTGACGAGTTTAGGGGTCCATGAGAGACAGTCGCTTTTGAAGAACAACCTTTTAAAAGCCTGGAAGCAGGCAATGCCATTGTGCTGCAAGTCAATCTAATGGGGCAGAGGACTTGCCCGACTGAACAGGCAATGATGACCTCTGGCTTCACAGGGAGAATACAGAGCTGCAGTTTACATCTGCAAGGAGAAAACAAAAACAAAAACAAAAACAAAAACAAAAAGCCAAGGCTCAACTAGAGATGACACTGTCCAGTGTGGTGTAAGACAACAAAAAAAGTTTCTTTCAAGTACGTCAACAGCAAGAGGAAGTCAAAGGAAAACATTGGAGTGATACTTGTTAAGTGACCACCTGCACCAGGTAAGGATGAGAAAAGGTTAAGGCATTTAATGCTTTTTTTTTTTTTTTTCCATCTGTGGTCACTAAAACTGTAAGGCAACATCTGTATCAGCTGGATATTCACAAGTCCATGGGGCCTGATGAGATTCACCCTACAGTGGGAGTTAGTGGATGTTATAGCTGGGCCCCTCTCAACAATATACCAAAGGTCATGGAAGGTCCCTCCTGACCGGAGGCTAGGCAATGTTATACCCATCTACAGAAAGGGCACTAGAGTAAACCCAGGAAACTACAGACCCTTTAGTCTAACCTCAGCCCCACAAAATGCTATGGAGAAGATCATACTGGGTGATATTGAAAAGTAGTTAAAGAACAAAAAAGTTATCCAGTATAGTCAACAGAACAGGAGATTGGACTTGGTGATCTTTGTAGTTGCCTTCCAAGTGAACTGTTGTATGTTCTATTTCTTTATGGCTGAATTATATTTTATATCCTATAACACAGCAACTAGGATTAGAGAAAAAGTTCTAATTAATTGTCATTATTTTGTGCTGCACACCAAAAATATGGTTTCTATCCATTTCTCAGAGGGGGTCAGGTGTCCAAGGCATGAGAAAGGGAAGAAGACAAAGACAAGCTATGCTAGACTGCCTTTAATTTCTAACTCTGCAACTTGCAGATCATTTTGTCTCACAAAACCACAGAGGTATGGACAAAATCTCAATTTATCACGGTAGGGGGCTATGGTTTGACAAAGTAAGAAGAACATTACATTATCATATTTAAAAAAGTGTTAAAATTTGAGATCATTTGACCCTCTGTCAGTCAAAATTTTTAAGTCCTCATTTTAAGTTTTATTTCTATTCCCATCAGGCAATACACTTTGCACATGGACAGAATTAGACTGATATTTAATTGGTTTGCCACAGCCTCCTTAGACAATTAGTCCCAACATAGATCTGATCACCATATGCTAGCATATTGCTGTATAATAGGGACTTGACTGGGTATATACTGATTTAACTAGAACCAGCTGGTCTGCTTGCTTTCCTTAGGCACCCTGCCTTGCTAGCCATCTGACTGGCCCAAGTCAGTCAACCAGTCAGAAAGCCTGTTAGCTCCAGCAGGGATGCTTAGGCTTGCCAAAGAAAATGTTCAAGAATTTTCATCATTTCAAAAAGAATTAGAATTTTGACTTTTTGTCCAAGCATGAAAAATATTTTATATAACCTGGAAACTTCTTTATATCTGTGTCTTCAGAGATGGCCTTGATTTAAGGAGGGGAAACAGCATGATTTCCCATTGTTTCAGCACTTTAGAGAGAGAGAGTTTTCTACAAATTCTTTTCTTGGCGTTAGTACAAATGTCCAGAGGCTTTCCTTCCAGTCTTCCTAAGTACTCATAAAATAGTGGCTTTTATCTGTAAAATATTTATTTTAACAAATGTAGCAAATAGTAGGATATAGCAGCATATGTTAATAAAAACTACTAGACATAAATAGGTCATATTGAACCTCATTATCAAGAAGACACAAGAGAAACCAGAGGGTGTCAGCCTATGCTGTAAAACATATTGAAAAGTGTGTTGAAATATTGTGAATGTATT